>NC_134404.1:239768176-240368176 GCF_038048845.1 Mixophyes fleayi | reverse complement strand
AAAACCAATGAATACATGTAGTGTGATCATTAATAAACACCAAAAAGCTATAAGGTTAATCACACCATATTCCTGGAGTTCTAACTGACTAAATCCAAGTCAATATTCAAAAGAATGTCCTATTATTATTATTTTATTATTATTAATTTTTATTTATAGGGCGCCACAAAGTATCCGTAGCGCCGTACAAGGACAAACAATGGCACAGTACAAGGTGAAACAGCACAGTACAAGTAACAGTAAGCACTATAACTCTGGGGGCTCAGGCACAGCATGAAAGAGAGGGAGGGCCCAAGAGGGTGGGCACAGATGACGGATGACAGGTTGAGAGTCACTGAGGGGAGCGGAGAGAAGCGAGAGGAGACAGAGGGCAGAGGGACTGAGAGGAGGTGAGCTGAGTAGCTGGAGAGCGCAGTTAAAAGTGATGGAAACAGAAGGTAGGAGAGGCCTGCTCAAAGGAGCGAACAATCTAAAGGGAGGGGAAGACAGACAGACACATGGATGAGACGGAGAGACGGGAGGAAGGGGGAGAAGGGAAGAAGGGATGAGAAAGAGAGGTAGCCGACCGGTGGGAGTTTAGGCATGAGACTGGAAGGCTTTAATGAAATGGTGGGTTTTTATTGTTCGTTTGAAAGAGGACAGATTAGGGGAAGTTCTGATGGAGCGGGGGAGCTTGTTCCAATGGAGGGGAGCGGCGCGGGAGAAGTCTTGGATACGTGCGTGAGATGAGGTAATCAGAGGGGAAGAGAGGCGACGATCGTTGGACGATCGCAGTGAGCGGGAGGGAGTGTGAATAGAGATATGGTTAGAGATGTAGGGAGCAGTGGAGTTGGCGAGGGCCTTGTAAGTCAGAGTGAGGATCACATGATCCCACTATAACATAGCAGCACATATACCACAACAGTCAATGTTTTAAAATGCATAGCTCTCAAATAAACTTACTAGTAATATCAATGCCTAGTCCAATACATTAGTAATATATAACAATCCAACCCGAAAAAAAAGGCTAATACAGCAGTATATGCTGCATTGAGTCTCAATGTCAAGAAAAAACGTAAGCTGCACTAGTATGTTAAATAAGCACGTTAAATAAGCACACAAGCACATATAACACAATGGCTCATATCATAGAAGTGAAACTGGATTGGCCTGCCGACTAAACACATAGGTCTTGATTCATGTTCAGATGTAAGACCGTTAGTGTGCCATATCTCGTGTTAAAAAGCTCTGCATATACTTGCTGGCTTTGGAAGAGGGAACGGGTGGTCAAACATAGGTAAAAGCCTTGCCACGCAGATGCAGTCGATTTAAGTCCTGGGGTAATTGTATCAAGGTGCGATTTTGCAGTTCCTGCTATTTTCTCGGGCGAGTTGAAACTCGCCAGTGTATTAAATTTTGATCTGATATTACATCGCCAGAGAAGTTTTTCGTTCAAAATCGCCATTCTCAAAATCCCTACAAATCGCAATCCACTCTAGCTTTACAAATCACCAAATGTATAAAGCTCGCCTGAGTTTGAATTCAAAACCACCAGATACAACACGCTGCTTTCTATTGGCAAGATTGCCAAACACATCATTGTTACACTACAGGGGAATGTTAATATAACAGGAGGCACAATGGGAGTTTCAATAATTGTCTTTTGTTTTAGAGGGGCAAAATTGATTATTATTTTTCTTATGGGGGAACAATTTATTTTAGTGGCCCAAATTTAATTATAGATTATATGTAAGGTTATTTTTATTATTATTATTATTATTTTATCACAATGGTTTTTTATATCATCACCAGTGGGCCAATAATTATATTTGTATGATGTGGTAACACTTATACACTTAATATTAACACTAAATAATATTTCCAAATGGGGTCACATATTTTTGCACTACAAGACGCTGCATTTTATAGGTGTGATTAGCAAACACATCAACCATTGGTCCCTGCAGGCTAATGAGGACTATAAAAAGGGACCCAAATGCCCATTACTCTGAGGGTGGTTTAAAATGGTAGTAAAAGTCTTGTTGGGTGTTTTTGAGCAACATCTGATTTTGGAGTCAGCACCAACAGGGAGAGAGGAACATCCACAGGCTCCTTTTAGGATGCGCAGGCCACGTGGATTTTTTTTTTTTTTTTGTTACATGTTTTTATGTGTGGCTGCAATATCTACGTATTTTTGTTTATTTGTATGTGATTCTGAATATGGGTGTCAATCCTGATTTATGACACCTCTATCATAGAGGGCTGATAGAACTTACCTTTTCCCTTTGAAGGTCCACATTCATGTGCCTTGATACATCTGGCAGTGTGCTTCTCTATGCCCCAGGTAAGGTGTTGTGGTGCACTCTGCTGCATAATTTGGCTCTAAACCAAAGTATACCTCTAACACCAGCAATGTACAGTAACAATACCAGCAGCTGATGTTCATAATACAGAGAGTTAGAGACAGGTAATAGAAAGGATCATCCAGACTTATTTTTCAAGTGAGAATAGTTTTTAAATAAGTGAATATGTTGTGTAATTACCAGTAACCTTGTTTTTATTTTGCACAATGTCATTTTTCTGTTTAGTAGAAGTAAAACAGGCACTTTGCCA
Organism: Mixophyes fleayi; assembly: GCF_038048845.1. NCBI lineage: Eukaryota > Metazoa > Chordata > Amphibia > Anura > Limnodynastidae > Mixophyes > Mixophyes fleayi. The sequence goes on along the minus strand of NC_134404.1, from coordinate 240,365,584 downwards.
TAAGCGCATAACCAAAAACATGACTTTTTTTTTCTTAGCTCCGTTCTCAGGAGACTTAGCCTAGCTGGTGGATGCCCGTCTGCCACACTTGATCCTCCGACTGCTTCGCCCTGAAGTAGCAGGTAATGATGGCTTTAATTTTTACAGATTCTTGTATAACCAACCTAATTATGAACATCATACCTACTGTTAGGAACCCCTCCAGCCGGTACAACAAAACCCGGAGTCTGCTCCGAAAGTCTGGTGTTCACTGTTGCCCCTAGTGGTGGGGACAGACTTGGCTGCAGACAAACGGAGGGTCGTGAAATGTGTACCGGCTGTGAAGAACCCAGGAACAGAGAGTTATGGTAGACAGTGTAACCAGAGAACAAGCCGAGGTCAGAGGTCACTTGCAAGCAGGAATAGTCGGTAAACATGCCAAAGGTCGGGGTCACAGGCACGGTAACAAGGTCCAAGGTATAGGCTGAAAGGTCAAGGGTCACTGGCAAGCAGGCAAAGTCAAAAGTCCAGGCAGGGGTCATACACAAGAGATCAATCCACAGGTTGTCACCAACACGATACAGGAGCAGGTAGGCAGACAGGCAAATTGGACGCTATAACCGGCAATGAGGCTGCAGACTTCACTGCCTTAAATACAGAGATAGACCAATCAGGGCTTGCCCCTGGGGTATGCACACTTGCAGGCTAATTGCCTGCTATACCAAAAGACCAATCAGGGCTTGCCCCTGGAGTGCACAGTTGCAGGCTAATGCCTGCTAATTCAGCCCCAGGCTGAATCTAATATCTAATCTAATGAATGCGCGTGTGCGCCCGGCTTTCTATACTGTCGGGACGCCGCGCTGAAGAAGCGTCCGACCGTTGCCTTGCAACGGTCGGGAGTTGGGCGGAAGTGACGTCCCGGCCGTTACTCTGTGCCAGGGGGCATAGAAATCGAGCCGCAGCGGCTGTGAGTATCGCCGCGGCTCGTGACACCTACAGGTTTTTTTTGCACACAACATTAACCTTATTTTATCGGTATATGTATGTTTGTTGAAGTATCTATTTGGACATTATTGAAAGATAAAAACAATATAATAAGTGTACCCAGATTACCCAAGTAAACAGCACAAGTGTGCATAAAGAAAAATGTATTTGCTAACTAAATTTAAATAAACAGAAATAGCACCGTCTGTATTGCTTGGCCCGGCTGTTGGATGGCTGTCTGCCACCCCTGATCCTCCACTGCTATGCACAATTGTAGTGAAAAAATTATGGGCTTGGGTAGTGGTCTGGCTGCTACCGCCTGAAGATTTGGGCACCTGTAAATGTGCCATTATTTGGCCACAAATTATATTTAAATTTGAGGACAGCTCATGGACTGCCCCAGTAATATTATTGATGCCACTGTTCATTTACACCAATTAAGTGTCTATTCACTCCATTGTGGTACATAACCTCACTGGATGGTCCTGTGCGTTTCGCAGGTACCAAAATCCTTTTGTCAGTTATTTTCAGATCCTCCTCAATGACCCCTGGTGGAAGGTCACCAAATTTGCCTGCACTTCACAAAACTGATGAATGGACTGTGCCACATTAGGGACAGTTTGCTGTTCTCCTTGGCTCAGTGGAGGATTTTCTAGAGAGGCTTGCGGTGTAGACTCTGCACGCTGCAGCACTTGAGTGACGTCTGGCACACTTTCCAGAGTCACCTTGGATGTCTGGTACCTCCATATCCTCTGTCTTCCCAATACTGAATACTTGGGCTTGTGAGGTTCCTTTGAAAAAAATAATAATAACCATTATCTGGACAAAATCTGTTACAGTTGCTTTTTATTACAGGCAAATGATTAATAGCACCCCCTTTCCCACTGCAACATAAATGGATTTCCCTTCAAAGGAGTCATCCTCCTCCTGGGTAGCGACTGCTTGTGCTGGGGGTGTCTTCTTTTGGCCGGAGGCTGTGTATACAAAAATGTAAAATGTTTGATATTAATATATTTATCACGTGCAAAGTACATTCACCAAAAAAACAAACAAACATCTTTAACAAATGCTCAGACTTCTGTTTGCAATGTGCAGAAATCTCAAACATTTACAGACTGCAGGATTACTGTTTTAATATAAAGGATAAACATTTACACCCTTATACAGTACTCACCAGCCTTTGGTTGAGACACAGGTCTGTCAGTTTCCTGCACATTAATTCTTTCGAGGAGCTCAACTGGGATGAACTCCTCCTTGTACAATGTGTACGTCATCAGCAAAGCAGGCCCACCACCAATCCCTGCTGCAGCTTTTCTCTCTTCAGCCATTTTCTCTTAAACCCTGCTCCTTATATCGCTGATGCGCTTGCAACAGTTTTCAATTGTGCGCTTAATGGGGCCCACTGCATCCACAGCGTCACATAATTGGCACCACAGCTGTTTCTTACGCACAAATGTGGTCTTTGCAGCAAGGCTCTCCAAAATGCGCTCATACACGGGCCCTAAATTGTGAATGAGTGCACAATTTTTATGCACATTGCGCACCAATTTTGTTTAGTCCTTCTCACCTCCTAGCTCCTCTCTGTCCTCCTCCCCACTCTCCCTAGATTGCTCACCTATCCTTCCTCTCACCATCCTGACAGACAAACACACAGGGGAAACAAAAAAACAAAAAACAAATAGACTGACAAATAAAACATGGTGGAAATACAAAACAACAAACAAATACACTCACACAGGGCTGCCAAGAGGAATTCAGGGCTCCGGTACAACAACTTTATGGGGCCCCCCCTTATAGATGAGCATGGTAAAAAAAATGCGCTGGGAATAGGTGTGGTCATATAATTGGGGGCGTGTGTATGCATCATTGGGGCATGGCTAGCAGGCGAAAAGCGCTAGGCCATCCTCCTACAGAAAAAAAGCCTGCATTGTTGTGTACATCATTGGCAGAAGGGGACAGTGCCCACTCGCCGGAGTGTGACATATATCCCAGCACTCCTGACTTTCAGGACATCTAGCACCACAGTATAGTATATAGAGAATGCAGTGTGTACATAAAAAGTTCACAGTCGAGTTGCGCTACACTCTCCCGCACACCTAGGAGTTTAAATATTCTTTCTAGCTGCCCTACATCATCTCGACCGCCTTTGGGCCTGGTGCCGCGGTCTGGCGTGTCCTGCACCCCTACCACCCATCCAGATATTTCTGCAGGGGCTGCCTCCCTGTTCACACCTGCATCAAAGCCCGGAGAATCTACAGTGCAGAGACCTCTACCACCCGCCAGCCCAGGCGCCGGGGAAATCAGGCCCGCACCCCCTGCAGACCTCTGCGCCCGTCAGCGTATTGGCGCCCCTCTCATAACCAGCCACTCTCCGCCGAGAAGGATCCCTCTACACTGGCTGCTGGGTTTTAAATAGCCCCCTGGTTGGCACTCTGCGGGCAGACAAGTGGAAGCGGCGAGACCCATGTATCCTGGCCAGGGCTGTTGGCGACTGAGGTCTGGTGGAGACTGGAGCCTGTGTCTCACACAAGGGAGCCCCTTACCTGTAAGATCCAACGGTGAGAGGTCCTGGAGAGCCTCTCTGCAGCCGTGGTTCAGCCAATCCGGAAGTCCTGGACTCCATTACTGGGCTTCTCTTCCGGCCATGAGTACATGGTGAATAGAACTGCTGTATAATACAATCTCTGTCTTATTGTGCCTGCACTGCCATCTAGCGGCCAAACAGCAATATTGCAGCTGATGTGAGTCTAACATGAGAAAGTGGCAGTACACCTATCTTAAGATTTTTAAAGAAGCAGGGGGGCATTTCTTTGTGATCCCTGAGGAATGCGGCCAGTAGCAGACCTACCGTTGTTTATTCAGTTCGTGTTGGCTGATCTCTTCCGGTGTGGAGAGTACAGGGATTCAGACCTGCCCAGCCATCGGATCGGCCCACTCGAATAACCAAGTGTTTCTCTCAAGCCTACAGTAATCTACATATGGAGATGCGACTAATGTGACCGTGAAATGGGTGACCCGATATCTTAAGCCCTTTATCACCTGTATCGTTTCTAAATATGTTACCCCTTGATTAGCCTCTTACTAAGTTAACAACCATGGCTCTCGGATCCATCTTTTAAAGTATCTAAAGTATTTAGTTCCGTCTATACGCCATTTGGGTATTGGTCTGGCTATGGCTCCTAAAAGGCATAAGTCCTTGAAGACACCGTCGGCCGTACAGTTCTTCAAACCTCAAGCCTCACCTTCCGCAGGTCCAGAGGACCCGGAATCCAGGACAACTTCACCAGCTCAGATTCAGTCTACCGCCGCCTCGGTTCTATCACAAATGGACCAGGACGCCCCTGTCACCATTAAATCCATGCAATTAATGTTTGACTCTTTCAAAACTGATGTTCTATCTGAGATGCGCTCCTCGATCCGGGAGGTCAAGGCGCAGGTGGCGGAAGTGGGTGGGAGAACCTCCCATATTGAAGACAAGATGGAAGAGTTTGCAGCGTCTCATAATGCTCTCATTACGTCCCATGAGAAATTAGAAACCTTTGTCTATGGGATGGCTGATAAGTTGGCTGATGTAGAAGACTGCTCCAGGAGAAACAACTTGAAGCTGCGGGGTGTCCCGGAGTCGATCTCAATTTTAGAACTTCCGGACTTTGCTAAAAGCCTATTCAGGAAACTCCTTCCTGAAGCCTCTGATTAAGATTTACTTCTAGACCGCATTCATAGATTGCCGAAACCGAGAGGCGGGTTGGAGTCGGCTCCTCGCGACACACGCTGCGGAAGAGGCTTTACAAAACCTGCAATTGTTTCCGGATTTCTCCCCAGCCACTGTTGCTAAACGCCGCACGTTCCAGCCTATCACTAAAGTGCTCTGGGAGAACCAAATTCAATATCGTTGGGGCTTTCCAGTTAAGCTTATTATACAGCGTAACAACTCCACCCATGTGATAGCCGCAGTGGAAGAAGGTATCCAACTCTTGAAATCCTGGGACATTCATACCGCAACCACAGCCTCAGCCCCTTTGTCTTGATCTTGGAAGGTCTAGGCGTGTCTGGTTGCAGAATCGCAGATAAATTCTTGTCAATGGCTGCCACTTTTGTTCAAAGGCCTGCCTCCTGCAGGGGCGATCCACTTTTACAGCATGCCCTTTGGACTCTTTAAAGTCTGCTTCACTACGGTTTCCGATCCTATCTAATATAGCGAAGTGAAGCTTCAGTGGGAGGACAGATCGTATACCTTCGGTCGGTGAGCAGTTTCAGCCTTAGAGCTGAGTGGGACTCTTTGAGCGTTTATATATAGGATATCTAGTTTATATATAATTTTTTTCTCTTCTCTTACATAATAACCAAACTATTTCCCCAATTGATAGGCTTTTCCAGGTTATTTATTTACTCGTTCAATATATAGCAGTATTTTTATGTGTTTCATGTACTGTGAACTTTACAGGTGATAATTGTAATTGTTTTTGTTTTGTTTTATGCTAATTCTCATTTTTTTTTTTTGTTCTTTGACATTCAATTGTGTTACTATCTTGGGCGGGTACATTGTTTCTAGGGCCACGTCCCCATAGTTACTGATTTTGCCAGATGATGTTTCCCTCTGGCAACTACTTTAATCCCAGCATTGGGGTTATTTATGTTTGTTTTTGTGTTTTGTTATCCTTCCATCCTCCCCGCAGCTTTCCTCTCCCCCTCAGTACCCCTCCCTCTGCAGGTAAGCACGTCTTTTTACCTATCAAAGGTAATTTCTCCGTGAGGTCCTCAAAGACTCATAGTAAGCCAAAATGGTCAAGTTTCTATCTTTAAATGTAAGGGGATTGAACTCTCCTGCAAAAAGACGTTTAGCATTATCTTTTTTTTATAAGCAAAAAGCCGATATTGTAGCAGTACAAGAAATGCATTTCTTGGCTAGAGCCCCAACGGCCTTTAAAGACCACAGATTTCCAGTTTGCTATACCGCAAATGCTCCTTTCAAACGTAGCGGAGTAGCCCTCTTGTTCAGTTCCAAATCTAATTTTACTCTTAACTCTAAGTTTGAGGATAAAAATGGGAGATATCTTATTGTGGTGGGATTACTAGATGGTAAATTGGTCACAATTGTCTCACTATATGCGCCCAATTCAAGACAAATCCCTATCTTCAGAACCACATTACGAGAAATTGAGAAATATAAACAGGGCACGCTCATTCTTATGGGAGACTTCAACATTGTATCTGATCCTAAATTAGACAGATCATCTCAGCCTTCCTCCCGCTCAGCGGATAATACACAGGGTCCCTCAGCTGCCTTTGCCAGACTATTGGCGGAGTATGGACTGTACGATGTCTGGAGGGCGCACGCCCCCTTAGAGCGTGATTACACTTACTACTCTGTGGTACATAATTCTTATTCTAGAAATGACCTCATCCTGTCGGATAAATGGTCTTTGCAGAATACCAAGTCAACTAAGATCCTCGCGATATCGTGCTCTGATCATTCTCCGGTGGTTTGGACCTGGTATCGCAACAAGTAATTCCTCCTGGTTCTTGGCGAATGGCCCCTTATCTTTTGACCTCTCTAGAGGCAAAGCTTGTCCTTAAAGAAACGCTTTCATATATATATTGACACCAACTCTCCGGAGGATACCTCTGTCTTTAATTTCTGGTGCACACTCAAAGCTGTAATGCGAGGCACAGCCATTCAGACTGGAGCCAGACTCAAGCGCGCATACCTTAGCAATCAAAGGAGGTTGGAGGCGGAGTTGTCCTCCCTTGAGTCTTTGAATAAAGCCCGTCCCTCAGAAGACCTTAAAGCTCGCCTATCTCTAGTAAAAGATCAACTGCAAAAATTATTACTTTTTCGTACTCAACAAGCCATGAGTAGACTGAGACAGAAATACTACGTTTCAGGGAATAGAGCAGGGAGGTTGCTTGCTAGAAAATTGAGAGGACAAAGGGCCCAAAATCGTATTCAATTTCTGGTAGATGAATCCGGTCCTTGCTCGGTTTGGTTTTAGTGGGGGTATACTTTAATCTATACTAGCTTTGTATAAGGGTCCCTCCGCATCAGCCAACAGCAATGGCTTCTCATCAGCCAAATTCACACTTTCAAATGGTACCAGGCAAGGCTGTCCCCTCTCGCCCCTCATGTTTCTCTTGCCAATTGAACCCTTGGCCGAGCAAATCCGGCAACACCCGCAACTCCCTGGTATCACTTTAGCTGCCACCACTCACAAACTTTGTCTTTTTGCGGATGACATTTTGCTGTACGTGACTAGCCCCGAGACCTCACTTCCACTCTTACATGATATCCTACAGGAATTTGGAAGGGCCTCCTATTACAAATTAAACACAACTAAAACGGACGCTCTCCCTATTAACTTGTCAGAGCCCCTTTTGGGTCGCCTCAAGACGGCCTTCCCATATTCTTGAAGGTCCCTTTCCATGCCCTATTTGGGAATCATGATAACCTCACATTTAGATTCCCTCATGGAGGCCAACTATGGTCCATTATTGATTCAGCTAAACACCCTGGCAAAAGCGTGGCAGCACTATGAGGTCTCCTGGTTAGGCAGGATAGCCGCGTTTAAAATGTCTCTTCTGCCCAAAATGATGTATTTATTTAGGACTTTGCCTTTTAAGTTACCCAAATTTTATATGGAGAAATTACGCAACTTACTTACCTCTTATGTATGGAAAGGGAAACCCCCTAAACTAGCTCATTCAATTGTGGAACGCTCAAAAAAGACTGGGGGCTTAGCCTTGCCGGATTTGGTCAAATACCAGGATGCGGCCATCTTAGCTCAGCTTCGGGACTGGTCTCTCCCAGGCACCCTTAAACCCTGGGTCGACTTGAAGAGAGGCCTCAATAGTACATTCCCATTGGCTGACCTTCTTTGGATTCCTAAATCCTGGAGACCCCCCAAGAATACCCTCCCTCGTCTCACGTGTGATGCACTGTCAACCTGGGACAAATTCTTAAAGACCTCTAACCTTGTCACCCTTCCTACCTCTAATCTTTCCCTCCTTGCAGTATAGAAACTTATTCCCAATCTAAATCTCTCTCTCTGGTTTTTAAGGGGCATCACTATTCTCAAACTGCTCTACTCTGACTCAGGGCTATTATCCTTCGCTGAATTGAGGGATAAATTCCACATTCCTAATCTAGATTTTTACAAATACCTTCAGGTTAGGCACTGGCTACATTCCGTATACCCACGGGGCTCCTCCCTTCATCACCCTCCAGCTATCTTTTTATCTAGACCTTCAACTTGAAGTAACAAAGTGGCAATCTCCTTCTGGTATTCCCACCTCAACTCAAGTCAACACCCGTTAAAGGCCTCTTCCCAGCTGGCCTGGGAGAGGGATATTGGCCGGGAATTTGACTCGGATCAGTGGGACAAAATTTACCAAAATGCCCACAGGATGTCGAGGTGTTTAAATCACTCGGAGATGCTTTACAAGCTACTTTACAGACTCTATATGACCCCCGATAGGTTGCATAAGATATGGCCAGATCAGTCCTGGACCTGTTGGCGTGGATGTGGAGAGATAGGGGATATTTTCCATGTTTTTTTGGAGTTGTCCAGTGGTCAGAGATCTTTGGATGGAGGTGTACACCTTAATTTCTAAAGTTATTCGAACTCCGATCCCGAGTACACCAGAAGTCGCTCTCTTGCATTTCTTTCCCCCACAGGTATTATTCGGAGATCGATATGTCATAGGTCACATTTTTATAGCCACCCGGGCGGTGATTGCCCAAGCCTGGAAATCAGCTACGCTGCCTTCCATAGGGAAGTTAATTTCTAAGGTTCAGTTAAGCTGTGACATGGAAATGCTGGGTGTCCCTTATGTCTCCTCTGCCTCCTGTCCCCACATCATATGGTTTGAATGGAATCGATATGTAGCCAAATCCTCAGTCCTACCCGTCTCTGGGGGAACCCCATGTAACTCCCCTCAGTAAAACCAAAGAGCTATCTATGTTGTTTCTCAAATAAAATGTATAATATGTAAAATGCTGAGAGTGGTGCTATTCCATGCTCTTGCCTCATACCGATGTGCATTGCCACTCCCTTTACCCCTCCCCTTGAACCCCTCCCTTTTTCTCCCTTGTAATTTACAATGTATGTTTTTCTGTTTTTTGTTATGTACTATGTAACTAAAAGGAAAAACTTTAATACAATCATTATTGAAAAAAAAGTTCTCAGTCTTGGCCTGCACTTTACAGAAGAATCAGAACATTTCACAGACTGTCCTGCTCTTTCCTACCTGTTCTTGTCACTTTCACCACCTGTGGCTGCAGGTTTCTTTAGTTGTGGCTTGTCTGGGTCCTGGAATGTTGGGAGCCCCTTTTGGAAAAAAATGGGTACATTTAGAAAATTCCAACCAGCCCCGGGGTTAAATCAATAGCACCCATGATTAATAATTAGGTCTTCCTCCAGCCCCAACATTAAAATAATAGTATTCCCATTTAATAAACAAACCTATTTGCCTCCCTCCAAACAGCCCCAGCAATAAATTAATAGTATTTACATTTCATAAGTATACCTATTTCCTGCAACAATCACTGACATTAAATAATTCATAGTCACATTTAATAATGAGACCTCATTCTCCCAAAACTTACGCCCACCCCATCTTAAATTAATAGTCCCCACTATTACATTGCCCCACATCACCCTACATACAAAATAGCACCCATTAATTAACCACCACCTACCTCACACATACTACATTGTCACATGTCCCCTGTGCCATGGCACACACACACACATTACCACAAGCCCCCTGTGCCATCACACACACATTACTGTGCTGCTTCATCATCACCACACTGTGCCTCCTTATGATCACACTGTGCCCCTTCATCACAAACACGCTGTGCCCCCTTATGATCACACTGCGCCCTCCATGCTGCTTCCCCCCCTTCACCTGGCCCCCCTTCATCACTCTGTGTCATGCTGCTTTCCCCCTTCATCACACTGTGCCATGCTGCTCCCCCACCTTCATCACTCTATGCCATGCTGCTCCCCCCCTTCATCACTGTGCCATGCTGCTCCCCCCCTTTCATCACTGTGCCATGATGCTTCCCCCACCCTTTATCACACTGTGCCATGCTGCTTTCCCCCCTTCATCACTCTGTGGGATGTTGTTCCTTTACTTACCTTTGTATTTACTTCTGTCATCTCTTTGCTTCTTTTCTTGTTCTCTTTTGTTCTGAACCACACCCCCCAGCAATAAAAGAAAAAAAAAAAGAATTTAGGTGAGAAAAAGAAAAAAGTTGGGAGTCAGGGCCCTGGCCGGGCCCGGGTAATTATTATACGCCCCCTCCCCCTGTCGGCAACCCTACACTCACAAACCAAGGACGGGCAAATACACTAAACACCATAAAACAACACTCACAAAAAAAAAATACTAATAAACACACAGACAAAAGGACAAACAAGGTAAACTAAATCAACTAAGCCAAAAAAACAAACAAAACTCACTTTCACCACTTCTTAACACAAACTAAACTTTCTCCTATACTGTCACCTGCTTTCACTAACTCCTGAAACCCCTGTCAATTTAAAAAAGGAAGTAACTTAGAAAGGGGTATTAGTTTGAAAATGGCGATTTTCAGCTAAACACGGGCAAGTTTAAATCAATGAAAATTGCAAGAGATGAACAGCAATTTGGTATTTGAGACTAAAATTTGCTACTTAATACATATGGTGACTATGGGGATTCAAATTGTCATTTATCTCTTGCGAATTGCAGCGTATTAAATTTCTGAAAAAAATCGCTCCTTGATACATTTACCCCCTGGCGTGATGATCAAACATGGCATTGTCTATCACAATATAATGGGATGACTGTAATTCACCTGCACACTGAACACCACTCATCTCATCAAACAGCACTATATTAAACCAATGGAGTAAAACTACTATTGTGCCATTTCGTTAACAAGGACTGTGCTCTGAGTTAAAGAGATAGGTGAAACTTTCACATATGCATTTCCGTAGCAGCAAAACAAATTAATTGTATTTGATTTAAAAACATTGTATGCGCTAGCATGAGCAGATGTTTTAAATTGTCCTTCTGATCCTTTCAAAGCATTTATAGACATTTGCATTGCAAAATATTTTTTAGAAATGTATATTACTGTGGCAAAGGGAGTGGTTTGCCGTAGCCCTCCAAGAGAGGAGTTACATATTCAGCTGACAGTCTGCCGGACAAGGCTGCAGACATTACACATCTGTACAGCAGTGCACCTAGTTTAACGATATACAGGTGGAGGACATACATGTGACAATACAATAGTATAAAGTGTGATTTAGTTTATATATTTTAAGGTTGTTTGGAGTAATTTTTTCACAGCTAACAGCAACAGGCAGATGTATCAGCAGTGAGGCTAATTAAGCAGAGCACCTGATGAGAATTCCTTTACAAAGACCAGGTGGGAAAGTCCTTCAAGCAAGGGCTGTGAGGGGAGTAAAAAGTATTTAAGCCTGAGTTGTTCATTATTTAAGTGTGACTGATGCTTAACAAGTTGGTATCTAGGGAAATGGTCTTACTTGGAACTTTGTATTATAAGTTACTTTGCTATCCTGATAATAAAAGCAAAGTACAAATCAAGACGTTATTCATGTGTGCATCACCAGAAGCGTGCCCATACCACAATACATAGCTCCATACATTAGCATAGCCTTTTTTTGTGTAAAACAAAAATGTTACGCTCCTTTATATATAGTTGCATACATTTACATCGCTATAAATGTTTAGAAATGTATATATGCAGTAACATACATTAGTATAGCGGGTTTTGTTCTAATAGTAAAATGTATTTAAAAACTAACATTATGCGCATTATTAAACTGAATTGTAAATTGTAGCAGTATGGTATTATTTTCCGTTAATTATGAAACAAGATGGAGTCTATCATTGATTTCTATGTGTCTCTTTCTGAACAGATACTAATGGGTATATTTACTAAACGGCGGGTTTGAAAAAGTGGAGATGTTGCCTATAGCAACCAATCAGATTCTAGCTGTCATTAATTTAGTGCATTCTACAAAATGACAGCTAGAATCTGATTGGTTGCTATAGGCAACATCTCCACTTCTTCAAACCCGCAGTTTAGTAAATATAGCCCTAAGTCTGTGATGTTTCAGCACATTATTTACTTGTCTTGTATGGCCATGTTTTCCCTAAACCTAGTATAGTGGACTATGTCCTTCAACTCAGCTAAGAAAATGGTTATTTACCAACTTAAGGTAATGTTGGTTTTACAACAGACAGAGAGTATTTGTGTATTCTTAAGTATTTGTTGTAATGTTTGTTTTTAAGCAATGTATGTATATAATTACTCAGTTTGCAAACTTAGCTGTTTTATTCAGAATGATACTGTCATCAATTGCCCATATTGCATCAGCATTCACTTTAGTGTAAGGAAAAGGATTATATAAGATGGCATAGTTCAGACCTTCTTTAGACCTCACTGGTGAGTCAGGAAGGTTGTGCCAGATCTCCTCCATCAAAGTATTCTAGGATGCATGATTCAACTTGCTTGTTGAATGTCGGGTCTCCATGCTGAAAATCCGGAGAATTACTTGTGTGTCTAACAACCTATCGAAGCTAAGTATTTTAATTGTCATATTAATTATTAAATCTTTTTCTTATACATAGTTTATGAGTGTATCATTCTTTCTTTGTGCTAGTATTTCATGACTGTAATATTGCAACCTGATACATAAATATACATTTTTTTATTTCTTTTTAAACACAGAACCTTAAGAACATATATTTTTAAAATGAAATAAGCTGTGGTAGATGTAAGTATTTTCCTTATAATGTGTCATTTCAAAGGGGACCCAAAGATGTACAATACATTAGGTCATTTTGTTAATTATTTTTTTTCCCCTCCATCTGTTACGAGCCGCCATGGGCACCGCCGCGACTCACTCCCTTCTGCTCCTGGCGCCAGGCTGTCTCCATGACGACTGGGACGTCACTTCCGGTACTCGGCCCGACCATTGCTAGGGAAACGACCGGACGCTGAGTTGTCAGTTCTCGCGCCCCGGCAACACAGAGCAACCTGGATGGTGCGGCACCAAGCCTGCGGCTTGTCAAACACTAATTACATTTGTTAAGCCACACCTGGGGGGCTCATTATGCTGTTTCCCTGCAGTCCCTGATTGGCTGTCTTGACTATTTAAGGCAGGGAGGGCTTAGTCTCCCTGCCGGTTATAGAGTGGACATTGTCTTTTGCTGCCCTGCTCCTGTCCTGTTCCTGTTTTGGCCCAGTGTTCCTGTGGATACTCTGCACGTTTACTATTGGACCTATTGTTGTGACCCTGTTGCTCTTTTTCTGGATTCTGGTCTCGTGCTGGTAACCCTGATCCTTTGGCGTGTTATTTGACTATTCTGCTTGCCTCTGACCCCTGACCTCGGCTTACGTCTGACCATCCATTACCATCTATACACACTCCTCCAGTACCTGCCGCTGCGGTGTTGTAAATAAACTTACACTACATTAAGAGTAAAGTCCTGGGGGCACCTGTGTACCTGTGAGCACATAAAGCTCTATGGGAAAGGTGGCTGCTATAGGCGAAGACCTCTTTCATCTGTTCTGTAAGTCTATTATCAGACCGGCAGGCTAAAATTGTAACCGGCCTATAACACAGGTCTGCAAAAAAAAATTTTTGGACAGCTGTTTTGGTTTAGTTGACTGATTCTTACGTTTTTTGGTGCACTGAATCAAAAAATGACAGCCGTTTTGTCCTGGGACGTCAGGTTTCCGAAGAAATGGGTGGTCATCGTTTAAAAAAATCTCTTAATGCAAATATTTTATTTACATGAAAAATATTAACTCATTTGCACAGGTGACGACAAAATTAACACCACACTCAAGTAGATTGCTTGTGAAATCGTCTGTTTTTAAACTCTAAACTTCTTTTTGAGCTTTTCCTCTTGTAGGTGGCTTCCGGAAGATCCCTGTACAACATCCAGCAGTAGTTAGTCATCCTCGTAACACTCCATTTCCCTTGATACCTTCTTTCCATTTCTTTTATATCTTGATGGAAACATTCTCCCTGCTCTTCACTCACTGCTCCCAAATTTTCAGGAAAATAGTCAAGGTGTGAGTTGAGAAAATGAACTTTTAAGCTCATGGAGCAATCAAGCTTGTGGAACGCTTTCAACATTTTTTCCACCATTTCCTTGTAATTTAGGTCCTTTTGGTTTCCCAAAAAGTTTTTTATGACCACAGTAAAGGCAACCCATGCTTCTTTTTGAGTTGGAGTCATTAAACTGATGAAGTCATTGTCAGATATGAGTTTTCTAATATCCGGGCCAACAAAAACCCTTTCTTTCAGTTTTGCCTCCGTTAAACCTGGAAACTTGGATCCCAAGTACTTGAAGCATTCGCTATCTTTGGGAAGTGCCTTAACAAATTGCTTCATTAATCCTAATTTTATATGGAGTGGTGGTAATAAAACCTTCTCAGGGGGTATCTCTGAGAACATTCTTTTCACCAACAAGTAGACTTCTTGGTGGCCAATTTTTTTGCTTCCAGTGATTTTGTCGGTCTCTACTCTCCCATAAACATAGAAAACAAGGGTATTTGGTGTACCCAGCCTGTTGTCCCAGCAGCATACACAATACTTTTAAATCCCCACATACCAACCAGTTTTGGTTTTGATAACCCACTTTCTTGAGTACCAACTCCAAGTTCTCATAAGTCTCCTTCAAGTACACCGAATGAGCAACAGGAATGGACGCATAACGACCACCATTGTAAAGTAAAACTGCTTTTAAGCTTCTTTTGGAAGAGTCAATGAACTTTCTTAACAAAATCCGTAATATTCAACTGCTGCTTTTTCACCATGAACTCTCCACATATGAAACAGAAACTGTCAGGCGAATTTACACACTTTCTTGGAGGCATTGCACTAATTTTGAACCACACAGACAATAGCAGGATGACGACTGAAATAAAATACAAGATTGTGGAGGAATCAGAGAACAAGTTAATGCACAAAAGAACATGTCCGGGCAGGCCCTAGCAAGCACACTCAACAATGCAGTGATCACCATCAGGACCAATAAACATGTATTTTCATGTTTTTGGGAGCACTGGCAGTGAAAATAAATTCGTTTTTCCATGTTCAGTTTTTTTTCAGTATGATGAATTTGAAATTTAGCGATTTCCAGCTACCTGTTTGACCAAGGAACATTTAGATTGTGAAAAAACCTGAAAAAACGGTGGTCATTTTCGAATTCAGCGCACCAAAAAACATAAGAATCAGATAAAATTATGAAAACAGCTTTTTGGTTGCAGACCTGTGTAATTCTAGGAGGAATTCCTCAGGATGGATGGAAACAGAACCAACCCAACTCCAGCTGAAGTCCTGGCTGATCAAATTGAGACCCTGTCTCAGATTGTTCAGGGATTATCGCATCGGCTCTCTGCACAAGAGGAAGTCTCTATGACTTCACAAGTCACCTTAGCACCTGTGGGAGAACCCACATTAAATTTGCCGGACCGGTTGTCCGGGGACAGAGCACTGTTCCGGAATTTCAAGGAAAGCTGCAAGCTCTATTTCCGTCTGAGACCTCGGTCTTCCGGTTCCGAACAGCAAAGGGTTGGAATCATCATTTCCCTTCTCCAGGGTGATCCTCAGTCATGGGCCTTAAGTCTGGCTCCAACAAGTCCAATAATGCAATCTGTGGATGCCTTCTTCAATGCCTTGGGTCTGTTCTATGATGATCCACTGAGGCTCATCTGATGGCCTTGAAAAAAGGCTGGCCTTCTGCTGAGGAGTACTGTGCTGAATTTAGACAATGGTCTGCGGACAGCGAATGTAATGATCCGGCAATACGCAGTGAGATTCGCCTAGGGCTGTCAAATCAAAGACCCTCTTGTATAGTACCCTTCTCCAACATCTCTGGAGACCGTCATGCAGCTCGCCATCAAAATTGATGGAAGGATCAAGGAGAGGAAGGTGGAAAAGGAGTCACCATCTTTTTCATCTGCATTTGCTCCCATATCAACGGACTTTGAAGAGCCCATGCGATTAGGAGCATACCATATTTCGTCTGAGGAAAAGATTAGAAGATGGACTCAAGGCCTCTGTCTCTACTATGACATCAAGGGCCACTGTTTTCCGCTCCTGTCCTAACAAATCGAGAAAAGAGCATGCCTAGGGAATGAGGGGGAAGTTTGCCTAGGTCTGCAAGTTATCTCCTCCAAAAATGCAGTTCTAGATCCTGCACGCATCACTCACGGTGCCTGTTCTGAGGCCGTCTCAGCCTTTATAGATAGTGGTGCCGCTGGCAACTTTCTGGACATCGGGTTAGCTCATTTCTCTGGGATTCCTTCTGTGAAGCTTGACTCTGCTATCACTGTTTGTGGCCTGGATGGTAGTCCGTTGCCTGGCGGTAAAATTGTTTATGAGACTCCTCTGCTGCAGTTAACCATGGGGGCTCTCCACTCAGAAGCCCTGTCATTTTACCTCATTGATTGCCCATCTGTTCAATTAATTTTGGGTCATCCCTGGCTCTTCCTCCACAACCCTGTAGTGGATTGGGTTAAAGGGGAGATTACTCAATGGAGCCCTTACTGTTCGCAGTATTGCTTGACCTTGCCCATCCTCTTCCACTCATCTCTGTGCTTTTTGATCTACTAAAGACTGCCACCATCTTCACCAAGATTGATCACCGCGGAGCAAACAACCTTATCCGCATCAGAGAGGGGGACGAATGGAAAACGGCATTTAACACACATTCTGGCCACTACAAGTACCCGGTCATGCCGTTTGAGCTTTGTAATGCACCTGCAGTGTTTCAAGATTTAATTAATGAAGTGCTCCGTGAATTTCTCGGCCAGTTCGTCGTCGTGTATTTGGATGACATCCTGATATGTTCACAGTCAGTGTTTCTACATCCGTGTCATGTTAAGCAGGTCTTCCAAAAACTTTGTGATCACCATCTTTTCGCCAAGTTGGAGAAATGCGGATTTGAGGTACAGAAGGTGTCATTCCTGGGGTACATAATTTCCTCTGCTGGTTTTTTCATGGACCCAACTAAAGTCCAAGCCATTCTAGATTGCGTACAACCCAATAACCTAAAAACTGTCCAGAGATTCTTGGGCTTCGTGAACTATTATAGAATATTTATCCGCAGATTCTCAGATCTAGTGGTCCCTATCGTCACCCTTACCCATAGGGGAATGGATCCCACTAATGGCCTCTTCAGGCGGTAACCGCATTTGAAGCCCTCAAAAAGGCTTTTGTCTCTGCTCAGGTTCTCAGACACCCTAATCCAGATATACCCTTTGTACTAGAGGTTGATGCCTCTGATGTAGGAGCTGGCGCTATCCTTTCCCAGAAAGACCCTCATACTCACCGTTTACATCCTTGTGCATATTTCTCCCATAAATTTTCTGTTGCTGAAACTAACTAACTATGATGTAGGTAATCGGGAACCTTTGACCATCACATAGACCTTTCAAGAACGGCGTCATTGGCTGGAAGGAGCCATTCATGTAATCTCTGTGATAACCGATCACAAGCATCTTCAGTACATCGAGTCTGTCAAAAGGTTGAACCCCAGACAGACCCGTTGGGCAATCTTCTTTACCTGTTTTAAGTTCATTATTACCTACAGACCCGGTTCCAAAAACATCAGGGCGGATGCGTTTTCAAGGAGCTTCATGTCGCATCATGTGCCTGTTTCTAAACCACTGCCTATTATTCCATCATCTATCATTCATGCTGGATTAACTCAAGACTTGGGTGTCACTCTTCGTAGATTTCAAAAGAAAGAACCCGCAGAAACTCCGGTGAACCGTTTGTTTGTTCCAGTCCACTTAAGAAAAAGTGTCCTTACTGAAGCTCATGACAGCAAGACCGCCGGGCATCCTGGTATCTCTAAGACAGTGGAAAACCTTGCACATTCTGTGTGGTGGCCCTCATTATCCTCAGATGTCAGGAACTTCGTCTTGTCTTGTAAAAATTGTGCAAGGAATAAGATTCCCAGGAACTGTCATTCAGGCCAGCTTGTTCCGTTGCCTATTCCTTTGAAACCTTGGACTCATTTAGCAATGGATTTTATTGTAGATCTTCCATCTTCTGCAGGGCATAACACTATATGGGTGGTTGTTGACCGATTTAGCAAAATGTCTAATTTCATACCGTTAACTAGACTTCCCAGTGCACAAGGTCTAGCTACACTTTTGCTCAACATGTGTTTTTTAGCTCCATGGTCTCCCTACAGATATTGTCTCTGATCGTGCATCCAGATTTGTTGCATAGTTTTGGAAATCCTTTCGTACCCTCCTCGGCCTCTCATCCGCATAACACCCTCAATCTAATGGACAGACAAATAGGGTTAATCAATCCTTGGAACAGTTCTTACATTTGTACACCTCAGAATTTCACAACAATTGGTCTTCTCTATTACAATGGACAGAATTTTCATTTCAGTCTAAAAAGTTTGCTGACCGTCATCGTACGACTTGTGCTTTTAAAGTAGGTCAGAGGGTTTGGCTCTCTACTCGCAACATCAAACTCAGACAACCCTGCAAAAAACTTGGGCCTAGGTTTATTGGACCTTTCACTATCATCAAACAATTGAACCCTGTAGCCTTCAGGTTAAAACTTCCTTGCTCCTTGAGAATTCCAAACTTTTCATTGCTTCCTTCTCAAATCGGCCCCGCCGCTTACACTACATTAAGAGTAAAGTCCTGGGGGAACCTGAGTACCTGTGAACACATAAAGCTCTACGGGAAAGGCGACTGCTATAGGTGAAGACCTCTTCTATTAGTTCTGTAAGTTTATTATCAGACCAGCAGCCTAACAGGCACATGAGACAGACACATCATGGAAGACTATTGTTGGAGCCTCCTGTCACGGGCACTAGGAGTCTTTGCCCAGGATTTCACCAGTTGACTATGCTTACCAGAGAGGCGGAGTTTGCACAGCGGTTCTCTGGCAGCAGGGTGAATAGTGGAATGTATATAACAGCAGATGGAGAGAGGATGCCAATGGAAATGATGATAGTGCAGGTAGGTAGCTGGGAAGTCAGTGGTCTGCGTACAGCAAGTTGTACCACTGCTAGTAAGTGAGGAGTAGATCAGGTGCGGATAAGTGGAGGCATGCAAAGAGTCAATAACGATATGAAGACTGAGAGCACAGAGGAACTTGTTCCAAACAGATATGCAGCGTTTACAGCTAATAGTCTATAACGGTATGTATACAGCTGCTGAGTAGAGAGGCTTGCACAGAGTGTATATGCGGAATAATAACTGATAGTCAATCACAAGTATGCATATCACTGCTGAGTAGAGAAGCTTGTTCCAAACAGATATGCAGCGTAACAACAAATAGTCTATAGCGGGTATGGATACCGCTGCAGAGTAGAGAGGCTTGTCCTAAGCAGATATGCAAGGTAACAGTTGATAGTCAATAACAAGTAAGCATACCGCTGATGAGTAGAGAAGCTTGTCCACGAGAATATGCAGGCACATCAGGGACGCTGAACGGTTGTAGCGGGTATGGGAACCACAGGTGAGCAGAGCAGGTAATCATAAGCCAGCTGAGGACACGAGCAGGATACAGGAGTCTGTTGCGGGTATGAGAACTGCTGATGAGCAGAGCAGGTAATCCAGAAGCCAGCTGAGGACATGAGTAGGATACAGGAATCAGTAGCGGGTATGGAAACCACCGATGATTAGCACAGGTAATCAGCAGGAAGCTGAAGACACTAGCAGGACACAGGAGATACCTTCAGAGACTCACAGAGAATGAGACTCAAGATCAGGCAACGAGGTAATGAGCACACGTGCCTTAAATAGGGAGAGGTGTCTGATAGTCCAATTAGATTAAAAGCAAAGGTCATAAGCTCTTGGGTGCTGCGCATGCGCAGTCCATCAAGATGGCGGACGGCCGCGGCTCAGGACAGACGCCGGCAGGAAGGCTAGGGAACCACGCACCAGCGCAGAGGCACTCACGGTCTGGTGAGTGACACCTCCCACATGATTGTCATGATAACCCACATAAAAGAACAGCACTATATATTTATGAATTTGCACTACAAGTGTTTGGGGGTGTTAGATATTCCCCTCTGTGAAAAAACTATTTTTCTGGTGCTGAAAGTATTATCTAGCAGCACTATATATTTCTGAATTTGCACTACAAGTGCTTTGGGTCTCATTAAAATAGATTCACAGCAGTCCACATATGAGCAGGATCAGCAAGCAGGTGCTGGCACCAATCCTGATGGTAGTCTTCCCTGTACGTCATCTGGTAAAGCCTATGTAAAAGTACATAGTCTTTTGAATTCAGGGAAAAAAACACACCAAAAAAAACCTTTTACCGTGTTGAAGAGAAAAAGAGCTGTAACTGATGAAAAGTTAACTGCCGAGAAAACAGTAAGACATTAGAGGAAAATGTATGCTCAGAATCAGAAATAACACCAATCCCTGAGGAGAGTCCATCCACAAGTGGTATGTGTAATTGTGACCATTCTGATAGTGTACCCATAAAGAAGGGCCCTTTCAGCATTTCTGCTGATGTGTGCCTGAACAGCCCGAGTGTAGCCGGTGATACACCAAGTGAGGATGACACTTTGGAATTAGAACAGGATGAGGGGGAGATTAGTGTAGCTGACGAGGGCGCTGATGAGGTTGCGGTTGATTGTGTAAGTCCTGCACCAGTGTCGGCAATGTGGCACCAGTGACAGCAGTTCTCGTACGTGAGGTTCTTGCACCAAATTGCACTTTCCAAACACAAGCAGGGATGACGCAGGTGGCAGACCACAACAGTTTGACATCTAGGCTGGTATGAAAGATTTTACCAAAAAATGTGTGAACTTGCCCATAACTCCAACCATTCCTACTATTAACATGCAAAGGATGGTGGAGGGCCTAGCAGGGATTAAACTATATTTTTCCTAATTTGCACTAATAAGGTTTGATTGTAATATACACCCAAAGACTAGAAGAAGCTCCATTACTCCATCACTAATTGTAATTGCTAAAATAGAAATTATAGGCCTGCCTGGCTTAGTCTAAATCTGCACTTACATTTTATTGTACCATAGCTCACTCAGAAACAGGAGCGGTGGCAGGGTTCAGTGCTAATCTTCCTCAAACAATACTAATTCATCCCACCATCATAAATTACATTCCCCTCAAATGCTAGTCTTCTTGCAGTTGCTGCATTCTCCTACATGCTGTTTCAGAATCACAAAAATGACCCTACATTTTTTGGGACACAAATAGCATCTCCTGCATGTCATTTTTTAATAGTTCTGTAACACCAAGTTGATTGTGTCAGCAAAACAGGAAATGTGATGGAATTCCCCCCCCCCCTGTAATGCTTGAACAATATTGGTGTCGTTATCAGAAATGACATATCCTCATATCCTCAGGAGAGTTCAAGCAGGATTAGCCATGTTGCAATGACATCCCTTACTTTTTGTAACAGATTGTCAGCTGTATGTCTCTTACTGAAGCCGCTGATACACAAAGTTGCCTACTTCTGTAAAATATGATGTACTTGGGTACATGCTGCTGCTGTTCCTGCTGGTGAAGGCGAATGACCAACCCAGTGGGCTGTCACAGTCATATAATCTTTAGTTTGCCCAGTTCCGCTTGTCCACACATCTGTGGTTAAGTGTACAGTGGGTAGAATGGAATTTTGTATCCCAATAATTACATTTTTATGAACCTTCTGGTAGAGGTGAGGAATAGCTTTTCTAGTAAAATGGTGTCGAGATGGAATTTGGTAATAGGGACAGAAGACCTCAGGTAACTGTCTAAAATCCGCTGCATTAATAGTGGACATTGGACGCAGATCTATCACTACCATAGTCCCCATGGCGTCTGTGATCCGCTTTGTGACTGGGTTACAGCTTTCATACTTGCTTCCTCTTGTAAACGATTGTTTAACAGTCAATTGTTGCTTCTGGGGATATTGATGATGAAGGTGTTGGGGGTGTAGATTGCAGGTGCTGGGATCTAGATGAGAGAAGGGAGGTAGATGATGCTGGACTGCTTGTTGTTAGTTTTTTTTAACATAAGTTTCTGATTTTCCCAACAGCTTTCGATGAACTCGCTTCAAATGCCGTAATATAGATGAGGATCCTAGATGGTTAAGGTCCTTACCTCTACTGAATGTGGCTTTAAAAACGCTACAAATGGCTAGACAACTGTTGTAAGGATTTGTGTGAAAATAATTCCACACTTAAGAGGTGGATTTTTGGTATTATGCCCAGGCATGACAATGGCCTTTTTCTTATCACTGGCAAGAACTGCTACAATCTTTGTTTGAAAGTGCATGAAAATTTTATTGTGACCTATGAGGTGGTCAAAATTGAATGGAAATGACTGGAAATTAGTGTTAGTGAGGTTAATAATAATGTAGGTACAAAATAAAACCTAAATTATGTTTGTCACGGTTGGCTTATAGGAATTGATCCCTAGGCTCTGCTGGACATTGCTTAGCCCACCCACAGGCGCGGAGTCTAACAGGCCAGTGGTTTTCGCCAGGAACCTCCGCAAGGAGGTATGGACTTTGCGGCACCAAACCTGCAGGTCGCGGTCCTGTGAGTGGGTGTACAGCAGAATGGTATGGAGGAGCCAGGTGACACGGGCAGCTACAGATGAGGCACAAGGAGAATAGATGTCTTGTGGTACAACCAGGAGGAACAGTGGTGATAGGTAGAGGTACTCGAACAGCTTGAGTACAGCACTAGATTTGTGCTGACCACACGAGGAAGTGGAGATAACTGGGGTAACAGAGGATGAGTCACCTAGGCAGTTGCTGTCCAGAGTGATAGCGGTCAGAGAATTGGGGCTGTCACGATGAAGTACATGAGAGGGGGTAAAGTAGTACAGGAGCAGCAATAGTTCAATACAGCAGGAGACTGAGAGCAAGTGAAGTGGCCGTGGTAACTCGTAGCAACAATAGATGAGATACAGTAGTAGCGGCTCTGAGTGATAGCGGTGAGAGAATGGAAGCTGTCGCAATGTAGTACAGTTGAGATGGTAAATAGCAGTACTGGAACAGCAAGAGTTCAATACAGCCGGAGACTAAGAGCAGACTGCAGCAGCAGAGGTAACTCGTGGTAACAGCTGATGAGTCACAATAGTAGTAACGGCTCTGAGTGATAGCCATGAGAGAACTGGAACTGTCACAATGAAGTACACTGAAGATGGTAGTAGTAGTGTGGAGCAGCGATAGTTCAACTCAGGCAAAGACTGAGAGCAGACTGGAGTAGCGGAGGTAACCCGTGGTAACAGCTGAGGAGTCACAATAGTGGTAGCGGCTCTGAGTGGTAGCGATGAGAGATCTGGAACTGTCACGATGAAGTACACTGAAGATGGTAGTAGTAGTACTGGAGCAGCGATAGTTCAACTCAGGTAAAGACTGAGAGCAGACTGAAGTAGCGGAGGTAACCCGTGGTAACAGCTGAGGAGTCACCGGTGTAGTAATGGCTCTGAGTGGTAGCGATGAGAGAACCGGAACTGTCACGATGAAGTACACTGCAGATGGTAGGATTGGTACTGAAGCAGCGATGGTTCAACACAGGCCACGAACTGAGAGCAAGCTGGAATAGTGGAGGCAACTCGTGGAAACAGCTGAGGAGTCACAGGTGTAATAGCGGCTCTGAGTGGTAGCAATGAGAGAACCAGAGCTGTCACGATGAAGTACACTGGAGATGGTTAGAAGGGTACTGGAGCAGCGATGGTTCCACACAAGCCACGAACTGAGAGCAGGCTGGAATAGCGGAAGATCCACAAGGAGCACAGGAACCAGAACAACTGGCTACAGGAAGTGAGCTTGAAAAACAGGCATCAGACAGGTGAATCCAGGAGGTTAAAATAGTGCTCCAGAAATGCTCAGCCAATGAGAAAAGGAAGGAGGTCTAGAAGTGCTATAGATTAAATGAAATGAATGAAGTTTGTCTGATGCTGGAACATGGCAGTTTCCAGACCAATGACATGCGGGTAACGGAACAGGTACTACTTGCGGGACCGAAGCGTTGCAATGTAATTTTTGCCTCAAAATTGGAATTTTTTTAAAAAAAGCAAAACAAAACCAAACAAAACCAAAACACGCAAGGGCGCTTTTGGCAAAACCAAAACATGAAGGTAATCCAGATCCAAAACCAAAACCAAAACACGGGGGTCAGTGAGCATCTCTAATATATATATATATATTTATATATATAAATATATATATATATATTGAGATACAAAAAGACAGGGGGCGCCAAACATAGTGTATTAAAAGTGATAACAAATGTGAAACACTCTCCACAGATAAGTAGTGCCCGTACCAAATGGTCAGTGAATCTAGGCCAAGATTAGCAGTCACTCTGATGGTACCAGATGGAATAGGAACTTCTCAACGAGCCTAATGTTGAAATAGCACATCCAATCATGATCCTGATGACTATCGCGGATCTGCAGACTCAAATATGGCCACAATAGTGTGATATCATAAAAACATATCAGAATATCAGAGCAAACATGTATTTAATGGCAGCAAATCAGCTCTGCAACACAGTAAAACAAATGCCCGTACATGAGAATAGTGAAAAACACGCTTATCTGTCCTCTGGCACATGCGCAGATAATAGGAGTACCAGCCGGCAACGTCCCATACTCATCCCACAACGGTCACAGGATACAGACAAGAACAGCTCTCCGAATCGTTTCGTCTTATATAAAGACTTTTTCAAGGAGTAATGAATATATACCACTGTGGACTCTTATATACTTAGTTGTCTTCACATACAACCAATCAAAGTGTAGTTTCGGAAGTGTGGGCGGAAGCCATCTCTATCCCGATACCTCACATCCTGTTTGGTCATTTCCGGTATATCGATCCACATAAAAAAACATTCCCAATCAAATAGTATTGTATACAGAACTATTTACAAAAGTACAAAATGGAATTCCTATATACACAAAGTGTATTTAAATCCTCTTAATATATAACATTAAAAGTATGGGCAAAGGTATCTCAAGCCCGATATGTCATATCCGGTTAGGTCACTTCCGGTATAGCGGGGAAAAAAATACAATACCATAACAATAGTCCAAATAAAGGACCTATATAAGCGAAGACACACATTAGAGACATAATTGATGTTACAATCAAGGCCATCATATCTAGCACAAATAAAATGCTATCTAATACATAGAATTCTGACTATTACATATAAAATATTCCATACAATGGAACAATAAAGTGATACATACAATACCAAATATACATAATCAACCCACAAAATATGGGCTCCAGGTAACAGATCTAACTAATACATAGCCAATCTAGCTATATAAATCAATGTACAATATTAGCCAAAAGGACATCACACCTATAAAGTGCCAGATGACGATAATCCTAAAAAAGAGAAAAGGGTTACCAACAATATATACATTATACAAGAAAAGAGGCCATTTCAAATTCTTCATTGAGGCCTGCCGGTGCCAAAGTATCTAATTTATATAACCAGTACATCTCTCTACACGTGAGTTTCCTCCCCAAGTCTCCACCACGTGCACCCAACACCACATGCTCAATCCCTTTAAATTTAAGACCGCTAGGATCAGCATTCTGACAGGTCAAAAAATGTCTGGAGACTGTATGTTGATCCGATTTATTTTTAAATGCCCTCACATGCTCTTGAAGACGTAGCTTAAGAGCTCTCTTAGTCTGGCCAATGTACATCTTACCACAAGGGCATTCTAATAAATAGATGACAGATGTTGTGAGACAATTAATTTGATCATTGATTTTATATTCTTTTTGATGTGATGAATCATAAAAGACCTTATTCAGAGGAGAAAGTTACCTACACATATTACAGCTCTTACATCTAAATGCACCTTTCCCTGAGTTATTAAGAAATGTAGTCTTAGTATCTTTCACCTCTTTTAGTAGGCTAGGTGCTAGCAGGGACTTTAAATTCTTAGTTCTCTTAAAGACAATATCTGGTTTAGATGAAACTACAGAGCCCAAGATAGGGTCCATGCAGATTAAGTTCCAATGCTTATTCAAAACAGACTTAATTCTCTTCTCATCTTTACTATATTCAGTAATGAAAGGGACAAAACTCTGTCGTCCCTCCTGATTTTTGTTCTTATATACCAACATATCTTTTCTATCCACACCATTTGTTTTAACTAATGCCTCAGAAATAATTGGATCTGGATAACCTCTCTCCCTAAATCTTTCGGCAAAGATGAGGGATTGTTCCCTGTATGAATTATCATCTGAACAGTTACGTTTAATACGATTAAACTGCGACTTAGGAATATTATCTTTCCACTTCATCAAGTGACAGCTGTCATAGTGCAGATAGCTATTTGTTTCAACCTCTTTAATAAAAGTCTTTGAATGAATTTCAAAACCTTTACTTTCAAGGGCCAGATCTAAATATTCTATACTAGTACTATCAATCCTGGATGTAAACTTTAGATTAAAATTATTTGTCTTTAGATAACACAGAAAATCTTCCAACAGCTGAGTGGGTCCATCCCAGATCAAAATAATATCATCTATGTATCTACGGTAGAAAATGATGTGTATAGAAAAAGGATTATTCTCACTATAAATATACTCAAGCTCCCATCTACCCATGAGGAGATTGGCAAAACTAGGGGCAAATATAGTCCCCATTGCCATCCTACATATTTGAAAATAAAAATTCTCCATAAATTTAAAATAATTCTGAGACAGAATAAATTTAATCAAAGTACAAATGAACGTCTTAAGCCCATCATCTAAATCCTTGTCTAACTGGAGATAGTAATTTACAGCTTCTATACCTTTCACATTGTCAATAGAAGTGTACAGTGCTTGTACATCAATTGTTCACCATTTGTAACTGGGTTTCCATTGTATATCACCCAAAAGTTGTAATAAAGAGGTGGAATCTTTCAAAAAAGCAGGTAGAGTAACAACATACTTTTTAATAAATGAGTCTACATATTGTGACGCATGTGACGTAAGGGAATCAATCCCCGCTATAATAGGTCTTCCGGGGGTTTTTTCCAGGGATTTATGTACTTTAGGCAAATAATAGAAAATTGGGATGACTGGTGAATCCTGAAGTAAAAATAAATATTCATCTCGAATTAATATATTTCCTCTTAATGCCTCAAGCAAAATTACCCTTAGCTGTTCTACAAATTGACCTGTAGGGTCTTGTTCTAATTTTTTATAAGATATTACGTCACTCAGTAATCTAGCAGCTTCCAAGATATAATCCTCCCTATTTAAAATCACAATCGTCCCCCCTTTATCCGCCTGCTTGATGACGATCTTATCATTATTCATAAGGTTTTCCAATGCTTTTTTCTCAGAAGATGAAATATTCCTTTTAAATTTTGTTGCAACCTTAGTTTGACATAAGTCCTTCTTCACTAGCTGATAAAACATTTCTATATTACTACCCTTAGATTCAAGGGGATAAAATTTAGAGGGCAATTTTAAACCTGATGCTGATACTTTTTGATTAGTAGGTTCAAGAACATTCTCATTTCTTTTTAAAAAATGTCTCTTAAGTGTGAGTCTTCTAGTGAATCTATTTAGATCTAAAAATAATTGAAAATCATTAGATACATTTGTGGGCGCAAAAGATAGGCCTTTACCGAGTAATTGAAGCTCATCTTGAGTCAAAGTATAATCAGAGAGATTAAAGATACCTAAAGGTTTAGGATCAAGTGGTGCTTTAGGGGCAGAGGATTTTTCTAAAAATGTCGTCTTTTTCTTTCTCTTGGATCCCCCTCGTCTACCTCTTCCTCTATATATCTCCTTTTCATAGGAGAAGCTATTCTTATATTTTCTCTGAGGTGGAATTTTTTGTAAACGGTGTCTTCCTTGGGTGTTGGAGCAGGGGATAAAAAAATCTTCCTCAGTGCTCCAGAACCTTTTCCTCTGAAGCGGGGAGTATCTATTTCTAAGGGTAAGATGCTGAGGTGGTCTCTTATTAGATAATCTCCGCTGTTTATAAGGTGCATTGATCCAATCACTTCTATCTCTAAATCTGGATTCAAATCTATTATAATAATCCTGTACTCCTTCTAAGGTCTTTCCACCCTCATCATTCTGCTGTCTAGCCCAACGATAGACTTGGTTATTTGCATAATCTCTTTTATCCCTTAGATATTTCTTTTCCTTCCTTTCTACCACCTCAGACTCAAGTCTATCTAATTTTTTATGTAGCACATATATATATATATATATATATATATATATATATATATATATATATATATATGTATATATATATTACATCAGTGAAGAGTAAGAAATATGTAGGATAGGCCACTGGCTGGCCTTCCCACACAAGTATGTATGTACGTACGACTGACATTGATTCAGATTTGGTTGCCAAAAACATGTGTTTGGATAAGAAATTGCAATTGAAAGTCCACATTCTGAGAATTTAAGAGGACAGAATTTGTCCCTGGAAAGAATACATGAATATGAAGAGATATTGGGGTAAATTTATCAAGCTGCAGGTTTGAAAAAGTGGAGATGTGGCCTATAACAACCAATCAGATTCTAGTTATTTATTTAGCACATTCTACAAAATGATAGCTACAATCTGATTGGTTACTATAGACAACAACTCCACTTTTGCAAACCCGCAGCTTGATAAATTTACCCCATGATGGGTGACGATTTGAGCTATGTTATGAAGTTCCACATGGTTTGTTAATTATTTTTTTAATTGAATCAGATAAAGAAAATGCAACAATGGCAGAGTTATAAAATCCTTCTTTAAGATGAGAATGGACACAAGACCTCAACTATGGACTGTGGCATTAGCAGACATTTAAAAGATGATGAGAGAGCACAATGTTAAATAGCGAAAGTCAAGATGGCATTGCCCTGTGCCCATCCATATATTGAAAAGGACATGCACATAGTTAAACAACCCAAGCAATTCAGCGACAGGGACTCCCACTTTATGGCTGAAGTGCTTGTTTTGTTTGGACCCCCACAAAACCCAATATTAGGGTTGTTGAACTGAAGAATAGATAGGGATCTTAACAAATAAATGATAGGCATTTGGATAACAGCGGTCACTGGTCATCTTCCTCAATGGTGACAAATAACCAGTGCTTTTTTTCCCATTGAACGCTGGGAACGGCATTCCGGGACCTTTTTTTTTGGCTTTGCGGCGGCTTCTCCGCTGGCCTTTAACACACACAATAAAAAAAAGTAAACAATACCATCTGTCCGGCGCGGCCGCGCCCTCCTCCCTTCTCTATTTCCAATGGCTGTCGGCCGTGACGTCATCATGCACGACAGTCATTCACGGAGCTGTGAGGAGCAATCAACAAGAAGAGGAGCGCCGCGACAGAAAAGTAGACTGAAAAGAAGTGAAGAGGAGAAAGGAGGCAATAGAAAGCAAGGTAAGTTAGAGGAAAAATGGGGCGCCGTTTAAAATAAAGTGGTCAGAAAAATAAATGGTGACAAAAAAAAAGAAAAAGGCCAGCATGAGAGGGGCGGGCCCGGGGCACAGCATAAAAACTCAAGGGGGACCAAAAATTGATTAGGGGCACTGACACTGGCAAAAAATTATTAGGGGCACTGACACAGGATGAAAACTGAAGAGGGACCAAAAAATTATTAGGGACACTGGCACAGGATGAAAGCTGAAGGGGGACATACAATACATATAATACATTAAAGGTATGTTAAGACATATAACAATATTAACAAGATGTGAGTTCCACCACCTTTTTTTTTTTTACAAAAAAAGCACTGCAAATAACAATGTTATTGTCACCAAAAATGTCTACATCAATTACATTTTCATTTAATAAAAAGAAGATACATCAAGTAGGTAACTGTTAGGCAGCTTGTGTGACACATTGGAGAGGGTCAGCAGCAATGCATTGGTCAAAATTGGTGAAAATTTGCACAGTTGTGAAGAGATCATTAGAAAATAGGCTGTAAATGACTGCTAATTATATTATTAGTAATATAGGAGCAAAAACAACTCAAAACCACATAATTTTAACTATTTTTTCACAATTTTTAATTAAATCCAGATCCAAAACCTTTCATGATTTTGGGACAAAACCTGTAACAAAACCAAAACACAAAGATATTTTAGAACCAAAACCACATCCAAAACCAAAACACGAGGGCCAGCGCACAACTCTAATAATGTTTATTATTCATGTTTTGTTTTTGTTTGTTTCTGCGACTTCCGGCTGCATTTCAGTTTAGAAGTCACTTTTTATTCACAATGCACTCTTCAGAATTTCTGACCTCTCGACAAACACTGACGCATTTCTAGTTTACAGGGATGTCACACAAGAGTGAAGAGTAGGAATATACGCTCGTGGATCTTCTAGGCGCATCACTTCAAAACCAAGGCATTTTACAATATACATCTTTTGCTTTTTGCACACTAGGTCCTCTCCATTGTATTGTTAATGTTTACAGTATCCTACAGCTATAATGTTATTGCAGTATCTGAGTGTTTATCATATAAACTTTCCAAATGAATGTATATGCCTTGTATATGTCTTTGCAACAATATTTGCCAACAACAGCAATATCACTAAATGTAGTGAGATTCCTTAAGTTAACAAGATAATTGTGTAAACATGAATGTCTTAAAAACATATTTTGTAGAGAATAGTAAATACTGGAAGCATAATTGGTCAAGTCATAATTGTTTGCCCACCCGCGATAAAACGGCATATTTGCCGTGAAGGGCGGGGCCAAAATGACATGATTGGCTGTGCCCCGCCCCCTCCCACCCTCTAGACACACCCCTCTCCCGGATACAACTTGCCAAATGTTGGCATGTATGATCATATACCTTCCTCCAGAATAACGCACATGCAAAGATAGAAATGATATACCTACTCACACAATAATGCATATACTGTACATACACCCAACATTCATTTTATTTTGTTATTTTTGATGGCCTGAAGACCTACTGTACTTCAAAGCCTTTAACCCTTTGAGTTTCACCACTGTAAGATTTATGCCAGTGGCTTTCCGACATTTAAGATGTCATTGCTGTCTTTGGCGCCCTCCAAGTCTAGCCAGAGCATTCTTTATCACCACTGGCAACAACTAAAAAATTTATTGAGAAGGGGGTGGGATAATCCAGTTCACATTCGGCCATGGATTGGATATCTCTCAATCTCTTCCTAAACACATGGGCAGGGAGTGCAATCATGTGCCTCTGGGGTCAGCAGAAAGCCCTTGCAAGGCCCACATGCCTTCTCCCACACCTTCCATAGTATTAGAACATATTTTTACATTTAGCAATAGAAACTTAGAAAGCTATAGCATTTAAGCATAAGTAGACCAAACTTCTGAAAAAACATTGTAAGCCACAGCATAAATCAGTGGTATATGTTGGAGGTTAAATATATTTTTGGAAGTAGTATCAGTAGGGAAGAATCATTGAAAAGTGCTTGCTTTAGTCTCTCTGATTTTCTACAAATAATACCCAACAAATAGTTACTTGATTGTGCAACCAAAAGAAATCTTTTTCTGTATTTAAATGCTATACACTCACCTTGGAAGATGAAAATAAAAACAATTAATTGTGAGCAGTGAAACAATGAAACAAGTGGGATCCTGACATACATTGTGATTGCTCAATGGATCCAGGTTTTAACATATTGTCTATTAGTATTAAGTTAGCTCCTTATGTAATATACTGTGTTTCCATTGCAGTTTTGCTTATATTTTATTCAGCTGGAACGCATAAAGACTGAAGACTTTTTGTGTGTATTACCTTTCAAATGATTCATTATGCTTATTGCACTACAAATAAATTATCTGATGCATTTGTAACAATTGCAATAAATAGAAAGCATATTAAAATATTTAGCTGTAAAAAATAACAAAATGATGAGGGAAATAAAAAAATCATGATGAGTTAACATATTAAAAACACCAAAAATATTTTGTTGTAATCTACATATTGCAAACCAGTTATTACTATCTCAGTGGTATGCTGGCTGAAAATATTTCCTTTTATTAAATAAACTATTTATAACTGTTTTCTCTATTTTACTTGTTATTGCTAGATATGATTTCTGCTTGTTCTATTTTAATAACTGAAAAATTATTCACTAGAGCATGGAGAATGAATTGAGGTCAGTGGCTACTGAAGTCCAGAAGTATGGACAAGAATTGAAACAGAAGATGCAGCAAATGGAATCACAGTATGACTAAACTGGTAGGTGATTTGAAAGATTAAAGCTTGCATATTCACTAACAGTCCAGGCTCATATCATACTGTGAAATGACATCAGGCACACCTGTAACCTTTGGCTGGCCAAAGGGAGCAGATGCTAAGTTCACCAAAGATTTTTACATTACATATTAGTTAGTATTTAAAAGTGAAAATTAAAAGTATGCCCACTGTCTGTTGACTCAGACTGTTGCTCACATCTGTTGGGCCATCTGCATTATGCATTTATTTACCTGCATTCAAGAAGTGCAAAGCTGACAGAGGCAACAACAACATAGGAATACAAAGGTTTTCTGTTTGGCTAGAGTTTTATGCACACAGTACAATATATAAAGAAAACAGCATCAGCGACTCTGTGGGAAATTCTCTCATAATACCGTTAGTCTCTCAAATGGCAGTTAACATTTCCCACAATAAACACATTATAGCTACTCTTAAAAGCTTAATGAGTTTGTTCCAGCATCCAAGCTGTAGAAAAAAAAAGTGGCATTAATCTGTTTATAATTCCCTTTCACAGCTGGATATAACTCAGTAACTTCAAATTGTTTTATATCTATTTATTCTAACCACATAACTGTTAATGTGTTAGGGTAGGAACTAAAAATATCTTAATTACTCTGAAAATTGTTTAAAGTACACCTGTCACCCACATACAGTAGAGTCAGCCATTTTGTGGACTTAACCGACATTCGTGTGACTGCAGCCCATCAAATCACTAGGAATCAGTGACATCAATGAAGGTTTTCAGGCCAAATATTTATGAGGTGTTGTTCCTAATGAATTCACAAAATATGCTCTCATTAATAATGTTACAGACTACAAAATGACTGCTTCCATTGTTTGTGGATAAGAGATTAATTTGAATCAGGGCCGGACTGGGACTAAAAATCAGCCCTGGCATTTAAAGTACACAGGCCCACCTCAGGTCCAGAAGAAAAGAAATAGTGTGCCGCCGCATAGCGGCAGCGCCGAAAAGGGCGTGGCCACATTGTGTTGTGGGTGTGGCCAACATGGGTCATTGATACATACATTATAATAAAACATTACATTTATCACGCCCTCCCAGCCACATCACGCCATCTCCCCAGGCACATTATGACACCCCCAGCCCTCTGTAGTTATCTATGCTTCTGGTGCTGCTGACATCCATCAGGGTGGGAACTTCCTGTAGTGTGAGCAGGGAAGCTCTTTGTCTCACGAGATTACCAAATCTTGTGAGACCTAGAGCTCCTCGGCTTGCTCTGTGTCCTATCCGGGAACTGGGAGCAACTATCAGATTCCTCCTGCTAACCAGAGCTGGATTAACGCTCGGGGGGCCTGGGTTATTTAAGTCAGGGGGCCCCTATTATGTAACATGGTTATCATATTAGACACAATGTTAGGCAAATACACAGGCAATATTGTGTGCACTACTGTTAGGTGCACGCAGCTTTGCCTTCACAAGCAGTACAGTGTGAAGTAGGACTTACCTGCCAACTGTCCTTGTAGTCGGATCAAATCTCACTAGACGAGACAGTCACCAAAATTCAGGACTTCCCCACAAGTGTTCTTGTCACTTACACTACCTGTGGCTGCTGGTGTCTTTAGTTGCTGCTTGTCTGGATCCTCGAATGCTGGAGGCCCTATTTGGAAAAAAAAATGGGTACATGTAATTTAGAAACCTCCAACCAGCCCTGGTGTTTAATCAATGCAACCCATATTTTATAATTAGGCCTCCCTCCAGCCTCAGCATTACAATTGTAGTATTCACGTTTAATAAATAAACCTATATACCTCCCTCCAAACAACCCCAGCAATAAATTAAATTGCATTTACGTTTAAAAAATATACCTATTTCCCCCAACCATCAATGCCATTAAATAATTCCTATTCACGTTTAATAAATAGACGTTATTTTTTCCCCAAACAGCCCCACTTTCAATTAATAGCCCCCAAATCATATTATGCCACAATAGTGCCCCAGTTCGTACAATAGTGCCCCCAAATTATATTATACCACAATACTGCCCCCAGTTGATATTATACCTCAATACTGCCCCCAAATCATATTATGCCATACAGTAGTGCCCCAAATCATATTATGCCACAGAGTAAACATATTAACAACACTAAAGTATATTTGCATAAAATGTGAGGTTATATAAATATCCAGTAGGAATATACTGTACCCCCCCTCCCCTCGTGTGGCATCCTTTCTCTTCTCTCCCCCCCCCCCCGTGTGGCATCCTCACTTTTCTCCCCCCCCTCCGTTTTCTGTGTGCCATCCTTCCCCCCCGTTTCACCTTTTCTGTGTGCCATTCTGTCCCCCTTTCCCTTTTTCTGTGTGCCATTCTCTCCCCCCTTTCCCTTTTTCTGTGTGCCGTTCTCTCCCCCCGTTTCCTGTTTTCTGTGTGCCATTCTCTCCCCCCTTTCCCTTTTTCTGTGTGCCGTTCTCTCCCCCCTTTTCCTGTTTTCTGCATGGCATTCTCTCCCCTCTTTTCCTGTTTTCTGCGTGGCATTCTCTCCCCCCTTTTCCTGTTTTCTGCGTGGCATTCTCTCCCCCCTTTTCCTGTTTTCTGCGTGGCATTCTCTCCCCCCTTTTCCTGTTTTCTGTGTGCCATTCTCTCCCCCCTTTTCCTGTTTTCTGTGTGCCATTCTCTCCCCCCTTTTCCTGTTTTCTGCGTGCCATTCTCTCCCCCCTTTTCCTGTTTTCTGCGTGCCATTTTCTCCCCCCGTTTCTGTGTGCCTTTCTCTCCTCCCTTTCCCTTTATCTGTGTGCCATTCTCTCCCCCCTTTTCCTGTTTTCCGTGTGCCATTCTTTCAGACCCTCTTCCCTCCCCTGCACACATTTTCAGCCCCACTCCCCCTCCCCCCCTTCACATATTATCGGGTCCTCTCCCCTCACCCCCCCTTCACATATTATCGGGTCCTCTCCCCTATCACCCTTCAGATATTATCGGGTCCTCTCCCCTCCCCCCCTTCACATATTATTGGGTCCTCTCCCCTATCCCCCTTCAGATATTATCGGGTCCTCTCCCCTCCCCCCGTCACATATTATTGGGTCCTGTCCTCTCCCCCCTCCCCTGTACAGACATTATCGGGTCCTCTTCCCTCTCCTTGCACCCATTTTCCCTGTTAAAAAGAAATATACTTACCTCAGCAGCCTCTGCAGCCTCCAGGAATCTGTGCGCCGTATAACATCCCATTGCTATCATGCTGTAATGTACAGTTGGCCATATATCAGTACAGTACAAGCAGAGCCGGTACAGGAATGCCATTTCATCTTATCCCTAACAAGCAATGGGATGGGTGGGGGCATATTAAAAATGTATGACAGTGGTCAGTGTAGTGGTTCATTCTGTAAGTGAGTATCAGATATAATAGTCTCCAGTAGCCAGTGCCGGACTGGCTACTGGCGCCGTCTGATCCAGTCCTACGCGGCCGCGCATAACGTTCTGACGTTACATCGCGCGGCCCAGCCCAGAGAGCCGTCATGACGTCACACGCTCCACCGCAAGTAGAATTTTTTTTTTCCAATTTTTTTTTCCAATTATAGCAGTGGTGATCGCAGGTACCCGGACCGGCCCACGGTGCCATCGGCCCTTCTGGCATTTGCCAGAAGTGCCCGATGGCCAGTCCGGCCCTGATTTGAATAATATACTAATTTAATAATTTACCATAAAAATTGCATGTACTGTAATTGTTGTAACAGTTTTAATTCAGTTATTGGATTAAAGATTCCAGTTACCACTTGTTGGATATGCTAGCCCTGCGCGGCACCATAATGCTGATATGCAGTCTTTCTGTGATATCACTGTGCTGATTACTATTAAGTTACAAATCTGTTGAGTTTATATAGATCTATGGAATTTTACCTTTTCAAAGCAGGTGACTTTTGCCTGCTTATAGCTTTTATGTCCTGTTGCATAAGAAAGTTCTTACAGCCTGATTATGTCTTAGTAAGATAAGCTATGTTTAGTTAGTTAGATTCAAAATGTACATGTCATGTGTTTCTAAAATCAATAAAAATATTTTAATCTAAAAAAACGAATTAAAAAACAGTTTTGATATAATTGGGACAAAAAAATTAGATAATTTTATTACAGCAGATGACATTTTTAAAAGGAAGTTTCACACATCACCCTTTCTGTTATAAGGGGCTAGCACATTGTTCTATTCTTAACTTTGAGCATATACACTATTTTACAGTTGTAAGTCAAGCACATTATTGCAGTTTTTTCCATACTCACTTTTAAATTCACCAAGTCACCACATACACAAGCTTTACAAACACACAAAACAAGCAAAGTTTATAATTGTATCCCATGCATGATTTATGTTAGATTATAAACATGTGCCATATTATTATGATTATTATTAACCTTTATTTATAAGGTGCCATATTGATTTCAGAACCACTTATATTGGCTCACCCCCATGTGTCAACAAGATAGTACATTGTAAAAGAGTACAATACAGTAAAAAAATACCACTACAGCTCCCAGCACAGCTACTGAGGTGCAAGAAGTATATTCAGCGCAGGTTTAGAACCACTATTAGAGATGTGAAGATATTGGGATAGTGGAGTCAATGGACAAAGAGCCCAAGGAGGTGGTGCGCAGAGTAGCTGGTAATGAAAAGTTATAGGTAATGAGAACAGGAAGGAAGGGGGGCCTACCCACTCAAGCTTACAATGTAAATGGAAAGTGGTAGACTAACAGTTGACACATGGGGGTGAGCCAATGTAAGTGGTTCTGAAAGCAAGTAACAAGAGCTGGAGAGATGGAGGATGATGTTCTTAAATTTTCTTCATTGCATGCTCTTATACTATTAAATATAATTTAAAGATGTTATTGACTGATATTAAGCTGCTCTCCAAATCAAGAGATTAGGGCCTACAGCTCAAGAAGAGAGGCTCTTCTTACCCATACTACACATATTAGGGCCCACAGTACTAGACAAAGGGCCCTGTCCCATCCAAACCCTACATCATATTGGTCTGGTCAAATTGCTAAGTACAACTCTGGAGGGTATGTATTTAGTTTCACCAGCACCAATCTAGCCTGGGGGCCATGTTACTGTCCTGTCCATCACATTGCACTAAGGAAATGGGTTTGAGCCTTAAGCCTATTTCCACGTGCATCTCACCACTCTCATGAGTGGAGTTAAATATGGCCACTGATCCACTCCAACCTAGTTCCAGGTTAGCTTTATAGAAACATTACCAAAACTGTATATTCTTTACTCTATACAGGTATTATAATAGAAATGCTTGAGACTTGTGGCTTTCCACAAAAAGGGGGGTTTGCATAATTTGAAACACCATGCTTAAAATATGCCAAATTACATTTTAAAATTAGTTTTCTCTTTACCCACACTGCCCCTGGCATTACCCTCTTCATTAAATTGTTTAGTGGTACTCCTCACATAGGTGAAGATTCATGCCATGACAGTGTTTATGATAAATGCATGTCATGCTTTAGCTCAAAACCAAGAACTGTTTGGAGTGTTTCTGTCATCCTGTGGTTCCATCTGCAACCTATCCATCAGCCAGTCTGGTTTCCTAGTACAGCCACTGACCTTACTAATAAATGTTTATGGATAATTTTTTTATGCTAATTAACACTAGTATTATGCTATTGTGGAGATTTCTCATAATTAATTCTTAAAAAGCTGTTTGTCTTAGAAGTCTCTGGATGACCACCTGAAGACTCAGGCTCAGACAACTGCAAAGGCTTTTGTCTTGTCTAAACGCTGGCCATGACATTTAGGCTGGGGAGCAGAGGTTACGTTTTAAACTTATAAAAACTTGGACCCAAGGAGAATAGACTGAACGCATACCACAACCCCTACACCCCCATTCCAAAATCATTGGGCCTTTCTCTCCCACACATGTTTGTGGAGCTCATCTACTGAATGCTACTTTTTAGTTTATTTATTGTTATTCAACTATTCTTTAACCATGTTGTAGGTAGAGTGATGTTTATTACAGGTTAATAAGGGACTGCAATTCCAGGCTGGGCCTGTACTACCATTATGCAAACTTCTCCTGGGGTGTAATGGTCTTACCTGATCACCGCCGTCCGGAAGCCGCACTTCCGTGTTCGGCGATCACGTGACAGCAGCCTAGAGGCGGGGATTTTGAATCCCCGTCAGTACTTAAAGCTGAGCGTCAGAGCAACACTTACCTGTTCCTGGCTCCTGTTCTTCGTGGACTCCTGTGTCTTCCAGTCTCCTGTGTCTACCTGTGTTCTGACCCTGCCTGTTTCTACTATCCTGGCTCATCGCAGACATGTACTGGAGGTTCTATCTCGTATCAGGAAGAATCATCTATTTTGCAAATTAGAAAAATGTACCTTCGAGCAGAGACAAATTCCTTTCTTGGGATATATCATTTCTGGCACTGGACTGCAAATGGATCCCACCAAATTGAAAGCCATACTTGACTGGCCTCAACCTTCATGCCTTAATGCTACTCAACGCTTCCTAGGATTCTCCAATTACTATCATCAGTTCATCAAGGGTTACTCTTCACTTGTGGCTCCCATCACTGCATTGACCTGTAAGTCTGCTGATGCTAGCGTATGGTCTGCTGAAGCTTTTATCTTATTGAAGTCTCTCTTCTCCTCAGCACCCATTCTCCAACAGCCCGAATGTTCACGACCTTTTACCCTGGAGGTAGATGCGTCTTCCGTTGGTACAGGAGCAATACTTTCACAATGGAGCTATTCTGGCAAGCTTCATCCTTGCGGATTCTTTTCCCGTCGCCTGTTACCTACTGAAATAAATTATGGGATAGGTGACAAAGAGCTCCTGGCCATCAAGTTGGCTCTCTCTGAATGGAGACATCTACTAGAAGGGGCACAATTTCCGATTACCATCTATACCGATCACAAGAATTTATTATACTTATGTACTGCCCGTTGTTTACACCCTCGGCAAGCAGGATGGTCCTTATTCTTCTCGCGCTTTGATTTTAACATCACCTTTCACTCTGGATCTAAGAATATGAAAGCGGACGCCTTATCTCGCTCTTTCGATCCAGCTGACATGGAACCTTTGGAGGACAATAAATTCATATTAGATCCCTGTTGAGTTTTGCCAACTACACACCTTAACAAAGGTTGCCCTCCGGGCAAGACATTCATCTTACCACGTTTGCGCACTCAACTCCTAAGCTGGGCTCATCGCTCTCTCTTCCCCGGGCATGCCGGCATCCGCAAAACCTGGGACTTGTTGTCCCAAAGTTACTGGTGGCCTTCCTTGCTGGAGGATGTAAAGAGATTTGTTTCTGCTTGTTCCGAATGTGCTCAACACAAGACCTCTAGGAGAAGACCTTATGGATGTTTTCTCCCATTACCCATTCCTGAATACCCGTGGTTGTAGATCTCCATGAACTTCATCACAGACCTTCCACCTTCCTAATCCTGTACTGTGGTGCTAGTGGTCATGGATCGCTTCTCTAAAACTGCCCACTTTATTGCTCTTAAAGGTCTTCCATCCTCTTGCTCCTTAGCCGAAATCTTTATTAAAGAGATATTTCGCCTCCATGGTTGTCCGCAACATATTGTTTCCGATCGTGGATCTCAGTTCATATATATATATATATATATATATATATATATATATATATATATATATACTGTAGTATAATCAGGGGAATAGATGCTAACTCCTTGGTGAACAGCAGCAGTAAACCACACAAGTCCAGAGGTTTCAGGATGACAGCCACAGCCAGTTTATTCACCAGCTTGTGAACAAAACACAATATAAATTAAAACCTAACGTCTCTCTACTAGTTTCCGAACTAGAGACTGGCGGGGTGTATTCTTCATTTTTTTGTTGCAACATACTTTGTCTGTACCACTTTCAATGGAGCCATAGACGAGGACAGGAACTCAGCTTTCTGACATTGTTGACTTTGTAACTCCATTAACTGTTGCTGAGGCAAGTTGGTAGTAATCGCAGTCTGCGTTACCCTTTGAAGCATATTATTAATTTCCTGAGTTCTTGTAACTTGAGGCTCAGGTAAAATCTTAATCCTAGATTACTTGACTGCTTTTCTTTTCCTGAAACCCAAGTGGAAGGTGTCTCAAAGCCATAGGTAAACCTCTCCCAGTTATCCTTAACAGTTTGTATTCTTCTGACATTGTCCTGAATAGTTTTAGTAGCGTACTGTAGTTCTTTTTGAACTGTGGACAACTCTGCTAGAATTTTTGGGGTTTGCTCCAGTTGACCTTTATCTTTATTTCCTTTTCTACTTATTGATTCATGTTGGTCTGCCAGTGCAGATAACTCTATATAAGTTTGGACATTGGTCTCACTTGACTCTTGTACTTCTGTTTGAGAAGCTTGCTCTTCTAATTGTGCTGTCTGAGCTAGGAGGGTGCCTAATTCAAATATCCAATATATCTCCCTTTCAGAGAGCCTTTTTTGTCGGTCACCTCCCCTGGAGTTCAGTTTAACATGTTCAATAGCATAAAGTTAATATATTGGGGGTCAGAATTATGTTGAAGGAGAAAATGTTTTGACACAGAATGACTCTCGATTTTATTTCTAATGTTTCTAATGTGTTCTTGGACACAAAGTTTAAGGGGGCGTTTGGTTTTACCAATATATTTAAGGCCACATGTACATTCTAACATGTAAATGACTGATGTAGTCATACAGTTCATCAATCATTTTATATCAAACTTTTTACTGTTGTCATAATTAAAAAAGACTTTTTGGGATTCATGTATTTGCAGAAATTGCAATGGTTACACTTACTTGAGCCCTTTATATCAAGAAATGTCACGTGGTTATCATCCTTTTCTTTCTTGAGCATACTCGGGGCCAAAGCGTCCTTCAGATTTTTGTTTTTTCTACAAAGAACAGCAGCCCAATATATTAACTTTATAGCTATTGAACATGTTA
Organism: Mixophyes fleayi; assembly: GCF_038048845.1. Lineage (NCBI taxonomy): Eukaryota > Metazoa > Chordata > Amphibia > Anura > Limnodynastidae > Mixophyes > Mixophyes fleayi. The sequence continues at coordinate 240,324,502 of NC_134404.1, read as the reverse complement.
AACTGAACTCCAGGTGAGGTGACCTACAAAAAAGGCTCTCTCAAAGGGAGATGTATTGGATATTTGAATTAGGCACACTTGCCCCACAAGGACTGAATGAGAACTTTTTATGATACTTTTTCATTTAATGGTTTTAGAGTTTTTATATATCTATCTTTTTGCTGTGTCTAGGATTATACTTTATTTCGTTTTATATTAAGTTTGGTTTTGTCACTTATTTAGTATGTATTGTGAAATGCAAGTTATCCTATCTGAGTATATTTCTATATGTATCACCATATTTTCTATACCCCTTTTTAATATCATATTTTATAGTCTTATATATAAGAAATAGACTGTCTACTATTTAGAATTTTAATTACTTTTTTGTCTACCACCTGTATTATTATAAGGTATTATGTTTGCCCATATATGTTGGATTTAAAGTTTTTCTGCTTGGAACTTGCCCATAACCAATATGGTAGACAGTAATATTTATACTAAGCTAACCGAGTATCATGATTGTCTTTGCGATCATGTGATTATTTACACATGCGCAGTTCTGATGTATAAAACGATACCTTGTGCAGAATCCCACGAGAATGCATGAGATCACGCATGCACAGTTGGAGTCTTCCAGAGCGCATGAGCTAAGATGGCACTGGAAAGTATAAAAACAGCGTCTTTTATATGGACTAATTATCTGCTGAAGAAGTCTTTGGTTACGACGAAACGCGTTGAGGCTGACATGTGCATATTAATCCTTTTGGACATATTTGGCTTGAATTTCGGGGTTTCATCACTGTGGCTCTCATCGTGTATGACTACATGGTAACTACTACAGTATGCAAAGTCCTAAAAGAAACCCATATAAGCCTTCATTTATTGTTTTAATGTGAGTGCATTTTAATTGTTTTATTATTAAATTGAATGTATAAATTTACTACACTATGTAGTCCTCTATTTTATTCTATCATCATCATCATCATCCTCATCATTTATTTATATAGCGCCACTAATTCCGCAGCGCTGTACAGAGAACTCATTCACATCAGTCCCTGCCCCATTGGAGCTTACAGTCTAAATTTCCTAATATAGACACACACACAGACAGACAGACAGAGAGGGAGAGACTATGGTCAATTAGATAGCAGCCAAATAACCTACCAGTATGTTTTTGGAGTGTGGGAGGAAACCGGAGCACCCGGAGGAAACCCACGCAAACACAGGGAGAACATACAAACTCCCCACAGATAAGGCCATAGTCAGGATTTAAACTCATGACCCCAGTGCTGTGAGGCAGAAGTGCTAACCACTAGGCCACTGTGCTGCTGAGGTGCTGTGCTGAGGTGGAAAGAAGCATCAAGAGTTTGAGATCCAACTCTTTATGCTTCTTTCCACCTCAGCATCAAGAGTTTGAGATCCAAATACTTCTGCAGATAAGCGATTTTTACTTTTCATGTGGTACGCAAAAACACATCCACGGGGTGTTTTGGTGTTGGTATTGTTCTAAAACAATATTATACTATTGCTACTTTCCATATGTTTTCAGTATATGGTGTGAAGCCTTGGACTATACCTGGGTGCAGTCTGTGAAGATCACAACTTTTACACACCTTATGAAGAATTTATTCGGTACACATATACAATGCCACCCTTATTTTTGGCTATAGTTCCAGATATACTACACTAACGGGTGCTTTGCTTTCCTTTTCCTTCTGGAATCTTTTCCGGACCAACCATCCGGGTTATTACAGCGTAGCTGCAGCTGGTATATAAGAAGTGTCTGGGTGCAATATATGAACTATATTGGGACTGGACTTGAATGTGGCGCCACTTATGTTTGTATCTGAATTTATCTTTGGCTGCCTTATTCTTACCGGTCTTTTCTTTTTGCAAATCAATATGTGGAAAGCAGTTAATAAAATCACTCAGAGAAGTGAGCTATATATATAAATATTGAAATATCCAAAATCATCAACATTTCTAAAAACCAAAACAATAAAAAGCTACATCTTTGAAACACCATAATAAACATAGATAAAACAAATAGTATTCTATTATTATATTCTAAACTGTAATACAAAATATACAACATTCACTGCAGGGAAAAAAATAGCACAATATAGTAACATTCCCATCTTAAAAAAGGCTTTTCGATGATCACAATAATTGTGTATAGCTGACTTGGAATAAACAATAGTAATAACTAATCAAAAGCCCATAAGGAGCAGAGCAGCATCCTAGAGGGTAAATGTCATTCTGTGGGTCTGAAAACATGGAGATGTTGCCTATAGCAACCAATCAGATTCTAGTTGATATTTTGTAGAATGTACTAAGTAATGATAACTAGAATCTGATTGATTGCTACAGGCAACATCTCTACTTTTTCAAACCCACAGCTTGATAAATTTACCCCCAGAAGTTTAAGATAGCTCTCACAGAATGGCAGTTATTATGGAACAAATGTCGCCATCCATGGAAATCTGTAAAGGGCCCTTTTGCTTAAAGACAGGTAATTCTGGACAAATGAAGACCTTTAGCAAAGTATTTACTTGCAAAATGATGACTGTCCTGAAGATCACAGCCTGTCATTTCCTGCAGCATTTGTGATAAAAATCACCTAAAGAAATATTAATCTTCTTTGTCTCAAAATGAACCACTGCAGTAAAGAACCTTATATGTTTTATTGCTGCTTCAGAGGGCTAAATGTTATACACCTTCCTTTAAACTTCTCTACACAGGGTACTTATCAATAACAACAGCTGTGCAATTTTAATTAACAGGTGGCCCCCAGCTGGCTACTCCCAGTCTCACTTAATCTCTGCTTTGTTATAAAGCAGAAAATAAGACTGAATGGGGTAGTTGACATCTGCATTATGAGACCTCCTTTGCACAGTGCAGGAAGGTAACACAGCACTCAATAAGGAAGATAAGAGAGGGAAGTGTACTCACTTCATCCTCTTTGGGAATTCCCAGTAAAAAAAAGCTTTGCAGAAAGCCATATAACCATAAAAAACTGAGATTATGCAAACAAGAGGAAAAGAATGGAGAGAATGTAGAGGAGACCTGAGCTACAGGTATATAAAAGAACGGCGTATTAATGTATATTAATGAATAAATGGAAAATATTGCAGAGAGAGTGCATAATGGGTGGGGTACTTATTTTTGGCAACAGTAATCCCGGCACAAGCTGATGTGAAAAATTTGATGGCCACCAAAGCGACAATGAAAATATAGACTTACTATATAATAGACATACCCCACATTCTCCACACTCTTTATGTCTGCCACTTGTAAATTGCAACTGCATAAAATCTCTCCAGTCATAATAACGTCACTTCCAATGGACAAAGTGAGGTTTTAAGGCAGCAATGGTCAGCCCCACCGCCTTGATTACATTGTACAGACAGCGGGTCCAACCATTGCCGCCTTAAACCCAGCAATCTGACTTTGTCTATTGGAAGTGGCATCATTATGAGTGGAGAGATTTTATAGAGTCGCAATTTGCATGTTGTGGACAAAAAGCAAGTGTAAGATGTGGTATGTCTATTATATAGTAAGTCTATATTTTCACATTGTCGCTTTGGTGGCCATCAGATTTTTCACGGCAATGTAACTTGTGTTGGCATTATTGTTGGGGAAAAAATTACTACTACCGTCTATAACGAGGGGAAGATATAAGATGGAGCATTTTTTTAAAAAGTGGATAAACTTTAAATATGATCACATATGGACAGAATGGCAGTGAGAGGGGAATAAGAGACAGACAAGGAGTGAGGAATGTGTGAGTGGCATGTGGTGGAATATTGGAGCAAGTGTGGGGGCAATTTGGGATGAATGATGTGGGCATGCCGAGGTTGTTTGGTGACACATGTAGCCAATGAAGCATATTAGGTTGCCTATCCTTTATACAGATGTCGAAGTCAGCAAATTGGATAGAGTCATTTCAATTAATATCGAGCAAACTTGATTGTCTTTGTCTGAAATTATGCGTAGAGCACGCTACAGCGTAAAAGGGTGTATCCAGCCGCAACACGTGGCAATAAACAGTTTCTACACTTTTACACACATTTGAACAAACATAAACATTTGTAAATAGCACACATTAATTGTAGTTGCAACACATAGTCATTTATGTCGAAATATAGTAGAATTCATGTTTAATAAAGGAGGTATATGCATACTAGTGAAACCTATGGTTCAGGTTAAGGGAAATGTGTCATGTTTGATATCATATTAATCCCCTTTACATCAGCAGCTGTCCGATGCATTCGGCGAAGAGATTGCACATTGCATACTCTAGTTATTGATGTTAGGGAATAAACCTTTAATATGATTCTGACTGTAAAATGCTAATAGACTGGTTGTAATTGGAGTTATGGCGGGAAGAACAGAGCTCATCCCCTGGAGAGATGACCCCCACCTTTGGATTCCTTAGATTAAACCAGCCTATGATCTACAACCCCCTGGACCTTCCTTAAACCTGGACAAATAGAAGCAAGCCACATCATCTGCATTGTTTTACTGTATTTCTGTTTGCATATAAGCATGGGTCTCACATCCAGTGAACAGACTTCTTGTCCACAGACTTCAGGATTGAATGACTGTTCACTGGATCCAGAGCGCCTGCGATAAGTAACGGCTTTACTTATTATTATTTCGCTTGAATTATTCTGCTACTTATTGAGAATAAATATTTGTGCGTTGGAAACACAAATCGAGATTCGACAATCGTTATTGGATATCGACAAAACGCTCTTAACACAGGTTATACAAAAAATGTTTATATATGGCTTCCCTTACTCAATATAATGTTTTAGCTATGCAGATTAAAAATCTAATTTGAGATTATTGCCATATAATTAGAAGCGATCCTTTGCTTACCTCCACATTTTCAACACATTTTCCTTTTATCTTAATGAAAAGTGTGCAGAAAGGTTTTAGTAACCTAAATTTCTTTAACTGGTATGATTTACAAAAATTCTTTATCAAAAACTGATTCATGGGGGCGTGGCTTGGACTCCATGAGGGATAGACCTGCCTAATGAGAGCTCTCGTGCAGTAACCCCCTTAAAACAGATAGAAAGGGGTTCCCTTCATTAGATTTCATATTAACCTGACCCGATGGGTTTGTGAAGTCCCGCAGTACCCGACTATATAAATCCTGAGCCGGGAAACGTGAGCCAACAAGCTCTGGACGTGAGGCCTAATCCCCGAGGCGGATCGGCAGCTCGACCGCCCGCACACCAACAAGTCCCGGAGGCTGACAATTATCAAATATTAAACCCTCTCGGCGGCTTCCCGGATGACAGCCCCTACCCCACTGTTCCCGATCACTGCATTCGGCCCAAAGGGCGGGAGCCCATGACTGATGCCGGGGACGTTCCGGTGCATCCGGCGTTTGATTAAACTGGAGGCGCCCAGCGGCTGCTGGGTGTCGGCCGCCGGGACACTGAGTAAGTGTCTGACGTAGACAGGCGGGCTGTGGCTTTCGGATCTCGGGCCCTAACAGACGCTGTTCTCTGGGGTTGCGGAGGTCATCGGGGCTCGTGGCATATGACAGGTGGAGCCTGGCCAGTGCAAGGAGGATCCAAACTGAAAGGCCACGTATATAATCGGCTCAGGGCCGCGCCTAAGTGTGAGTACCTGACTCCCTTCATTCATAAGCCTATAAGCTTTTCCCAGCTGCCGGTTACATCCTGCAGAAAAAGGCCCCCACCACACACAAGCCTACAAGCTTTCCCTGTTGTCTGCCCTTAACAGTCCTGGGGCAAAGAAGCCTACAGCGGCAAGCATCGGACTCAGCTCAGGTCCCTACTCAGTGCCCCCTCCCTGACATTGAGTTCGCTGGGTTGGAAAAGTCGGTAAAGATACAGGCTGCTTCATACTTGACAGACATAAACATTTGTTGCAAAAGAGCTCATAAGCAAGTTTACCTGTTATCAAAGCCTACTGTTCAGTTCACAACAGAAGCTGAGCTTAGATCTATATAACCAAGTTCGCTCATAATCAGTAAACCAGCGAGATTTCGGTACCTCTCAAAGTCTTCAAAATTGCAGGCATATTATAATTAGACACAAGGGTTTGTCTGAGCTCCTGGAACTATATGAGAGCAGTAAGAATTCCTAGGAACCCTTTTGCTGGAAACTAAAGTAATTGTCAACCATTTTACTTCATACTCTCGTTACTAATTATGTCTACCTAGCCCTCGTGGGTTTGTCCCCCGTCTGTCTGTCTTATTCTCAACACCAGCAAGAAACTTCACCGCAGACTTTGCACCCAACATGAATAAGCCTGTGGGTAGAGGCCACAGAGGCACAACAGGAGAAATAACACAACACTTCTCCCGTCAAGACAGAGCACCAACTTTTTCTCCTCCCCGCTCACCTCAGGGAGGTTATATCGACCAAGATCCCCCAATTACAACAACCCCCTCCACCAAGGTGGATTTTGTTGAATTACGTAACTTGATTGTGGAGCGAACTAACGCGTTCTCCGAAGACCTTCAGAAAGCAATAGGGGATCTTAAGTCAGAGATGAACTAGGGTTCTTAAAAATAAGATGGAATCTTCGCTTTCCAAAATGATGTATCGCAGGACTTGGACTTCCTATTAAAAGAAAACGACTTCATGAGGGATAAACTTGAAGATGCGGAGAACAGGGAACGTCGAAACAACCTGAGACTGCGTAACATCCCCGAATCGGTTGAGCCTAGAGATCTCGAAGAATATGTGTGCAAATTTTTCTCCTCACTAAATTCAAATTCCACACTCTCCAACCATCCGATGCAAATTGAATGGGTTCATAGGGCCTTTAGACCTCGCCCAAAGGACTGCGAACCCCCTCGGGATGTAATATTGTGTTTATTATCTTTCAAGACCAAGGAACTTATATCCAATGCAGTAAGGAACACCTCTTACACTCTATATGAGGGATGCCGGATACAAGTATTCCAAGACCTGGCTCCGTCAACGATAGCCAAAAGGCGCGACCTCAAGGACGTTACACGTTTCCTTAGGGAAAATGGCTACAAATATCGCTGGGGTTTCCCATTTCACCTTATAATTGAAGTAGAAGGTCGTCAGGAGTCAATAAGCACCCCAAATGAAGGGAAAGACTTGATCCATAGGCTTAACCTTTCCCGACTCGACAGGATCGGTGGAGGAGAATCTCAGAGCTCATCACATCAACCCCCCTGAGCGGGAAAACTGCCTCTCTTACATGGGAGGATTGTATTGTCAACATTTTTTCCAATCTACAAATGTTCTTATTTTACTCCATTTTTACTACGCATAGTTAATGTTGATATTGTCATGATCGTTTTAGATGCAGATTGCACTGATTTTTTAATATGCTGTTGTTTAACTTTATTTCTTTTTACATAGATAGGCGGGGGGCGCATCCGGTCCTCCTTGATGCGCACCCGTCTACCCCGGGAACTAGTTACCGTTTATATTGAAGTTCAAAGCTTAGACGCATTCCCACACCCTGTGCCTTGTCTTGGAGTATTGAGTAGGCACAGTTTGCCTAGTTCTTAGCTTATTTCGGTTTATAGGCAGAAACCTAGTAGGTTTCTCCTCTGCCTGTGAGGCTAGAACCTACTCCCCTATCCTCCCCTCCAAGATATTCTCATTTCTCCCCTCTTCTGTTACCTGCCTAATCTTTCCTACCTCGTCTTCTTCCCCCCCTTTTTTTTCCTCTCTTTCTTTCGATACCACAGCAGGTAGTATCTCCATATTGGGTGTCACCCTGTAAATTACTGACTATGTCTTTCACAACGCTTTCCCTTAATGTTAAGGGGCTGAATACTCCTCAGAAACGTTCTATGTTGTTTCACACACTACATAAAATTAATGGTAATATAGTTTTTTTGCAGGAGACTCATCTCAGAGCTGGCGGCCATCCCTCCCTGACATCGAGAAGGTACTCCAATGTCTATTACTCCTCTCACTCTTCAAAGAAGAATGGAGTTGCCATTCTTCTCCGCAATTCAGTTCCTCTTGTCGTGTCAGCAGTTAAGGGCGACCCCGAAGGCCGATTTCTCATCCTGACGGGACAGATTGGTCACCTTGATATAACTTTGGCTAATATCTATGCTCCCAACACAGGTCAGACGTCTTTTTTTTTACACTTTTTTTGTGGAGTTACATCAGTCTTGTAAGGGGTTGCTCCTTCTAGGGGGTGACTTCAACACCGCCATGTTCCCCCATCTAGACAGATCAACTTCCAGACATTCCTCTCTCACATCCTCACATACAAAAAGCTTACAAAAACAAGTGACCGAGGCCGGACTATTTGACATATTGCGAGCTTTGTACCCCACTTCTAGAGATTATACGTTCTACTCTTTTCCCCATCAATCATACTCCCGGATCGATATGTTTATGGGCTGCGCAAACATTTTCCAACATATAAAGAAGGCTGATATTGTCCCCAACACTTGGTCTGATCACTCCATACTATCACTTACGGTTGACCTCCTGCAGAACCCAAGGGGTAGAACCTCTTGGAGACTGAACAAGACTCTCCTTAAACTCCCTGGGTTTAAATATCTCATAGCCGGCTCTATCACAAATTACTTTGAAATTAATTCTAACCCAGAGGTTCAGATCTCCACAATTTGGGAAGCACATAAGGCGGTTGTTCGGGGTGACATCATTCAGTTTGCCTCTCGTAAGAAAAGGGAACGGAACAAGACTCTTAATAAACTTACCCTTCAACTCCAAGATCTAGAAACACTACATAAGAAGTCTAACTCCCACTCATTATTACAAAAGATTCAAAAGATTAGGGGGGAATTCCAAGCGATTCTAGCAGAAAAAAACGAACGCCAGCTTAGAGGCAGAACCAAACTTTTTTTGATAAAGGTAACAAAGCTGATACCCTTCTGGCTAGTAGATTAAGGGCTAAGCGGGCCTCTCAATTAATTAGTTCAATTAGAAATAAAAAATGCAACTTATCCCATGACCTTGGATCATAAACGACACTTTTCATGACTATTATGAAAGCCTGTACAACCTTCATAGAGATCAAATCTCTCCTGGAGCCTCCCCTCAAGCTATTAATTCATATCTAGATAAGTGTTCACTCCCTACACTATCTTCCCGCCAGGCCTCTACTCTTAACAAAGCTATTTACGGGCAGGAGATTGCCCTGGCATTAAAAACACAAAAGAATTCTAAGGCCCCTGGCCCTGACGGATGTCATTATGATGTCATACTATAAGACATTCTCTAAGGAATTAGTGCCTCAGCTGACCAAGTTGTTCAACTATATTTTGATGGGGGGTAAATTTCATGCCGAATCCACCCGCTCTACCATAATGGTGATCCCCAAGCCAAACAAAGACCCAACATGCTGCTCTAGCTATCGCCCAATTTCATTAATTAATGCCGATATTAAGTTATTCGCTAAAATACTGGCAAATCGTCTAAACACCTATATGCCAACTCTGGTTTTTCCGGACCAGGTGGGCTTTGTCCCCTCCAGCCAGGCATTAGATAACACGAGACGCACAATAGACATTATCGCCCATGTCAATCAGAATAAGACCCCATCTGTTGTTCTGGCTCTGGATGCCAAAAAGGCCTTTGATAGGCTCTCGTGGCCCTTCATGTTTTCGTATACTCAATCACTTTGGATTAAATGGGGCTTTCCTATCGGCCATTCAGGCCCTGTATAACTGTCCCTCATCTTCGGTTCTGACTAATGGGCTTCTGTCCCAGGCTTTCTCCTTAAGCAACGGTAACAGACAGGGGTGTCCCCTGTCTCCCTTACTATATGCCTTATGCATTGAACCACTGGCTGCCATAAAACGAAACCCAGACATAACTGGGATTAAAATAGAGCCCCGTCACTTTAAAATCTCGTTATTTGCTGATGACGTCCTACTTACACTTTCCAATCTCCTCATTTCGCTTCCAAACCTGCTCGTAGAATTTAAGGAATATGGATCTCTGTCAGATTACAAAATTAATAACTCTAAATCGGAAGCTCTCTCACTCTCTCTACTAAAGCTATACTTGAATCCTCATTCAAGTTTCAGTAGCGCCCCAAGGTGATATGTTACCTAGGGGTCCAAATTACGAAAGAATATAATCAACTATTTCATGCTAACTATATTCCCCTTCTTGAATCAATAAAAAAAGATCTTATTAAATGGGACCCACTCTTAATCTCCTGGTTCGGCAGGATTAGCGTAATTAAGATGAATGTTTTACCAAGAGTCCTATATTTGTTTCAAACGCTGCCCGTAACAATCCCAGGTCTACTCGCATCCTTTCATACAATTCACATTCAATCTCTGGGACAAACTCAATAGAAAATGGGAGCTTACCACGTTCCCCTCTCTACTTATCCCATTGTGGCACCATCCAGACTTCCCGGCAGGAAATATCAAATCGTATATGCGTCCTTGGCAGGAAGTGGGTATTACTCAATTCACCCATATCCTCGGAGAATTTGCTCCCCGGACCTTCTCAGATTTGAGAGAGAAAAAAGGCTTTCCTTCGTCCTTGCACTTTGCTTACATCCAAATCAGAGGCTTTATACAAACACTTTGTAGATGATCTAAATTGTGGGATCTTACACCTTTTGAGAGGAGCTGTATGGACCGTATTGGAGCCCCAGGGTTGATTTCTCTGGTTTACCATGCTTTTTGTGCCCTGAACCTGACCTTATTGAACCATTTGAGGAGGCATGGCTTCAGCACACTGGTAGGGTTTTGGATCAGGAGGGATGGTCCCGCTCAGAATAAGGATTGCTAAAATCTCCATCAATACATCAATTAGAGAGAACACATTTGAAGTGTACACTAGATGGTACTTAGTGCCAGCAAAACGGCATATAATATATCCAGGTACTTCGGATCTGTGTTGGAGGAGTTGTGGAGAGGTGGGCTCATTCTACCACAAATGGTGGACGTGTCCTAGAATCGTCAATATATGGTCCCAGGTCGCTGATTTAATCTCAAGAGTTCTAGAAATTGAAGTAATTCCTGATCCAATGGTTATGTTGCTGTGCTCCCGGGTCAAATCCCTTAACAAACGGGCCGATAGACTTGTGCAGCATATTTGTGCTGCTACTCGTTTGCAGATAGCGAAAGAATGGAAATCCCAACACCCTCGTAGCCTCCACAGCATAGTCTTGCGTACCTGGTATTTAGCCTCAATGGAATATATCACCAGTTTACTTCATGACAAAATTCTAAATTTTCACAAGATCTGGGACCCTTGGTATTCCTTTCATCAAGTATCACTTCCCGCCTCTTAGAAGCTTAGATATACACGCCGGGAGGTAATGCACAAGCCTCCCAAAGGATTGTTGCATTACCCTCCAGGGAGAGGACTGCCAAACAATCTCCTCCATCCCTTCCTGTCACTCTTACCCCTTCTTCTTACTTTTTCCTCCCCCTCTTCCCTCTAGCTCTCCCACTTCCTTTCTATCACTTTATTCTGTCTTTTTCTCCCTTTTTCCTTTAATAAAACGAGAAAAAGATCAAGCAACAACTCGTGGTTCCTTGCTAGATGAGACCCATACTGTTCATTATTGGCTCAGGTCAAATACTTTGGTTCAATATTCTTATAAAAATAGTTTTACAATATATCCGTATACGTTTTATCTTGTGTTGTTTCTTGGATTTCTGTTTTGTATGTTCACTTGGATTTGCTGTGACTCTTTGGTCTCACAATGATTGCTGCGTATTGTTTGGAACTTATGTTTTTGCTGAAAATAAAGAGTTTAAAAAAAAAACTGATTCATATTTAAATTGCTATTTTCCAATACATGCGGGCAACAAGGACTGTTTAAAGTGCACAGTTGTATCGTTTGTGTGAATATCACAAAAAAGTATTAGATCCCCTTTGTTACAAATTAAACAAATTACATTCAAAATTATATAAATGGCAACATTTGTATTGGTGCTTTATTTGATCAAATCTGAGATATGCAATGTATAGACGTTAAAAGGAGTTATATCAAGCATACATCTGGAATGTTAAGATCCCTAACAAGATAAGTTTATCTAAAACAAATCAAAAATAATGTGGGAGCATCAATATTTAGATAACAAAGAAATTCCCCTCAACACATAAAGAGGTGTGATGCAAGCACCCTAAATTAAATTATATTAGACAAAAAAGTCACTTAAGCTCCCCCTCATATGAAATTGTGTGAAACTAATCTACGTGATTGTAAACACAAAGACTAAATAAATTTAGCTACTCTGCAAACCAGCATTGCACTTGAAATGCAGACAGGGAGTCCAAAGCTGCTACATCACGAAACATGTTAGTCAGGCCCACATTTTTCATACATCCTACAGTGAATGAGTGAGACTGTTATATGAGCCAATTAATTAACTTTCTAATCGTTATGAGCTGCAACGCTACTCGCAATGCCTCACACTGATTCTTAGCAGCAGCTGAGATGCTACTTCTTGCTTCTGGAGCTTGTCACCGCCTCTTCCATCCCGACTTGTTGCCAGGTGTCTGGGACGATCGTTTCTGGATTAGCAGTCATATAACCACAATCAACAGTTACTGCGGGGGAGCTTGCTCTTCATGGAGTTTCTTGGAGTTTCAAGTTTAAATGGCAGTGACGGCTTAGCCTCCCTGCCAGTTTTAGAGTTTTTGCCATGCCTTACGTGAAGCCTGCTATTTTGTTGAACACAGTACCTACTGTGCCTCAATATTCCCTGTCTACTGCCCTCTTAGATCCTTGGCTTGTTTCTGGATCTGTGTGCTTGCTGCTTGCTCTGACCTCTGCGTTTCAGTCTCTGTACCCCATTGCTACCGGGTTCTTAAGATAAACTATTACAACTCTGAGTATAAGTCCTGGGGCATGCAAGTACTTGTGGGAATATTGCTCTCTACAGGAAAGGTGGCTTGCTATAGGTGAAGACCCCCCTTACACCTTGTTGTAAGAGTCTATCTGGTTTCCAGTGGGAGCTGTTACACTAATTCAATACCAATTAAGTTACAATGCTGATGAAAATATTTAAACATCACCTTCTAACATAACTTAGAGAACACTTCTGAAGAGAAGTGATTATCACTGTAAATTGTCAAGCAAACTGTTTTTATTGCTTACGTAATAAAGTTATTATAAACCGATTTTCCATGATTGAATTGACGAATAATAATAATAATAATAATAATAATAATAATACATCTCCCAGACATACTGTTACAAGCCAACTGTTATTTATGCTGCATTTTTGTGGTTTTAGTAATTGTAAGCATTTTTAGCCAGGATGTGTCTCAACCATGGTCTCTCTATTCATCAAGAAGTAACCTGTACATCACTTTGGTTATAGGGAGGCACTAGCTTCTCCACTAGTTTCCCCATATCTCTGGTCTGTAAGAATGGGAAATACTCTACTGTCCAATGCTAAGGTTAATAATGGTGCTCCTGTGATGGTGTCTTCTGTGTATCACTTCTGTACCTTGGACTCCACTACTATGTGGAATAAGTAGACACTTGTACTTTCTTTTTATTCCAAGGTATATGCAACTGACTCAATGATGAAATTACAAGGAGAAATCCCTCAAACAGTATTGATCAGTTGAATACCTTATGCAACAAGGGCTATATATGTTTACATGTATATCATTAAGTTAATTTTTACAAAGCTAGATCACTCACCTGGCTTTCAAAATCCATTTTTACCACCTTCTTCTGAAGAAACATTCAACCAATCCAACTTGGAACTGAGGAAGAACTGCAGAAATTTGGAAATCTTGATTTATACTGTTAAATCGAAAGGAAATGTTGCTGCAAATTGCCCTCAGAAGTCAGGGGACGTCTGAGCATAGAAGGTGTAGAAGAGTCCTGGGGCCCGATTCATCAAGGAACGCAAACGCATACGCATCTGCTAAATGGCTCTGCACATGCGCGAAACAACACTTGAGATGTGCAAAACGCCACATACGCTACGCATTCACGGCAGATACAGCTCTCAAAGTCAACTTAATCTCAAAGTCCAACGCAAATATATTTGAGATGGCGGCTGACCACTTGAGATGAAAGGGGTGGGAATGGGCGGAGAGTAGGCGCGGACTGGGCGGAGATGAGATAGCATTTTAGTAAGGTAGGCGTTATGCTTTTTCACTTGAGAACAGTAGGCGTTCCTTCTGTGCAGTTAAGTGAAACTGACGTCACTCCTGTATCAAATCCTTCATAAAAGTTAAGGAAGGCCAGGGTCATGTTTAAGTCCAATACAGGTAGTTAAAACAACTAATAAACGCCTTTAAAAGCATCTTTTGCGTTTAAAAAGCGAAATGAAATATGCACAACATACGTACATATCAATACAGACTGTTTTTCACAATTTTTTTATTTTTCTTTAAAATAATATTTATTTGGATTTATATATCTTACAAATGTTCCATTAGTATGTTTGTGTAAAATAAGCCTTTTTTCTTTACAGACACCTTTCTAATAAATACAACTCGCAAGTGCAACATGTTTGATGTTATTTTGGCCCTTTGGCCTCAATCCGGAACTGCCGGAATGCTGGAACTAGTTAGCGCAATATAGCGCCCTCTACTGCTTACTGGCTCTTCAGTAAAGTACACTGCAGTTTGGTATGGTAGGCAGATATCTTCTCTGCATTATGGGGATCAACTTGGATACATACTTCCATACATATACATATTGGACATTACTCACAGACATTACAGGTATCTGATAAAACACACTTCATGTATGCAGGATTGGCTTTCTCACTGCATTCCCCATTCATTCCACTTGCCGGAATGGAGTGCACACTGCATTCCACTGCCGGAATGGTTGGCTGACTGCATTCCCTATTCATTCCGGGTGCCGGAATGGAGTGCTCACTGCATTCCACTGCCAGAATGGTTGGCTGACTGCATTCCCCATTCATTCCGGATGCTGGAATGGAGTGTTCACTGCATTCCACTGCCAGGATGGTTGGCTGACTGCATTCCCCATTCATACCGGATGCCGGAATGGAGTGCACACTGCATTCCACTGCCGGAATGGTTGGCTGACTGCATTCCCCATTCATTCCGGATGCCGGAATGGAGTGCACACTGCATTCCACTGCCGGAATGGCTTTCTCACTGCATTTCCCATTCATTCCATTTGCCGGAATGGAGTGCACACTGCATTCCCCTGCCAGAATGGTTGGCTGACTGCATTCCCCATTCATTCCGGATGCCGGAATGGAGTGCACACTGCATTCCACTGCCGGAATGGTTGGCTGACTGCATTCCCCATTCATTCCGGATGCCGGAATGGAGTGCTCACTGCATTCCAGTGCCGGAATGGTTGGCTGACTGCATTCCCCATTCATTCCGGATGCCGGAATGGAGTGCACACTGCATGGGTAATTATTTTATTTGTTTTAAAATGTTGCACAAACAATAGACTTTTGCATACATTTTTATTATAAATCTCTTTCGATTCTCAGCAACTGCCATTATCATTAGTCTCAATATGTTACATGCCAGATTTGACAGTTGTTGATGGTGCATTTGCAAGAAAAAATAATAATATACATATAATAACTCACCACTATATTTTTGTTATTTACACTCATGATTTATGATAATTTAAACCAAGTGTACTATTACACCAGGGACACTTTTAACAGCAACACAAATATTGTAAGGATATTAATGATCCCACACAGATGAGAGAATTGGTGAGGACTCGAACACACGTTGCAAGCTTGCAAGGTGGATTGCCTAACTGCTACGCCACTATACAAGTGGTGATGACAAGGGAATAGAATACAAATGCAAGCTGACCAGCAACTTCTATCATAAGTTGGTTTCCTCAAAACATGGTGAAAAATGCCAATACTTAGAAATATTATACACAGAAAGAATTGGTACATGCAGAGTCAAAATGTCTGCATATTTAAATATATCCATGTTGATTAATACAAACCAAAAGTATATTAATATTTCTCGCATTTCTACTTTTTAGTTTTGGTGAACACTTAGCTTTTTTCACTTTTGCCAGTAGGGATTTCCTATATCTTTGCAATAAAGTCTTTTGGAACAACTGCTTTGCTGTGTTGTAGTTGATCACACTGTTCAACATGACATATAGTCACATTACACACCAAAACATATACTAAATCACTCTTACATAAGTCACAGAGTGGAATAAATACACTCAAACATGGAAATATACAAAGGTAAGCCACATACACTCATCAACTCATCATTTGGGGTTCAAACTCATTACCTTGTCGTTGCAAGCTCATTTCTTTATTCCCTAAGGTATACTTCAGATTAAAACACCCACACCAAACTGCACATTAACTATTTGCACACAAAAAAGTCCTGCAACATAATTAATTGATAACTTGAACACACCTTCTTAGTAACAGACACAAAGGATCATGTTTGGTGTTTGCAAAATCAATAAAGCAATGTCTAGTCTAATGCATATAAGATGAGTGTACAATAAGAAAGAAAAACACATTTACTTTAATCAGTAGAGAATGAAAAGAGACTTAGGGCTAGATTTACTATCAGGCGTGATGCATGGCGGCTTCAAACCGCCATGCATCGCGGCGGTTTTCCGGCGTGTTTGCATTGCAAACAGCCGGATTTACTAATGGGCGCATTTCAGCTTCAATTTGAAGCCGCCGGCGATGTAACGGCGGGATGTAATGCTCAAAGCCGCCGGCGGCTTTGAATAGAACATGGCGCTTTTGCTTTAAATGACGGCGCTTTTGTGTAAAGGCGGTTTTTTTGAAAATTACACCTGTCTCCTGGCCTGTTACTATTGGCTATTTTCAAACTCAGGAGATTTGACATCACAAGCCCTATATAAACCACTGGCCTGACACTTTTTTCTCTGATAGGGTTTAGAGGAGTTTTGTGAGAGGAGTTTGGAGGATAGTGGTTTGCTGAGAGTTGGTGTTTGGTGGATTGGTGGAGCGATATCTGATTGAAGTGTGAGTAGTCCTGTGGTTTTTTCCTGTTTTGTACATTTATTTTCTCATTTATTTTCTGTCTTGTATTTTTTGTATTTGACTTGTCCTCTGTCTGTGTTACTTGTGTGTGACTGTGTGGAGAGTGTGTCTGTAGGTAGTGTAGTTTGTTCTTTGTGTTTGTAAGTCCTTCAGTGTTTTGTGTTTTTCTGTCTTCTGGGTAAAAATGTCCAGAGATAGGAGGGGAGCAGAGGCTGAGGAGAGGGAGATGGAGGTTGAGGGGTCAGAGGAGGGAGAGGGAGAGGTTGAGGAGACAGGACAGAGCAGGAAGACCAAGACAGGGAGGAATGTGCGCTTCTCACATGATGAGAATTGTGTGTTGGTGCACAATATCATTCCCTGCTACGAGGTGATCTTGGGGAACCTGGCAGCCCGGACTCCGCTAAGGCGGCGCCACCAATTGTGGGGGAGAGTGTGCGACGCTGTTAACGCGGTGGGCCCACTAAAGAGGACAGTGGCGCACTGCCGCAAGAGATTTTCGGACATTAAGAGGAGGTTGAAGGAAAAAATGGCCCAGGAAAGGAGGTCCACAAGACGCACGGGTGGTGGCCCCCCTCTTCGCGTTGAATATACCAGCTATGAGGAGGAGCTGCGGCAGATAATGCCCCGTGAAATAGTGGAGGGAATTAATGTGCAAGACACAGATTCGCCCTCGTTTGCCCAAGGAGTTGGTGAGTGATTTGTCCTTTTTAAGCTAACAATATTGAAAATGTTTTTTTATTGTAAAAGTGTATTTTTTACTCAATCAGTATGTAAAGGGCAATAATTTTGTTTATAACTGTTTTTTAATGTGCAAACACATGTCTTCCAAAGATTTATTATTTGTAAAAGGCTTTTTGCTGCAAATACATTGTATGCTTTTTCTAATACATCCAGATTCACCTGGACCACAGTTGAGTCCCATTCCTACAGCTACACCTCCACCTTCAGTCAGAGATTCGGCCACAGAAGAGCAAGCAGGTGTGTGATTTATGTTTTTGTGCTAAATAATGGAGTTAATTGTTTTTCTGTGGAAATGTTGCTGGCAAAATTTTTTTTATTAAAATATGGTGTGCTATGCGACCTTAGGGCTACATTTACTAAACTGAGATGTTGGCTAGAGCAACCAATCTGAATATACCTTTACTTTATTTATTGCATTCTACAAAAAGAGAGCTCAAATCTGATTGGTTGCTATAGGCAACGTCTTCACTTTTTTACACACGCAGTTAAGTCAAAATACCCAGCATGTACTACACAGAGGGAGGACTGAAATAGGATTTGTGTACCCCAAGGCACGGTCTAGCCAGATATTGCGTAATAAATCACAATATTTGTAGGTTACAAATACTATGCTTTTTTAGCCCCCTCAACCATACATAGTTCATATGATACTGGGTATTAAAAGGATAATATGTGCATCCTTAAGCAGGTAGCATAGGACAATAAATCATTAATGCAAAAATTGTGAAACAATCTGTAGTTTGTAAAGATTATTCTTTCCTATCAAGTGTTCAGAATGCAATATACAAACATATTATATCCTATATACTTACCGTCATTTTCATACACAGGGCCCTCTTCATACCAGGCACCTCAGGTGGAGTCCCTCCAAATGTCCCCTGAGCCAGATGAGCAAACCATAATCACCCTGGAAACAGTGGATGCCCCTGTGTCTGGTTTCCAGGATGTTGCACCTGGCCCTGCTGAAGCCCCAGCACACCAGCAGCCGGCACCTCAGAGTATGGACCCAGCCCGTGAAATGGCGCAGTCTATTGGTGCTTTCCAGCAGCAGCAATCAGTCTTCATGGAGAGCCAAACTCACAACATTTCCCAAATTGCGGCCCAGTTGAGGCGGATACACCGCACAAATAGCCAAATTCCTGCTGCAATCAATCGTCTGGCTAATGCCTGGGAGCAATCCAATCTGCAGATGGCCCAAATGACTGGGGCTGTGGAGGCATTAAATTCCTCCGTTCGCGAGGGGAATGCGAACCTGACCCGGCTGGCAGGCCAACTGCAGCAAGAACTCATTGCCCGCTTGCCTTCACCCTTTTCCTCGGCCACCACAAGTACCGCTAGTACGCCAAGCAGATCGGCACAGAGTACTCCTCCAAGGAGAGGTGCTCGCACCAGGGGTGGGCCAGGGAGAGGACAGAGTGGGGCAAAACATAGCGATATGCAAGCAAAAAGGCGTCGCTAGCGCTAACACATGACTATTGCCTCATGCTTTTTTTACTTTGTATAAGCATTATCCTTTATTATTTATTGTGTTGTACTGCAATAAATGCAGTTAAATTTCTATGGTGTCAGTGTTTATTTTCTGCTAATTAAACAAGAGTATAGTGATGTTTTAAAAAACTAGGCACTCAAATCATTTACACATTGCCCTCTGACTGTCACAAACATTGCACTCACATCAAACACATTTTAGAGAAATAAATGTTTTTCCTATTGTGTAGTAGTTTGTAATGAGACGGACTCTAATCTGCCTTCCGCCCTCTGTGCTCTGCACATCACCAGATGTGACACAGACCCCTTCTGCTTCAGTGTGTACTGCACTAATCGGTGGGGTAAATTGATGTAATGCTAGATTATGTATAAAACAGCCAGCCAGGATAATATCAGACCCCTTTTCAGGTGCATACATAACCACCCCACCAGATTATTCTAGTAAGCTGAACCTGGTTTACCAAAGTACAAATGTACGCTATAACACACCTCTACTAGTGGGTTTGTGCCTGAATTTGTGCTGTGCAGATGTGTGAGGATGCAGCAGAGGAGTCATCAGCCAGAAACCCATTCTTTATTGAGTACAGTTAAAATTGCTTTTACACTCTGTTAAGGGATTTGTTGCAATATTAAACAAATGTTGAACTTAGTAAAAAAATTGCATCGTGGGAAAACAGAAGAGAAAAAGAAACCCAAATTACACTGCCATTACAAGACACTGGCCTTTTAACATATACAATCCCAAAGGGACAAACTTTGCACATGAAATGGCCCTTTCCCTTCTGTTCAGATTGACCAAATACCTCAAACAGCACACTGTTTGAACAATCTCGCCGCTCACAAGCAGCGCTTTCATTTTGGTCTTTTGAATGGCGGTTTTCCGGCGCCTTTATAAACCCCCTAATAGTAAATCCGGCTGTTTGTATGTGGAGCATTGTTGAAACCGTCACGGCGCTTTATACAGAGGCGGGTTTGAAAACATCATTTCTGGCCGTTTGGATGGCGGGTTTAGCGTTAGTAAATCCGGCGATGGATAAACCGCCGGCAAACCCGCCGAAAGTCGGCGGCTTTACAAACACGCCTGATAGTAAATCTAGCCCTTAGTCATAACCACCGTTGCATAGACCCAGCATCAGATCCTGTCAGCTGATACCTGGCCTATACACATGCATATACTTGTCTCATTACAATCCCCTATAAAAGACATCCTCCTGCAGACTAAAAATTTGTTAGAAATAAATAGGTTGTACTGTCTTTTGCTGCTGGTGATTTCCTTATTTCCATTTTATTTTATTTGTTTTGAGTTTAATTTAAAGTTACTGTGTTATAGGCACTTTAAATGTTTGTAAGATGTTTGATGTTGCACAATAACAGTGCATTTTTTTTTACAGATGTAATGTGCATTTTAATGTGTGTTATTTGACTATTGAATTGTAACCTTTTTTAGGGGTGTGGTGTTGTAAAGCTTTTCAATCTTATACCTATTATTTAAACTCTTACGTGGTATATCAAAATTTCCATGGTGCATGTTTATTCCATAGATCACCAGCCCTCAGGAAAATGTGGAGCCTGCACACCTCACATTCAACAATGATTTGCAAGGTAAAAAAACAATCAAATATGGTTTGACACACTTAGGGTAATATCTGCCAGTCCACACAAAGTATTGTATTGGGATTAATGTCAAGGGCTTTTTCTTTTTAAGAAACAAATACAAATGTTGGGACCAGATACTTGGGAGGGAATCAAAAGTGTACCTTTGATTTCTGCTAAATAGAAATGCTGCTGGAAGGCCCGTGTCTGGAGTTATGGAGCTTATCAGATGTGCCTTTTATAGGCAGAACAGTTTGAACAATAATGTTGATGATTGTTGTGTTTATAGCACAACTAAAGGCTTTTCTTTGTGTACTAACAGTCCTTAGCTGGGACATGTCTGGCTCACCTGAAAATAATAATTAATCAAGGTGGATTGCAAATGTCCATTGCATCCAGAAGGCAACTGACATGAACTTGTAGCCTTTTTTCAGCTTGTAAGTATATATTTATGGTCCTATTATGTAGGGATGAGCGGGCTCGGATTGAAGAAATCAGAACACTCCCAAACAGTGCCGATCCGAGCCCGATCCGAGCACTGTTCGGGTATTCCCGCCGATCTCAAAACTGAAAACGAGCCAAAACGTCATAATCCCGCCGTCGGATCTCGCGAGATCCGGATTCATATTAGTCCCCGCTTGCCGCCGCCATCTTCACTCGGGCATTGATCAGGGAAGAGGGAGGGTGTGTTAGTGGTGTCCTCTGTCCTGGTCAGTCCAGTGGTGCTGCCCTGTGCTCTGTCCAGCTCATTCCAGTGGTTCTGTCCTGGTCAGTCCAGTGGTGCTGCCCTGTGCTCTGTCCTGCTCAGTCCAGTGGTGCTGCCCTGTGCTCTGTCCTGCTCAGTCCAGTGGTGCTGTCCTGTGCTCTGTCCTGCTCAGTCCAGTGGTGCTGTCCTGTGCTCTGTCCTGCTCAGTCCAGTGGTGCTGTCCTGTGCTCTGTCCTGCTCAGTCCAGTGGTGCTGCCCTGTGCTCTGTCCTGCTCAGTCCAGTGGTGCTGCCCTGTGCTCTGTCCTGCTCAGTCCAGTGGTGCTGTCCTGTGCTCTGTCCTGCTCAGTCCAGTGGTGCTGTCCTGTGCTCTGTCCTGCTCAGTCCAGTGGTGGTGCTGCCATAAGTTCACTGATCCTGCAGTATAAGTCCATTGGTACTGCTGTATAACTCCAGTCCAGTGGTACTGTCCTGTGCCGCATATAATTTTTAAAGCCTTTTCCGGGTATGTGTGGTCAGGCCCGGCGCTCCCATTAGGCAACCTTAGGCAGTTGCATAGGGCGCCGGGACCTACAGGGCGCTGCTAACTAGATTTTCTAATCTAGTCAGCGGCCCAGGAGAGGACCCCGCCGCAGCTGTTTTTCAGTGTCCGCGGCGCATCGGTGAAGTATCTCACTGACAGTGTTAATAAAGTTCTTTCCCGGCGCCCCCCGCCCCTTCCAGCATGTATCACTCCGCCTCCTGTGTGAAGAAGGCGCGAAAGCTAGAGAAAAGAAAGAAAAGGTAAGTAAAATCTACTTATTTTTTTAGTGTGTTCGTGGCGGGGGGGGGCGCGAAATTTTGCCTAGGGCACCGTGAACCCTAGCACCGGCGCTGTGTGTGGTTTAGGGGTACGCTCTCTTGTGCTGCATATAATGGAGTACAAAAATTTGGAGGATAAAGTAGGGAGAGATCAAGAACCACTTCCTCCTAATGCTGAAGCTGCTCCCACTAGTCATGACCTAGACGATGAAATGGCATCAACGTCGTCTGCCAAGGCAGATGCCCAATGTGATAGTAGAGGGCATGTAAAATCCAAAAAGCCAAAGTTCACTAAAATGATCAAAAAAAAAGAAATTAAAATCATCTGAGGAGAAACGTAAACTTGCCAATATGCCATTTACGACACTGAGTAGCAAGGAACGGCTTAGGCCCTGGCCCGTTTTCATGACTAGTGGTTCAGCTTCACCCAACGATCTAAGCCCTCCTCCTCCCCCCCCACTCTAAAAAATTTAAGAGAGTTAAGCTGTCATCAAAAACACAGCAAACAACTCTGCCTTCTAAAGACATGGCATCACAAATCCCCAAGGCGAGTCCAAGGGTGTTGGTGGTTGCGAAGCCTGACCTTCCCATCACTGTATGGGAAGAGGTGGCTCCTTCCACCATTTGCAGTACGCCCTCTGCATATGCTGGAAGGATCACCCACAGTGCAGTTACAGATTTGGATAATGAAGGTGTCAATGTTGTACACCAGGAGGAGGATATTGATGTAGCTGGCGCTGAGGAGGGACTTGAGGAGGATGCTGATGTGGTTTTCTTAAATGAGGCCCCAGGGGGGGAAACAGTTGTTGTCCATGGGATGAAAAAGCCCATCGTCATGCCTGGCCAGAAGACCAATAAATCCACCTCTTCGGTCTGGAATTATTTCTATCCCAATCCGGACAACAAATGTATTGCCATATGTACCTTATGTAAAGCTGCAATAAGCAAGGGTAAGGATCTTGGCCACCTAGGGACATCCTCCCTTATACGTCACCTGAAGAACCTTCATAAATCTGTGTTTAGTTCAGGAACTGTGGCTAAGACCGTCAGCAGTCCAGGGACACCTAAATCTCTTGGTGCCGTTGTATCCACACCAGCAACACCCTCCTCGTCAATTTCCTCCTCGATCTGGATGGGAGATAGTCCTGCAGGCCATGTCACCGGCATGACTGAGTCCTCTTTAATCCGGGATTCTTCCGGAGGATCCTGCAGCGGTACGCCTACTACTTGCGCTGCTGCTGTTGCTGCTGGGAGTCGGTCATCCCAGAGAAGACCGCTACGTCTTTCACTAAGCAATTGACCGTACAACAGTCGTTTGCCATGACCACGAAGTACGACAGCAGTCCTCCTATAGCAAAGCTGATAATTGCAGCCTTGACAGCTATGTTGGTGTTAGATGTGCATCCGGTGTTCGCCATCAGTGGAGTGGGATTTAAAAGGTTGATGGAGGTATTGGGTCCCCCGTACCAAATCCCGTCTAGATTCCACTTCGCTAGGCAGGCAATACCCGGTATGTACGAAAAAGTGTCCTCAGTGCTCTGAAAAATGCGGTTGTACCCACTGTCCACTTAACCACTGACATGTGGACAAGTGGTTCAGGGCAAACTAAGGACTATATGACTGTGACAGCCCACTGGGTAGATGCATCGCCTTCTGCTGCTGCAATAGCAGCAGCAGCATCAGTAGCAGCATCTCTGAAATGTCTGCTCGTTCCAAGGAAGGCAACCTCTTAGAGAAACTGAGGGAAATCATCTCGCAGTGGCTTACCCCACTTACACTCTCCTGGGGATTTGTGGTGTCGGACAATGCCAGTAACATTGTGCGGGCATTACATATGGGCAATTTCTAGCACGTGCCATGTTTTGCACACACAATAAATTTGGTGGTGCAGCATTATCTGAAAAGTGACAGGGGTGTGCAGGATATGCTTGCGGTGGCCCTCAAAATTGCGGGACACTTTCGCCATTCTGCCACTGACTGGAGACTGGAGCCTATCAAAAAAGCCTGAACCTGCCCTGCCATCATCTCAAACAAGAGGTTGTGACGCGCTGGAACTCCACCCTCTATATGCTGTAGAGGATGGAGGAGCAGCAAAAGGCCATTCAAGCCTACACAGCCACCTACGACAAAGGCAAAGGAGTGGGGATGCGCCTGAGTCAAGCGCAGTGGAGACTGATTTCCGTGTTGTGCAAGGTTCTCCAGCCGTTTGAACTTGCCACACGAGAAGTCAGTTCCGACACTGCCAGCTTGAGTCAGGTTATTCCCCTGATCAGGCTGTTGCAGAAGCAGCTGGAGAAAGTAAGGGAGGAGCTGGTAAAGCATTGCGATTCCACAAAGCATGTAGCTCTTGTGGATGTAGCCCTTCGTACGCTTTGCCAGGATCCGAGGGTGGTCACTCTTTTAAAGTCAGAGGAATACATTCTGGTCACCGTGCTCGATCCTCGGTTTAAAGCGTATGTTGTGTCTCTGACACCTGTGGTTGCGAGGAAACAGCTGAGATTTCATAAACGACCCGCTGGCGGGGATGCAGAGAACATCTGGTCCGGACTGAAGGACCTGCCAACCATTGCTGACATGTCTACTGTCGCTGCATTGGATGCTGTCACCATTGAAAAAATGGTGGAGGATTACTTTGCTGACACCATCCAAGTAGACATGTCAGACAGTCCTTACTTGTACTGGCAGGAAAAAAAGGCAGTTTGGAAGCCCCTGTACAAACTGGCTCTATTTTACCTGAGTTGTCCCCCCTCCAGTGTGTACTCCGAAAGAGTTTTTAGTGCAGCGGGGAACCTGGTCAGTGAGCGGCGAAGGAGGTTGCATCCACAAAATATTGAGAAGATGATGTTCATCAAAATGAATTATCAATTCTTCAATGAAGACCAGCAATAGCCTCCAGAGACTAGAGGGACCTGTGATTGTGGAGTCCAGCGGGGACGAATTGATAATGTATGAGGATGAGGAAGTACCAACTGAAGGGGACGAGGAATCGGAGGATGAGGATGAGGACGACATCTTGCCTCAGTAGAGCCAGTTTACTTTGTACAGGGAGAGATGAATTGCTTTTTTTGTGTGATGGCCCATACAAACCAATCATTTCAGCCACAGTAGTTTGGTAGGCCCTGTCGCTGAAATGATTGGTTTGTTAAAGTGTGCATGTCCTATTTCACCAACATAAGGGTGGGTGTGAGGGCCCAAAGACATTTCCATCTTGCACGTCTTTATTTTGGCATTATGTGCTCTTTGGGGCCTAGTTTTTATCCTGTCTGCCACTGCAGTGCCACTCCTAGATGGGCCACGTGTTTGTGCCGCCCACTTGTGTCGCTTAGCTTAGTCATCCAGCTACCTCGGTGCAACCTTTTGGCCTAAAAACAATATTGTGAGGTGTGAGGTGTTCAGAATAGACTGGAAATGAGTGAAAATGAATGTTATTGAGGTTAATAATATTAGCATAGGAGTGAAAACAAACCAAAAAGCAGGATTTTAGCAGTTTTATGCTTTTTAAAAAAAAAATCAGAACCCAAAACCCAAAAACAAAAACCTTGAGGGCGGTGTTTTGGCAAATCCCATTATTACCCAAAACCTTAAGGTAATCAGAACCCAAAACTCAAAACACGAAAAGTGGCCGGTGCACATCCCTACTATTATGTCATTTGTGGACTTGTTACAGTTAAGATAACATATTGTAGATTTTAATGCTTGAAAGTACAGGTGTGTACAAAGAACACAGGCAATAAATTTATTACTTTAAATTGGCCCAAAGTTGTTTGCTTTCTATCTGATATTTGAAACATAGAAGACAGGCATTATGGGTTCCTGCATGAGCTGTCTTGCTACACTTCTAAGCAATGCTTAGAAAGGAGTTGTTTTAATAGTTTTTAATGTTTCAGTTGCTTACTGTAAAATTATTATCTCCAATTATTATGTAGAATGTTTTGGAGATGCTCATTCAATTGTAACTCTCTGCTGCTTTGGCCACTGATTAACACCCTATACATCCTTCACTCCATTGTCCATCTAGACACAGGTCTCTTCTGGGTCACTTGCTACCTAGATAACTGCTCCTGTTTTATAGGCACCTGTTGCAAAATCTCCCTTCCAATTTCACTCTCTATTGATGTTTGGCATGAAATAATTTTGTGTACAAATGATGTAGATTAATATGGAACACCAGCTGTCCCAATGTTTGGGAGGATGTGCCCATGGGGAATGCAGTGGATGAATGAAAGTATCTATAGTGTTTTGAATAATAAGTAAGAGTAAAGGGTTGTTGCTGGTCGAAATTTTACTGTCACAAAAACAGTACTTTGTGTTAGGAACCCCTCCAACCGGCACAACACAACCCGGAATCTACTCTGCCAGTCAGGTGTTCACTGGAGCCCCTGATGGTGGGGACAGACTGGGCCTCAGACTGGCAGAGGGTCGTGAAGTGCGTACCGGCTGGGGAGAACCCAGGCAAGAAGAGTCAGGTCCACGCAGAGGTCAAGGCCAGCAGCAGACAACAGTATCGATGGAAAAGCTGAGGTCAGGGGTCACAGGCAGATAGCAGAACGGGTAGACAGGTCCGGGATCAGGGTCACAGGAAACACAAGCGAAGTCCAATTCAAGCCAAGGGTCATACACGGGGAGTCAAATAGAGATATCAGGATACAGGATCAGGAACTAGCAGGTCAGCAGACTGGAGCACAGAAGCTCAGGTACAGGATGGTAGTGTTTCCAGCTTTTATTATCAAGATCACTTTTTATAAGTATACTTTTTATTCCATATTTTCGCTTTTTAAATCAACTTTAATAAAGGTTATATTTTAACAAAAGGATGAATCGAATACATATATAGTAGAATAACTAATTATAGAGGATTCTGTGCACCTAAATAAAGAAACTTCTGTCCTTTCCTCTTCCTACCTATGATATTGTTTTGTTTCTAGGTAGCACCCCAGCTAAATAGATTTATATGATATATAACTTAATAGCATACACTACTTATGAATATTTTCCTACTAGACTGGGTAAGAATCCTATAGTTGGTGCGGTAGAATAACCCCCTGTTACACATTTTTTGTAGACAGCCAGACTTTCTGGCCATCCTTAAGGGAGCAGGTGGTACGGTGTCGGTCCGAATTTTTTTTTGCAACAAGTGATGCTTGTCTTAAAGATGAGTGTACTTTCTTCCAGATAACTCTGAGATCCCTGGCAGTGGAACGGATCTCCTGGATACCAATAGACTGGAGTGAATACAAAGAATTAGATCTGGGGTGGAAACCATAATTGCAAAAAAAGGAGAGGTTTTGGTGGATGAGTGACAGGAGTTGTTACAGGCAAATTCTGCCCAGGGCAACAAGGAGGACCAGTTGTCATGGAACTCCGATGTGTAGCATCACAAGAATTTCTCCAAGGACTGGTTAACCCTTTCAATCTGCCCATTTGACTGAGGGTGGTACGCAGAAGACAAACTGATCTTGATCTCCAGAACTGCGCTATGAACTGGGAACCTCGATCGGAGACTATGTCCGTAGGGAGTCCATGGAGGCGGAAAATGTGTTGAGTGAACAAGACGGCCAAATCTCGAGCAGTAGGAAGCCTAGTTAGCGGAATGAAATGTGCCATCTTGCTGAACCGGTCTACCACGACCTAAATGGTATTGTGTCCCGCAGAGGGTGGCAAATCAACTATAAAGTCCATGGACAGATGTGTCCAAGGTTTAGCAGGAGCGGCTAACGGAACTAACTGACCTACCGGGCGAGTCCTGGGAACTTTGTTCCTGGCACAAACTTCACAGGACAGGACGTGACTCTTGACGTCAGCAGACAGAGACGGCCACCATACAGTATGGGAAAGGATTTCTAGTGTTTTGTAGATTCCAGGATGCCCAGCAGTCCTACTGTTGTGTGCTTCAGCAAGGACAGTCTTCCTTAGATGAACTGGGACAAACAAACATCCTACCGGAGTGTTATCAGGAGCCAACCTCTGGAACCTTTGTAAGGTACAGCTCAAGTCTTGAGTTAATCCGGCATGGATCATCGACACAGGAACAATAGGCTCTGGGCTAGTGACCGGAGCATGATGTGCCAGGAAACTTCTGGACAGGGCGTCCGCTTGTATATTTTTAGAACCAGGACGATAGGTGATAATAAAATTGAACCGAGTGAAGAACAGCGACCACCGAGCCTGTCGGGGGTTCAGGCGTTTGGCTGACTGGATATACTGCAGGTTCTTATGATCCGTTATAACGGAGATCTGGTGTGCAGCGCCTTCCAACCAGTGTCGCCATTCCTCAAAGGTATCATTTAATTGCCAGCAATTCTCGGTTTCCCACGTCATAGTTAGTTTCCGCTGAGGAAAATTGATGGGAAAAGAAAGCACATGGATGTAAGCGATGGGTCTGGGGATCCTTTTGTGACAAGATGGCCCCAGCCCCGACATCAGAGGCATCTACCTCAAGAATAAACGGTACCTTAGGATCCGGGTGTCTGAGGACCTGAGCAGATACAAAAGCTTTCTTCAGGGTTTCGAATGCATTTATGGCCTGTTGTGACCAAAGAGCTGGATCACCTCCTTTGCGGGTCAAGGTGACGATAGGAGCCATGATATCAGCAAAGCCGCCAATAAATCTCCTGTAATAATTGGCGAATCCCAGGAACCTCTGGACCGCCTTGAGGTTATTGGGTTGTACCCAATCCAGGATTGCTTGGACCTTGGTTGGGTCCATGGAGAAACCTTCTGAGGAGATTATATAGCCCAGGAAGGATACCTCCTGGACCTCGAACTCGCATTTCTCGAGTTTAGCGTAGAGATGGTGTTCCCGCAATTTCTGTAGGACTTGACTGACATGACCCTGGTGCACCGACAACAATTTTGAATATATGAGGATGTCATCTAAGTAGACAACAACAAAGTGTCCCAAGAACTCACGTAGCACCTCATTAATCAAATCCTGGAAAACGGCAGGAGCATTACTAAGGCCAAACGGCATGACCAGATACTCGTAGTGGCCCGAGAGCGCATTGAATGCCGTCTTCCACTCATCACCTGCTCTAATGCATATGAGATTATAAGCACCACGAAGGTCAATTTTTGTGAAGACAGTTGCTCCTCTTAATTGGTCAAAGAGTACAGAGATGAGAGGAAGGGGATAGGTGTTTTTAACCGTAATAAGGTTCAGCCCTTGATAATCGATACAGGGTCTGAGTCCACCGTCCTTCTTGGCCACAAAAAAGCACCCTGCTCCTATTGGAGACTTGGATGGCCTGGCAAAGCCTTTCTCCAGATTTTCGTCAATGTACTCCTGCATGGATTTGGTCTCTGAACCGGAGAGAGAGTACAAGCGTCCCTTGGGTAGTTTAGAACCTGGAATTAGCTTGATGGCTCAGTCGAATTCCCGGTGCGGTGGTAGAGTATCAGCAGCCTTTTTGGAGAAGACATCCCAGAACTCATGATACTGTGAAGGAAGCTGCTCCGGAATGGACTGAACCACACGCAGAGGTAGTGTCAAGCAAGACTGTGAACAATATGAGCTCCACTGGACAATCTCACCTTTTGCCCAATCTATGACAGGGTTATGGCGGGATAGCCAGGGGTGGCCTAGAATCAAAGGAACTGACGGGCATTCGATGAGACGGAAGACTATGGATTCCGAGTGGAGAGCCCCAATGTTCAATTGTAGTAGCGGGGTCTCCCAGGTAACCTTACCGCCTGGCAATGGAGTACCATCTAAACCACATACCGTGATGGCAGATTTGAGTTTAACCCGCGGAATTCCAGCAGAGCGGGCAAACTCGAAGTCCATGAAGTTGCCTGCAGCTCCACTATCAATGAAGGCCGACAGACCCACAGAACAAGCACTGAACGTGAGTTGTGCAGGGATCAATACCGCATTTTTCGGGGAGACAATTTGCAGACCTAAGTGAACTTTCCCCTCGTTCCCTAGGCATGCTCGTTTCCCGGCTTATTTGGGCAGGAACGGGAGAAATGGCCTCTTGTGCCACAATACAGACATAGGCCTTGTGATCGTCTCCTGTCTCTTTCCTCAGGGGAAAGATGATATGCTCCTAATTGCATTGGCTCCTCACCATCCGGGAAAACAGGAACGAAGGCGGATGGAGGTGATGATGTCTCCTTTTCAGTTTTCCGCTCCTTATACCTCCTGTCAATTTTAATGGAGAGGTGCATCAGATCCTCCAGAGAGCTAGGAGACGGGTATTGCACCAAAGAATCTTTGATCTGTTCCGATAGGCTGAGACGGAACTGACTACGTAAGGCGGGGTCGTTCCATCCACTGTCAGGTGACCATCTACGGAATTCAGCGCAGTATTCTTCTGCCGACCGTCGGCCTTGTTTCAAGGCCTGTAGATGAGCTTCCGCGGAGGCACTTCGATCCGGGTCATCATACAGTAGACCCAATGCCTCAAAGAAAGAGTCTACGGACTGCATGGCAGGACTGGTCTGTCGCAAAGAAAACGCCCAGGACTGGGGGTCACCTTGTAGAAGGGAAATAATAATCCTGACTCTTTGCTGCTCTGAACCGGAGGAGCGGGGTCTCATCCGAAAATAGAGTTTGCAGCTCTCCCTGAAATTCCGAAACAGGGTTCTATTTCCGGAGAACCGATCCGATAAATTCATTTTGGGTTCACAGGTGGGATCTGGAGTAGGTTGTGAAGATTTTGTGGCTTCTTCTTGAACAGACATACGCTCAGCCAATCCCTGCATCATCTGATACAAGGACTCAACATGGCCTGCTAGGGTTTGTGCCGGAGACGGTGTAGATCCACTTGCATCCATTCTAACCTCGTCTCCGTGAGTGGGCCGGTTATAATGTTAGGAACCCCTCCAACCGGCACAACACAACCCGGAATCTACTCTGCCAGTCAGGTGTTCACTGAAGCCCCTGATGGTGGGGACAGACTGGGCCGCAGACTGGCAGAGGGTCGTGAAGTGCGTACCGGCTGGGGAGAACCCAGGCAAGAAGAGTCAGGTCCACGCAAAGGTCAAGGCCAGCAGCAGACAACAGTATCGATGGAAAAGCTGAGGTCAGGGGACACAGGCAGATAGCAGAACGGGTAGACAGGTCCGGGATCAGGGTCACAGGAAACACAAGCGAAGTCCAATTCAAGCCAAGGGTCATACATGGGGAGTCAAATAGAGATATCAGGATACAGGATCAGGAACTAGCAGGTCAGCAGACTGGAGCACAGAAGCTATAACCGGCAATGAGGCAGCAGACCTCATTGCCTTAAATACAGACAAGGACCAATCAGCAGTGGAAGACACTCCTGCAGAGTAATTACAAGTATCCAGCAGGGCCAATCAGGGCTTGTCCCTGAGCTACCCAGTTGCAGGCTAATGCCTGATAATCAGCCCTATAGACTGGCAATTAATGCGCATGTGCCCGGCTACCAACACCTCCGGGACGCAGCGCTAATGAACTAGCGTCCGGCCGTTGCCCTGGTGACGGCCGGACAGGAGGAGGAAATGATGTCCCGGTCGTCAAGGTGACGGCTGGGACGCTGGGGCGCATGGGAAGCGAGCCGCGGCGGCTGTGAGTACCGCCGCGGCTCGTGACACTTTGGTGAGGTTCATTTGGTGCTGTGGCTTGTGCACAATAGGCAATTTGCACATTTTGGAACTTTATTTTGGGGTTGGACTTTCAAGGCACAAATGATGCAAAACACACAGCTAAATCAAGCTATATGAAAAACTCACAAGGCAATATTACAGAGAGTAATGTGTTGAACCTTACAAGACACTTTCTAGGTTACATTACAGGGGACACCATCATGTGCACCAAGGCATGTACTAAGTACATTCTTATACGTTGTATGTGAGCTAATCTTGCTGAAGCAATGTTTTGTTTTTACATTCAACAGGCCAAGCTGGTGTGCCTTTTGGAGTTCAGCAGTTTGTGTGTCACTACACGTTGAAGTATTTTTCCAATGCTGCTTATGTTTCTTGACTTTGCCCAGATTGTTTACTCTTGATGCAAGTAACTTGGGCACACAGACCACTGTCTTATTTGCTATGTATTCTGCTGCAACTATAGATTCATGTTTGTTAACAATAAATGTGACCATGCATGAGTGTCATCAAGCACTCCCAATCAAGTATCTGCTGACTACTACACTGCTGTGCTTTGTATTGTCATACACAAGGATCCAAACATAGTCCTTTGGGGCATGTTTAGGCACATGTCTACTTGTCCAATATATTGATGGCATGTTTGATTTTGGGGGCATTAGCCACATAATGGCCCTCCCCTGAATTCACACTATATGTAGTGGTTTTAACCTTTAATATTAGAGATATTTGTGTATTTAGTATAGTCTCTTTGGGTGTAGCATGTTTTAGAATGTGGTATTATGCACTTTCAACATGGTCTGTGCACTTATAGAGATGACCAGAACACCTCTGTCAGTGTTTCTTAAATGTTGATGGCATTGGCTGCCACACTTCCTAGACTAGGACCCATTGAAACCAACAGGCCCAAAAAACACTTGCAACTCACACAGCTTTGTTTGAAATTGTGGCCACAGACAAATGCTACACACAAAGTCCACTTATTCAAGGCCAAGGTCTTTGTGTCAGATGCAAGTTCTGCATATGTTGGAGTTGGTCTCCACATAATTTTGAATTTCCCTTTTGGATAGCACTGTTGGGTGTTACACTTAAGCTATATTGTGTATTGGTGCAGTCATGCAATGTTCCTTTGCAGCAGCACACATATACACACTTTGAAGGCTAGTAATATGTGTGTGAAATTTCAGGTTTTTAGTTTGCACACACCTATCAAATTGTGTATTTTGTGGCCTTGAAATTCAGGGGTACAAGTATTATGGATTTTACCTAAAATGTTCATATTGGATTGGGGAGTAAGAATTAGTTATTTTGCACTAGCATTCACATTGCTAATGGGGCTTGCAAAAAGCTAACCTTAAAACACAATCATGTTGGGAATATCTGCAAGTAGTGTGTGTGAGTAATTTCTATGTTGGACATATTTTGTGTCCAGCCAGTACATCAACACCCGGAGTCTGCTCTGAAGTCTGGTGTTCGCTGGAGCCCCTAGTGGTGGGGACAGACTTGGCCGCAGACAACAGAGGGTCGTGAGTTGTGCACTGACTGGGGAGAAAGAGTATAGGAGTAACCAGCAGAGTGAAATCCAAGCAAGGGTCGAGGAACGGCAGCAAACAGAGTATCCAGTAGACTAGCTGAGGTCAGAGGTCACAGGCGAAATGGCAGCATCAGAGTCCAGGCAATAAATCAAGGGGCACAGGCAGACAAGCGTAGTCAAATATTCAAGCAAGGTTCGGCAACGGTAAACAGGATCAAGGATAAGCAGGTACAGAGAGGGAGCAGGCAGGGAGCAGGCTACAGCACTGGAGCAAGAACTATAACCAGCAGTGAGGCCCAGTCCTCACTGCCTTAAATACTATGATGGTCAAATCAGAAAGGAGGAGCACAGGCTGATAATCAGCCTCAGGAGGCTGCTGATTAATTACTAGCTGGGAACTAGCATAGGACATATTACAACCAGGAACATGTATGAATGACAATATAATCATGCAAGAGCTCCCCCTGGAGTTGGAGGATGTCCCTACAACCTCTACAAATATAACAGTGCATTGAAACTAATGCACGTGCTCGGCTGCTACCTCACGCCAGGATGCGGCTTACCACCGCGGCTCGTAACATAGAGTAAGACCGATGCCTGCTTTATCGTGTGTGTACGTGTGTGGTAGCTCAAATACTTTCAAAGTGTGACACATAATATCACTCTGAGGCCACAATGTAATTCTGCTCACACAGCAAAGTGACCATACTCCAGATTGGCAAGCAGTAAGTACTGAACACTGGCACACAATCTGTAGTGAGAATCAAAACCCCAGGCCAAACATAGTGGTTGACACAAAGGTGCATTTAGAATTATATTCAATCAATAAGCAAAGTTTGGTGTGGCTAAGTACCTAATAGGCTAGGAATATGCTATGTCTGCATGGCCGTCCTGTGACCAACAGGCACAGTGGTTTGTAAAGGTAAGCACTACCAAGAGGGCTAATGTTAATTGTGCACAACCATGACACAACTTCTTGTAGAGTCCAAAAATTGCATGCACCAAATTAAAACACATATTTCAATCCAAATGGCAGGTAGGCAAAGCACTCCCCAAACATTCTTACTGTTCTACTTTGAAAAGCCATAAAATGCATAGTGTTGACTACCCTTCAATGCATACCCCTTTTGTTTAAACAAACCCACATATACAACCATAAAATAAAGACACGGACACTGACTTAAGTTTGGAATAAAAAAGGTCCTTTTATTACATTATTATTTGTTTTTAAATTATTTTTATTTTATTTTATTTTATTTATCTTTATTTTATTTTATCTATCAATACTATCAAAAACTATAAACAATTTGGACCTTTTTCTTTATAGAGGTGGCGAAGAGCAAGGGCAGCCAGCTAAAAAACCAACACAAGCCAATACGGTGGAAGATCGCCTCCTTTCCACCAACCCAGGTTAACACCTTATCTATTGGCCGGTACTATACACTAAAGATTAACTCAATACCCTCTGAACTCAAACTGGTCAAGCCCTTTCTAGGCAAAACCTGATACTCCTTACTAGAGTATCAACAAGTCTAATAACATTGAGGGAACCAAGGCTATATTGCCAACACATTAAGTACCGTATGTTTAACAAACTTATGGCTGCCATGCTCTCCTGCCAAAGCCGAGTGCCCTACGGACCACGCGGCCCGCCACCTAAAGAAAGAACTAAACCCTTGAGCTCTGAAAAAATCCGTTCCTTCTGGCGACAAATGAACCCCATCCGCTCTAAAAAGATGCCTCTTGTCCACTGTTAACCCAGGATGACTAATGACAACCCCCTTTAAGCCCCTAATGTTCTGCCTTGCGTATCTGTTTACCTTTTTAACCACCTTTATCAATGTGGCCGGGGGAATAGATGACCTCCAGGACAACCGAGGTATTATGTTAGACCAACAAATCTTCATTGAAGGCCAACGGGCATGTATTTGCGCAAGATCTTCCCGAATGTTAATGATTAAATCAAGGGATTTGCCCTTTCCTACATCATTACCTCCCAAATAAACGACCACTATATCCGGGGTACCGTGCTCTTCTATTTCTTCCCCTAACATGGGAATCAAAGCCGCCCATACCATGCCCCTTTTACCCAACCAGCGGATGTCAACTGGGTGTGTGAAACCGGACCACCTCTCCGCTATCCTGTGCTTCGCAGCCCAAAAGATAAATGAATGACCCATAACCCATATCCTTGTCTTCTTCACCGAAAAACCTAAAACAAAATGAATAGTCTCATCAATCATAACCGTATCTGAGAAATGATCCACCAAACAACCGTGTTAAAAAACAGAACTATATTATTATTTTATTTTTATTTTTATTTCAATTTTAACACTTCGCTGAGGTATCCCCTCCCTACCAGAGGGGCCACCCCAACTAAATTTGAATATTGGAAAGGAAAAAAGATCCTATCTTTAGTTCTAAAAGCAATTGATTTTATCTATTTTGTCTCGTTTATTGACTGATTTATTTATTTATTTTTCATCTATTTTGTCTCGCTAAGCTGAAATTATCTTTATTCTTTAATTCTTAACAAAATGAAATGGAAAATTGGTAACCCATATGAAGGTAAAAACCCCTTGTAAACCCCGGGAGGCACACACACTAATCAGGCCTTGCCAAGGAAAACAAGAGGAAAAATCCCTCCATGCCCCCGTTTAACACAGCGAGCAGCATAACCCTGGGTCACCAAGATAGATGAGAAAAGAAGAGATGAAAGCGATAAAGAACCATGAGAGACATAAGGAGAGAACGTGACCATATATATAAGAGCCCTTACAAGGCTCATTTATCCGGCCGGATATATTTCTTATAGGCCTGTGACTTCCATCTCCCTAGCGCTTGAATCTCATTGACAGATGCCCCTCTGGCTGCAGCGGCGGTGGCCGCCCCTATTCTGAAAGAATGCGTGCCATATTCAACAGGGTTAAGGCCAACCTCCCCAAGGGCCCGTTTTAACAAAGCGCTAAACTGAAATTTAGTTACTGGCGTATTGTCCGAATGACTTAACCACAAACCTTCCCTGGGGGGCGAATTTTAGCGAATTGATTGGCCAGCTTGACCGGGCATATGAATGTTTCCTGCTGCTCCGTAATCGCTAACCAATGACCTCTGCCTAACTGATCCGTTTTGGACTTGACTATCTTACAACGTATCACATTAGTTTGTAAAATAACATTTCTAAACAACAAAGCTCCCCCTATGTCGTTCTTAGATCTGGCTACCAACTCACTAACCCTAAAGGCTCCGTGATACGCCATTGAAAAAGCCAGCCCGAATAGCAAAGCCTCATAGTCATCTGTAGCTAAATTACGCAACGCCGCAATCAATCTGGCTAAAATTTGCCCGTCAATCGGCCGGCGTGTGTCACTAGTTATAGGCTGAATCCTGGACCAACCCTTCAGTGCTTTAGTTATGATAAATGACTTTGTGGGATCCTGCGCGCTGTTCAACTTAGCCGTGAATGAAATACCAGCCAAAAGGGACCCCATCTTTGATCTAGAAACCCCTTCGTTATAACACTTCCACATAAAACCCGTAATGGAGGGAATCTGACCTGAAGTGTCGCTGTTGCAAGATGCGCAGTAACTCAACCAACGTTCCCATGCCCCTTGATAACATTTTCTAGTTGCCGGAGCCAAGGACGCTTCTGCTAGCCACCTTATCCCTAACGGACCATCTGCCAAACATAAGGAGGACACTGTAAGCCGGTTAAACTTGCATGTGGAGCCAGAGATCTGAAACGCTGCCATTCAAAACGGGAAAGAGCATCAGCTATTTGGTTATCCACGCCAGGAACATGACGTGCCCGAAAGGTAATATCAGACTCTAAACACCTCAACACCAGGACACGGAGCAAATTAATCGCCGTGCGTGAGGAGGCGCTTTGCTTGTTAATAGCCTGCACCACACCTAAGTTGTCGCACCAAAAAACCACGCTCCTGCCGCGCAACCGGACAGCCCACAGCTCCAAAGCCACAACGATGGGAAACAACTCTAACGTTAAAAGATTTCGCACCAGGCCTTCGGATCTCCATGACTGCGGCCAGGGTGCCGCGCACCATTCCCCTTGAAAAAAGGCACCAAAACCTTTCGAGCCTGCTGCGTCTGTATGCAAATCCAACGATGTACTAGCTACTGCGGGTGCTGGCCATACTCTTACACCATTAAAAACCACTAGAAAACGACTCCATATGCCTAGATCCTCCCTGATCTCTGTCGACAAACGCACCTGGGAATGGGGACTACGCAAGCCTGACGTTGCTAGCTGAAGCTTCCTACAAAATACTCGGCCCATGGGTATTACTCGGCAGGCAAAGTTGAAAGAGCCTAGCAACGATTGAACTTTACGCAACGTGCAAGATGGAACAGCCAAGACCTCTCGTATCAGGGATTGTAACTTAGCCACTTTATCAGATGGTAAACGACAACAACCTTCCAATGTGTCAATTTCGATACCTAAAAACCTCAGGCATGTGGCCGGGCCCTCCGTTTTGTCTGCAGCTACTGGCACCCCCATCACACGAAATAACGCTTGCGCAGCATACAGTGTTTCCTTACAACTAGGGGAATTAGCCGGACCTATAAACAGGAAGTCATCCAGATAATGCGCAATGCCGCGATGTCCCGTCCCTGCCCCGATACACCAATGGAGGAATGAACTAAACGCCTCAAAATATGCGCATGATACTGAACAGCCCATTGGCAGGCACCGATCCACATAGTAATGGTTCTGAATTCTAAAACCCATAAATTTAAAGGACTCTGGATGCAACGGGAGGAGGCGAAAAGCCGATTCTATGTCCAACTTGGCCATAAGCGCACCATTGCCAAATTCTCTCACTAGTGCTAACGCATCATCAAAGGACTGGTACACCACTGAGCTAATTTGGGGGTCAATTGCATCATTAACTGACTTACCCGCCGGGTAAGATAAATGCTGGATTAACCTAAATTTTCCTGGGGCCTTCTTAGGTACTATTCCCACCGGGGAAATGACTAAGTCTTGAATGGGAGGGGATGAAAAAGGACCCACCATGCGACCAAGGCCTATCTCTTTACCTACTTTTTCCGCTAGGATGTCGGGGTGTACATACGCTGAGCGAAGGTTTCTGGCGGCAGTACCCGCCACCCCACTATTTATGGGAAGACGAAAACCAAGGCGAAAACCCTCCCTAAGAAAAGAGGCCTGCGCCGCATCTGGGTAAAGGGACAGCCATTTGCAAAGGATAGGGAATATAATGGGGGAGTCCGCTTTAGACAGAACCCCCAGCCCCTCCCCGTCCCCTACCGACTCCGACGGAGCCCCTAGGGCATTCTTTAAGGGGATGACTACCTCTACAATTGGTGCAGACGTGTCTATACCGGCACGAATCCCCCCTCCCGCATGAGGAATTGTTAAAGGCGAAGCAACGGTTTTTGGAAGACTGGGGAGCACCTCGTCTCCCCCATACGGAAACCTGGCTAACTGAGGGGGACCGTACCCCATGCTCACCTCCCACACCTGGGCTCTATTTAATCTTAACCAGATCTCAACATCCTTAAAAGCCAGGGGCATATAAAGCTGACCGTGCACCTTCTCGCGGAACAGCTTATCGTACAATCTCCAGGTACCTGGGCGTTCACAACTATGCATCTCATTAATAAGGTGAAGGTATTTCCATACGTCTATAAGTGCATCAGGTCTAGTTTCCAAATAACAAGCTGAGAAAACGCAATACCCTGTCAGCCAGTTCGAAAAGTTTCTGTAAGCATCCTCCCCGACTCACCCTCGCATGCACGCAGCCGCCAACTCCTTTTGAGCGACCTTCGTCAGTTCAAATATATCAACATAATGACCTTTCTTGATCTTGTGCCTCATGCTGCGCCTAACTCCTATCAACAATGCCGTGTTTTCACATCTAACCAGGGGACCTCCAGCCGGAGTGGGAGACGCTGCCTCCCGCCGATCTACGCTCTTCCTCTTAGTTCCCCCGAAGTGGGTGTTAAGAATTTTAATGAGCTTGCGCTGACCCTGCCTAGGAGAAGATGGGGCTGACTCATCACTGGTGGTAGCTATGCTTGAACTGGACATGTAGGTGTTGCTTACAGTAGAACCATCATACTCACCGACCGCTCCCTGCGCCTCCTGCAGATCCAATCTCGCTCCGCCCTCGCCTTCAGAAACGACTTGGTGCGACCCCTGCTGCCCTGTCGAAGTCCCCGCTGCCTCTTCCTGGTGCAGCTGCGACCCTGCTCCGTCCATGCCCGTCCGCCCTGCCACTGAAGATGGCTGCATCTGTGAAACTGGATAAGAAGACATGTTAGCACGTGGGGAAGACAGGTTATGCAACTGTTGAGTAGGAACCCCATCCGGGGTAGACACCGGGGGGGAACCATGAGATGACCTAGGAAAACCGCTTGAGGGGGAACCCCTTGATCCCTACTTCCTTGCTGTCTAACCAGAGAAAACGAATCCGTACCAGAAACGCTAGGCCTAGTAAACAAGGAGGGTTGAGGATAAGAATGCACGTACTGACCCGCTAAGGCTGGATAAGGGGCCGACCACAAATTCCCCGCTTCCACTACAGACCCATAACCCCTAGGGGGGTACGGCAATGACCAAGAGGGGGCGGGTCCCTCCACCCTGTGTTGCTGGCCGACATGTTGCTGCAACGGCCACATCACGGCTGTGTCAGAGGCCAGTGATCGATTAGCAGCCGAACAAACAGAAGGGGACTGCTGATGGGCCGAAACCCGATCCCTGGGGGGAAACCAACCGGGGCTGGGCCTAGCAAACCAGGGGCCCTGTTGGATGATATCCCCACCCCAGCCTGATACAAGGAGTCCATGGAAAAAAGGAGGGGGGAGGAGGAGGAGGGAGGAGGGGGGGGTCCCTAACCTGGGAGGAGGACAGGGAGGAAAGGGGGTTGAGGGGGAGAAGGAAGGGGGGGGGCCTGTTGAGACGGATTATAAAGGGTATGGGGCTGAAGCCCAGGGAACTGTTGCCCGGAAGAAGACAAGGGGGGGGCCCCTAAAACAACCGCCCCCAGCCCTCGTGACCCAGGAGAACCGACAGGATCAACAATAACGAGCCCCAGGCCTCTATAAGGGGACCCCTGGCCCTGCTCCACCGCAGGCTGGCCCAGGACCCGAATACCAGCGCCATGACCAGGAGGAATAGCGGGGGAGTCAGGAGACCCGCCAGAGGAGGGGGGGGGAACTAAAGATGGCAGGGACACAGAGGGAGCCCCAGGCGCGGGGGAAGGAGATCCCCTGCCTCGGGTTCTGGCAGCCTGCCTAATGCGGTGAACGGCTCCGGACACGAGCGGCCTAACCGCCCGCTCCGGAGCCCTGGACCTGCGTGTGCGACCCGGCCCTGCCCCGCGAGAAACACTCGCGGCGGCCGAGTCACGTGGGCGGCGGGCGGCTGCCCTTGTCGACAGACAAATGCCTCCGCCGGGAGGACCCGGGGGGCATACAGGTAACTGGGCAGTGCGAGGGGGGGAACCAGAGGGAACAGCTTGGGATAAAGTCGCAGAGAGCGACGACGGGGGGGGGGGGGGGGGACCCCGCAAACCTGGCGGGAATGGACCGGGACCTTCTAGGGCGGGATGATGCCATACCAGGGAAGGGTGGACAAAGTTAAGAAAAAGGGAGAAAAATAGACAGGAGAAGCAGACAAACGGAAGAGGAGAGAACAGAGAGAGAGAGGTAGAGAAAGCAAAACAAACCACAATATATCAAAACTACAAATACAGAGGAGCCAGATACTAAGCCTGATGCTGCAGCTTCTCCGGATCCAGGAAACAGGAAGCTCTCTCCTTCTCACACTGCTTGATGTATTCTTTCCATGACACTCCCACATCCTTCCTATTGGCTGATTCCAACACTGACTTAAAACCCCCACCCAGTGGTAAGTAACATTATCAGTTTCACACCACATGATTTTAAACTCCCTCGGCTAATGGCCTCTCTCATAATTACACAACTACAAATCTATACTCCGTGTTCAAAAACCTTTTAATGTCAGCATCAAAACCAAGTTACCGGAAGGGGAAAACTGACACTATATGGTGTAAGATTTTCTTACTATCCCCATGTCCCCTTAGAGTGTCTGCTGTAGCCTAGCACACATTAACACCAGTAATTCATTTTGTTGGTACTCATTCCCATAGCATCTCTGAGCTCAGTTTCATTTGATGCTTACAATTGGACAGATACACTGTATGTTATTTATTTATGTTAGTATGATGCTTCCTATTGTTTACTTATGCCTAATGGGTAATTGTATATGTATTCTCAATAAAACACATCAGTAACATGTATTTCCAGGTAGGCCCATTTTGCATTACCCATTTTAACACATGTTTGCCAAATCTCTGTCCCAAAAAACTCATGTCCACAGTATGCCAGAGCCTGCTCAGTGAAATTGTAACTTTGCAAGGAGAGGAGAAAAAGGACAAGTGGGATTAAAAAAACTGATTTAATTGAGAAGCCAGGTGTACATTGATGTTTCCTCACTGCAAAGCATAGAGTATTCGTTTTGTCTGCGACGGACGCCATATTTTTGGTGGGGGAGAGAACCATTACACACAGGTGTCAGAAAGATCCGCGTGAGACGTGAGCGCGCCCATACGTGCTCAGAGAACCAATCAGAGCGCTGAGTCCTCCATTTTGTAAAAAAATTTTTTTTGGACATAGCAAAATGAGGGCAGCTATTTTTTCACGCAGGGAGCTAAGGTGCCTCACTGCAGGCATGGACAATGTACCCTATGCCGCTATGTCTCTAATGAGATAAAACTCCAGGCGTATAAGAGGATCCGCAGACGTCTCCGCCAGAGGCGCTGGAGCGATCTCTGGCGCCGTCAGCCCCAGTTGTTGGCTGAACTCCGTCAGGAGATCACAAGAAGTGAGTTCTCTATTAATCTCAGAAA
Source organism: Mixophyes fleayi (assembly GCF_038048845.1). NCBI lineage: Eukaryota > Metazoa > Chordata > Amphibia > Anura > Limnodynastidae > Mixophyes > Mixophyes fleayi. Next base: position 240,282,220 of record NC_134404.1, on the reverse strand, counting down.
ACGTGTGTAAATATTTTGAGTATATGTATCCAACTATGTTCACCCAAATCACTGGACATGGCCTACCACTACACTACATATCAATCTTTATCCACACTGGAAATGTCATTCCCTTTCCAATGCACCCATCCTGCTTTGGCTCCTGTCTCCTCCTGTCTCCTACATTTGGCTACTCAACATTTACTTTCCCACATGATTTTTAAAGAAACTTCAGGACATTAATGCAGGTTTCTGAATCAAGCTCTCAAACTCTTGACCCCAGTGCTGTAAGCTTAAAAACCATTTGCAGAATTGAATGCCAGAAGTGCTTTTATTAATGGCAAAACATTTTAAAGGCACCTTTGAAAACCCAAACCCCTTAGCTCATTTTCAAAGATGTGGAAGGTCCAACTGGCTATTTGCACTGTGAGGGTGTCCCAACAAAGGCCGATTTCTATAGTATTGGCATCATCCACAGTATCCCACAACTAATTAACTGGCACTGTGCAGAGAGGACACATTCATATCTATAACTGCCCCATAGTAGATTGCAGACTTTAAATACCCAAACATTTCCACACAGACTACTGGCAATCTCTTAAATTTCCAAATTACCAGGCCAGTAGAATGTTTTGGGAGTGTTGTAGTCAACACATGCAAGTATGGAGCAAACCTGCAAACTCCACACAGATGAATCAGGACTTGAACTCCTGACCCCAGTGCTGTGAGAGCAAAGTGCTAACCACTAGGCCACGGAGATATTCCGCATCCCTATACTAAAAACAAACATTTGTGGTAGGTCATGTGAAATGCTTTGTGTTTATCATGTTTAGCTCCTTGCGTTTGTAGTAGCTAATATTTGTGTCTGCTGGCAATGAGATTTTAGTTACATTTGTCTGATCACATGATTATCGTACTACTAGTGGTTTGTTACACTGGAGAATCTGTTTACAATACCCTCTTTATTTGTGCGTTGTTTACAACAGACTGAGCTCGGTTTGCTCACCGCCAACTACTGCTGCACCACCAGCCGGAGGGGGAGGATGAGGAGGAGGAGCAGTAGCCAGCTGACCTGGAGCCTGTGGGGGCAGTACAGGCCGAGGATGAGGCCGAGCAGGAGGAGGAGGGCCAGGAGGAGGGCCAGGTGGAGGGCCAGGAGGAGGACCAGGCGGAGGGCCAGGAGGAGGGCCAGGAGGAGGGGGAGTCAGATCCCCACGGCCAGGCGGAACAGGAGGACGATGGGCAGCTGGTGATGGATGAAGAATACGAGGCATCAAGAGATAGTAAGTATTTACTGCAAAGGCTTGTCACATTTGGATAACATTGCGATGTCCATTAAACTTTTAAAAAATCCCTGCTGTCACACATGTGGATTAAATGGTGACAAATGTTATTTTCATTCAACACTCAAACCACAGGCAGAACCATATTAACACATGGGCACACAGGGCAGGGCCAACACAAATGTGACCGTTAGCGTTGTAAACTTGTCAGTATATTATTCTTTATTTTTGGACTTCAAATCTAAGCCAAATGAATCAAACTTGCTGTGAGTGGTTGTGTAGGTAATGGCCTACTGTAGTGCTTTGCCCTGGGGCCTATAATGCTGTTAATACCACCATGTCCACGCCCCTCTCCCTGGGGCACACCAGATTGTAGTACATCTATCAAAATGCAACACCAAAGCCTTAACAACGTGTATTGTGCGGCCAAATGCATCTGTATATACAGGCCTAACATTTGAAAGTAATGTACACATCTCTAGTAAATCCTGTCTGTTTGATCAAATAGGTATACATGTATGTAATGTTTATTTTCTGATTTTATTTCAGCACCCATGGAGGAAGCTGCCAATTGGCCTCCACCACCACCAACTGCAGCTGAACTTATGGCCCACATGGCCCAAATTGTGGAGGACCTGGAAGTCCTCCACAACCATATAGGGCAAATTATTGCCAATTTACATTTTAAATTGGCCTACTGGGCTTTATTTTTGCCTTGATGTTTTTATTAAACTTTGGTGTGTGTGTCTTTATTTATCTCATTACACAACATGTAGGTGTAAGGATAAAAAAGAATATATATAATAATCCGAAAAGAGTAAGGAAGAAAGATGATTTGCTTATAACATCCTTTCTATAGCACAAAAGGATTTCTTTAGCTGTTAGAATGTAATCCAAAATAAACATGTGCCCTCCACGAACAAGCCACCCCTATAAGAGGTATTGCATCTGTAGGCCCTGTGTGCAAGATAAATTCCCCAAAGTCAAATGCCCTAGCTAGTTACCAATTCCCCAAAATACATATGTCATTGTAGTGATAGTCCAAGGTTACGTTCAAGTATCAGAGCAAAGCCAGTCACACATTGAAGAGAACCTCAAAAGTGTACCCAGAAGTGGCGTAAGTGGTGTAAGGCAGAAGTGCAAGCGAAGCAAAGGACCATGGTACTGGAGTGTGGTGAGCGTTCTGTTTGGATAAAGCAGAGTACATGACATAACGTGTTTGCCATGGATCCAGATGTAAGTCGGTTTGCAGGCAATGTTGCATTTAACACAAAGGAGGCTGACCCCTACAAACCCCCCCTCTTAGTCCATTCATAGTAATAAATGTCAGCATGGACATAATAATGTGCATGTGAAGTGTGGACCCTGAGGCTTTTCGAAAGTCCCCCCCAAAAAATAATTTTCTAAAAGTACAGGAGACATATGAGAGAATTTTTTGGAATGTGGTTGAGCGTGTATAACAAATCAAAATAAAAAAAAACCAAAACATTGTGTGAAGTTTCTGCATTTCTTTTTAGCATAATGATTCCAGTCCACACAATAGTTGTGGGTATGCTTAGTATTTGAACTCATGTCTGCTGTGTTGTGAGTCAAAAGTGCTAACCAGTGAGCTACCTGTGAGATGGGTATGTTGTGAGTACTTTGTGTGAATAATGAAGAGTAGTATTAAATGTGAGGTGTCTGTGTAGCACGCATGCTGTATTGTTGGTGTTGTCTGTGTTGTCTGTGTTGTCTGTGTTGTCTGTGTTTTTTCACATGTCAGGTTAGGCTAGTGAGTAGCAGTCCCACTTTCCATACAGTCATTCATGAGTTCTAATTCAGACAGAAACCCTTCCACTGTGTGCAGGTTGTATACACAATTGTGTGTATCCTTTATAGAAGAGTATGCTATGCATTTTGCTGAAAAGGCAAGATGTATTTACACCACATACATTTTGATACATTCGTTATTCATGTGTTTTTAATGTAGCCATGTCCATGCATTTTGCATACTATACGGCGACTTAAAATCCTAAACACAAGAAAGATCAGGTCAATGTGTTTGTTAAAAGTGTGTATTTCGCTAATTATTAGCAAAGGAAAAACAACGTTCAGAGTGTTCCACATCATTGTTATTTGACAGTGATTAATGAGTAAAGAGCTATCTCGTAAAAATAAGCCCCAGGCATTTGTGTTGTATTGTGTGTAAACAAACTGTTGGTCCCTCCCACAGTGGGCGTGAAGTATACATTAGTTAGCTTGCCGTCAATCAGTTGAGAGCCGTCGCATGTGCTTGTACCATGTTTAAAGATCCGCAGGTGGGTGTGTTTTATAACGTTTGTACTGCTTATTTCCGTCCCTTAAGTGTAGTGGACCACAAGAGGGTGTGTTTTTGCTGTTTGAGGTGCTTATTTCACTCGCGTAACTGTTTGCATCACTCAAAGTATGCATAGCAGATGCGTATGCGTTTGTGTACCTTGATGAATCGGGCCCCTGGTTAAGTAATGCTAAAATCTCTCCTGTCTATATAAACAAACCAAACTGTCTTTTTCTTGCAACCTTCCATTTTTGGCAAAAACATTAACAGTTCCAGTTTGGGTTACTTGCAGAGAAGCAGGAAATGTAATTAAGTTCTCTTTGCTGGAATAATACTAAATCCCTACTAAATATATATACATTGTAAGCCATTGACTGTAGTTACAAATGCCTCTGTTTCCCTCCAAACTGTGACTGTCCATTTCAAAAGCAGTGAACTCCACTGTAAAACTATTAACCTTTTGGAAATTTACATACCCCTGGTTCCTCCCATACTGTGTTTTTCATGACATGAAATAGATTTGTATTAGCTTCCTGGTTAATTTCTTTGAATGAATCCAAAGAAAAAAAGGTATGACCTTCTAAGGTATAAGTGTGAAATTATATTAATACTTGAAACTTTATTAGTATACATTAAAAACGTTATGAGTACACAACCAGGATGAAAAACAGGCAAAATATTAAATAGAAAGTGTTGAATAAAGAAAGAATTAAAAAACAAATCACCTGGATAGTAGGGCTGACCTAAATATATATTGTCTTGCAGACCAGAGTGGACTAGTGAAAATACCCTATTAGGAATAATGCATGATGGTAAATTAATCAAAAATTGCCTAGATAGGCAAGGAACTAAGCACACTAGGTCCCTAAATGGTTATTAGTATCTAAAAGGATTCAGGGTAACTCCCTTGAAAATCCTTAGTTGTTATTTGTGATGTAACAATGTAACACCTGTTACATAGCATATACTTGCATGGTACAAAAACGAACTCTAGGTGGCATCACTAGCTAGTGCGTTGAAGATATCTCGATCAAATGCCAATATATGAGAGCATTAGTAAAAAATATTACACAAAGAGAGATGAGTGCCAAAATACAATAAGCACTGCTATTCAGTGGTAATGTGTGATATATCTCGAGTGAATAGTATATCGTTAATACCCACCCTCACATTGCTAACTGCTAATGCAAAAGATCACTACATAGGGATATGCTGAAACCTTTTATTAGGTCATATATTTATTTGATATATATCACATAGGTAGTATATAATTGGCACCCGCTCTCACATTACTAGCTATTAATATATAGGGTCACTGTCCATTCAGAGAGACTAAGATTAATCAGTGCCTAAATAAATAAATTTGTCCCGCTAATGAGATGGTAAATTATATGTGTACTAAGACAGAGCTCTCCTCTATATCAATCTGCATTCACACAGTGTTGTGTGTACTGAGACAGAGCTCCCCTCTAAACCAATCAAAATCCACACATGCATGTAATGTTCCTCCGAAAATTTACATGCTGTGTGGATAAATAGAGGAACAGGGGTAATAGGGCGTTATTGTATAGGCTGAATAAGGTAATCGTAGTGCACTGTGATCTAAAAGTTTCTGCTCAAGACAAACTAAGTTTATCGGTCAAACACCGCTATCAGCTCCTACTTCCGGGTGTGATGTCACTTAACGTGACGTCAACCCGACGTACATTTCGCCAAACAGCTTAATCATGGGGATTACTGAACTACCAAAGGAGGATCAGTTTTATACTACTTGCGGCCAATCAGCATATTTCTTGTTATCGTGGCACTCATATTAGGCATCTGTGGATCTCACATATGAATTTTATTATGTAGAAATGCTATACCAATATAAAGCCTTAGTCTAAAGTAAGTATGGGGATTAGTTAATTGTAATTCATGTGGTTTAATAAATTCAAAATGATAAAATAAAAGAGATTATTGATTAGTGTGGAAAACATACTATGTGTTAACATTTGAAGAAGTAATCATATTTGTTGTCTCATTTGATTGATTATGTGTTATTTGATTTTTAGTTTTGAAGTTTGTACCTTACCATTACACTACCTTATCATTATTATTGGTTATTGGCTAGATTTATTGGTTTATTAATTTATTTGAGTATTTAGATTATTTTTTTATATTGTTATGGTTTATTATAATTCTATTATATATATTGTTTTAGTGTTATTTAGATCTATATTATTATTATTTATTGTGGAAAGTAATATATTTATATTTTATATTTTTGTTTATTTATTTATTTTTATGTTTAGTTTTTTTAGTTTTTATTTTTTACTGTTTATTGTTACGTTTATTGTTATATTTTTATATTATAAATACATTTCTTAAATATTAAATAAATGTGGTTATGTAGCAATTTTGCAACTGAGGTAAGTATATGTGTAAAGTGTGTACTAGTAACAAAAATATGTGATGTTTATACTTATAATAAAAGTGATGAGTGTTAAATATTGTAGAATAATAATTGGGTAGAAAACGTGACAATTGAAAACACAAAGAAAACATTATAGAAAAGTAATAAATAAGTGATGATGATGAAAATTATTATATGGATCAAAAATGATCAAAAGGTGAGTATTGATTAAAACGTGAAGAAAAAATGTTTAGGGGCCCCTAAATTGGATCTGAAATGGTGAATAGTGCAGATAATATCTTTGATTTAACAATTGTATATCCTACGAGTGTAAAGTTAAGACAATATACATAGAGTGCATGAAAAAAAATGTGAAAAAATAATTAAATGGTCTATAAAAAATCCCATATCATTGAATAGTTTGCCTATACAAGTCCAAAATTTACATAAATCATGGAAATAAGTATAATGGAAGTGTGCAAGTAAAAACACCTGTGTTTACGTTTTGTATCACATATACGTACACGGGCACACATATATAAATAAATACAAACACACAGTGTCAAAGGGACATTAATTGATACATCTGAAAAATACCCTTTATTGTATCCTGGATACCCAGAGGATATCAAAAATCAATGCTTATGAGCAGGAAATTTTTATTATGAATTAATTGATGGTAGAACTGTTCATTCCAAGTGTATTGGTTTGTAATGAAAAAGAGAACTTCTTGATACACTTATTTATCATGAATACCATTTTACTTCATAATAAGCGATATATTGTGACGATCAAAATAGTCAAAGATCTATTGTATCGAGAAACTAGATTATACATAATCTCCATGATGTATTTGATATACTGATTGGTTAAGAATAGCATTTTATTTATACCATATATAGCACTTCTGCCTCACAGCGCTGGGGTCATGAATACGATTCCCGACCATGGCCTTATCTGTGTGGAGTTTGTATGTTCTCCCTGTGTTTGCGTGGGTTTCCTCCGGGTGCTCCGGTTTCCTTCCACACTCCAAAAACATACTGGTAGGTTAATTGGTGATGATGATGATGAAAACGTAACAATAAACAATAAAAAATAAAAAATAAAAATGAAAAAATAAATAAATAAACAAAAAATATAAAATATAAATAAATTACTTTCCACAATAAACAATAATAAATCTATAGATCTACACAATAAATAATAGATCTAAATGAAAATAAAACAATATATATAATAGAATTATAATAAACCATAACAATATAAAAAATAATCTAAATACTCAAATAAATTAATAAACCTATAAATCTAGCCAATAACCAACAATAATGATAAGGTAGTGTAATGGTAAGGTACAAACTTCAAAACTAAAAATTAAATAACACATAATCAATCAAATGAGACAACAAATATGATTACTTCTTCAAAAGTAAACATTACATTCACTTAATGCTGTGTGGATTTTGATTGGTTTAGAGGGGAGCTCCGTCTCAGTACACACAACGCTGTGTGAATGCAGATTGATATAGAGGAGAGCTCTGTCTTGGTGCGCATTTAATTTACCATCTCATTAGTGGGACAAATTTATTTATTTAGGCACTGATTAATCTTAATCTCTGAATGGACAGTGACCCTATATATTAATAGCACGTAATGTGAGAGCGGATGCCAATTATATACTACCTATGTATTATATATCAAATAAATATATGACCTAATAAAAGGTTTCAGCATATCCCTATGTAGTGATCTTTTGCATTAGCAGTTAGCAATGTGAGGGTGGGTATTAACGATATACTATTCACTCGAGATATATCACACATTACCACCGAATAGCAGTGCTTATTGTATTTTGGCACTCATCTCTCCTTGTGTAATATGTTTTACTAATTCTCTCATATATTGGCATTTGATTGAGATATCTTCAACGCACTAGCTAATGATGCCACCTAGAGTTCGTTTTTGTACCATGCAAGTATATGCTATGTAACAGGTGTTACATTGTTACATCACAAATAACAACTAAGGATTTTCAAGGGAGTTACCCTGAATCCTTTTAGATACTAATAACCATTTAGGGACCATGTGTGCATAGTTCCTTGCCTATCTAGGCAATTTTTGATTAATTTACCATCATGCATTATTCTTAATAGGGTATTTTAACTAGTCCATTTTGGTCTGCAAGACAATATATATTTAGGTCAGCCCTACTATCCAGGTGATTTGTTTTTTAATTCTTCCTTTAGTCAACACTTTCTTTTTAATATTTTGCCTGTTTTTCATCCTGGTTGTGTACTCATAATGTTTTTAATGTATACTAATAAAGTTTAAAGTATTAATATAATTTCACGCTTATACCTGGAGTGCTTAGAAGGTCATACCTTTTTTCTTTGGATTCAATCAATAATAGTTCTGACCTTAGCATCCCCTCACGATATATACAATTTTTGTTTGACAGTGAGGTTGGTTAGCACCTTCTGTGGAGCCTTTTTCCCTCCCTTCTTTTTCCCACACATATGATTAAATTCTTTATTGGATCCCTTCTTTTTGTAAATGCTTAACGGCAATGAGGATGTTTTAGGAGGATATTAGTTGTGCAAACGTTAATATACCTTGCTGGTACAAGATTTTTCTTTGTCCTTCATTAAATAGTGCAGTCTAAATAGAATTTTGCTTAAGGAAATTTGGACAATTTCATAACAGCATAGCAGCGCAATCTCCTGAGGATGTCTAAGAGACAAAGGGCTAGATTTACTAAGGGGCGGATTGGTAAAACCACTGGTATTCGGTGATTTTTCCGGCGGTTTTAAAACTGCCTGTCACGGGCACTAGGAGTATTTGCCCAGGATATCACCAGATGATGGACTTACCAGAGAAATAGAGATGGTACTATGGTTCTCTGGTAGCAGGGTGACAACGGAACAGGAGAAACAGCAAATGGTGAGAGAATGCTCGAGGAAAGTCTATGACTAGCAGCACTGGTAATGAGTAGATGAATGTACACGAGGAACCAGATGGACAAGGGAACGTGAGGAAAGTCAGTGGTCTGCGTATAGAAAGTTGTACCACTGCTATAGTGAGGAGAAATGTCCAGGAGTAGCGAGGAGGTAGTGAGATTCAGCGGTCTGCGTATAGCAAGTTGTACCGCTGTCTATAGTGAAGGAATGGAATCCAGGTGAAGGTAGGTAACGGGGAAGTCAGTGGTCTGCGTATAGCAAGTTGTACCACTGCTTATGTGAGAGGATACTTGAAACTGGTGTCACAGGGAACAGGAGTCAGTGGTCTGCGTCAGCAAGTTGTACCACTGCTATATATATGTGAGGAGGGGCACGAAGAGATGAATGTAAAGCGGAGTATACACGGGGCACACAGAACTTGATCCCATGATGATATCCACAATACAACGATAACTGATAAGCACTGTTTGAAGTATACAAAGTCACAATAACAGTCCAGGCAATAGGAGACAAAGTCAATAGAAACAATAGCTTCAGTGGATAGGAGGCTCCGGAGGAGAACACAACTCAGTCCAGATGGATATGCAATACACAAGCAAAGTCAATGGAAATTATGCATACCGCGGTTCAGGAGAGCAGGCTGTCAGAGAGACGTGCAGGGATACCTGAACGGCTGAAGGCCGGCAGGAGGATAGACCACTGGAGGGTGGAAGCGGTAATCAGGTTGGTGCAGCGCACGGCAGGTAATCCAGAATCCACGAAGCAATACTCAGGAAGCAGTAGTAAGTGGAACTGGAAACATGAAGAACACGGGAGAGTTGAGGCTGTCTGGTATCCAGTAGTAGAGGTGGAGGCAGCGGAGCGCTGACACGATAAACCCAGGAGAGTTGAGACGATCAGGAACTCTGTAGAAGTAACGGAGGCAGCGGATAGGAATCAGCTGAGAGCAGGCACGATGAACACAGGAGAGTTGAAGTGAGCAGGAACTCTGTAGAAGTAACGGAGGCAGCGGATAGGAATCAGCTGCGAGCAGGCACGATGAACACAGGAGAGTTGAAGTGGTCTGGAAACCACGATAGCAGTAACAGGAATCAGCAGGAGCTGAATACACGAGGAACACAGGAACACCTTCAGAGGCTCATGGGGAATGAGACTCCAAGATCAGGCAACCAGGTAATGATCACAGGTGGTTTAAATAGGGAGGGTTGCCTGATCATCCAATCAATTAAAAGCAACAGGAACTGAAGGTTTGAAAGGGCTGCACATGTGCAGACCCTCAGGATGGCGGACGATCACGGTTCCTGAATACACAGGAAGTGGCACTCACAGTCCGGTGAGTGACAGTACCCCCCCTTTTAAAGGTGGGCACAGAACACCTGGAACCGGGTTTGTCCGGAAACTTGGAATAAAACTTCTTAAGAAGAGTTGGAGCATTAAGATCTTCTGCTTTGATCCATGACCGCTCTTCAGGACCAAAGCCCTTCTAATGAACGAGGAAACGAAGAACTCCTCGCGAAATTTTTGCATCCAATATGTGAGTAATCTCAAAGTCCTCCTCTTGATGAATTTGAACTGGCCGCGGTGCTGAAGGAGGGACCGAGAAACGGTTGATGATAAGAGGTTTCAGCAAAGACACATGGAAGGCATTGGAAATACGAAGGTTCTTAGGTAGTAGAAGTTTGAAACAAACTGGATTTATCACTTGAATGATCCTATACGGACCAATAAAACGAGGAGCGAACTTCATAGATGGGACCTTCAAACGAATATTTTTGGTTGATAACCAAACACGATCTCCGATTTTCAGTGGTGGAATAGCCCGTTTCTTTTTGTCTGCAAAAGACTTATATCTGGCAGATGTCTTCTTTAAACAGGTTTTGACCTGAGACCAAATATTTTTGAAGGTCTGACAAACAGTCTCTACAGCAGGAACTTGGGTGGGAGGGAGGGCAGGAAATTCCGGAAAAGACGGATGGTGACCGTAAACCACAAAGAATGGAGTTTTAGAAGATGACTCATGATACATGTTGTTATGAGCAAATTCAGCCCATGGAAGCAAATCTACCCAGTTGTCTTGGTTGGCTGAAGCGAACATCCTTATAAAAGTCTCAAGATCTTGATTGACTCTTTCGGTTTGTCCGTTTGATTGAGGATGGTAGGAGGATGAGAGTGATAATCGGATACCCAAGGTCTTACAGAGGGCCCGCCAGAATCTGGAAACGAATTGTACTCCTCTATCTGAAACAATCTCGGAAGGACATCCATGAATATGGAAGATTTCTTTGATGAAATAATCAGCCAGAGTAGATGAAGAAGGTAAACCGGTCAAAGGAACGAAATGTGCCATCTTCGAAAATCTGTCCACCACTACCCAAATAGTATTGCAGTTTTTACTAGGAGGAAGGTCAGTAACAAAGTCCATACTAATATGGGTCCACGGCTTGGAAGGAATGGGTAGTGGTTGAAGCAAACCCGCTGGAGTTCTGCGGGGAGTCTTGAACTGGGAACACAATTCACACGCAGCCACAAAATCTTTGACATCTTTCCTCATAGAAGGCCACCAGTAACTTCGAGAAAGAATTTCAAAGGTCTTGCGTTCACCAGAGTGTCCAGAAAAACGAGAAGAGTGAAACCACAAAAGGATTTTCTTCCTAAGAGCAGGAGGCACGAGGGTTCTCCCAAATGGTAGCACCTTAGTGGAAGAAGCAGCCAGAGAAACACATTTGGGGTCTAATATAGAGTGGTTGGGACCATCTTCAACGTCTGAGGACGTCACAAAAGCTCGAGATAGAGCGTCTGCCTTTTTATTTTTTGCAGCTGGTTTGAAGGTTATGAGTAGATCAAAACGAGAAAAGAAAAGAGACCATCTTGCTTGACGAGGATTCAAACATTGAGCAGACTGTAAATATGACAAATTTTTATGATCAGTAAAAATTGTCACAGGATGACGAGCTCCCTCCAACAAATATCTCCATTCCTCTAATGCTACTTTTATAGCCAGCAACTCCTTGTCCCCGATGGTATAATTCTTCTCCGCAGGCAGAAGACCCCGAGAGTAAAAGGCACAAGGATGGAATTTTTGTTGCTCCGATTTTTGGGAGAGAATGGCTCCTAAACCAACATTAGATGCATCTACCTCTAGGAAGAAGGAAAGCGTCACATCAGGCTGTCGAAGAACAGGAGCAGAGGAGAAGGACTCTTTGAGAAACTGGAAGGCTTGAAGAGCCTCAGAGGACCATTGTTTAGTATTGGCCCCTTTACGAGTTAGGGCCACAATAGGAGATGCAATCGAGGAAAAATCTTGAATGAAGCGTCTATAGTAATTGGCAAAACCTAAAAAACGCTGAATTGCACGAAGAGTAGTTGGCTGAGGCCAATGTAACACAGCATTCACCTTTTCTGTATCCATCTGAAGACCAACTCCGGAGACAATATATCCCAGAAATGGAATCTGGGGCAACTCGAATGAACATTTTTCTAACTTGCAGAATAATGAATTTTTCCGGAGTCTGGAAAGGACCTCTGCCACATGTTGATGATGAGAAGGCAGGTCCTGCGAAAAGATCAATATGTCCTCCAGATAGACAACGACACAAACATATAACAAGTCCCGGAAGATCTCATTAATGAAACCCTGGAAAACAGCGGGGGCATTAAATAACCCGAAGGGCATTACTAAATATTCATAATGTCCGTCTCTGGTGTTGAAAGCTGTCTTCCATTCATCACCGGACCTGATTCAAATTAAATTGTAGGCACCTTGAAGATCCAACTTGGTAAAGATCCGGGCTCCCTTGATACGATCAAATAACTCAATAATTAGTGGAATGGGATACCGATTTTTGATAGTTATGGCGTTAAGTCCACGGAAATCTATGCAGGGGCGTAATGATCCATCCTTCGTTTTTACGAAGAAAAACCATTCTCCAGCGGAAGAGGTAGAAGGTCGAATAAATCCTCGCTGGAGATTCTCTTGGATGTATTGAGATGTAGCTTGAGTTTCAGGTAACGAAAGTGGATACACACGTCCCCTGGGAGGAGTCTTGCCAGGTTGAAGATCAATCGGACAGTCCCACGAACGATGAGGAGGAAGACGTTCAGACTGAGTTTTATCAAATACATCGGCAAATGAAGCATACTGAGGAGGAAGTCCCGGTGAACAAGGTGAAATGGAGGATTGCTGTATTTTGAGAGGAACGACTTGAGAGAGGCAACGATGATGACATTCAGACCCCCAAGACGTAACTTGAGGAGTGTGCCAGTCAATCTGAGGAGAGTGACGTTGAAGCCATGGAAGGCCTAATACAATCGGACTGGTAGTAACAGGGAGAATTAAAAATGAAATTTCTTCCTGGTGTAACACACCAATTTGAAGGGTTACCAGAGATGTACTCTGGGTGATGAGACCATTAATAATGCGTGATTCATCGATAGCAGTCACAGTAATAGGTGTCTTCAAAGTAATCACTGGTAGGGACCATTGATTCACGAGGGATTTAGAAATAAAATTTCCTGCAGCTCCAGAGTCAATAAGTGCTTGGGACTTAAAGGATTTGGTAGCAAAGGAAACTGTAACATCAAAAGCACAAACTTTTAATTTCATAGAACATGGAGAGGATTCCAGGGACCCTAACTTCACCTCTCCAGAACTGGTTAGGGCCTGGCATTTCCCGATTTTAGGGCATGAATTGAGCATATGAGTGGAATCAGCACAATAGATACAAAGTCTATTTTTTACTCTTCGGTCCCTCTCCTCTGAAGTTAATTTGGAGCGACCTATCTCCATGGGTATCACCGGAGATGAAGCTGGGCGAACTTGAGGACTTGAGCGAAGAGGTGCTTTAAATGAAGTTGTTTTTTCAGACTCTCACGAAATCTCATGTCTACACGGTGGCAAAGAGAAATCAAATCTTCTAGAGCAGTAGGTAATTCTTGAGTAGTCAGTGCATCTTTAATTTTTATCAGAAAGCCCCTGCCAGAAGGCGGCAATTAACGCTTCAGTGTTCCACTGAAGTTCAGAGGCTAAAATCCGGAATTGAATGACGTACTGGCCTACTGTACGAGAACCCTGATGTAGACGGAGGATGCTGGATGCAGCGGAAATAACACGACCAGGTTCATCAAATACACTTCGAAACGTGGAAATAAATTTGGCACTATCCTATAATAAAAGATCATTTCTTTCCCACAGAGGGGAAGCCCATGCGAGAGCTTGTCCGGAAAACAAGGAAATGAGATAGGCCACTCTGGAACGATGAGTAGAGAAATTGTGAGGTTGGAGCTCAAAATGAACTGAGCATTGACTTAGAAAACCCCTGCATGTTTTGGGGTCTCCATCATATTTTGACGGAGTAGGCAGGTGAAGCGTGGAAGCAGTAGACACCTGGGATAGCACTGGGGAAACAGAGGAAGGCACAGGAGCATCAACGGTAGCTGTGATATTTTGCACAGACGTTCTTTGGGAGGCTAACGCCTGGTAACACCGCAGCAAATGTCGCTGGCGAACCTCCTGTTGTTCCGTACGGGTAACCAGATGCTGCAGCATCTCTTTAGCTGTAGGTTCCGCACCTGGGTCTGTCATGGGCTGATCTTACTGTCACGGGCACTAGGAGTCTTTGCCCAGGATATCACCAGATGATGGACTTACCAGAGAAATAGAGATGGTACTATGGTTCTCTGGTAGCAGGGTGACAACGGAACAGGAGAAACCGCAGATGATGAGAGAATGCTCGAGGAAAGTCTATGACTAGCAGCACTGGTAATGAGTAGATGAATGTACACGAGGAACCAGATGGACAAGGGAACGTGAGGAAAGTCATTGGTCTGCGTATAGCAAGTTGTACCACTGCTATAGTGAGGAAAAATGTCCAGGAGTAGCGACGAGGTAGTGAGAGTCAGCGGTCTGCGTATAGCAAGTTGTACCGCTGTCTATAGTGAAGGAATGGAATCCAGGTGAAGGTAGGTAACGGGGAAGTCAGTGGTCTGCGTATAGCAAGTTGTACCACTGCTTATGTTAGAGGATACTTGAAACTGGTGTCACAGGGAACAGGAGTCAGTGATCTGCGTCAGCAAGTTGTACCACTGCTATATATATGTGAGGAGGGGCACGAGGAGATGAATGTAAAGCGGAGTATACACGGGGCACACAGAACTTGATCCCACGATGATATCCACAATACAACGATAACTGATAAGCACTGTTTGAAGTATACAAAGTCACAATAACAGTCCAGGCAATAGGAGACAAAGTCAATAGAAACAATAGCTTCAGTGGATAGGAGGCTCCGGAGGAGAGCACAACTCAGTCCAGATGGATATGCAATACACAAGCAAAGTCAATGGAAATTATGCATACCGCGGTTCAGGAGAGCAGGCTGTCAGAGAGACGTGCAGGGATACCTGAACGGCTGAAGGCCGGCAGGAGGATAGACCACTGGAGGGTGGAAGCGGTAATCAGGTTGGTGCAGCGCACGGCAGGTAATCCAGAATCCACGAAGCAATACTCAGGAAGCAGTAGTAAGTGGAACTGGAAACATGAAGAACACGGGAGAGTTGAGGCTGTCTGGTATCCAGTAGTAGAGGTGGAGGCAGCAGAGCGCTGACACGATAAACCCGGGAGAGTTGAGACGATCAGGAACACTGTAGAAGTAACGGAGGCAGCGGATAGGAATCAGCTGAGAGCAGGCACGATGAACACAGGAGAGTTGAAGTGAGCAGGAACTCTGTAGAAGTAACGGAGGCAGCGGATAGGAATCAGCTGCGAGCAGGCACGATGAACACAGGAGAGTTGAAGTGAGCAGGAACTCTGTAGAAGTAACGGAGGCAGCGGATAGGAATCAGCTGCGTGCAGACACGATGAACACAGGAGAGTTGAAGTGGTCTGGAAACCACGATAACAGTAACAGGAATCAGCAGGAGAGTTGAAGTGGTCTGGAAACCATGATAGCAGTAACACGTGACATTTAAATTACTTGGGCAATCATTATTTATTGATTAAGGAACAAAATTAATTTAAAATTAATTTATGGGGGATTTTTTTTAAGGGGACAATATTATAGCATTATAATAATGGGGGAAATGTGTATATGTAATAATTTTAACTGATTGACAATGTTGACTATAATTATTTATGTTGCACAATTTGGCATTACATAGCGCCAGAATAATATAATAATTAAATAATTTTATCCACTTAATATAATGAAAAAAAAATAATCCCCATAAGTTAATAATAAATAAATGTTGCCCCTTAATCAATAAACAATGATTGCCCAAATACTTTAAATGTCAGTGGTTCTTTCTCTTATGTTCTGAATGGGAAGAATTAAAACAAGAGATGTTCACTGGCCCCCATGTTTTGGTTTTGGATCTGTATTAACTTTGTGTTTTGACTTTGGTTTTAGTTTTGGCAAAAACTCCCTTGCGCATTTCGGTTTTGGTTTTGGATCTGTATTTTTATTAAAAATTTTAAATTTTATTAATAATTGCTAAAATATACTAAAATCACATAATTTTTTTTTTATTTCTGTCTCTACATTATTATTATTGACCTCAATAACACTAATTTTCAGTAATTTCCAGTCAATTTTGAACACCTCACAGGTCATAATATTATTTTCATCCACTTTCGGCCAAAGACTGCAGCGAGCTGGCTGCATACTAAGTGACAGAGCAATGGCACAAACACACGGCAGGTCATAGCACATCTAGAAAACATTGCCACACATCAGTGGCAGAAAAGAAAAGATGTGCCAGATGGAATGGTCCTCGGGCCCTCTCAGCTACAATTATGTTAGATATTAAATAGGACATTCACAGTTTAACAAACTAGTGCAAGATGGAATTGTCCTTGGAAATATGTTAAAAGGAACATGTACAGTTTAACAAACCAAGCACTCCAGCGACAAAGAGTGCTACTTTTTTTGTAGAAGTGCTTGGCTTGTTTGGGGCCCCATAAAACAAGTTACCAATATCTTAGCTGCCTTAAGCATACCAGTGCTGTCAATGAATTCTACAGTGGCAATTTGTTGCTGCCATCATCCTCACCTTCATCAGTGTGTACATCATCCTCACACAATATAAATTCATCCCTGCTGGAATCCACCATTACAGAAGTCTCTATACTTTGATGTAATTGTCAGTAAAGGACTTACTCGTGGATTTTGTAGTTTATTTTGATTAACATCATCTTTTCCACATTTTCAGGAAATAACCTCCTGCGCCAATCGCTGACAAGGTTCCTTGCTGTTCTGAAAACTCTTTCCGAGTACACACTGCAGGGTGGGCAGCTTAGGCAGTGCAAAGCGAGTTGGTACATGGGTCTCCAAATTCCCATATTTTCCTCCCAGTATGTAAAGGGACTGTCTGCTGTGTCTATTTCTATGCAGTCATTAAAATAATCCTTCACCATCCTTTGGATGTTGATAGAAGGATCAGGTGGAGTTACGGCAGAGGTGTCACGTTTTTTGGTCAATTCTTTTAGACCAGACCAGGGAGTAAATGTATCAAGCAGATAGAGTTTTGCGGTGGGTTTGAAAAAACAATCAGATTCTAGCTATCATTTATTTAGTACATTATAGAAAATGATAGCTAGAATCTGTTTGGTTGCTACAGGCAACATCTCCACTTTTCAAACCCACCAGAAAACTCTCAGCTTGATACATTTTCACCTAGTGTCAAAATGTTGTGCCGAGTAATCTGCATCATCCCTGGGTCTCTTGGGAAAGCTAAGTTTTTTCCTAGCAGCAGGTGCCTGAGAACTGAAGGAAGAGACACCGTCATGTCAAGTACCACTTGAGCTGTCAACTTGCTCACCAGGAGCTCCTTTCATCCCTTGAGATCTGGAACAGTTGGAATCAAAGAAAATACATACTTCTTAAACCTAGGATCAAGCACAGTCCCCAAAATGTAGTGATACGATTTCAACATTTTGATAACTCTTCGATCCTGGTGAAGCAAATAAAGTACTTGATCTACAAGTCTGACATACTTAGCGTAATTACTTTGTTTCATCTCCTCCTTCAGTTTCTCAAGCTGTGTTTAAAAAAGTCTAATTAAGGGAATCACTTGGCATAAGGGAATTCTCTTTACAGGTGACTACTTTGAATGGTTTTAGCACCTGGCACAACACAGAAAGTATTCCCCACTGCGCTGGACTAAAATAAATACCCCCTCCTTTCCCAATGTCATCGCTTGTAGAGTTAGCGTGGGTGGCTTTTCGCTGTTCCTCCATCCTCAGAAGCATATAAAGGGTGGCATTCCATCCTGTTACGACCTCTGCTTCAGTTGGTGGCAAATGAAATTGTTCTTGTAGCTTCTGTTGCAGAATGCCGGAAATGTCCCTAAATTTTACGGGCCACAGACAGCATCTCCTGCATGTCCCTCTCATTTTTCATAAAGTTCTGCACCACCAAGTTGATTGTGTGAGCAATACAGGGAATGTGATGGAAATATTTTTATTGATTGATCTTGCAACACATTTTTACACAACTCTACAAGGGTGGCACCTTCTTCTCTTAAAATATTAGGTCCAAACTCAAAGTCCAAAAAGGGGCTATTTGTCCACAGGAAAATCCATCAACCTAAATATATAAATATACAAAAAGATAAAACACATAAAACAAGAGGGTGCCACCACTAAACCTTCCAAACGTATTTCAACATACTAACACAAACACCACCACAAAGAAACGAGCTGTGGGTGCATGTAAGCCATACTTGAAAATATACTTAGCTTCCAAAATCTAGGGGAGTGAAAGAACAGTGAGAAAAGCCATTTAGAAAAGAGGACGCCAGACTTTGACCCCCTTAAGGAGGTCTCAGGCCCCGCCACAGCCTGAGCCAGTTGGCATTGTCCATCCGACGTCTCTCCATACCCCTCAGCTTCCACACCTCGTGGAGAATGTTACCCACCACCACTTCACAGGGAAGGATTTTATGCCTGATGGACACCTGACACAGTGCATTCCACGAGAAATATCTGACTACTAGACTGACTAAAAAAAAGGGTGCAAAAATCAAAAGCCCTCCACCTGGACTTGAATGCCCCATAAACCCATTCAGGGTAACTAAGTCCCGAAAGGCAGGGGATCCCCAGGGACCCGGAAACTCTTTCATAAACCTCTACGTTAAAGGGACACTGAAGCAAGAAATGGTCCATAGTCTACTCCACCCCTAGACATTCCTCCCATGGGCAGCCACGATCATCAGCATTTCTGTACTTGAGGTTCCCTCTCACTTAGAGTCTCCCGTGAAAGGAGAGCCAGGCCATTGTCCCATAGCTTCAACAGGATTCTCCCTGAATTAATCAGGGAAAGCCCCACCGAACTCACATCACCCGGGCAGTCCTTCAGTGACAGCGGAACCCAGAAGTGGGAGTGCAAGACTCTCTTCCCCAGCTCCCTTCTAGAAGAGCTCCTGACTTCTCCCGCCCCCAGGCCCCAACGCCTTGTCACCTTCAATCCCAAGGAAACGTAGGCCGGGAGATACCCATGCCGGACCCTGAAACTTTTCACCGTGCCTCCCCCATACCATGCACTGAGGAAGGGATCCACCCACACCCTGAAACCACCCACCCACCGAGGGGGGTCTCAACTAGGAGACTGCTGAGGTGCAACTTCAAAAAAGTTGTGCTAAAGAAAAGCACTCAGTTAACCATACCCAGGCCACCATCCCTCCTTTGGCGGTAGGTCACAGCCCGCTTGACCAGGTTCAGCCTATTCCCCCAGAGCAACTGGAAGAAAACTGCATAAACCCTAGACCATAAAGATTCTGGCAGAAGGTACACATAGCTGATATACAAGAATACCGGGATGAGGAAGGTCTTGACCAGGTCCACCCTTTCCCGGAGAGAGTGTTTCCACCTCTTCCAGCTCTCTACCTTCCGGGAAGCTTCCTCCAGCCTAAGTTCCCAATTTTGCTTGGCATAATCGCCGGGGCCGAAATGAATCCCTAAAATTTTGATCTTATCACTAGCCCGGGGGAGACTGTCTGGAAGGCTGAATTTACAACCCTCCTCCCCCATCCAGAAAACTTTACTCTTTTCCTGGTTTACTAATGAGCCACTGGCCTTGGAATACCCGCAGACCAGAGTTGCTACCTCTATTGCTTCTGCGGGACTCGACAAGACAACAGTAACATCGTCAGCATAGGCCACTAACTTCAAAAGACACTCCGGACCCAACAGCACTCCCCCTATCGAGCTGCCATCAACCCTCCGGATGAAGGGATCTATAGCAAACACATAGAGGAGGGGGCTCAGGGGGCAACTCTGCCTTACTCCAGTGCTGACCTCAAAGGACGGACCCACCCAACCATTCACAAGAGGGAAACTCTCAGCTTGTCTGTAAATAGTACGGAGCCAATTCACCACCCGGACTGGAAGACCATACTGCAGAAGCAGAGCCCAAAGGTACATGTGGTTAACCCTATCAAAGGCCTTCGACTGATCTAACGCTAAAACGTACTTCCCCCACTTCTCAGCACGACACCGCTCAATGGCCTCCCGCACCCCCAGGACAGCACTGAAAGTGCTACGACCCTTCACAGTGTAATGCTGAGAAGGAGAGAACAACCGACCGGAAACCTGCATTACTCTATTAAAAAGTACCTTTGCCAGAATCTTCCTGTCGGTATTGAGAAGAGCGATGGGGCGCCAATTCTCAACACTCGACTGATCCTTCCCCTTGGACAACAGAATAAGGGCAGAGACCCTCATGGAGGGAGGGAATAAACCTCTGCCCAGGCTCTCATTATAGACCTCCACGAGGTGCTGGGCCAGGATGTCCCCAAAGATTTTAAAGAACTCAGATGTAAGACCATCTGAGCCTGGGGCTTTCTTGATAGATAAACCATCTATCGCCATCCTGACCTCGTCCACCATTACCTCACTGCCCAAGGACTAAAGCGAGCTGCTGAGAACTCCAAGGCCAGGAGTTTCTCTCAAAAACTGGTCCATCTTTTCTCTGTCAAGTGACTTCTCCGACAAGAGATCAGAGTAGAAAGACCGCACAACACCAAGAATGCCCTCCAGTTTTCTTCTCAGTGCCATGTAGGTACTCTCTTTTAACAAGTTATTTATAGCTACTAGGTCGCAGAAAAAGCTCCGGGTCCTCTTCTTCAGCATCTCCCACTATTCAGACCTACTCCAACCCGCCTCCAAAAGAGTTTCCTGGGATTCAAAGAAGTCCCTAAAGGACTGTCTTATCACCTCCTCATCAAGAAGCTTAGAGTTCAGGCGCCAGAGGGTCCTACCCTTCCAACGAATCTCTGAGGCATTCAAGGACATAGAGAGGTTAACGTGATCAGAGAACTCTACTGGCCTCAGCTCCGGAGCCAAGGTTTTCGAGCTCTCTTTAACAAAAAAAACCTATCTATCCTAGACCTACAGCTATCTCTAAAGTAGGGGAACCCTGTGTAATCCGGGTAATGGCGAGTATGCACATCTACCAGACCAGCCTGCCTAATCATACTAACTAGAAAAGAGGAGTCATAGCCCAGAGAAGTCCTTGAACCTCCCCTGTCTTTAGTCCTAATGACGGTGTTAAAGTCACCACCAAAGACTATCTGCCGGGCTGAAAAAAGGTATGGCTTTATCACACCGAAAAGGCACTTCCTACCCCACCTTGTTTGGGGACCATAGACATTGATCAACCTCAGGTCATGCCCTCTCAGATTGACATCCAGGACCATGCACCTACCTACCTCTAGTTCTATGACTTGCTGGATGGTTATCATGCCGGTAAAAAGCACCACCACCCCACCGTACGGCTCAGCCGCAAGAGACCAGTAGGAGGGCCCACACCCCCACTCCCTCTTGGCTTTGTGAAGGTCAGTCAATTGACCCAATCTGGTCTCCTGCAAAAATAAAAAATCAGCCTCAACCGTGCTGAAAAAATCAAAGGCCATATAACGAGCTTGTTCGGAAAGTATAGATGCCACATTAATAGTTGCAAATCTAATGAGCTGGGAAGCCATCCCTCAGAGCTATAGAAAGCAGGAATCAGCTCACTTTTTTTTCACCGGTTTAACAGAGTCCTCATCGGAGGAACCATATCGCTTACAACTTATACTGGCCGGTCAAGCCTCCCCCTCCCGAAGAACCACCACTTCCCCGGAGGGAGGAGCCTCACCTGACCCGACTGTAACCTCCCCAACTTCACCACTCGCCACCTCCCCAGAAGTGACTTCAGCTTTACACGGGGCTGAGGGACTACTAAAGGGCTGCATTCCTGAACTAGGTCCCTGGATAGGAGGGGGATCAGGAGGGAGAGCAGGGGGAGAACCGGAAGGGGGGACATGGTGGGACACAGAGGGATGGGCAAGGGTAAGGTTAGGCTCAGGAATCTGGGAAGGGACAGGGCGAGGGAGAGTGATAGGGGCAGGGAAAGGCCCGGGATTACCCGGGAAATCAGGAACAGAAACAGGAGGGGTGGGAAAAAGAGAAGGGTCCAAGAAAGGGGGAGGAGGTAGATCCTCCACTGAAGGGGGGCACCCAGAAACTACCTGTTTCTGCAGAAAAGCCCCAGGGATCCTTGATTTGTCTCTAGGTTTGCAATAGGTTACCGCCTCACCCAGAGATGGACCGCTGGGCTTTCTCCTCTTCCTATCTGTTTTTAGCTTGAGAGCTAGATCCCCACCCTCAGTCCTGACCACCTCGCCCTCATCTATTTCCTCCTCACTTGAAAGAAATTGAAAGTTGTTAGACAGGACAACGTCTTTACCCCTGTTTATTTTAGTTTTCTTTTTGCCCTTCTTCCTCTGCTTTTCCCAGACATTGTCTAAATCAGGCACCACCGGGGACTCCACTGGGTTACTAGACTGTGCAACTACCTCGGGAACAGGGATGGACACCAGCTCAGGAACTACTAGAGAGGACCTACCCCCTTGCTCTCCTTCCACCCTTTCAGCTACTTGAACCATATCCTCGTCCGGTATTTCTATGTTGTGGGAGCCATGTGGACACTTGCTAAATGGGTGCCCAATTGTTCCACAAAGGTTGCATCTGATTTGTCCACATGAACGGGACTCATGCCGAGTGTCCCCGAAATGCCCGCACTTTTGGTGCGGACAGTTGGCGCTGAGGTGGCGGAAGTCCCCACAGCGATGGCACATCCTCGACTGACTTGGATATAAAACAATCCTGTCTCTACCAAGGAAGGCAGCCGATGGTATGTGTGTCACGCCAGCCTCCGTGCATCGCAGATCAACCGTGGCAGACCACCCACCACCCCAGATGCCATAGCTCGGGTCCGGTACTTTTACCAGCGCGGACACTAGACCTGCATACCGCCTTAACCAGAAGGCCAAGTCAGCCACGGGAATTGACTCATTCCTAACTAGGATTGTAACTTTAACCCTTTCTTGCCTTGTTATGGCTATGGCTCTGAAAGTTACCCACGGATCTCGTTCCCTACACCCACCCCACTGATTCCAGAACGCCTGCAAGCCCTGATATGAAATGAAGCTAACGTCATACTCAGACGCTCCGATGGGGTGGATGCAAGCAAAGAGATCCGCGGGCACGAACCCAAAAGAGTCTAGAAACGCCTTCAAGAAGTCAGCTCTGTTCGGAGGATTGTCACCAATGAATTTAAGCTGCACAACATTCCTACGCTTAGAGGGTGTACCTCTAGGAGGCGGACCCCCCGGAGGCGAACCCACCAACCTCTGGCCTGTACCAAACACAATGCTTGCATACGAGGATGTACCTGGGACAGATTTTTTAGCGGAGCCCTGTACCCCAGGATTTAAATGCACCTAACCGTCCTGGGCATTACGTATATTACCAACGGGCCCAGCATTGGACAAATCAGGACCACCTCTTACCACCTCAGCCTGATTATTCATTATAGACTTACTAAGACCTGCCCCCTATTGATTGCCCATTGCCCCGCAACCAGGCTGCCTATCCCAAACACCACGATTGCCAGCAAACTCCGCATCTCTCCTAGTTACTTCGTCTTTTAAGACAGCTGCTTTCGGTTAGCTGCAAGGGCCCATATATGGAGTCAATAATTCTAACCTGGGCATGACTTAAGGACCTTCCAATATCAGTAGAACTACCTGCACACACCGTCGATTCAGAACCCATGTTGAGCCTGCCTGAGCCTACATACGGGGTGCCTACAGGACCAGGGACACACACAGCGTGAGCTGTTTTAGAAGACAAACAGTGGCCCGACATCCCCAGAGAAGCAGCTAAGCTGCTAGGGGTGGCTGTCCCTGCATAAAGGTAACATTACCAACCTTTGTTGGAACTGGCGTGGTGTCGCGAGAGAGGATCACATTATACTCGCATATATCAGACACCTTGCAAGACAATATATTACTTTCAGCTTGTTTTGGTAAAACCGGGACTAGCTCAGTCTTTGGATCAGTTCCACACTTATCACGATTACCTGTTTCCAGAACAGGGGAGCCAATAGGATCAGATGCCCCTGCCTGCCTCAGGAGAGACCCGCACCGGAACCATCGGCCAAAACCGGAAGTGACGCAGAAGATGGGGACTCCGATTCCACCACGGGAACCGCAGCTTGACCGGCATTTCCCCCACACCATCTGTATCCCCCACGGGCTCCCTCACTGGCGGCTCCCCCTCCTGCTGCCTTATGCTGTTATACAGGTGATTATCAGGTATGCTGTTAAACTGGCCGTGGGAAGGTTTGCCGGTAAGCGCTCAGAGCTGTCAATGTTAGCAGAAACCTCCGTTCCTGAACAGGTTGCTTGCTCCATCTCCTGTAGCTTTATCGTAAGTAGCTGCATCGATTCTTCCTTGTCTAGGAGGATAGCATTCAACTCCTCAATTTCTATGCGCATAACAGCGTGTTCTGAACTAAACGCGCGGTTACTTTTCTTCTTCAATGCCGCGATTTGTCTTTTCAACTTAGGAATTTCCAAAGAGAGCCGCTCCAACCGTGCCTTTATGGCAGGCTCCTCCGTCTCCCATTCATCAGAGTCAGGTAAGTCGACTTCTCCCGGGTCAACATCCGCCTCTCTTTTACCAGCCACCGCACCGCTAACCACAGAAACTGCTGCCTCCTTTTTGGCCTCCTCATCCATTTTAACGGCCGCCACACTGTCTTCTATGCCTATACTTTCTTTGTTGGCCCCCAGTTGTGTCTCCACTAGGGACTCTCCCATACCTGCCGGGGGTGCCCTGTTTGGTATCACCGGCACACATGCCACGTTTGCCTCCAGTTGTACCGTCACTGAGGCTAAGCTTACATCTCCCGGCACGAGTTTAGTGAGGGCTTCTCTGTTACTCTTCACAGATGTCCCAGAGCCATCCCCCCCAGTTGTTTCATCACTGGGGCAGGTAAGTCCTCGTTCAGCCCGGCGTTGACTGAAGCTACCATGTTAAGGTGCACAAGTACTTCTGTCTCACTGTCCTCCAGTTGACTTGCCGGGGACACGGTGCATAGCGGGATTCTTGTCACAGACTGGCCGCACGGGATCCCTGCATTCGGCTTCATGCAGGGAAATTCTGCCTGGGGATCTGCTTGCTTCATAAGACTAGGGCTTTCCACACTCCCAGCCAAGTTGGTAGTAGACCGACTGGGAGTGGAACCCACTCCAGAGTATGGATCTAAGCTGGGCCTTCTGGAGGCACTAGGCCCGGGAGCCTGGGGGCTCTCCTCCTCGCCTCCCCCAGGAGCCTCCATCCTTGCTGGATCAAACAGAAGCTAATTTTGCTTTGCAGGAGCTCTCCAACACACACTGGAAGGTGGACCCACACACGGAGCAACATCTGCTTATCGTTGCCTACACACTCTTTTGCTTCTTCTGTACTATTACTGCCGTTGGTATTCAACTTATGCGGGGACCTAGAGACTGCCACTCGGTACTACCATAGGAGCATACACTTCCCAGGAGCGGGACCGCTGCCTGGAAGAAGGACCTCTGCAAGGAGTATTTGGACACATCTTCTGGGGAGGGAGGTAAGTGCACTACCCAACCTTCCCAGACCTGCGTTTTATTACTTGTGTTATTGGTTGTACCATTTTTTTACTGGCGGCTGCCACATTAGACTGTGAGATTTTTACAATCCTGCACCAGTTCCACACTACACACGGACCTCAGCTCTACTTTGCGTTGTTTTTATGCCTTTGAAAGTAAGTCAGCTCTAAGTCCTCTATTGTTTTAATTGCATCCTATTTATTTTACATCTGCATATCCTTCCTCTCCACCATTGTTTATCTATACTCTCCTACTTATTATATATCTCGCGCTGGGGAATCTATTGTATTGTTTTGTATCTACCAGGGGTTTGAGACCACTTGTTCTGTTTGTTCCCCTAGCTGCCTATTTCATCTACAGTGGAAAGCGCGGATCCCCTACATCTGGTTCTACACAACCTACTCGATGGAATTCACCCAGCTGTAATGCTCTCACAATATTGGTAGCGTTATCAGCAATGACATATTCTAAGGAGAGTCCAAGTGGGATAAGCCATGTAGAAATGACATTCCTTAGTTTTTCTAACAGATTGTCAGCTGTATGCCTCTTAGTAAAGCCGGTGTTATACAGAGTAGCCTGCCTCTGAAAAATGTGACGTAGTTGGGTACATGCTGCTGTTGTTTCTGCTGGTGAAGAGGATTCACCAACCCAGTGAGCTGTCACAGTCATATAATCTTTAATTTGCCCAGTTCCACTTGTCCACATATCTGTGGTTAAGTGTTTAGTGGGTAAAATGGCATTTTGTAGCCCAATAATTACTAGAGATGCTCAGGCTCGGTTCCCCGAGAACCGAACCCACCTGAACTTAGCAGATCCGAGTACCAAGCCGAGCTGGCTCGGTACTTTTGCGTGACCTCGCAATTAAAAACGAGGCCAAACGTCAGTGTTACGCTGTCAGATCTGGCGAGATTTGGTTTCTATAAGTACCGCCATACATTTTGATCCAGCGCCATTTCACAGAGGGACACAGAAGGGGTAGCACAGTTCTTGGCAGTCTCTAGGGCAGTGTAACAGATTCTGGATACTATATTACTAATCTTGATTAGCACTGGCTTACCTGAGGTGCGGAGTCTAACGATCTCCCCGGTGTTCACCAAGAACCGCCGCAAGGCGGGGTGGGCTTCGCTGCCAGGAGTCGCAGGTTGCGGTCCCCAGGTTCACCTCAAGATGTAGTACAGCGGAGTGAAGCGGTGGTAGCGGAGTCAAACAAGCCGGTTCGGTACACAAGAATGGAGTCAGGCAGAATCAGAAGGCAACTCGGAGTCAACAAGCCAGGTTCGGTACACGGGTCACAAGAATAGGAGAATGGTCAGCAAGCCGGGTCGGTACACAGGGATAGGAGAGCCAGGGAAGTCAAACAGGCAGAGATCAGCACACAGGAAGACACTGGAAACTGGAAGACACTGCAATCCACGAAGAGCAGGAGCCAGGAACAGGTAAGTGTTGCTCTGACACTCAGCGAGTGTCAGAGTGAGGTTTTTATACTGAAGGGGATTCAAAATCCCCACCTCTAGGGTTGTGGTCATGTGACCGCCTCCGGGTGTGGTCACATGGTCCTGAATGCGGAAGTGCGGCTGGACGGAGCGGCGGGGATCAGGTAAGTCCGTGACAGGCAGTTGGGCAGCATCATAGGTAGAAAAGAAAGAGAAGGGGTAGCAGTGTTCTTCAAAGCCTCCAGTGACATTCAGAAGAGCTACATTGATCCTTTGCTAATTGTCATTGCTGAAATACAAGTAATCGGGCTGGCAGTTTTGGTGTAAATCTGCAATTACATTGTACTGTGTTATATTGGTAACATACAAAGAGGAGAGCTCAATTGCTCCATTGCTAATTGTCATTGCTCAAATAGAAATACTAGGGTTGGCAGGCTTGGTCTTCTGAATTTGCAGTCAAATTCTACGGTGTTATATAGGTTACACACAAAGAGGAGAGCTCCATTGCTCCATTGCTAATTGTCATTGCTGAAATAGAAATAATAGGGCTGACAGTCTTGGTCTAAATCTGCAGTTACATTTTACTGTGCCATAGCTCACTCACAAACAAGAGATATGGCAGGGTTCAGTGCTGAAACAAAAATTGTAATAATAGGGCTGTCGGTGTTCTTAATAGTCTCCAGTGACATTCTACTGTGCCATAGCTCATACAGAAACAGAAGGGGTGGCATTGTTCTTGTCACTCTCCAGTCTCTTCTCAAGATGATACTAATCCCTCTACCTCATGTGCTAAGGTCTATGTTCAAGTGCATAGTGGTTTTAAGTCAGGGAAACAAAAATGTAAATAAAAAACTTGTACCTTTTTAAAGAAAAAGAACACACCTCTCTAATAAAGGTGAAAGTTTACTGTAGAAAAACATAAATTTGCCAACATGCCATTCTACCCAAAATATTACCCAGCATACCACCACCAGCTAGCTTCATTCTCTCAGCTAGATCTCAGCACCTTCAATCTACACTGTCATCATATTCACCTTCATCAGTGTGTACATAATCCTCAAACAATACTAATTCATCCCCGCTGGAATTCACCATCACAGAAGTCTGTGTACTTTGATATAATTTCCGGTAATGGCCTTCATCATGGAATTTGTAGTTCATTTTACGGAAGAGCTGTCACGATTTTTGACCAATTCTTTTAGTCCAGACCAAATGTCAAAATGTTGTGCTGACTCATCTGCATCACCACTGGGTGTCTTGGAAAAGTTAAGATTTTTCCTAGCAGAAATATCCAGAGAAACTGAAGAAGGAGACTTCAGTGTCTCATGTACCACTTGAACTGTCAGCTCACTGACCAGGAGCTCATTGCATCTGTTGAGATCTGATTCAGTTGGAAAGAAAGAAAAGACATAGCTCTTAAACCTAGGATCAAGCACAGTTGCCAAAATGTAATAATCCAATTTCAAGATGTTGATAACTCTTGAATCCTGGCAAAGTGAATAAAGTACATAATCTACAAGACCAACATAATTTGCGGAATTGCTTTGTTTCATTTCCTACTTCAATTTCTCTTGATACTTTTCAAAAAGTCTAATTAGGGGAATCACTTGACTCAAGCTAACAGTGTCGGCACTCTCTACACAGGTGACTATTTCGAGTGGTTTCAGCACCTTTCACAAAACGGAAAGTATTCCCCACTGCGCTGGATTAAAGTACATTCCCCCTAAATTATATTCTTCTTGCAGCTGCTGCAGTCTCCTATATGCTGTTGCAGAATCCCGAAAATGACCCTAAATATTTCGGGACACAGACAGAATCTCCTGCATGTCATTGTCATTTTTAAAAAAGTTTTGTACCACCAAGATTGTGTGAGCAAAACAGGAAATGTGATGAAATTCCCCTCGCTGTAATGCTCTAACAATATTGGTGGCGTTATCAGAAATCACATATCCTCAGGAGAGTCCAAGCAGGATTAGCCATGTTGCAATGACATCCTTTAGTTTTTCAAACAGGTTGTCAGTGGTATTACCTCTGACCTGCACCTTGTCTTGTTTCTGATAACCACCTCTTACTCCCGCTTCAAGACTTCTCCCATACTGCTCCCCACTTATGGAATTCCCTACCGTGCTCAATCAGACTTTCGCACAGTCTTCAAATCTTTAGATGCTCTTTGAAAACCCATCTCTTTTTTAGAGGTAACCTTATCCTCGATAACACTATTTACATTAATGCACCCTCACAACTATCCCAATCTCAACTCTGAGCCACACTCGATCCTCTTGCTTCAGCTGTGCCCTCTTCCCTTTAGAATGTAAGCTCTCTAATGAGCAGTGTCCTCCATACCATTTGTTTTCATGTCTCCATTAATTTTGTCTGCCTTGTCTGTTCTTGTTTTACGTTTGTCTTGTTTTATATTTGTCCTTGTCTTCCCTACTGTACTGCGCTGTGGATCACTGTGGTGCCTTACAAATCTATGAAAATAATAATAATAATATGCCTCTTCGTGAAGCAGATGATACACAGAGTAGCCTGCCTCTGAGAAATGCAACGTTCTTGGGTACATGCTACTGCTGTCCCTGATGGTGAAGGCGAATCTCCAACCCAGTGGGCTGTCACAATCATATAATCTTTAGTCTGCCCAGTTCCGCTTGTCCACATATTTGTGGTTAAGTGTTCTGTGGATAGAATGGCATTTTGTAGCCCAATAATTACATTTTTACGAACCTTCTAGTAGAGGTGAGCAAAAGCTTTTCTAGTAAAATGGTATCGTGATGGAATTTGGTAACGGGGACCGAAGACCTCAAGTAACTTTCTAAAACCAGCTGCAGCAATAGTGGATATTGGATGCAGATCTAATACTAGCACAGTCACCAATGCCTCTGTGATCTGCTTTGCGACTGAGTAACAGCTTTCATACTTGCTTCCTCTTGCAAAGAATTGTTTAACAATAAATTGTTGTAAACTACTATTAGTCTTCTTCTTATCTGATTCTGGTTTGAAGATCCACCCCTAGAAACAGGAGCAGCAGCAGTGGGCCTAACGCTCAAGGATTCTTCTGAGGGGAGGACTCATCTCGCCTTAGAAACTTGGATGCAGAACTAACTCCCATCACTTGTGAGGATATTTATGATGAAGGTGTTGGGGGTGTAGATTGCAGGTGCTGGTTGCTAGCTGACAGAAGGGAGATAGCTGATGCTGGAATGCTTGTTGTTTTTTTTAGCATAAGTTTCTGATTTTCACAAAAGATTTCCATGAACTCGCTTCAAATGGCATAACATGGATGAGGTTCCTAGATGGTTAAGATCCCTACCTCTACTGACTGTCACTTTACAATGCTACAAATGGCTAGACAGCTGTTTTTAGGATTTGGGTAAAAATAATTCCACACATAAGAGGTGGATTTTTTGATCTTAGGCCCAGGCATGACAATGGCCTTCTTCTTATCACTGGCAAGCACTGCTGCAGTCTTTGTTTGAGAGTGTAGGAAAATAATATTGTGACCTGTGAGGTGCTCAAAATTGACTGCAAATTACTTAAAATTAGTGTTATTGAGGTTAAGAATAATGTAGAGGGGAAAAAAAGCTAAATTATGTGATTTTAACCAAAAAAATAGGGATTTTAGAAAAAAATAGGGATCCAAAACTAAAACACGCAAGGGAGGTTTTGCTAAAACCAAAACCAAAACACGAAGTTAATCCAGATCAAAAACCAGAACCAAAACGAGAATACGGGGGTCAGTGAACTTCTCTAATAATTACATTTTTACGAACATTCTGGTAGAGGTAAGGAATAGTTTTTCTAGTAAAATGGTGTTGATATGGAATTGGTAATGGGGACACAGAACCTCATTTAACTGTCTAAAACCAGCTGCATCAATAGTGGATATTGCACACATATCTACTACCAGCATAGCCGCCATGGCGTCTGTGATCCGCTCTGCGACTGGGTGACAGCTTTCATATTTGCTTCCTCTTGCAAAGGATTGTTTAACAGTCAATTGGTGTAAACTAGTAGTAGTCTTCTTCTTGGTCTGGTTCTGGGATGAAGATCCAGCTCCAGCAGCAGCAGCAGTGGGACTAATGCTCAAGAATTCTTCAAAGGAGTCCTGAATAGGGGAGGAGTTATCTAGCCTTAGCAAATTGGATGCATGATTAACTCCGATTACTAGTGAGGATATTGATGAGGAAGGTGTTGTCAGTGTAGATTGCAGGTGCTGGGATCTAGCTGAGAGAAGGGAGCTAGCTCATGCTGGACTGCTTCTTGTTATTTTTTAACATAAGTTTCTGAATTTTTCCAAAAGCTTCCCATGAACTCTCTTGAAATGTCCTAACATGGATGAGGTTTCTAGATGGTTAAGGTCCCTACCTCTACTGACTGTGGCTTTACAAACTCTACAAATGGGTAGACAACTGTTGTCAGAATTTGGGCAAAAGTAATTCCACACATAAGAGGCAAATTTTTTGGTCTTATGCTAAGCATGACAATGGCCTTCTTCTTATCTCTGGCAAGAACTGTTTCCAATGGTGCAGGACTTACACAATTAACATCATCTTCATCAACATCCTCATTAGCGCCCTCTTCAGCTACACAAATATCCCCCTCATCCTGTTGCAAATCCAAAGGGCCATCCTCAGTTTCTATATCACCAGCCACACATTTGCAGAAATGGTGAAAGAAGGTTTCTTTATGAGTACAGTATCAGAAAGGTCAGGCTTAGACATAGCACTCGTGGATAGATTCTCCTCAGGGATTATTGTAGTTTCTTAACATACAGTTTCTTCTTCTGCCTTACTGTTTTTTTCCAGCTTGACTTTTACAAATGAAATTTTTCTGTGTGAGCAATGGCACTGGAGACTGGAGAGTAACAAGAACACTGCTAACCCTTCTGTTTCTGTGTGATCAATGGTACAGACCAATGGCACTGGAGACTGGACAGTGACAAGAACACTGCTACACCTTCTGTTTCTGTGTGAGCAATGGCATAGGAGACTGGAAACTGACAAGAACACTGCCAACCCTGTTTCTGTGTGAGCAATGGCACTCAGCTATGTCACTGGAGTCTGGAGAGAGACAAGACCACTGTCTGCTAAACCCAGTTTCTGTGTTAGCATTGGCACTCAGAAATGACACCCGAGACTGGAAAGTGACAAGAAGGGTTGTGTACCTTACACCGAGAGTGACAACGCCGACATAATAACAGCGAAACTGTGCTTTCCAACAGACTGTTAATGGCGACTGCTTGATAAACAGACTTGAAAAAATTAACCCCCACGTCTGGACAAAATGACGTTAGTTTGAAGGGCAACACTACGATTGCTGCTATTAAGCTAGTAATTTAATGAGGCGTCGGCTGTAGAATGTAGAAAGTTTTGCAAAAAACATTCTACAGCCGGCGCCTCCTTAAATCAGCACCTTAATAGCAGCAATCATAGTATCGCCCTTCAAAGTGACATAATTTTGTCCAGACAGGATATTCATTTGTCGCAATTCTTTCAAGTCTGTTTTTCAAGCAGTCGGCATTAGCAGTGTGTCGGTAAGCACAGTTTCGCTGTTATGATGTTAGGCTATGTGTTGTTAGCGTTTTGGTACTTGGTGTAGTGACTACTACTGTACACTGCTACCCCTGTTTCTGTGTTAGCAATGGCACTCAGCAATGTCACTGCTACCATTGCTTATGTGTTAGCAATGGCACTCAGCAATGTCACTGGAGACTGGAAAGTGACAAGAACACTGCCACCCCTGTTTCTGTGTGAGTAATGGCACTTAATGTGACTGGAGATTGACAAGAACACTGTCTGCTACCTCTGTTTCTGTGTGAGCAATGGCACTCAGCAATGTGACTGGAGACTGATAAGAACACTGCTACCCCTCCGGTGTCTGTCTGCGAAATGGCGCCGGATCTCCGTGTAGGGAGGTACTTATGGAATCCAAAAGTCGCGTGATCCGATAACGCACCGATGACTTTTTGTCTCAATCTCAGTTCCGATGATGTGAGAAGCTGGCTTGGTACTCGGATTGGTGAAGCTTGGGGGGGGGGGGGCTTGGTTTTCAAAAAACCGAGCCTGGGCATCCCTGCAAGAAATGTGTCCCAGAAGTACATTTGCCAAACTCAGTAACATGCTACCACGTGATCACATATGTGTGACCAAAGTGGAACTGGATCTATTTTTCATTTGCACCGTAGAAAAATTACTATTTGGCACCTCACACTCTATTAGAGATGCTGACTGATCCCCGTGAAGTGGTTTTGGTTTTGGATCTGGATTAGCTTCGTGTTTTGGTTTTGATTTTGGCAAAACCACTCTCGTGTGTTTTGGTTTTGGTTTTGGATCTGTATTTTTTATAGACAAATTGCTAAAATATGCTAAAATCACATAATTTTGCTCTTTTTTTGATCCTACATTATTATTATTAACCTCACTAACACTAATTTAAAGTCATTTGCAGTCAATTTTGACCACCTCACAGGTCACAATATTATTTTCATACACTTTCAAACAAAGATTGCAGCAGTTCTTGCCAGTGATAAGAAGAAGGCAATTGTCATGCCTGTGCCTAAGACCAAAAATCCACCTCTTATGTGTGCAATTATTTTTACGCAAATCCTGACAACAGTTGTCTAGCCATTTGTAGCGTTTGGAAAGCCACACTCAGTAGAGGTAGGGACCTTAACCATCTAGGATCCTCATCCATGTTATGGCATTTGAAGCAAGTTCATGGAAAGCTGTTGGGAAAATCAGAAACTTATGTTAAAAAAATAACAACAAGCAGTCCAGCATCATCTACCTCCCTTCTCTCATCTAGATATTAGCACCTGCAATCTACACCCCCAACACCTTTATCATCAATATCCTAACAAGTGATGGCAGTTGCTAAGGCTAGATGACTCCTCCACCAGCCATAATTCCTCTGAAGAATTACTGAGCGTTAGTCCCGTTGCTGCTGCTGCTGCTGCTGCTGGGGGTCAATCTTCAACCCAGAAGAATACTACTAGTAGTTTACAACAACTGACTGTTAAACAATCTGTCACTCGCCGGGGTATTGGGCAGCTCACCCGACCCCCGGCAAAACTTACCTTCTCCGGCGGTCCCCTCCGTCCCGGGCGCCGCTATCTTGGATTCGGGTCTGCACATGCGTAGACCCGCGATTTATACAACCTCTGGACGCATTCCCATTGGCCAGGCAATTTTGGCACCAAATACAAAGGGCACCTCCTCTTTATACTCAGTGCCTGTTCCTTTAGTTACCTTTTGCGCTAAACATAGCTACATCCTATCCTGTCTACTTGTCTACAGGGCTGATGCTCCAACCAAGTACCCGCTATCCTGTCTACTTGTCTACAGAGCTGACGCTCCAGCCAAGTACCCGCTATCCTGTCTACTTGTTTACAGAGCTGACGCTCCAACCAAGTACCCGCTATCCTGTCTACTTGTCTACAGAGCTGACGCTCCAACCAAGTACCCGCTATCCTGTCTGCTTGTCTACGGAGCTGACTCTCCAACCAAGTACCCGCTATCCTGTCTACTAGTCTACGGAGCTGACGCTCAAACAAGTACCCGCTATCCTGTCTACTTGTCTACGGAGCTGACGCTCCAACCAAGTACCCGCTATCCTGTCTACTTGTCTACGGAGCTGACGCTCCAACAAAGTACCCGCTATCCTGTCTACTTGTCTACAGAGCTGATGCTCCAACCAAGTACCTGCAGATCTATTCACTTGTCTACAGAACTGATGCTCCAACCAAGTACCTGCAGATCTATTCACTTGTCTACAGAGCTGACGCTCCAACCAAGTACCTGCAGATCTATTCACTTGTCTACAGAGCTGATGCTCCAACCAAGTACCTGCAGATCTATTCACTTGTCTACAGAGCTGACGCTCCAACCAAGTACCTTCAGATTTATTCACTTGTCTACAGAGCTGACGCTCCATCCAAGTACCTGCAGTCCTATCTACTTTGTCTACTGGGCTGACGTTCCATCAGCTGTTCCGATATTTCATCTACCCTTCACCGCTATTGACTGTCTCTTGTCTCCTGACTTCCCCAAAGGGCCTCGCTCAGTACCTCTAGCAGGGGCCGCGACCTGCGAGCATACGCAGCTAAGACCATACTGCTTTGCGGCAGTTCCTGGTGAACACCGTCTACTCATTAGACTCCACGCCCTGCTGGAGTAGCGCTAAACTGTACGAACCCTTGGATTCGCATCATAAAGACCTGCCTATCACGTGGAACCATGACACAATCCTTTGCTAGAGGATGAAAGTAAGAAAGCTGTCATCTAGTCGCAAAGCGGATCACAGACGCCATTGGGACTATGCTAATATTAGATCTGGGTCCAATATCCATTATTAATGCAGCTTGTTTTAGACAGTTACTTGAGGTCTTCTGTCCCTATTACCAAATTCCATCACAACATCATTTTACTAGAAAAGCTATTCCTCACCTCTACCAGAAAGTTCGTAAAAATGTAATTATTGGGCTACAAAATGCCATTCTACCCACAGATATGTGGACAAGCGCAACTGGACAAACTAAAGATTATATGACTGTGACAGCCCACTGGGTTGGTGATGCGCCTTCACCGGCAGGAACAGCAGCAGCATGTATCCAAGTACGTCACATTTTTCAGAAGTAGGCTACTCTGTGTATCAGCGGCTTCACTAAGAGGCATACAGCTGACAATCATACAGCTGACAACTTAGCTTTCCCAAGACACCCAGTGGTGATGCCGATGAGTCAGCACAACATTTTGACATTTGCTCTGCTCTAAAAGAATTGCCCAAAAATCGTGGCAGCTCTGCCATAAAATGAACTACAAATTCCATGAGGAAGGCCATTATCGGCAATTACATCAAAGTACACAGAATTCTGTGAAGGTGGATTCCAGTGGGGATGAATTAGTATTGATTGAGGAAGATGTACACAATGATGAGGGTAAATATGATGACAGTGTAGATTGCAGGTGCTGAAATCTAGCTAAGAGAAGGAAGGTACCTGATGCTATTATGCCTGGTAATATTTTGGGTAGAATGGTATCTTGGCAATTTTATGTTTTTCTACAGTAAACTTTCATGTTTTTTAGAGAGGGTTTTTTTTTTCTTAAAAAAGGTACAAACTTTTTATTTAGATTTGTTTCCCTGACTTAAAACCATTATGCACTTGAGCATAGGCTTTAGCACATGAGGTAGAGGGATTAGTATCATCATGACTGAGACTAGAGAGTGCCAACAACAATGACACCCCTCCTGTTTCTGTGTGAGCTATGGCACAATACAATGTCACTGGAGACTTTGAAGAACACTGACAGCCCTATTATTACAATTTCTGTTTCAGCACTGATCCCTGCCACCTCTCCTGTTTCTGAGTGAGCTATGGTACATTAAAATGTAACTGCAGATTTAGACCAAGCCAGCCAACCCTAAAATTTCTATTTCAGCAATGACTCTTAGCAATGAAGCACTCCTCTTTGTCTGTTATCTATATAACGCAGTAGAATTTGCCTGCAAACTCAGAAGACAAGCTTGCTAGCCCTCCCATTTGAAGTTCAGCAATGACTCTTAGCAATGGAGCACTCCTCTTTGTCTGTTACCTATATAACGCAGTAGAATTTGCCTGCAAATTCAGAAGACAAGCCTACTAGCCCTCCTATTTATATTTTAGCAATGACTCTTAGCAATGGAGCACTCCTCAAAGTGATCATTGATTGGCTGTGGGCTGGGACCCTCACCAATCATAATATTGTTTGTGTGCTGTAGGCGGTTACTGATACACCTTGAGTATGTGACAGCCTCTGAGAAAAAAGTAGACAACACAGGATCATTCCGGTCAACAAAATGCTCACACACATTGTTGGACTGGGGCATGAAGGGCCCACCGGGGACTGCAATGCTAGGGGCTCACCAGAGTCGGTGTGGCCAGCCATCATAGAGGCGAGACCAGGCACTAGAGGGGGAGTGGTCAGCCCATGAAGGAAAGCTAGCACCATAATGTAATATATAAAGAATGCAGTGTGTATATAATGAGGCAGAACATTCACCAAAAATCGGGATTGTCCCACTAGACCAGGCTTGGCTTACCTGTGGCACTCCAGGTGTTGTGAAACTACATGCCCCAGCATGCTTTGCCAATATATAGCAGCTTATTGCTGGAAGGGTATGCTGGGACTTGTAGTTTCACAACACCTGGAGTGCCAGGCCAAGCCTGCACTAGACTCAGAACATTTGACAGACTGTCCTAACTGTTCTTGTCACTTTTACCACTTGTGGCTGTTGGTTTCTTTAGTTGTGGCTTGTCTGGATGCTAGAATGTTGGGGGCCCTATTTGGAAAAATAATGGGTACATTTAGAAAATTCAAACCAGCCCCGGCATTAAATCAATAGGACCCACAATTAATACTTAGGCCTTCCTCCAGCTCCAACATTAAAGTAATAGTATTCACATTTAATAAACCTATTTCCCTCCCTCCAGACAGCCCCTGCAATAAATTAAATCACATTTACGTATAATAAATATACCTATTTCCCACAACCATCAGTGCCATTAAATAATTCATATTCACATTTAATATATAGACCTCCTGCTTCTCAAACTCAGCCCCACATTCAATTAATAACTCCCAAACCACTCCATAATAAATTAATAGTCCACACTATAAAATTAAATTGCTGCACCTTCATCCTACAAACAAAATAGCACCCATTATTTAGCCACCACCTGCCACACACACATTACATTGCCACAAGCCCACTGTGCCATCACATACACATTACTGTGCCTCTTCATCACCATGCTGTGCCTCCTTATGATCACACTGTGCCCTCCATGCTGCTTTTGCCCCTCCCTTCTCCTGGTACCCTTTAATCACCCTGTGCCATGCTGCTTTGGCCTGCCATCACCCTGTGCCATGCTGCTTTGGCCCCCCTGCACCCTGTGCCATGCTGCTTTGGCCCCCCTTTCACACTCTGCCATGCTGCTTTGGCCCCCCTTTCACACTCTGCCATGCTGTCTGTGCTCCCCCTTTTCACTCTCTGCCATGCTCCCCCTTTTCACTCTCTGCCATGCTCCCCCTTTTCACTCTCTGCCATGCTCCCCCTTCACTCTGCCGTGCTCCCCCTTCACTCTGCTGTGCTCCCCCCTTGCTTCCGTTCCTTCTCTTAACTTTTCGATCGGCTTCTTTCTTCTCTTCTGTCTTCTTCCTGACTCCTCTCTGCGGCGCTCCTCACTGAACGTCTGGTGTGATGACATCACGCCCGACATTCAGTGCGAACGGAGCAGAGAGGAGTCGGTGAGCAGCGCTGTCACGTGAGTATTCTTTTTTTTTGTTTTTTTCTTTAAGTTTCCCACTTCCCCCACCAACATACTTATTTTCACAGAGTACACTTGTTGCTACACAGACTAGTATCTTGGCTATTATGCAAAACAATCTCCTATTTATATATCATACAGGGCCGTAACTAGGGCTGTGCGACAGGGGTGACCGCCCAGGGCACAATGCTGAAGGGGGGTGCAATTTAGGAATATTTTAGGTTCCTTTAGTTAAAATTGTGGGGTAGGGGGGAGGCATTTGTCTTTCTTGCCCCAGGTGCTAGAATTCTAAGTTACAGCTCTGATATTTTATATATATATATATATATATATATATATATATATATATATATATATATTGGCACATATTGATTGTTTTAGATCACAGCATTGTCTGCAGTTTTGATGTCATATATATTATAATGATTCTAAGAGCGTGAATGACTTGTATAGTAAATGTAACCATGTTTTTAAACTATAGCGTTTTTATGTTGTGGTATGGGATCTCATATGGTCCTTGTGAAGTGGTAGAGCGGTAACTTTTGTTCTCTTATTGAGGATTCTCATTTAGAATACTCAATTACTTTAAAGTTCTTTAAACATATTTTATTTATCTAATAAATATAGAAACATAGAATTTGATGGCAGATAAGAACCACTTAGCCCATCTAGTCTGCCCATTTTTTAAACTATGGTAACCTCAAACCCTAGTTGATCCTTAGTTCTTTGTAAGGATATCCTTATGTCTATCCCAAGTATGATTGCTCTACTGTATTAGTCTATACGACCTCTGATGGGAGGATATTCCACTTATCCACTACCCTTTCTGTGAAGTAACTTTCCTCAAATTTCCTCTTAACCTACTTCTGTCCAGTGTCAGTGCAAGTCCTCATGTTCTAATACTTCTCTTCCTTTGAAGAATATTTCCCTTCTTTACCCTGTTAAGACCCTTGATATAGTTGAAGGTTTCTAACATGCCCCCGTACCATGCATCATTTTATTTGTTCTTCTTTGTACAGTCTCTTATGTATTTATATCCTTCTGGAGATATGGCCTACAGACCTGAACACAGTATTGTAGATGAGGCCGTACCAGTGACCTATATACCCAGTGGCATTATTACTTTTCTTTATTTCTTTCTGCTAATGATTCCTCTCCGTATGCAACCACGCATCTCACTTGTCTTTCTCATTGCTTTGTTACATTGCTTGCCTGCCTTTAAGTGACCTGAAATAGTGAACCGGAAAATTATCTTCTTAAATAAGATATTTTCCATTATTCCTGTGGTAAGAGTCCTTGTGGTCTCTCCAGAGCCTTCATGAGATTTACTGAATTTTTCACTATCTTTACTAAAACATTAGCCCACTTTGAGTTAATACTTTGTTCATCCAGTATTGGTCTTTAATATATTCTTCCTGCAGCAAGAGCTGCCATTGCGCCAGCCTTGAGCATGTATGATACCCCTTTTCCTGAGAGCATCATTGCTAAAATACAGGACTATGATCTCTTATCATTGCTGACTAAGCTACCTTGTGCTTCCTCACTTCTTATCCATGTGGCCTATTCAGATGTATCCTTAGGTATACACATTGCAACCCAAAAAAAAATATATTTTTTTTAGTTGGATCTTCAGCATGGCAGAGAAAAAAAAGAAAATGACTGGATCATACTGTTAAGCTGCCGGTTTGATAACTAACTTGCAGAAGAGATGACAGAGGTGTTCACCTTTAGCAGCCGCCTTTCCTGTAGAGCTTTATGTGCTCACAGGTACTCATATGCCCCCAGGACTTAACTCTTAGCGTAATGCAAGTTCGTTATACAATACCTCAGCGGCAGGCCAGAGGAGGCTGAGTAGATGGTATTGGATGGTCAGACATTAGCCGATGTCAGGGGTCACAAGCAAGGTAGAATGGTCAGATACACACCAAGGGTCAGGGTCACAGGCAAAACAGCAGAGTCCAATATACAGGCCAAAGGGTCTGTACGTACAGGCAGGCCGTCTCAATGGCAGATCAGATAAAAACAGACAGAGTATCCACAGGGACAACAGGAACTGGACAGGGCAGGTCAGAGAGACTCCATGCTATAACCAGCAGGGAGGCTAAGACCTCCCTGCCTTAAATACTAATACTAGCCAATCAGGGCTTTGTCCTGTAACAATTCCCAGGGACAGGCTGATTAATACATTGCCTAATTAATCAGCCCGTAGGCTGTAACTACTTCAGCACACGCGCCCGGCTGCCCTGTGTTGCCCGGGGCGTTCTGAGAGAACACTCAGCGTCCGGCCGTTGTCCTGGCAACGGTCGGGGCCGAGAAACAGGAAGTGACTTCCCGGCCTCCTCCATGACGACGGATGCCAGAACCAAGAAGAAGTGAGTCGCGGCAGTGCCCGCGGCCACTGCGGCTCCTGATAGTACCCCCAACTTGAGGAGAGGTTGGGGAACCCCCGACAACCTGGCTTCCCAGGGAACTGCTCAAAAAACTTTTTGATAAGCTTTCTTGCTTGAAGGAGCCTTTGTGGAACCCAGGACTGTTCTTCCAAACCACAATTTTTCCACTGAACCAGAAAGAGGACCTGTCCCTGGGCTCTTTTAGAATCAAGGATTTTTTGAACAACAAATTTCTGAGGTCCATCCAGATCCATTGACCGAGAACTTGAGGGCTTAGAATGCTGAGGCTGGCTTGGGTATAGCACTGGTCTGAGAAGAGAGCAGTGGAAGGTGTTTGGGATCCTCAAGGCACAGGGAATCTTTAACCTGAAGGCAACAGTGTTGATTTGTCTGATAATGGTGAATGGCCCAATAAATTTAGGCCCAATTTTTTTGCAGGGTTGTCTGAGTGTGTTGTTGCGGGTAGAAAGCCAGACCTTCTGTCCTACTTTGAAAGCCATACGATGGCAGTCAGAATTTTTTTTAGAGTGGAATGAAGCTCGCCTCAAAGAAGACTGAACTTTCTTCCAAATGCTCTTGAGATGTGCGGCTGTAGAACGCATTTCCGGGGAACCTGAACGATTGAATGAATATAGAGAATTGGACCTGGCCAGAATTACAATAGAATGGTGAAGTATGAGTAGAGGAATGACATGAGTTATTGTATGCAAAATCGGCCCAAGGTAACAGAGAAGACCAATTGTCGTGGAATTCTGAGGTGTATAACCATAAGAACTGCTGCAGGGATTGGTTAAACCTATCTGTCTGTCCATTAGATTGAGGGTGGTAGGCAGATGAAAGGCTGACATTGTTCCCAAGGAGGGTACAGAAAGATTTCCAAAACTGCGCAACAAATTGGGAGCCACGATGAGAAACAATATCAGTAGGGAGCCCGTGTAGCCGGAATACATGTTGGACAAAGAGAATGACTAGATCTCGAGCACTGAGAAGTCTGGTTAACGGTATGAAATGAGACATCTTGCTGAACTGGTCTACAACCACCCATAAGGTGTTATGCCCTGCAGAAGATGGGAGATCAACTATAAAGTCCATTGATAAGTGTGTCCAAGGTTCGAAGAAATGGAACCAGCTGGCCTGAAGGGCTGTTTCTAGGGACCTTGCTGCTTGCACAACTTTCACAGGACAGAACAAAGTTCCTGACATCTGCAGATAATGAGGGCCACCACACGAAATGAGAAAGAATTTCCACCGTCTTATAGATACCGGGATGCCCGGCGGTCTTGTTGTCATGAGCCTCAGAAAGGACCGCTTTTCTTAAGTGAACCGGTACAAACAGACGATTCACCGGACTGTCTACTGGAGCTATCCTTTGAAATCTACAGAGAGTCATTCCCAAGTCTTGAGTCAGGCCAGCATGAATGATAGACGATGGAATGATAGGCAGTGGTTCAGAAACTGGAACGTGATGGTAGCGGATGGTCAGATGTTAGCTGAGGTCAGGGGTCACAAGCAAGGTAGAATGGTCAGAAACACGCCAAGGGTCAGGGTCACAGCCAAAACAGCGGATTCCAAGATACAGGCCAAAAGGTCAGGGTCACAGGCAAGCAGGCAAATAAAGAACTGGAAGTTGCTCAAATCAATTTATAGGCTATAACAGGTGCATGCAAGGGTGGGGTTATCCTAAAAGGAAAAAACACAGACAAATTCCCCAGCACACTGCTATAGCCAGCAACAGATCTGCTATTTCTACTGTAGATAAAAATGCAAAAGTCTTGGTTGCACACATTTTCAAATGTATGTTGAAGCCACCCACCACTCCACGGTGCTTTTGCTAATAGGGTGGTCCTACTCTAAACAATGAGAGTCCCATATATTTGTGCCATACATATGTGTTTTTAAATTGAGAGCTAACTTACCAAAGAGGTACCCCAGAAACCTCCAAATAGCAATCCAATGTCAGTACTCCCCCTCAGCTACTGACACCAACATGCCTCTCAGACAAATAAAGAACTGGAAGTTGCTCAAATCAATTTATAGGCTATAACAGGTGCATGAAAGGGTGGGGTTATGCTAAAAGGAAAAAACACAGACAAATTTCCCCAGCACACTGCTATAGCCAGCAACAGATCTGCTATTTCTACTGTAGATAAAAATGCAAAAGTCTTGGTTGCACACATTTGCAAATGTATGTTGAAGCCACCCACCACTCCACGGTGCTTTTGCTAATAGGGTGGTCCTACTCTAAACAATGAGAGTCCCATATATTTGGGCCATACATATGTGTTTTTAAATTGAGAGCTAACTTACCAAAGAGGTACCCCAGAAACCTCCAAATAGCAATCCAATGCCAGTACTCCCCCTCAGCTACTGACACAAACATGCCTCTCAGACAAATAAAGAACTGGAAGTTGCTCAAATCAATTTATAGGCTATAACAGGTGCATGAAAGGAGGGGTTATCCTAAAAGGAAAAAACACAGACAAATTCCCCCAGCACACTGCTATAGCCAGCAAGGCAAGCAGGCAAGGTCCAAGGTACAGACAGGGAGTCTCAATGGCAGATCAGATAATAAACAGGCAGAGTATCCACAGGGACAACAGGAACTGGACAGGGCAGGTCAGCAACAGAGAAACTCCACGCTATAACCGGCAGGAAGGCTAAGACCTCCCTGCCTTAAATACTAATACTGGCCAATCAGGGTTTTGCCCTGTAACAATTCCCAGGGACAGACTGATTAATACACTGCCTAATTAATCAGCCCACAGGCTGTAACTACTTCAGCACACGCGCTCGGCTGCCCTGTTGTCCGGGGTGTGCTGAGAGAACACTCAGCGTCCGGCCGTTGTCCTGGCAACGGTTGGGGCTGAGAAACAGGAAGTGATGTCCTGGTCGTCATTGAGATGCCAGACCAGAACCAGGAAAAAGTGAGTCGTGGTGGTGCCCAAGGCCGCCTCGGCTCCTGACAGATACTATCATAAACGGAAGGTTGAAATGGAAAAGGAACAAGCCAAGCAAGAAGGTTCCTTTCTGAAGTATCTTCAGAAACAAGATAACCTCAAAGGATCAGGAATTTAAGCAGAATCAACATCTTTGCCTACAGTCTCACAAGTAGAAGCAGAATTAG
This sequence comes from Mixophyes fleayi, assembly GCF_038048845.1. NCBI lineage: Eukaryota > Metazoa > Chordata > Amphibia > Anura > Limnodynastidae > Mixophyes > Mixophyes fleayi. The sequence continues at coordinate 240,238,102 of NC_134404.1, read as the reverse complement.
AAGAATCTAATCCAGATTTAGAAGAGGAACCAAATGAAGACTGCCAGGATCAATATTTGAGTTAAAGTGAAAGTAGCACCAGTTTCAGCTACACTGACCCTGCTACTTGGATAAACTGGGATGATAGTATGCGACAAATTTTGGTGGAACACAGGCCAGAACAGGTCCAGCAGATTAAATTCCCTAAAGATGGAAATGGAAGAAGATTTGTAACAAATCATTACAAACTGAAACTTGCCAACGAAGAAGTAATGCACCGTCGGTGGCTACAGTATTCCATATCAACAGACTGTGTTTTGCTTTTGTTGCAAGCTGTTTGTTTGGAACACAATCCCCACATACATCATCTCTCTCTGATAAAGGTACAAAAGACTGGAAAAACATCACTGGACTTCTATCAATGCACAAGAGAAGTAATGCTCATTTGGCCAATTTTCAGACTTGGAAGGAGCTTGAAATACGATTAAAAAGAAAAAAAACAATTGATGAAGAAAATGTGCGCCTCATTAAAGAAAAGGAAAAGTATTGGCAGTAAATTTTAGAAAGACTGATTGCTGTAGTGAGAATTCTTGGTATTCAAAACCTGGCCTTACGAGGAACTCATGAAAAACTGCACACTGCTGGCAATGGGAATTTCGTGAAATTTATAGAATATCTGGCATTGTTTGACACAGTAATGGATGAACATATTCGCAAAATAAGAGATAAGGAGACCTATGTACACTACCTTGGATAAGATATACAGAATTAGCTGATTCATCTGTTATCCAATACTATAAAAGAAAACATTCTGAAATCAGCTCGGCTTGGTAAGTACTTTTCAATAATTATTGATTGTACTCCAGATGTAAGCCATGTTGAACAAATGAGCATGATCATTCGTTTTGTGGATAGAGCTTCAGGAACTGATGATTGTGAGCCTGTACACATCAGGGAGCATTTCTTAGGACTTCTGGACCTAAAGGAAACAAGTGGTGCTGGTATGACGGACATTATCCTTAACCAGTTAGAAGATATGTCATTGCCTATTGAAAACCTATGTGGTCAAGGCTATGATAATGGAAGTAATATGAAAGGTAAAGAGAGTGGTGTGCAACAAAGAATTTTGGATGTTGACTCACGAGCGTTGTTTGTTCCTTGCAGTGCACATTCTTTGAATTTGGTTGTAAATTGTGCTGCCAAGTTTTGTATGGAGGCCACAGCTTTCTTTAACCTAGTGTTACGAGACACGGCGGCACTCACAGCCGCGGCAGCTCGCTTCTGGTGCCCTTTTGGCATCCCGGCCATCACCTTGACGACCGGGACGTTATCTCCGGAGTCTACCCGACCGTTGCCAAGGCGACACCAGCTGTAGTAGCGCCGCGTCCCGGCGGCTGGGGACAGCCGGGCGCGTGCGCAGGAATATACACAAGCCTGTGGGCTAATTAAGTTTAGCATTATTAATCAGCAGGGGCTGTGGGTGACTTCAGAGCTAGGCTCTGATTGGCTGACTCTGGTAATTAGGGCACTGAGGTCTAAAGCCTCACTGCCGGTTATAGCGTTCTGTTCACAGTACTGCTGCCTGCTTCTGAGCCCTGTTGGTGTTTAACCTCTGATTGTTCTCTCGTGTATGACCCTTTGCTTGGATTTGGATCCTGCCTGTTTGCTCGTGCAAGCTCTACTTTCGGCTGAAACCTCAGTCTTCTGGTTCGGAACAGCAGAGAGTCTGGATTGTCATCTCCCTCCTGCAAGGTGACCCCCAGTCTTGGGCCTTCACCCTGCCGCAGTCGAGTCCTATAATGCAATCTTTGGAAGCTTTCTTTAATGCCTTGGGTCTCCTCTACGATGACCCAGATAGAGATCGAGTTGCCTCCGCTGAGGCTTATCTACGGGCCTTAAAGCAAGGCCGGTGTTCGGCAGAAGAATACTGCACTGAATTCCGTAGATGGTCGCCTGACAGTGAGTGGAATGATACGACATTACGCAGCCAGTTTCGCCTAGGACTGTCAGAGCAGATTAAAGATTCACTTGTGCAGTATCCTTCCCCCACCTCGTTGGAGTGCCTTATGCAACTTGCCATTAAAATTGACAGGAGAATCAAGGAGAGGAGGACAGAGAAAGAGGTATCTTCCTTTTCGTCTGCATTTATTCCAGTTCCCACGGACTTTGAGGAGCCTATGCAGTCAGGGGCGTATCGCCTCTCTCCTGAAGAAAGAGACAAGAGACGGTCACAAGGTCTTTGTCTTTATTGTGTTAATACAGGCCACATCTCCTGCTCTTGTCCTCACAAACCTGAAAAAGGAGCATGTCTGGGGAAGGTCCACCTAGGTCTGCAAGGTGTTTCCCAAAAGAATGCTGTCCTGATTCCCGCACAAGTCACTTTCGGTGCTAGTTCCGTGGCCCTGTCAGCCTTCATTGATAGTGGAGCTGCAGGCAACTTCTTCGACATCGGGTTTGCCCGCTCTGCAGGAATTCCGGCTGTGAACCTCAAATCTGCCATTACTGTATGTGGCTTAGATGGGAGTCCATTGCCTGGTGGCAAGATTATCTGGGAGACCCCGATACTGCAATTGAAGATTGGAGCTCTCCATTCAGAATCTATGACCTTCTTCCTTATCGACTGTCCGTCGGTTCCATTGATCCTGGGCCATCCTTGGCTTTCACCCTGTCATGGATTGGGTGAAAGGAAAAATTATCCAGTGGAGCTCTTATTGTACACAGTCTTGTTTAACTATGCCTTTGCAAATCATTCAGTTAATTACTGAGCAGCTACCCTCACAATATCATGAGTTCTGGGATGTGTTTTCTAAAAAGGCTGCCGACACCTTACCACCTCATCGTGACTTTGACTGTGCTATCGAGCTTATTCCTGGTTCCAAATTGCCCAAAGGACGCTTGAACTCTCTCTCTCTGGTCCAGAGACCAAATCCATGCAGGAATACATTGATGAAAACTTAGAGAAAGGCTTCATCAGGCCATCTAAATCTCCAGTAGGAGCTGGATGCTGTTATGTATCCAAAAAAGATGGAGGACTAACACCCTGTATTGACTACCGAGGATTGAATCTCATTACAGTCAAGAACACTTATCCCCTTCCTCTCATCTCCGTATTATTCGATCAATTAAGAGGTGCTACAATCTTCACCAAAATCGATCTTCGTGGAGCATATACCCTCATCCGTATCAAAGAAGGAGATGAATGGAAGACGGCATTCAATACGCATTCTGGTCACTACGAGTATCTGGTCATGCCATTTGGTCTTAGCAACGCATCTGCAGTTTTCCAAGATCTGAATAATGAAGTGCTACGGGAGTTCCTTGATTATTTCGTGGTCGTCTATTTAGACGATATCCTCATATATTCTAAATCATTATATGTACATTGGGGTCACGTCAGACAAGTTCTACAGAAATTACGAGAACACCACCTCTATGCTAAATTAGAAAAGTGTGAGTTTGAGGTGCAGAAGGTATACTTCCTGGGTTATGTAATCTCTTCTGAGGGATTCTCCATGGCTCCAACCAAGGTCCATGCTATCCTGGATTGGGTACAACCAAATAATCTCAAGGAGGTACAGAGGTTCCTGGGCTTTGCCAATTATTATAGAAGGTTCATTCGCGGCTTTGCTGATATTGTGGCTCCTATTGTCACCCTGACCCGCAAAGGAATGGATCCAATTAACTGGTCACCCCAGGCAGTAACCGCATTTGAGACCTTAAAGAAAGCGTTTGTATCCGCTCAGGTCCTTTGACACCCAGATCCCGAAGTACCGTTTGTGCTTGAAGTTGATGCCTCCGACGTCGGTGCTGGTGTCATCTTATCCCAAAAGGATCCCCATACTCACCGCCTACATCCATGTGCCTACTTTTCCCATAAGTTCTCCTCAGCAGAAGCCAACTATGATGTGGGTAACCGGGAACTATTGGCAATCAAATGGGCCTTTGAGGAGTGGCTGCATTGACTGGAAGGCGCTACACATCTGATCTCTGTTATAACAGATCACAAGAATTTACAATACATACAGTCGGCCAAATGCCTGAACCCCAGACAGGCCCGTTGGTCGCTATTCTTCACCCGTTTCAACTTTGTGATCACCTACCGTCCGGGTTTAAAAAATGTCCAAGCAGATGCTCTGTCCAGAAGTTTCTTGGCACACCATCTTCCTGTTACTAATCCTGAGCCTATCTTTCCCTCTTATATAATCCATGCTGGGCTAACCCAAGACCTGAGCATCACACTGCAAAGGTTTCAAAAATTAGCTCCTGACAATACTCCAGAGGGATGTTTATTCATTCCAGTTCATTTAAGGAAGGCGGTGCTTGTAAAAGCACATGATAGTAAGACTCCTGGACATCCTGGAATACAGAAAACTTTGGAGATCCTCTCCCATACTGTCTGGTGGCCATCATTGTCTGCAGATGTCAAGAGTTTTGTCCTCTCTTGTAAGGGTTGTGCCAGGAGTAAAGTCCCCAGGAGTCGTCCTGTAGGCCAGTTGCTTCCATTGCCCATTCCCGCAAAACCCTGGACACACTTGTCTATGGACTTTATAGTCAATCTGCCACTCTCTGCAGGACACAACACCATCTGGGTGGTAGTTGACCGCTTCAGCAAAATGTCACACTTCATACCACTACCCAGGCTCCCTAGTGCTCGAGATTTGGCTATTCTGTTCATCAAGCATATTTTCCGGCTCCATGGACTTCATACTGACATCGTTTCCGACTGTGGTTCCCAATTTATAGCACAATTCTGGAAATCTTTTTGTACCCTTCTTGGGATCAAGATTAGCCTTTCGTCTGCATACCACCCTCAGTCTAATGGGCAAACTGATAGGGTTAACCAGTCCATAGAACAATTCTTACGATGTTACACTTCGGAATTTCAAGATAACTGGTCCTCCTTGTTACCCTGGGCAGAATTTGCTTATAATAATTCATATCACTCATCTACTCAAACCTCTCCATTTTACTGAAATTTTGTTTTTCATCCCAGATCTAATTCCTTGTACTCTCTCAAGTCCACTGGTATTCCGGAAATTAGTTCCACAGCCAGGGATCTCAAGGTCATCTGGAAAAAAGTGCAGTCATCATTGAGACAAGCCTCATTTTTTGCCAAAAAAAATTCGGACCTCCACCGTACCACCTGCTCCCTCAAAGTGGGCCAGAAAGTGTGGCTGTCTACACGCAATATTAGGCTCAGACAGCCTTGCAAGAAACTGGGGTCTAAATTCATCGGTCCCTTCCTCATTATCAAGAAGATTAATTCTGTAGCCTTCAGATTGAAACTCCCTGGTTCCTTGAGGATCCCCAACACATTCCATTGCTCTCTGCTTAAGCCTGTGTTATACCCAAATCAATTCCAGTCTTCGAGTTCGCATGTATGGAACATGAACAAATACATCATTCATAAGATCCTCGATTCTAAGAGAGTGCAGGGTCAGGTGCACTTCTTAGTTCAATGGAGGAATCGTGGTTTAGAAGAGCGGTCTTGGGTTCCACAAAGACAGCTCCATGCTACCAAACTTCTGAGGGAGTTCTTCGAAAAATTTCCTAAGAAGCCTGGGTGTCGGTGTTCCTTAAACCCTCCTCAAGGGGGGGTACTGTTACGAGCTGCAGCGCTACTCACAGCCGCCGCGGCTCGCTTCTGGTGCCCTCAGGCGTCCCGGCCGTCACCTTCACGACCGGGACATCATCTCCGGAGTATACCCGACCGTTGTCAAGGCAACGGTCGGACGCCAGCTGTAGTAGCGCCGCGTCCCGGCGGCTGGGGACAGCCGGGCGCGTGCGCAGGAATATACACAAGCCTGTGGGCTAATTAAGTTTAGCATTATTAATCAGCAGGGGCTGTGGGTGACTTCAGAGCTAGGCTCTGATTGGCTGACTCTGGTAATTAGGGCACTGAGGTCTAAAGCCTCACTGCCGGTTATAGCGTTCTGTTCACAGTACTGCTACCTGCTTCTGAGCCCTGTTGGTGTTTAACCTCTGATTGTTCTCTCGTGTATGACCCTTTGCTTGGATTTGGATCCTGCCTGTTTGCTCGTGACCCTGACCCTTCTTGCCTTTATCTTGGACCTTGCTACAGTGCCTGTGACCTCTGACCTCGGCCTGTTTATTGGATTCGCTGTCTGCTGCCAGCCCTCGACCCTTGCCTGGACTTCACTCCGCTTTCCCGGGTTCTCCCCAGCCGGTGCACATTTCACGACCCTCTGTTAGTCTGCGGCCAAGTCTGTCCCCACCACTAGGTGCTCCAGTGAACACCAGGCTTTCGGAGAAGACTCCGGGTTTTGTTGTACCGGCTGGAGGGGTTCCTAACACCTAGTACAACATGTGTATGTGTACTTCTCTGCATAAGCACGTCATTGGGAAGTTCAAATGCTCAATGTGTCTACTCTTACCAAGAAACCATTGAGTGACACAAGATGGGAAAGTCGAATTGATATCTCGAAACCTCTTTGCTTTTACTTAGGTGATATCTAGATGCCCTAATTGAGATCTCTGAGGACACAACCCTAAATGGAGTGTCTGGCAATACCTCAAGAGTAGAGGCACAAGGTATTGCAAAAGGCATTTCTACTTTCAAGTTTGTGGTTTCTGTTGACCTGTGGTATAACATGTTGTATGAGGTCAATATGAGCAGCATACTGCTTCAGTCAAAGGAATTTAATATATACACAGTGCCATTACACAACTGAAGGTGACAAAGAAATTTCTTGAAGCCTGCAATAGTGACAAAGGGTTTCCAAAAACACTGGTAAATGCCCGTACAGTTGCTGAGGATTTGGGAATACCAGCACTGTTTGAACCAGAGCCAATTCGTATTAGTAGAAACAAAAAGCAGTTCACCTATGAAGCGGACAATGAGCCTATTCTGAGCCCAGAGGAAAAATTCAAGATCAACTTTTATTTTGCTGTCCTTGATACAGCAAAGCAATCAGTAGAAGAAAGATTCACACAGATGAATGAAATTAGTTCTGTGTTTGGCTTCCTTGATGTTCACAGTTTGCAGAATAGAACATCAAAGAAAATTATGGAAGATTGCTGCAAGTTAGAGCAAGCTTTACAACATGGGGACTCCAAAGATATTGATTATATAGATTGCAAGACGAGTTTCACAGTGTACATCTCCACATGATGTATTAAACTTTGTGTATAACAATGACCTACTAGATATTGTCCCCAATACATGTATTGCTCTTCGAATCTTCTTGACCCTCCCTGTATTTGTGGCCAGTGGTGAGCAAAGCTTTTCAAAGTTAAAGTTGCTAATAAAAAAAATATGCGCTCTACAATGATGCAAGAAAGACTTGTTGGACTCTCTATGTTGTCAATAGAACATGACATAGCACAAAAATTGATCTGAAAGAACTCATCTGTAAATTTGCAAAAGTTAAAGCACGAAGAGTAAAAATGTAGCTTTCCTCATGCATTTCTGCTACAACATGCAAGTGGTGGTTGTCCAGTCAATCAGCAGCGAGAGACAAAGTCTGGCTTGATCAAGAATGAAGATGCCGAGAAAGACTATGTCTATAAAAAGCCTTCGGGCCACCCTTTCCCAGGCCCACACCTGCACTATTTCTTGTACACTTGGGTTAGAAGGTATGTGTCACGGGCACTAGGAGTCTCTACCCAGGGATCACCAGGTGATAAGCTTACCAGAGCAGTATAGATGGTAATATGGTACTCTGGTAGCGGGGTGATCACGGAACAGGAGACAGCAGATAATAGGGATGCTCGGGAAAGTCTATGACTAGCAGCACTGGTAATATATATGTAGAAATACACGAGGAACTGAATGGACAAAGGACACGTGAGGGTAGTAAGTGGTCTGCGGTAGCAAGTTGTACCACTGCTATAGTGAGGAGGAATGTCCAACAGAAACGAGGAGGTGATGAGAGTCAGCGGTCTGCGTTAAGCAAGTTGTACCGCTGTCTGGGTGAAGGAATAGAATCCAGGTGAAGGTATCCGGGGAGTCAGTGGTCTGCGCTAGCAAGTTGTACCACTGCTATGTGAGAGGACACTGGCACAGGTGACACAGGAAACAGGAATCAGTGGTCTGCCTCTAGCAAGTTGTACCACTGAATATATGAGTGAGGAGGAGCACGGCGAGAGACTGCAATACAGAGGATACACGGGCACCTTGAACTTGATCCACAATGACATGCACAATATAGTAATGACTGAACAGCACTGCAATAATACAAAGTCATAGAAACTATCCGGGCAAAAGATAACACAGTCAATGATGGCAAAAAGTCTCAGCGGATAGTAAGCTCCAGAGGAGAACAACTCAGTCCAGCAAGATATGCAATACACCAGCACAGTCAATGAGAAGTATGCATACCGTGGTTCAGGAGCAGGCTGTCAGACAGGAGTGCAGAGATACCTGAACGGCTGGAGGCCGGCAGGATGCGAAGTCCCTGGAGGGTGAAGCGGTAATCAAGTAGGTGCAGCGCACAGGTAGGTAGACCAGCAGGGGAACAAATACTCAGGAAGCAGTAGTATGTAGAACTGGACTCCTGGAGGACCCTGAAGAGTAGCGATGGTCTAGATGAGATGAAAGCAGTGAGGCGCAGATCCGATGCAGACTGGCGAGTAGACACCAGCAGGAACACTGAGAAGCACGGAGAGCGGATCAGCTGCTGCAGACACGAGTAGAACTGAGGAGTAGCAGCCAGCAGGACTCTGCAGGTACACGGAGGGAGCGGATAGCAACCAGCAGGTGCAGCCACGATGAAACACGGGAGAGTAGAGCTGAGCTGGAACTGTTGAGCACGGAGAGCAGCGGATAGGAATCAGATGTAGCAGTCTCGAGGAAACACAGGAGAGTTGAGATGAGCTGAAGACTGTAGCGCACGGAGGCAGCGGATAGGAATCAGCTGTAGCAGTCTCGAGGAAACACAGGAGAGTTGAGATGAGCTGAAGACTGTAGCGCACGGAGGCAGCGGATAGGAATCAGCTAAACAGTCACGATGAAACACAGGAGAGTTGAAGTGGTCTGAGGACTGTAGTGCACGGAGGCAGCGGATAGGAATCAGCTAACAGTCACGATGAAACACAGGAGAGTTGAAGTGGTCTGAGGACTGTAGTGCACGGAGGCAGCGGATAGGAATCAGCTAACAGTCACGATGAAACACAGGTGAGTTGGAGTGGTCTGGAAACCACAGGAGTAGAAGTGGCCTGAGGACTGTAGTGCACGGAGGCAGCGGATAGGAATCAGCTAACAGTCACGATGAAACACAGGTGAGTTGGAGTGGTCTGAGGACTGTAGTGCACGGAGGCAGCGGATTGGAATCAGCTAACAGTCACGATGAAACACAGGAGAGTTGAAGTGGTCTGGAAACCACAGGAGTAGAAGTGGTCTGGAAACCACAGGAATCAGCAGCGCTGAATACACGAGGAAACACAGGAACACCTTCCGAGGCTCATGGGGAATGAGACTCCAAGATCAGGCAACGAGATATGGAACTCAGGTGCTTTAAATAGGGAGTGTTGCCTGATCAGCCAATTAAGTAAAGGAACAGGTACTGAAGGTTTTGAAAGGGCTGCGCATGCGCAGACCCTCAGGATGGTGGACGGCCACGGTTCCTAAACACACGGGAAGAAGCACTCACAGTCTGGTGAGTGACAGTATGCTTTTCTGGTGATTTTCCCCTTATATGATCCAGTAGTCAAAACAGGATGACATTCTCAAAGTTTTTGAACTCACTAAGTGGTCTTTGTATAGGCATTTGGGTTCAGATGATTAATGGATCTGTTGGAATAACTTCTCAAGTCCCTCATACATGGGCTGATGTAATGTCCTATTCATTTTAGCTCAACATGCATGATGCCACCATGCCCCATTTCTCCCCATATTCATTCACCTCCTCCCCTTTCGCCAATATCCAAAATACAATGCATAATGTAAAATTTCAAATACATTTTTTAAGTTACTAGATATAACATAAGCAATGTAGCGTTGGATGCCAAATGCTTTGATTTTGATTCTGATTTAGAGTTTGGTTATGCTAGGTTAGGTTTGTTAATTAGTAGATGATCCCTCTCTAACAATTTGAATATTTAATTTTTTAGTTTTCTTATTGCCCTGTAATCTGATGCATAAACTTTTTGTTTATGATGCATATTAATATTTGTGAACCATATGCCGTTTGCTGAATGTCTACTATGTTTGAAAATGCAGAAAAAATGTTTTGGGGAAAAAAAAAGGTAGGATTTTGGTATCTGTTGTTGTACCTGTTTGTCTGTGTTCTGTGTATTGGTCTCTTGGAACTGTGAACTGTGGGCATTGTAGTTAGGGCAGTACACTATACCTACTGCTAGGAGTTAAAGTTGCGCAGTATGCCTTTCAAATAGAATCTATTTAGGACCAGAGCGCTGCTGTTGTATTGTTATAACAAGCAGTAGAGTGGGTGTTACACGTTAGCCTGTAGCCTGTAGATAGCCCTGTTGGTGGGCTGTTGTGTGTCGCCCTTTTCTAGGCGCCAATACTGAAAGTCACAGGCGGGATACTTCCCTGCCTCGAATATCTGTAGCCCCGTGCCCAGAGCAAATTGAGGTGTTGACAATAGGAGTAGAGTGCTCGGTCTCTACTTCTACCCGTCACCTCGGACACCCCCCTTCCTTCCCCTACAGATTATTGCACTTCAGTAATTGTTGCGCTTTCTCCACTAGACTCAAGCGGTGTGGACAGATTGTTGCTGAAGAAGGGGTGTGACTGGCAGGCGATCCAAACTAAATCAGGTAAGGCTGTTACACTAATAATAAATATGGAATTCCTATTCATTAATTTACAAAAAATAAATTGTGTGTGAGAGCCTGCAGGAGGGTGGGGGGGGGGGGCTGTAGGCTGAAGCTTTGCCTAGGGCGCCTAGAGACCTTGCACCGGCCCTGCTTTCCTACCTGTTTTTCTAACTTTCAGTACTTGTTGCTGTTGCTCATGTCTTAAGCTTAGTTACTGCTTGTCTGGTTCCTGGAATGTTGGGTCCCTGTTTGTAAAAGGGTGGGTATATAAGATATAGTAATCTTAGTAATGAGTGAATCCTGTAGGCCTCCCTCACCCTATGCAGCCCAGCATCAAATCAAAAGCACACATGTTTAATAATTATGCCTCCCTCCTTGCAACCAGCCCCAACAGTGAATTAATGGCATTCACATTTAATAAAAGACCTATTTCCCCCTAAACAACCCAAACATTAAATTAATATAATTTACATTTAAATTCACATTTAATAGACCTATTTCCTAACAACCTGCACTGACAGTAATATTTACTAATTAAAAGTGAATAGTATTCACTTTTAAGTAATAATGTTTCCTCCGAAACATTAAATAATTAGCATTTACTTTTAAGAAATAGTAATTCTTCTCCCAAACTCAGCCCTGCCTTCAATTAATAGCCTGAAATCCACCCCAATATTAAAATAATAGTCCTATCACCACACCTAAATTCATAGATCTGCCACATGCCCACTATTAAATTAATTAGTCCTCACCATCAAATAAATAAGACCCATCATCACCCCAGCAATAAGTGATAGGCTCCCACTATCACCCTACTATGAAACGAATAGCTCACATCCCTCCCACATTACATCAAGAGCCACCTTCTACACATTAGATTTTAGCTGAATGGGATACATTTTTTTGGTTCAGTATCCACAGCAAAAGAAATGGAGAAAAGACTGCACTCTCTCTGATGGCGTAAGAGGTGCACTAACCAAGGGTATCCCTCCCTTCAAAGTATTGTATAGTGATAATGGTTAAGTGCTCATTGACTAGATGTTAATAAACAGTAGTGTAAGAAATGTATCCTGCTAAGGGAATGTTGTTCACACAAGAATTTTATTACATATAAGCAAGATAAAAGAATTGGTAACTATCTTGTTGCTACCAACTATGTTGAAACAAGGGTAAACACAATTAAACAATAAACAATCCTATAGATCTAAAACCAACATACTAAAAGAAATCATGGTCAGTCTAAAACATAGCCACTTCTCTCTGCAGATACTGTGGAGCAGAGCTGTCTTAACGCAAGGGCACACTGGGCAGTTGCCCAGATACCACACAAGCATAAGGGCCCCATAGCAGGGGCAGGCTGGGCTGGGGGGCATCTTAGGCTGGGTCACTGGGCCACCTGCATTTTATTTCCTTTAAAATAGGCTCCTGAGTGGAGTCTTGCCCCCCAGGCTAAAATTTGCAAGCCCTCCCCTGCCCCATAGGCTTACTAAATTTTCAGTAGATTATTCTGGGAGATTTATTCAGAACCTTCAAACCCTCTTTATTAAAATGTTTATGTGGACTAATCACCTCAGTATTAGCTGTTATCTCTATACACAATCTTGCTGTTGCGAATACATATCTTGATCTTGACAAAAACAACATTCATAATTGTTTGAAGCTGTAAAGCTATAATAAAGTTCTTCTAATAGTTTTAATAGTCCATGTCAGTTGCCTCCCCCTGCTACCTACTAAACGTAGGTAATGAAGAAATGGAATAGAGCACAATGAAGTTTGAAGGTTGTGACACGACAGTGACTTTGTTTCGTTTTTCTTTGACTCTGCACCCTTTGACGCAATATTGTGTTTAAATCTACCGTTTCTCCCTTCCTTCCAATTCCTCCCCCTCCCTCACCACATGCATGTTCGAAGCATTGTCTCATTTAACATAAGTCTCTGAAACTACTATGAATCTTAGTTGCTTGGTTTCCATTAAAAAATGTATTTGCACGGCCCATGCATGCAAAAATATAGTATATAACAGATTTTGTCATACTGGGAGATATTAAAGTTTGTGCATGAGACCGGGAGAGTGAATTCGATTCCTGGAGATTACTGACCACTCCAGAAGGGTTGGCAAGCTTAGGACCGTATTCTTCTGTAGGTTCTGTAGGTTGGGCCGCATGCACTTGTTTGCCTGGTGGCCTATAATGCGGTTAAGATGACCCTGCTGTGGAATGTATTATTGCCCTTCTTGTCTGTAAAAACACACGTTTATACATACAGAACAGAGCCATTGTTGATTCCTATATGTTTTGTTACAGTGTTTAAAGTACAGCACAATGTTAAGCCACAAACCTATGTATATATATTTACATTGTTATGTGCGTATTATCGCTAACCAATAACGATTGTCGGACCTCGATCTGTGTTTCCAACGCACAAAGATTTATTCGCAAATAGTAGAATAATAAGCTCAAGCGAAGTGATAATAAATACAGCCGTTACTTATCGCAGGCGCTCTGGATCCAGTGTACAGTCATTCAATCCTGAAGTCTGGGGACAAGATGTCTGAACACTAGATGCGAAGCTGCTGCTTATATACACACAAAAATACAGTAACGCAATGAAGATGGTATAGCTTGCATCTATTGGTCCAGGTCTCAGGAAGGTCCAAGGGGTTGTCAATCATTGGCTAGTTCATCCTAAGGAATCCAAAGGAGGGGGTCTCCTCTCCAGTGGGTATACTCGGCTCTTCCCGCCAAGATTCCTTAGTCTTAAGTAGTTCATAATTCCCTATTATTCATAACTTGTGTATGCACCCTGCGATTCCCTCGCAGGGTGAACCAAACAGTAAGATATGTAAAGAGGTTTATTATGATACCACTCATGATATGATTCCTTCAACCTGTTCCGTGTATTTCACTAATATGCATGTAACTCTAATATAAAATATAAATACTACTATATTTCGACATAACTATGTGTTGCAACTACCATTAATGTGTACTATTTTATTAGTATGCGTGTTAGTGCGAATGTTTGGTAAAAGACCAATTACTGTTGCTGCCACGTGTAGTGGATGCGTACGCCCTTTCACGCCGTAGCGTGCCCTTATACGTCGTAGTGTACCGTACGCATCTTTTCAGACAAAGACAACCAAGTTTGCTCGACTTTAAGTGAAATGACTTTATCCAATTTGCTGACTTCGACAACATATATTTCGCCTGTGTGCATTTTGGGTTAACATTTAACAGTGTGATCTAAATTAAGCCATGCATCTTTTAAAAAACAATAAGTTTTGAGCTCCTTACCAGGGAATATACAAGTGTATACACATAGTACACTCCAGGCCAGTGTGTGTTTTGTGATTGTGTTTAACACACACAGCAATCTACTGAAGATATTTTGGTTCAAAAACTATATGTATGCTTGCCTGTAGAGCTACACCTGTATACATAAAGCCACTCTTGAACGGTGTATACACAAAGTACAGCCCAAGTACGGGCTTCCAGTTCCACTGCAGATGCAGGACGGTTCACGCATGCACATTTGGTCCCACACTGGCTTGGAGAAGTTCAGCCTTACCACTGCCAGCCAGTATTACCAGAGAACGGAGCGTCATTCAGCAGCCCCAGTGAAACTTCATTGTTAAATAGCGGCAAGAGAAGATTGCCATTAAATTATAAACCTCTCGGGTTTCTTGAATCCCTCAAAGTTTGCTCGACTTTAATTGAAATGACTTTATCCAATTTGCTGACTTCGACAGCTCCACCCTTTGATATTGTAATAAACTATCACCCAATCACCGTTTCAAGTTCAGGTTTATACAATACTTCTTCACAGACCATGATCTCGGTATCTGGTACCACCCTTTCAGTCTCTTTCTCAGTGTTACTCCTATGAGACCATTTTCCACACTTCAACACAGTAGGAACACATTTGACAACTAAACCAATTGCTAAGATGACACCCAGTATAAGGAGAAGGAGCTTACCTACACTTGCAACCATTTCCTGTACCCACTCCCCCAGACCGGAGAACCATTTCACAGGGTTCAACCACGAGAACTAACCCGCCACCTTTTCCCTGACCTCATATAACGAAGAATTATGGCTCTTTCGAAATTCCCATTTCAGCTGCAAAATTTCATCCATCTTCCAGTCTATAACCTTTTTAGGGTCATCCGTATTATTAGTAATGTACGTGCAACATTTGACACCGAACTGGGTGGCCAGTGTCACACAGTACCCACCAGTAATAGAGGTGAGATAATTTAGTACCAGTCTATGTTGCACCAACTCCTTCTTGTACGCTTGTAGCTCCCTTCCAGTATACCTGAATGTGTCATCATACATCTCGGTGATATTATCTATTAATTTAGCTAGGTCTTGGATATATTCAAAGTTTAATGTTCCCCGAGCGGTCCTGGTGAGGTCTAGAGCAACCATAACTTGGAAACCAGCAGTTTCACTAATCAATTTTGTAGCTATGGGTTCCTCACCAGGAATCATATTTCTCTTGCCACGGTGTTCATACTGTGTGTGTATGTATGGTGGTGATGTAGTCTTGTGAATACCAACCATTTCTTCATGAGTAATAGTCATGATTTCAGGAACCAGTTTAGCTAAGAAACACAAGCCCTTGGAACTCGGAGTCACCCAGGAATAAGCTTTCCTCCCACAAACAAAATACACATCATCAGGGAGAACATAAGGAACAGTATGCCTATGAATTATATCACACAGAGTTTTGATAAAACTACCCATGCCCAGTGTCTCCATTTGTTCTAGTCACGTGTCGGCATTAATGACATTATTACATTTATCTGTAGAGACTTTTCCAATGGATACCTTCTTATGTTGGGTTATACGCCCTAATTTGTGACTTCCATAAAAATTCCTGCCTATTAGGCACAGCAAAGATCTGCCTATGGAGTATTGTCGAAGCGTCAGACTAGGGGACCTAGTGTTATTGTACCTCCCGTCTATGGGCCTCCCACCCCTCAATTCGAGTACTTCGGATATGTTTAGAGGGAATGGCACTAGTCCTATATTATGCTGCCCTTGCGGCACGTGAGATCACACCTACCACACGGGGTGGTTTAACACCTTACCCACCAGGGAGTGATAATCCTCTGCCTATATTCAGAGTACTGGGGGACTGGCATCTTTGGATGCATCTCTCTTCAACTAGGGAGTCGCAGAACTTGCAGATACAATACTCATCAGACAATAGCCCCTCACACTGCCTCCGAGTTCCTGAGCTAGCAGACCTTTTTTTATAACCCCCGGTCCAAGTTTGATAATAGGCTGCTCTGAGTATCCTAATAACTTTTCTTCTGCCTCCATCTCATCCGTATCACTCCCAGAACTCTCCTCCGCCCTCCATCCTCCTTCACAAAAATAGAATGTCCTAAAAAAAAATAAAAACAAGGAAAATCCTGGAACAAAAGAAAAACAAAAACCGCCACTCCATCGCTGGAAAGATAGTTCTGGGGCAACGTCTCTGATTCAGGTGTCTCGACTGCAGCCTTAGGTCTCCCGGGAACAGACTCACGAGTGACAGATCTACGTCGTTGGTCTTAGCTTTATCTTGCACTTTCTCCGGATTATGGACTCTCCTGCAGTGGGTGGAATGGACCCAAGTGTCTCTCTCTGCAACCTTCAGTGATGTAGTAATGGTCAGCAGCACTTGGTACGGGCCTTCCCAACGGTCTGTTAAACAACCTGAACGTAAGAAATTGCGGATCATAAAATAGTCTCCAGGTTCAACATCATGACAGTTCGTTTCTGGCATACCAGGTGACAGCATTTTTAGTTTTTGTTGTTTTAGCTGTCTACTCATTCTTATAAGATATTGTACAGTCACTTCATTATTACACTTCAAGTCGTCTTGTGGACTCACGATCAAATGAGGTTGTCGTCCGAACAGTATCTCAAAGGGGGACAGATTAAGAGGAGGTCTAGGAGTGGTCCGAATGCTATGGAGGACCAATGGCAAAGCCTCAGGCCATGCCAACCCAGTTTCAGCCATTATCTTACCAAGCTTGTTCTTTATAGTACCGTTTACTCTCTCCACCTTACCACTGGCTTGTGGTCGGTAAGGGGTGTGAAGTCTGCTACCGATTCCCATGAGTTTACACATGTTTTGGAAGATATCACCAGTAAAATGGGTACCCCTATCACTTTCAATGATTCTAGGAATACCGAACCTACACACAAAGTCTTGTACAATTTTCTTTGCAGTGAACACAGCAGTATTAGTGGCTGCCGGATATGCTTCTACCCAACCGGAAAACACATCAATACACACTAACACATACTTTAGATTCCTGCACGGTGGTAATTAGATATAGTCAATTTGTATTACCTAAAAAGGTCCGTCTGTAGGAGGGATGTGGGATGGCTCAGTTGGAATAGTTTTCCCGATATTTTTCCTCAAACAAGTAAGACATGACATTGCTTTCTTACAAGCCTGAGGGGAAAATCCTGGAGCACACCAGTATGCTCTCACCAGTTTGCATATACCTTCTTTACCCAGGTGAGTCAGACCGTGTGCTGCTTCAGCCAGGCTTGGATAGTATGTTCGGGGAGCTACAGGCTTACCTTGTCCATCCCTCCAGAGTCCTGAGGACTCTTGACCACATCCCTTCGCCTTCCAGACTGCCTTTTCCTGCAGGGAACACAAATCTTGCATTTCAATTAATTTCTGCATGTCTAATGTCTGAAAAACCATCATAATCTCGGTCGATACAGTCATAGGTTGCCCTGCTGCCCATTTAGCAGCTTCGTCTGCCCTGTTGTTGCCCAATGACACTGGGTCTTTGTCACGCACCGGACTCCCGCTGCCTCCCCGGGAGCCGGCGGGTGTACCCGCTAACTACAGAGGCCATCCCCACCAAGACCCGCTATTTCTTTTCACTTACCTGGTCCACGCTGCTGCAACTCTCCAGCGCTGTCTCTCCCCTTCTTCCGTTCAGCGCTCAGTGGTTCTGCGCATGCGCAGAACCGTCTAACTGCTTTATGTGTTCTCACTGCCCTCTATTGGCTGGTCAATTGGAACTGCACTATATATACTTCCTCTGACCAGAACTCAATGCTGGTTCTTTCAGTCAATCCCTGACTTTAAGATTGGAAACAGCTCCTGTGTCTTTGCTATTCCCTCAAGCTTCCAAGCTACGTCTCTCCGGGGAACTCACCTCCAGGTGACTACGCTGCTGCATTCCGGTAAAGCACTTCCAAGTGGCGACACTATCTTTTCCTGCTAACCAGCTCCCTAGTGACTACTCCGCTGAACGTCTCAGTTATATTCTCTCTCTCGAGTAACCACGCTGCCAACCTCCCGCCTAAACACCGCTATCAAGTGACAGCGCAGCTTCTACCTGATTCTACGCTCCGTCTGCTGTGTTCGCTGAGAACTTCTCCAGGGGACCGCGACCTGCAAGTGGAAGCCGCAAAAGCCCATATTCCCTTGCGGGAATCTCTGGTGAACACCTTTCACTTGTTAGACTCCGCGCCCCTCGCTGAAGTAACGTCAATCTCAGCTGAACTATCAGGATCCAGTTGAAGTCTCTCTGGTAACGTGACACTAAGAACCAGCCATGTCAGATCCTGATAGAGAACCTTCCGCCAAGGACATGCTTCAACACCTGGTTGGAAGAGTGGAGCGTCAGGATGCAGTTCAGATGCAACTTCTGCAAGGTTTGCAAACTCTTGCATCCCGTTTAGACGCCTTACAGGAGACCCCGCCTCAGCCGGCTGCTCAACCACAAGCAGTCGAAGTCCCTGCTGCAGCCGCTTCCTCTCTGCGTTTGCCTACACCCTCCAAATTTGATGGTGATCCTACCTCTTGCCGAGGCTTTTTAAATCAGTGCTCCATTCAATTTGAGTTATTACCTCAGAATTTTCCTACTCCCAGGTCAAAAGTCGCTTATATGGTCTCCCTCCTATCCGGGAAAGCCCTGGCATGGGCCTCGCCTCTTTGGGAACGTAATGACAATCTTCTCAATGATGTTTCCGCCTTCACTTCGGCATTCAGGAGGATTTTTGATGAGCCGGGACGAGTGACGTCCGCTGCTACTAGCATCCTAAGACTACGTCAAAATTCCCGTTCTGTGGCTCAATACGTTATTGAGTTTCAGACCCTAGCTTCCGAGCTCCAGTGGAACGATGAGGCTCTTGTTGCTGCCTTCTGGCAAGGGCTGTCAGATAAAATCAAGGATGCCCTCTCTTCTCAAGAATTGCCACCCACCTTGGATGCCCTAATTTCTCTCTGCAACCGGGTAGATCTTCGGTTTCGGGAAAGATCGTCCGAGAAAGACCTTCCTAGACGGTCTACCTTTCGTCTAGCTCCTCGTTTTCAACCACCTACGTCTACGGATGAGCCTATGCAATTGGGGCGCTCCCGTTTATCTCCGGATGAAAGAGAGAGAAGAATGAAGAATAAACTATGCCTTTATTGTGGAGATCCTGGTCACCTCCTGGCTTCATGTACCCGGCGTTCGGGAAACGACAAACCCTAGCCTGCACTGGAGAGGTCAGTCTAGGGACTCTTACTTCCTCTCCAACTTCTTTTCCAGACCTAACGTGTTCTTTCCCTGTCACCTTACATTTGCTTTCAGGGCCCCAGTCGTCCAAGGCCTTGTTGGATTCTGGAGCAGCCGGGAACTTTATGTCACAATCTCTGGTTACTAGGCTAGCGCTGCCCACTGTTCCGCTGAAAAAGCCCTTGGCTACTACGGGCATTGACGGTTCCCGTCTCCCTAATGGAAGTATTCTTAAACGAACAAGACCCATCTCCATGCAAGTTGGGGCTCTCCACTGGGAAAAGATTTCCTTTCTCGTTCTTCCACTAACCATCAGCCCAATCATCCTAGGTCTACCTTGGCTTCATCTACATTCACCCCATCTGGATTGGCCTTCATCACAAATCATTGCGTGGGGTCCTGCCTGCCCTCGCCAATGCCTAACACCAGTCAAACCTCTCGGCTTCACACAGATTCCTTCAGAACCCACCACAGTTATGTTACCGCACCAGTATTCTTCCTTTTCGGATGTCTTCTCTAAAGCCTCCTCTGAGCGTCTACCACCCCATCGAGCTTGGGATTGCCCCATCGATCTCATTCCAGGGAAAACTCCTCCACGAGGTCGAGTCTATCCGCTCTCACTGCCCGAGACAGAGGCTACTACAGTCTACATCAAGGAAAATCTGCAACGGGGTTTCATCAGACCTTCCTCCTCACCCGCCGGGGCCGGGTTTTTCTTTGTGAAAAAAAAAGATGGAGCTCTCCGTCCGTGTATCGACTACAGAGGCCTGAACTCCATCACTATTAAAAACCGCTATCCCATTCCATTAATCACCGAACTCTTCGATCGCATTAAAGGTGCGAGAATCTTCACTAAACTCGATCTACGCGGAGCTTACAACCTGATCCGGATTCGCTCTGGGGATGAGTGGAAGACGGCTTTTAACACACGGGACGGCCATTACGAATATCTAGTGATGC
Organism: Mixophyes fleayi; assembly: GCF_038048845.1. Lineage (NCBI taxonomy): Eukaryota > Metazoa > Chordata > Amphibia > Anura > Limnodynastidae > Mixophyes > Mixophyes fleayi. The sequence continues at coordinate 240,217,896 of NC_134404.1, read as the reverse complement.
CGTTTGGCTTATGTAACGCCCCAGCCGTCTTCCAGGGGTTTGTGAATGAAATCTTTCGCGATCTGCTATATTCCAATGTCGTAGTATATCTGGATGACATCTTAATCTTCTCCAAAGATCTTTCCAATCATCGTTTACATGTGGCTGAAGTTCTTTCCAGATTACGTACCAACCATTTGTTCTGCAAATTGGAGAAATGCATATTTGAGGTTCCTAAGTTGCCTTTCCTGGGCTATTTGGTTTCTGGCTCCGGTCTACAAATGGACCCGGGGAAAGTTCATGCTATAATCAACTGGCCCCAACCAACTACACTCAAATCCATTCAACGTTTTTTGGGTTTCTCCAATTATTACAGGCGCTTTATTGCTGGTTACTCATCTGTGGTGGCACCTCTGACAGCTCTCACCCGAAAAGGGGCAAACCCGCAAAATTGGACCGCAGAAGCATTGGAAGCGTTCCAATTTCTCAAAAGAGCCTTTTCATCGGCACCTATCCTCCAGCAACCCGATGTCTCTCTTCCTTTTTTCCTAGAGGTGGATGCATCTTCCACCGGTGTAGGAGCAGTTCTTTCGCAAAAAAATATTCAAGGCAAGTTCCATCCCTGCGCTTTCTTCTCCCGCAAGTTCCTGCCAGCAGAGAGTAATTACGCCATTGGGGATAAAGAACTCCTGGCCATGAAGTTGGCTCTAACTGAGTGGCGTTATCTTCTAGAGGGGGCTCGTCACCCAGTTACGATCTTCACGGATCATAAGAATCTACTCTATCTCCAGTCAGCCCAATGCCTGAATCCACGTCAGGCCCGCTGGTCCCTCTTTTTTACCCGCTTTGATCTGCGGGTCACCTTCAAACCCGGTATCAAAAATAGGAAAGCGGATGCATTATCCCGGGCTTTCCCAGAAAATTCGGGATCAGACACCTTGCTGGAACGTCCCATCCTGGACTCCAAATGCATTAAATTATTCTCAACTTCCTCAAACCCCATTCCCCCCCAGGGAAAAACATTTGTTCCTCCTCATCTACGGAAGAGCCTTCTTCACTGGTGTCATTCTTCACGATTTTCAGGTCATCTTGGCTCTCGTAAAACATTCGAACTACTCTCTCGACAGTACTGGTGGCCCAAATTCCACTCCGAGGTTAAAGATTTCGTGGCTGCTTGCCCTATCTGTGCCCAAAACAAAATTCCTCGCCAGGTTCCACAAGGGTTACTTCAACCTCTTCCACTACCTACCAAGCCCTGGACCCATCTTAGCATGGACTTCATCACTGACCTACCTCCAGCTAATAAATTTAATACCATCTGGGTTATTGTGGACCGTTTCTCGAAAATGGCACACTTCGTTCCACTCATCAGCCTTCCATCCTCAGCATGTCTAGCTCAACATTTCATTAAGGAAATCTTCCGACTACATGGCTGCCCTGCTGAAATTGTCTCGGATCGTGGGGTACAATTTGTCTCAAAATTCTGGAGATCCCTTTGTCATCTTCTGGGTATCCGTTTGAAATTCTCCTCCGCATATCATCCCCAGACCAACGGCCAGACAGAAAGGGTCAATCAGGATCTGGAGACGTTTCTCAGGATATTTTCTTCAGCCAACCAGAGTAATTGGGTGGATTTGCTACCCTGGGCAGAGTTCGTACATAACAATTCCTTTCACGAATCCACATCAACCACTCCGTTCTCCGTGGTATTTGGAGGTCATCCGCGTATGCCAGAGTTTTCTGCCCTCCCTCCCACCCAAGTTCCAGCAGTTAACACTCTTCGACAGGACTTTCTATCCATCTGGTCTCGAGTTCGAAAGGCCCTTCAGAAATCCTCTACTCGCTACAAGCTGGCAGCAGATAAAAAACGCAGAGCTATTCCTCTTTTGAAGGTTGGCGACAAGGTGTGGTTATCTACAAAGAACATCCGTCTTAAAGTGCCCTGCATGAAACTTGCTCCTCGCTACATTGGTCCTTACAGGATCATTCAAGTAATCAGTCCCGTGTGTTTTAAGCTACGGCTACCACCCACTCTACGTATTGCCAATGCCTTTCATATCTCCTTATTGAGACCACTAATCATTAATCGGTTCTCGGTTCCTGTCACATCTACCACTCCCCTTTCTCTCCAACAAACTGATGAATTCGAGATCAGCCATATTCTGGATTCCAAAAATTCTAGAGGAACAATCAAGTATTTAGTGGATTGGAAGGGGTACGGTCCCGAAGAACGCTCCTGGGCACGGGCTGCAGACATCCGTGCTCCTCTTCTGCTGAAAAAATTTCATTCCAAATTTCCGAAGAAACCAGGTCCTAGGTGTTCGGTGCCCACCTCTAAAGGGGGAGGTACTGTCACGCACCGGACTCCCGCTGCCTCCCCGGGAGCCGGCGGGTGTACCCGCTAACTACAGAGGCCATCCCCACCAAGACCCGCTATTTCTTTTCACTTACCTGGTCCACGCTGCTGCAACTCTCCAGCGCTGTCTCTCCCCTTCTTCCGTTCAGCGCTCAGTGGTTCTGCGCATGCGCAGAACCGTCTAACTGCTTTATGTGTTCTCACTGCCCTCTATTGGCTGGTCAATTGGAACTGCACTATATATACTTCCTCTGACCAGAACTCAATGCTGGTTCTTTCAGTCAATCCCTGACTTTAAGATTGGAAACAGCTCCTGTGTCTTTGCTATTCCCTCAAGCTTCCAAGCTACGTCTCTCCGGGGAACTCACCTCCAGGTGACTACGCTGCTGCATTCCGGTAAAGCACTTCCAAGTGGCGACACTATCTTTTCCTGCTAACCAGCTCCCTAGTGACTACTCCGCTGAACGTCTCAGTTATATTCTCTCTCTCGAGTAACCACGCTGCCAACCTCCCGCCTAAACACCGCTATCAAGTGACAGCGCAGCTTCTACCTGATTCTACGCTCCGTCTGCTGTGTTCGCTGAGAACTTCTCCAGGGGACCGCGACCTGCAAGTGGAAGCCGCAAAAGCCCATATTCCCTTGCGGGAATCTCTGGTGAACACCTTTCACTTGTTAGACTCCGCGCCCCTCGCTGAAGTAACGTCAATCTCAGCTGAACTATCAGGATCCAGTTGAAGTCTCTCTGGTAACGTGACAGTCTTCTTCAAAGGTATGGGCTTTGCACTTTATGACGGCTACTGTTCTGGGTAACTGTATCGCTGTCAGAAGTCCTTTTATGTGTTGTGAGTGTGCCACTGGTGTACCTGCTGCTGTCGTAAAGTTTCTAAGACGCCAAAGGGCCCCAAAATGATGCACTACCCTGAAGGCGTACCTAGAGTCAGTATATATATTGGCTGATTTACCCTCTGCCAATTCACACGCTCTCCTTAGTGCTACTAGTTCTGCCACCTGGGCTGAGTGAGCTGGGCCAAGGGGTTCAGCTTCTACCACATCCTGATCGTCTACAACAGCGTAACCAGTACATAGCTCTCCCGTCTCTGTCTGTCTATGACAACTTCCGTCTGTATAAAACGTAAAATCTACATTTTCTAAGGGGGTGTCACGTATGTCGGGCCTTGCAGTAAAGGTCTGATTCAGGTGTTCCATACAGTCATGCGTGTCAGTATTCTTGCCTAACTCATCATCAACCAGGGTCTCCTCACCTCCCACCCTTTGTGTCTCTTGAGACACATACGGAAGGTATGTAGCTGGATTTAAGGTGCTACATCGTTTGATGGTGATGTTTGAGGGTGCCATCAAGGCTAGTTCCAACTTTGTGAATCTAGCTGAAGAAACATGTCTGGTTTGGGCTGAATTTAACAGAGCTGATAAAGCATGGGGTGTATAGATAGTTGAATTATGTCCTAATACTACATCCTCGCTCTTACTTACCAGAAAAGAAGTTGCTGCTACACTTCTGAGACATGTTGGGAGTGATCTTGCCACATTGTCCAATTGTGCACTGTAATATGCTACCGGTCTGCTAGCGTCACCATGTTTCTGTGCGAGGACACCTGCTGCACAACCATCAGCATCTGTACAGAATAGCTCAAAAGGCTTTTCATAATCAGGTATTCCCAATGCAGGTGCTTTAGTCAGACTGTCTTTGTCACGGGCACTAGGAGTCTTTACCCAGGGATCACCAGGTGGTAGGCTTACCAGAGCAATGTAGATGGTAATAGGGTACTCTGGTAGCTGGGTGATCACGGACCAGGAAGCAGCAGATGATGAGATGCTCAGGAAAGTCTATGACTAGCAGCACTGGTAATATGGAGGTAATAGTACACGAGGAACTGTAGGACAAGGACACGTGAAGGTAGTCAGTGGTCTGCGGTAGCAAGTTGTACCACTGCTATAGTGAGGAGGAATGTCCAACAGAAACGAGGAGATGATGAGAGTCAGCGGTCTGCGGATAGCAAGTGATACCGCTGTCTGAGTGAAGGAGTGGAATCCAAGTGGAGGTATCCAGGGAGTCAGTGGTCTGCGATAGCAAGTTGTACCACTGCTATGGGAAAGGATACTGGAACAGGTGATACTGGAAACAGGGATCAGTGGTCTGCTACCAGCAAGTTGTACCACTGAATATATATGTGAGGAGGTGCACAGGGAGAGACTGCAACACAGGATATACACAGGCACCTTATATACGATCCACAGTAACATGCACAATATATATAAATGACTGAACAGGTCTGCAAATATAGAAAGTCTCTTGAAGTAGTCCAGCACAAGTTAACACAGTCAATGATGGCAATAGACTCAGCGGATAGCAGACTCCAGAGGAGAACCAACACAGTCCAGCAAGATATGCAATACACCAGCACAGTCAATGAGAAGTATGCATACCGTGGTTCAGAAGCAGGCAGTCAGAGAGGAGTGCAGGGATACCTGAGCGGCAGGAGGCCGGCTGGATGAGAAGTCCCAGGATAGCTGAGGCAGCGGTCAGTAGGTGCAGCGCACAGATAAGTAGACCAACAGGGACACGAATCCACAGGAATCAGTAACACGTGGAACTGGACTCAAGCAGGACCCAGGAGAGTGGAGATGATCCAGCAGAGGAGTAGTTGATGAGATATAAATCCAATGCTGACAGGAGGGTAGACCTGCGGGACACGTGAAGGCGTGGAGAGCGGATCAGCAGTAGATGGGTGATAGCGCGGTCAGCAGCAGCAGGGCTCTGCGGTACACGGAGGTAACCAGTAGCAACCAATAGTTGTCAGTAGCGATGGAACACGGGAGAGCAGAGTAGACCAGAAGCTGTTGATCACGGAGAGTAGCAAATGGCAATGAGAGCAGCAGTCTCGAGGAAACACAGGAGAGCTGAGAAGAGACTGCAGTGCACAGGAGCAGCGGATGGAAATCAGCTAACTTGTCACGATGATGAACACAGGCGAGTTGTAGGCTGGAGGCTGTAGTGCACGGAAGCAGCGGATAGACATCAGCTAACAATCCCGATGATGAACACAGGCGAGTTGTAGGCTGGAGGCTGTAGTGCACGGAAGCAGCGGATAGACAACAGCTAACAGTCACGGTAATGAACACAGGCGAGTTGCAGGCTGGAGGCTTGTAGTGCACGGAGGCAACGGATAGGAATCAGCTCACGGACTTAATGAGGAACAGGTGAGTGGATGTAAAGTAACGGTTGGAGTGCACAGAGGCAGCGGGTAGAAACCAGCAAACAGTCACAGTGAAATATAATAGCGTGATGTGGATTAGAGGACTGTAGTGCACGGAGGCAGCGGATAGGTATCAGCAAACAGTCACAATGATAAGTAATAGCGTTGAAGTGGTTTGGAAGACTGTAGTGCACGGAGGCAGCGGATAGGAATCAGCTAACAGTCACAATGATAAGTAATAGCGTTGAAGTGGTTTGGAAGACTGTAGTGCACGGAGGCAGCGGATAGGAATCAGCTAACAGTCACGATGATACAGTTGATGGTAGAAGTGGTATGGGAACCACAGTAGTAGAAGTGGTTTGGAAACCACAGAGGTAGAAGTGGTTTGGAAACCACAGGAATCAGCAGCGCTGAAAACACGAGGAATACAGGAACACCTTCAGAGACTCATAGGAAATGAGACTCCAAGATCAGGCAACGTGGTGTTGACCACAGGTGCTTAATATAGGGAGTGTTGCCTGATCTGCCAATTGAGTTAAAGGGACATACACTGAAGTATAGGAAAGGGCTGCGCATGCGCAGACCCTCAGGATGGAGGACGGCCACGGTTCCTAAATGTCCGGGAAGAGGCACTCACGGTACGGTGAGTGACAGTACCCCCCCTTTTAAAGGTGGGCACAGAACGCCTGGAACCGGGCTTGTCCGGCTTTTTGGAGTAGAACTTCTTCAAAAGGGCAGGAGCATTAAGATCTTCAGCTTTGATCCAAGAGCGCTCCTCAGGACCAAAGCCCTTCCAATGAACGAGGAAACGGAGGACTCCTCGCGAAATTTTTGCGTCTAGTACCTCAGTAATCTCGAAATCCTCCTCCTGATGAACTTGAACTGGCTGCGGAGCTGAGGGAGGATTTGAGAAACGGTTGATAATAAGAGGTTTGAGTAAAGACACATGGAAGGCATTAGAAATCCGAAGATTCTTAGGAAGAAGAAGTTTCACACATACTGGATTGATTACTTGAATGATCCTATATGGACCAATAAAACGAGGGGCGAATTTCATAGATGGAACCTTCAAACGAATGTTTTTAGTAGATAACCAGACACGATCTCCAATTTTTAGTGGTGGAATAGCCCGCCTCTTCTTATCTGCGAAAGATTTATATTTGATAGATGTCTTCTTTAAACAGGTTTTGACCTGAGACCAGATGTTTTTAAAGGTCAGACAAGCCATCTCCACCGCAGGAACTTGGGTGGGCGGGAGGGCAGGAAATTCCGGAAAAGACGGATGGTGACCGTAGACCACAAAAAATGGAGTTTTGGATGATGACTCATGGAACATGTTGTTATTGGCGAATTCAGCCCAAGGAAGCAACTCTACCCAGTTGTCTTGATTGGCTGAAGAGAACATCCTTATAAAAGTCTCAAGATCTTGATTGACACGTTCAGTTTGTCCGTTAGATTGCGGATGGTAAGAAGATGAGAGTGCTAATCGTATGCCCAAGGTTTTACAAAGGGCTCGCCAGAATCTGGAAACAAATTGTACTCCTCTATCCGACACAATCTCAGAAGGACATCCATGGATACGGAAGATCTCTTTAATGAAGTGTTCAGCCAGAGTAGACGAGGAAGGCAAACCAGATAGAGGAATGAAATGAGCCATTTTCGAAAATCTGTCCACCACCACCCAAATAGTGTTATGATTCTTACTAGGTGGTAAGTCAGTAACGAAATCCATACTAATATGGGTCCACGGTTTGGACGGAATGGGTAGTGGTCGCAGCAACCCTGCTGGAGTTCTGCGGGAGGATTTGAACTGGGAACATAGCTCGCAGGAAGCAATGAACTCTTTGACGTCTCTCCTCATTGAGGGCCACCAGTAACTTCGAGAGAGAATCTCAAAGGTCTTGTGTTCACCGGCGTGTCCAGAAAAACGAGAGGCATGGAACCACGAAAGGATTTTCCTCCTTAGAGTAGGAGGCACGAGGGTCTTCCCAAATGGTAGCGTTTTGGTGGATGAAGCAGCCAGTGAGATACATTTGGGGTCTAGAATGGTATGGTTGGAAACCTCTTCTATATCAGAGGACGTCACAAAGGCTCTAGATAAAGCGTCAGCTTTTTTGTTCTTGGCAGCTGGTTTGAAGGTTATTATTAATTCAAAACGGGAAAAGAAAAGAGACCATCTTGCTTGACGAGGGTTCAAGCATTGGGCAGACTGGAGATATGACAAGTTCTTATGATCCGTGAAGATCGTCACCGGATGGCGAGCTCCCTCCAATAAGTATCTCCATTCCTCTAATGCAGCTTTGATAGCTAGTAACTCCTTGTCCCCGATAGTATAATTCTTCTCTGCGGGCAGGAGGCCCCGAGAATAGAAGGCACAAGGGTGGAATTTTTGCTGTTCCGAGCGTTGAGAGAGAATAGCTCCTAAGCCCACATTAGAGGCATCTACTTCCAGGAAGAAGGGGAGTGTCACATCAGGCTGTCGAAAGATTGGAGCCGAAGAGAAGGACTCTTTTAGTGTTTGGAAGGCTTGAAGAGCCTCAGGTGACCATTGCTTAGGATTAGCCCCCTTCCTAGTCAGGGCCACAATAGGAGATGCAATGGAAGAAAAGTCTTGAATAAAGCGTCTATAGTAATTGGCAAAACCTAAAAAACGCTGGATAGCACGAAGAGTAGTTGGCTGGGGTCAATGTAGTACAGCATTCACCTTGTCTGGATCCATCTTCAGGCCAACTCCGGAAACTATATACCCCAAGAATGGAATCTGGGGTAATTCGAATGAACATTTTTCTAATTTACAAAACAATGAATTTTTCCGTAGCCTGGAAAGGACTTCTGCCACATGTTGGTGGTGAGAAGGCAGGTCCTGTGAAAAGATCAATATGTCGTCCAGATAGACGACGACACATACATATAATAAGTCCCGGAAGATCTCATTGATGAAACCTTGAAAAACAGCGGGGGCATTACACAGCCCGAAAGGCATTACCAGATATTCGTAATGCCCATCTCTGGTGTTAAACGCTGTCTTCCATTCGTCACCGGAACGGATTCTGATTAAATTGTAGGCACCACGAAGATCCAATTTAGTAAAGATACGGGCTCCCTTGATGCGATCGAATAGCTCAGTGATCAGCGGAATGGGATACCGATTCTTAATAGTAATGGCATTGAGTCCACGAAAATCTATGCAAGGGCGTAAAGATCCATCCTTCTTTTTAACGAAGAAGAACCCAGCTCCAGCGGGAGAGGTGGAAGGTCGAATAAACCCACGCTGGAGGTTCTCCTGTATATACTCAGATGTAGCTTGAGTTTCAGGTAACGAGAGTGGATAGACCCGGCCCCTGGGGGGAGTCTTGCCAGGTAGAAGATCGATCGGACAATCCCAAGAACGATGAGGAGGAAGACGTTCAGACTGAGCTTTATCAAAAACATCCGTAAATGAAGCATATTGAGGAGGAAGTCCCGGTGAGGTAGATGAGATGGAAGATTGCTGTACTTTGAGAGGAATGACTTGGGAAAGGCAACGATGGTGACATTCAGACCCCCAAGACGTGACTTGAGGGGTGCGCCAGTCAATCTGGGGAGAGTGACACTGAAGCCATGGAAGGCCTAAGACAATTGGACTAGTCGTAACAGGGAGGATTAAAAACGATATTTCTTCCTGATGCAGAGCACCAATCAGAAGGGTTACTGGAGACGTACTCTGGGTGATGAGACCGTTGATGAGACGTGATCCATCTATAGCCGTCACAGTAATGGGTGTTTTTAAGGTAATCACTGGTAGGGACCATTGATTTACTAATGATTTGGAGATAAAATTTCCTGCTGCTCCGGAATCAATCAATGCCTGTGACTCAAAGGTTTTGGTAGCACAGGAAATTGTAACATCAAAGGCGCAGACTTTAGATTTCATGGAAGATGGAGAGGACTCCAGGGACCCTAACTTCACCTCTCCAGAACTAGTTAGGGCCTGGCATTTCCCGATCTCTTAGGGCAAGAGCTGAGCATATGAGTGGAATCAGCACAATAGATACAGAGTCTATTCTTTACTCTCCGTTTCCTCTCCTCTGAAGATAATTTGGAACGTCCTATCTCCATGGGAATCACAGAGGGTGAAACTGGACGAAATTGAGGGTTAGAACGAAGAGGTGCTTTAGCAGAAGTTGTTTTCTCAGCCTCTCTTTCACGAAATCTCATATCAACACGATGGCAAAGAGAGATCAGATCTTCAAGTGACGAAGGAAGCTCCTGGGTAGTCAGTGCATCTTTAATTTTATCGGAGAGCCCCTGCCAGAAGGCGGCAACTAGGGCTTCAGTGTTCCACTGAAGTTCAGAGGCTAAGATCCTAAATTGAATGATGTACTGTCCTACTGTATGAGATCCTTGTCGCAGACGGAGGATGCTGGAAGCAGCGGAGGTCACACGACCTGGTTCATCGAACACACTTCGGAATGTAGAAATGAATTTGGCACTATCTTGCAATATTGGGTCGTTTCTTTCCCACAGAGGGGAGGCCCAAGCCAGGGCTTGTCCAGAAAACAAAGAGATAAGATAGGCCACTCTGGAACGATGGGTAGAAAAATTTTGAGGTTGGAGCTCAAAATGGACTGAACATTGATTAAGGAAACCCCTACAAGTTTTGGGGTCCCCATCGTACTTTGACGGAGTAGGCAGGTGAAGCGTAGAAGCTGTAGACACCTGGGATGGCACTGGGGAAACGGAGGAAAGCACAGGAGCCTCAGTAGTAGCTGTCACAGTCTGTCCAGATGTTCCTTGGGAGGTTAACGATTGATAACACTGAAGTAACAGCTGTTGGCGGGCATCCTGTTGCTCCACACGGCTGACCAGATGCTGCAGCATCTCTTTGGCTGTAGGTTCCGTATCTGGGTCTGTCATGGCCTGATCTTACTGTCACGGGCACTAGGAGTCTTTACCCAGGGATCACCAGGTGGTAGGCTTACCAGAGCAATGTAGATGGTAATAGGGTACTCTGGTAGCTGGGTGATCACGGACCAGGAAGCAGCAGATGATGAGATGCTCAGGAAAGTCTATGACTAGCAGCACTGGTAATATGGAGGTAATAGTACACGAGGAACTGTAGGACAAGGACACGTGAAGGTAGTCAGTGGTCTGCGGTAGCAAGTTGTACCACTGCTATAGTGAGGAGGAATGTCCAACAGAAACGAGGAGATGATGAGAGTCAGCGGTCTGCGGATAGCAAGTGATACCGCTGTCTGAGTGAAGGAGTGGAATCCAAGTGGAGGTATCCAGGGAGTCAGTGGTCTGCGATAGCAAGTTGTACCACTGCTATGGGAAAGGATACTGGAACAGGTGATACTGGAAACAGGGATCAGTGGTCTGCTACCAGCAAGTTGTACCACTGAATATATATGTGAGGAGGTGCACGGGGAGAGACTGCAACTCAGGATATACACAGGCACCTTATATACGATCCACAGTAACATGCACAATATATATAAATGACTGAACAGGTCTGCAAATATAGAAAGTCTCTTGAAGTAGTCCAGCACAAGTTAACACAGTCAATGATGGCAATAGACTCAGCGGATAGCAGACTCCAGAGGAGAACCAACACAGTCCAGCAAGATATGCAATACACCAGCACAGTCAATGAGAAGTATGCATACCGTGGTTCAGAAGCAGGCAGTCAGAGAGGAGTGCAGGGATACCTGAGCGGCAGGAGGCCGGCTGGATGAGAAGTCCCAGGATAGCTGAGGCAGCGGTCAGTAGGTGCAGCGCACAGATAAGTAGACCAACAGGGACACGAATCCACAGGAATCAGTAACACGTGGAACTGGACTCAAGCAGGACCCAGGAGAGTGGAGATGATCCAGCAGAGGAGTAGTTGATGAGATATAAATCCAATGCTGACAGGAGGGTAGACCTGCGGGACACGTGAAGGCGTGGAGAGCGGATCAGCAGTAGATGGGTGATAGCGCGGTCAGCAGCAGCAGGGCTCTGCGGTACACGGAGGTAACCAGTAGCAACCAATAGTTGTCAGTAGCGATGGAACACGGGAGAGCAGAGTAGACCAGAAGCTGTTGATCACGGAGAGTAGCAAATGGCAATGAGAGCAGCAGTCTCGAGGAAACACAGGAGAGCTGAGAAGAGACTGCAGTGCACAGGAGCAGCGGATGGAAATCAGCTAACTTGTCACGATGATGAACACAGGCGAGTTGTAGGCTGGAGGCTGTAGTGCACGGAAGCAGCGGATAGACATCAGCTAACAATCCCGATGATGAACACAGGCGAGTTGTAGGCTGGAGGCTGTAGTGCACGGAAGCAGCGGATAGACAACAGCTAACAGTCACGGTAATGAACACAGGCGAGTTGCAGGCTGGAGGCTTGTAGTGCACGGAGGCAGCGGATAGGAATCAGCTCACGGACTTAATGAGGAACAGGTGAGTGGATGTAAAGTAACGGTTGGAGTGCACAGAGGCAGCGGGTAGAAACCAGCAAACAGTCACAGTGAAATATAATAGCGTGATGTGGATTAGAGGACTGTAGTGCACGGAGGCAGCGGATAGGAATCAGCAAACAGTCACAATGATAAGTAATAGCGTTGAAGTGGTTTGGAAGACTGTAGTGCACGGAGGCAGCGGATAGGAATCAGCTAACAGTCACAATGATAAGTAATAGCGTTGAAGTGGTTTGGAAGACTGTAGTGCACGGAGGCAGCGGATAGGAATCAGCTAACAGTCACGATGATACAGTTGATGGTAGAAGTGGTATGGGAACCACAGTAGTAGAAGTGGTTTGGAAACCACAGAGGTAGAAGTGGTTTGGAAACCACAGGAATCAGCAGCGCTGAAAACACGAGGAATACAGGAACACCTTCAGAGACTCATAGGAAATGAGACTCCAAGATCAGGCAACGTGGTGTTGACCACAGGTGCTTAATATAGGGAGTGTTGCCTGATCTGCCAATTGAGTTAAAGGGACATACACTGAAGTATAGGAAAGGGCTGCGCATGCGCAGACCCTCAGGATGGAGGACGGCCACGGTTCCTAAATGTCCGGGAAGAGGCACTCACGGTACGGTGAGTGACAGTCTTTAAGATTAAAGAATGCTTGCTCTGACTTTTCTGTGTGTACCACAGGTTCTGGTTTTCAGGAAGAGACTAGCTCCTGCAATGGTAATGCCAGAATAGAAAAACCTGGGATCCAGGATCTACAGTATCCACACATCCCCAAGAAAGTACGAATCTGCTTCTGGCTCTTCGGCAGAGTCATGTGTTGTATGGCCTCAATTCTGTCGGTTGTCAGGTGTCTTAGCCCCTTAGTGAGGCAGTGTCCTAAGTATTTGACCTTAGTCCGACATGGCTGTAATTTATCCTTTGCCACCTTGTGCCCTGTTTGTGAAAGATGAACAACAATTTAGTATCATGTAAACATGACATAAAAGAATCAGAGCACTACAACAAATCGTCCACATATTGAATTAGAACAGACCCATTGTGGGGTTGAAAGGATTGCAAACAGTCATGTAAGGCTTGGGAGAAAATACTGGGGCTGTCAATGAACCCCTGGGGTAGTCTGGTCCATGTATATTGCACTCCCTTGTAGGAGAATGCAAAAAGGTATTGGCAGTCAGGGTGAAGAGGGACTGAGAAGAAAGCAGAACATAGATCAATGACAGTAAAATGACTGGCAGACGGTGGAATCTGCATGAGGATGACAGCTGGATTCGGCACTACGGGGAATTGGCTCTCAACAACTTTATTAATTCCCCTTAATTCCTGGACTGATCTATAGCCCCTCCCCCCATTCTTCTTCACAGGTAAAATGGGACTATTTGCTGTACTGGCTGTACAAATTAAAATCCCTTGTTGTAACAGCCTCTCAATAACAGGATATACCCCTAGTTCCACCTCCGGTTTTAATGGATACTGTGGGATTTTTGGAGCTATCCTACCACTTTTTAGATTGACCATGACAGGGGCTACGTTTGCCATCAGTCCAGTGTCCTGTCCATCTCTGGTCCATAGTGAACCTGGTATTTCCAGCAACATCCCCTTTACTTTAGATGGACTTTGTTCTATAACAGGAGAGTGTAACATTAACCTTTGAGGGGTATCCAATATATCCTGCACCTCATGTGCGACCTTCTCCGGTATATCTAAGAACACACCATCAGAAGTACAGTATATGACACATCCCATTTTACATAACAAGTCTCTCCCTAGCAAGTTAGTAGGAGCTGCCGCAGCCAAGAGAAACGAATGCTTGGTATGCAGGGGCCCGATAGTAACCTCAGCTGGTTTAGTTAGTGGATAATGCAACACTTTTCCCGTTACCCCGATGGCTGGAATTGTTTTACTGGTCACCTGTAGATTGAAAGGAGAGGTTATCACAGACCGGGCCGCCCCTGTATCTACAAGAAAAGTTTCTTTCCTACCAGCTATGTCAACTATCATTGTTGGTTCTTCACTCTGACTCTCAGTTAACCCCACTGGTTGTAGACTACAGGTATGACCTGACCCCTAGCGCTGACTATCATTTTCCCGCGCAATATGTGTGGTTATAATATGTGCGGGTAGATGTGAGTCTTCGATTCTATGTGAATTTTTCCTTGGAGGATATCTATGTGTCCCACCTCTAGGGCTGTATCTGTCTTTTTTACAATCCCTCCTCAAGTGTCCTTCTTCATTACAATTGAAACATCTGATCACTCTATGTTTCTTATTATGTGGGTTGTATGCTGGTGGTCGTGTATGCATCCCCTCTAGAGCCTGTATACTCACCGTCATTAAACTATCACCTTTCTCCTCCTTTTGTCTAAAAAGGTTTTTGTCGTGCTCCACAGCAGACTCCCTAAGAGAATCTACTGTGATGCCCCTCCAATTAGGTAATGTGGTTTGTACTCTGGATTTTAAATTTTCTCTAAGGCCATCCATTAATACTCCTACAGCTACTTCCCTATGATGTGGGTCCTCCCCTATGTTGGATATCCCAGTGAACCGTGTTATCGCTGCTATAGCTCTAATGAAGTAATCTGCTGCTGTTTCACTATCCTTTTGTTTAATTGTGAAAATCTTACTCCAATTTAATACTACTGGAAAATAGATGGCTAAGTGTTTGACAATTTGTTCTATATTCTTTTGGTTAATCTCATCAGTCAAGGTGTCATCTTCCTCTAACAAACAATCTTCAATACATTTTTGTATGTTAGTATTGGGAGGAAGATACGCCCTCAACACTACACGCCAATCCTTATTGGTTGGTTCGTGGGCATTTCCTAAGTCTTTAACAAATTTCTGACATTTAGCTAACTCCTTTCTAGGATCTGGGAATTCAGTCATAATGGAACGTAATTCTGATCTAGTCCAGGGACAATGCATTGTAACATTTCTTAAAGGAACTACACCATCCTTATCTGGTTTCCCATTGGGAACTGATATTGTGCGAACTGGGTATGCACCCTCTGGTTCACTGACTTCAGGGGACACTACATGTTTTGCTGGTTCAAGATTTAGAACGCTTTCACTCCTAGTGATCACGCTACTCTCACCTATCTTAGCCATTTTCTCATACTTGTGCTGAGCCTCTAGTACACTAACAGCATGGGCAATGGCCGAAATCACAGAGGGTTCATCTCATCTTCTGATACACTTGTTTTAAACTGGCTTAAAACAGGATACAACTTAGCAATTTTTCTTTTTTCAGTTTTAATACCGGCTGTACTTACCGCTCCCGCCACATAAGGTGGCGGGGGCTCGCCTGCGCTGAGTTTGCCACACTTCTCAACGGCTACTTCCGCAGTGCGCGCTTTTTTCGCCACGCCTACTTCCGGTTTGCATTCAGCTGCTCTGCCACGTGTTACCTTCCATTTGCCACAATTTTAAACAATCATTATGTCTATTTCTCTTTTTCGTTGACTTGATCAACCATACTTTATCCTTTACAGTATTTAGTACCTCTGCATTAAAACTTCCTATTGTTGGGAAAGGCCTATCACAATCTTTGGTCATCTTGACCCACGTGTCACAATACACAGTTGCGTATGCACCATATTTCTTACACATGAGAAACCTCGCTGAACCAATAGGACCTTCCTTAGGCAGTACACTGACCATCTCTAGCGTATGCTTAGCACCCATGTTGAACAACACCAATCTATGCAGAACACTTTCAACAATTTGCTACAAACACTCTACCGCTAGAGATCTCTTACTGGCCGTGGACGTATTTGCTCAAGCCGCGTCCACTCACTTCCTCTTGTATTAAATAAGGACCCCTAACACAGACAATCTCACTGTGGGATCCAAGGGCTATCAGCTCCTCGATACCCTGGCTAAACCACAAAATCTGTTGAGTTTATTATAACTGGGAGAACAAAGTCGATACAATCAACCAGCCTTTCCAATATAATTCCTCCTAGCTGCTTCACCAATTCGCACTAACGATGCGGTTAGATCGCACTGCCTACCAATACTAATTATTAGTAAACCTTGCGATCTATTGGTAGCGCTTTGCGAAAACCCTGTTTTCACATTCGGTATACCTGCCCTGTATACCGTCCTTCAGTTGGGCAATCCGCCTCGTCAGACAGCAACTGAGCACAATGAATAATAAACAGTGTATCTATGTTACAAAATCACACACTATACACCTTTTCTGCGCAGAAAATCAAAAGTTCCCAACAACAGTAATAATATCTCAGAGGCTTTCACAAGTAATTATATTATGCACATACAATAACTATCAAGACGATTGTTTAACCACGTGGCAAATCTACCAGAAGTTCGCGTACGAACAGCAGGGAATACACATACGCTAAGCAATGCAATACAGTTAAAACGCACAATGACAGTAAAAAGAAACAGTTTTCTCTTTTGTCCCTAGGTTCTAGTTAGCGTGCCCTAGATAATGCAAAACGGACATTCGGTTTCACAACACAGAGTAAAATTCAGGTTTTGAACACATTGTGTTCTTACCCGTATATGACTCGTCTCCACCCTTTGTTGTGGAACCGAAATCCGTTGGTCTTGCGTATCATCGGCAACGAAACCTCCAAAGCTCACGAGCCCCCAAATTGTTATGTGCGTATTGTCGCTAACCAAGGTTAAGACGACCCTGCTGTGGAATGTATTATTGCCCTTCTTGTCTGTAAAAACACACGTTTATACATACAGAACAGAGCCATTGTTGATTCCTATATGTTTTGTTACAGTGTTTAAAGTACAGCACAATGTTAAGCCACAAACCTATGTATATATATTTACATTGTTATGTGCGTATTGTCGCTAACCAATAACGAATGTCGGACCTCGATCTGTGTTTCCAACGCACAAAGATTTATTCGCAAATAGTAGAATAATATGCTCAAGCGAAGTGATAATAAATACAGCCGTTACTTATCGCAGGCGCTCTGGATCCAGTGTACAGTCATTCAATCCTGAAGTCTGGGGACAAGATGTCTGAACACTAGATGCGAAGCTGCTGCTTATATACACACAAAAATACAGTAACACAATGAAGATGGTATAGCTTGCATCTATTGGTCCAGGTCTCAGAAAGGTCCAAGGGGTTGTCAATCATTGGCTAGTTCATCCTAAGGAATTACAAAGGAGGGGGTCTCCTCTCCAGTGGGTATGCTCGGCTCTTCCCGCCAAGATTCCTTAGTCTTAAGTAGTTCATAATTCCCCATCATTCATAACTTGTGTATGCACCCTGCGATTCCCTCGCAGGGTGAACCAAACAGTAGGATATGTAAAGAGGTTTATTATGATACCACTCATGATATGATTCCTTCAACCTGTTCCGTGTATTTCACTAATATGCATGTAACTCTAATATAAAATATAAATACTACTATATTTTGACATAACTGACTGAGGGGCACATTTATCATTATTCACATAAAGTGAAAAGTAGTTTTCAATCCTTATCGCAATGATAAGGATTGAACTACTTCTCACATTTATGTACAGCCGTGCAGAGAAACAGCAGTTCCGAAAAACTGCTTCAGTGATAAAAAAAAACATACTTACCCCCCTCTTTGGAAGCGCTGTCTTCAGGTCTTCTCCTCACTCTTCAAGTGCGCATATCCAGTTCCAAGAACTGGACATGCGCACACAGATCCCCTCTCTGTCTCTGCAACAATAGTTGCAGAGAGAGAGCTGTGAGTGACAGGGAGGGATCATGTGATCCCTCCACACATGCGCTGTCCAGCTCTGCTCCCTGGAGCAGAGCTGGACATAACGAGGAAGAAAAGAACATGTTACAGTTCTGATGATAAACGCCAGCTTCAGCTAGCGTACATTTACATTACAAGTTTCCGAAAAATTTGTTTTTTCGGAACTTGTTAAATGCCGGCCCCGAGCAGTCACCATACTGTTGTATGGTGACTGTTAGAAAAAACGAACTGCAGCGAAAATTAATGGTTTTGGAGATTGAACAGTCGAACGGAGCTATCATAAATATCAATTGCAGACTTACTTTACCTAATTACACGGTAAGTGCACGATAGTGCAATACCGTCATTTGTTAAATGTGCCCCTATGTGTTGCAACTACCATTAATGTGTACTATTTTATTAGTATGCGTGTGAGTGCGAATGTTTGGTAAAAGACCAATTACTGTTGCTGCCACGTGTAGTGGATGCGTACGCCCTTTCACGCCGTAGCGTGCCCTTATACGTCGTAGTGTACTGTACGCATCTTTTCAGACAAAGACAACCAAGTTTGCTCGACTTTAAGTGAAATGACTTTTTCCAATTTGCTGACTTCAACAACATATATTTCGCCTGTGTGCATTTTGGGTTAACATTTAACAGTGTGATCTAAATTAAAGCCATGCATCTTTTAAAAAACAATAAGTTTTGATCTCCTTACCAGGGAATATACAAGTGTATACACATAGTACACTCCAGGCCAGTGTGTGTTTTGTGATTGTGTTTAACACACACAGCAATCTACTGAAGATATTTTGGTTCAAAAACTATATGTATGCTTGCCTGTAGAGCTACACCTGTATACATAAAGCCACTCTTGAACGGTGTATACACAAAGTACAGCCCAAGTACGGGCTTCCAGTTCCACTGCAGATGCAGGACGGTTCACGCATGCACATTTGGTCCCACACTGGCTTGGAGAAGTTCAGCCTTACCACTGCCAGCCAGTATTACCAGAGAACGGAGCGTCATTCAGCAGCCCCAGTGAAACTTCATTGTTAAATAGCGGCAAGAGAAGATTGCCATTAAATTATAAACCTCTCGGGTTTCTTGAATCCCTCAAAGTGTTTAGGCCCCTGTTTATTAATGACCATATTTTTAACACAAACCCTTTCAATCCTTATTGCAAAGATAATGATTGAAAGATTGTGATAATTTATTGAAAATCTTCCCAGGAACAGCAGATTTTCGTAACTGCAGATCCTGTTGAAGACCCGTCTCCTATCTTTTCTCTGGTCACTATTGCCACCTTTGCGATAGTGACTGGAGGGGAGAGCAGTAAGATGCAGTGATGGATCCCTCTACTGCAGTGTTTCTCAAACCCAGTCCTCAGGGTCACCTAACAGTGCAGATTTTCCAGGTCACAAGTGAAATAATTAGTCCCACCTTCGGATCTATCAAAATGTGTTAGTCAGTGTCGAAGTCAGCAAATTGGATAAAGTCATTTAAATTAATATCGAGCAAACTTGGTTGTCTTTGTCTGAAAATATGCATAGAGCACGCTACGGCGTGGAAGGGCATATCCAGCCGCAACACGTGGCAATAACAGTTTTTACACTTTTACACATATTTGCACAAACACACACATTTGTAATTAGTACACATTAATGGTAGTTGCAACATAGTTATTTAGGTCAAAATATAGTAGTATTTATGTTTAATATTATAAGTTACATGCATGTTGGTAAAACATAAGGTTCAGGTTATAGGAAATGTGTCATGTCTGGTATCATTTTAATGCCCTATTCATCAGCAGCTGTCCGGTACATCCGCCGAAGAGATCACGCATTGCATACTCTAGTTATTGATGTTAGGGAATAAATCTTTAAAGTGATACTGACTATAAAATGCTAATAGACTAGTTGAAACTGGAGTCTTGGGGGGAAAGTCGGAGCACATCACCTGGAGAGATGACCCCCACCTTTGGATATTTTGGTTTGAACTGGCCTATGACCTGCAGCACACTGGAACTTCCTAAAACCTGGACCAATAGAAGCAAGCCACACCATCTGCTTTGTTTTACTGTATTTCTGACTGCATATAAGCAGTAGCTTTGGACTCAGTGACCAGTCTTCTTTGACCACAGACTTCAGACCTGAATGACTGTTCACTGGATCCAGAGCGCCTGTGATAAGTAACGGCTGTACTTATTTTATTTCTCTTGAATTATTCCGCTACTTTTGGATAATAAATCTTTGTGCGTTGGAAACACAAATCGAGATTCGACAATCATTATTGGATGTACGCCAGCCTGAGCTGGCGTACATTACCGTATGCGTAAATGCCTTTTCATTCCTTATTAAATTGCGACATCTATGGGGACTGTTCTGTACAGAGATGGTCACTGACACCCGTGTTTTGGATCTGGATTACCTTCGTGTTTTGGTTTTGGGTTTGGTTTTGTTTTGTTTTGCAATTTGTTAAAAAAAAGTATTTTTTGGGCTAAAATAACTTAATTTAGGTATTATTTTGTACCTACATTATTATTAACCTCACTAACACTAATTTCCAGTCATTTCCATTCAATTTTGACCACCTCATAAGTCACAATATGATTTTGATACACTTTCAAAGAAAAATTGCTGCAGTTCTTGCCAGTGATAAGAAAAAGTTCATTGTCATGCCTGGGCATAAGACCAAAAATCCACCTCTTAAGTGTACAATTATTTTTACACAAATCCTGACAACAGCTGTCTAGCCATTTATAGTGTTTATAAAGTCAAACTCAGTAGAGGTAGGGACCTTAACCATCTAGGATCCTCATCCATCTTAGTTCATGGAAAGCTGTTGGGAAAATCAGAAACTTATGTTAAAAAAAATAACAACAAGCAGTCCAGCATCATCTACCTCCCTTCTCTCATCTAGATCCCAGCACCTGCAATCTACACCCCCAACACCTTTACCATCCATTTCCCCAGAAGCAACAATTGACTGTTAAACAAACGTTTGCAAGAGGAAGCAAGTATGAAACCTGTCACCCAGTCGCAAAGCGGATCACAGACGCCATGGGGACTATGCTAGCATTACATCTGCGTCCAATGTCTACTATTAATACAGTTGGTTTAAGACATTTAATTAAGGTCTTGTGTGCTTGTTACCAAATTTCATCACTATACCATTTTACTAGAAAAGCTATTACTCACCAGTACCAGAAGGTTCCTAAAAATGTAATTATTGGGATACAAAATTCCATTCTACCCACTGTACACTTAACCACAGATACGTGGACAAGCGGAACTGGGTAAACTAAAGATTATATGACTGTGGCAGCCCACTGGGTTGGTGATTCGCCTTCACCAGCAGGGATAGCAGCAGCTTGTACCCAAGTACATCACATTTTTCTGAAGTAGGCTACACTATGTATCAGCGGCTTCACTAAGAGGCATACAGCTGACAATCTGTTACAAAAAGTAAGGGATGTCATTGCAACATGGCTAATCTTGCTTGGACTCTCCTGAGGATATGTGATTTCTGATAACGACACCAATATTGTTCAAGCATTACAGTGGGGGGAATTCCATCACATTTCCTGTTTTACTCACACAATCAACTTGGTGTTACAGAACTTTTAAAAAATGACATGCAGGAGATGCTGTTTGTGTCCCTCAAAATTTAGAGTCATTTTCTGGATTCTGTAACAGCATGTAGGCAGGGCCATCTTTTCCATTGGGCATGATGGGCAGCTGCCCGGGGGGCCCACGGGCAAGGGGGCCCCATAGGCACGGCTCTTAATGAGAATAAATAATCCTGCAAAAGAAAAAAACCTGCAAAAAAACCTTCAAGGGTCACTGAGCAAGTACATCTATCTATCTCTATCTCTATATATCTATATCTATATTTGTATCTGTATACATCTATATATCTATATCTATATCTAGGTGCCCAGGTGCACTGCTTTGCTCGGGGGCCCATAATGTTGTTAAGATGGCCCTGCATGTAGGAGAATGCAACAGCTGCAAGAAGACTAGCATTTGAGGGGAATGTACTTTAGTCCAGCGAAGTAGTCACCTGTGAAGAGAGTGCAGACACAGTTAGCTTGAGTCAAGTGATTGCCTTAATAATACATTTTGAAAAGGAGCTACAGAAATTTAACGGATGAAATAAAACAAAGTAAATGTGCTAACTATATTTTAAGTTTAGATTAACTACTTAATTTGCTTCGCCAGGATCCAAGAGCTATTAACATCTTGTAATGGCGTCTTCTCCTTCAGTTTCTCTGGCAACTGCTTGTTGGAAAAAAAGTAGCTTTCCCAAGACACCCAGTGGTGATGCAGATGAGTCCGCACAACATTTTGATATTTGCTCTGCTGTAAAAGAATTGGCCAAAAATCGTGACAGCTCTGCCCTAAAATGAACTACTAATTCCATTTTGGAAGGCCATTATCGGCAATTACATCATAGTACACAGACTTCTATGATGTTGAATTCCAGTGGGGATGAATTAGTATTGTTTGAGGAAGATTAACACTGAACCCTGCCACCTCTCCTGTTTATGAGTGAGCTATGGTACAATAAAATGTAACTGCAGATTTAGACCAAGACTGTCAGCCCTATTATTTCTATTTCAGCAATTACAATTAGCAATGGAGCTCTTCTCTTTGGGTGTTACCTATACAACGCAGTAGAATGTGCCTTCAAATTCTACAGACAAGCCTGCTTGTCTTCCTCTTCATTAATGACTCTTAGCATTTGAGCACTAGTCTTTGGGTCTATATTACACCCAAACCTTATTAGTGAAAATTAGGAAAAATACAGTTTAATCCCTGCTAGGCCCTTCACTATCCTTTGCATGTTAATAGTAGGATTGGTTGGAGTTATGGGCAAGGGCACACATTTTTTGGTAAAATCTTTAAAACCAGCCCAGATGTCAAACTGTTGTGGTCTGCCACCTGCGTCATCCCTGCTTGTGTTTGGAAAGTGCAATTTGGTGCCATAACCTCACGTGGCAGACCTGCTGCCACTGGTGCCACATTGCTGCCACTGGTGCAGGACTTACACAATCAACCACATCCTCATCAGCACCCTCGTCAATACACAAATCTCCCCCTCATCCTCTTCTAATTCCAAAGTGTCATCCTCACTTGGTGTATCCCCGGCTACACTCGGGCTGTTCAGGCACAAAGCAGCAGAAATGCCGAAAGGGCCCTTTATGGGTACACTATCAGAATGGTCACTATTACACATACCACTCGTGGATGGACTCTCGTCAGGGATTGATGTCATTTCTGATTCTGAGCATACATTTTTCTCTAATGCCTTACTGTTTTCTTGCAGCTCGGCTTTCACGCGTAACAGTACTTGTGCGCCACTTTTGGACTCCGAATTACTTGGTCTTGCTTGCTCACAAGTGACCTTACAAGAAGAAGGCACAGTAACATTTTTCAATCTGGCACTAATAGAGTAAGCCGAAGGCCTCATTCTTTCTTTGCCACTGCGTGTGTAGAATGGCATGTTGGCAATTTTTTTTTACTCGCCAGTTAACTTTTCATCAGTTACAGCTCTTTTTCTCTTCAACACAGTTACATTTTTTTTGTGTGTTTATTTGTTTATTTCCCTGACTTAAAAAGACTATGTACTTTTACATAGGCTTTACCAGATGACATACAGGGAAGACTACCATAGGACTGGTGCTAGCAGCTGCTTGTTGATCATGCTCATATGTGGACTGCTGTGAATCCATTTTAATGAGACCCAAAACACTTGTAGTGCAAAATATGAAATATATAGTGCTGCTAGATAATACTTTCAGCACCAGAAAAATTGTTTGTACACATAGGGGAATATGGGAGACCCCAAAACACTTGTAGTGCAAAATATGAAATATATAGTGCTGCTAGATAATACTTTCAGCACCAGAAAAATTGTTTGTTCACACAGGGGAATATGGGAGACCCCAAAACACTTGTAGTGCAAATTCAGAAATATATACTCCCGGTATATAGTATTTTCAACTGCAGAAAATGGCTTTTTAATAAGTGGGGAATATCTGACTCCCCAAACACATGTAGTGCAAATTCAGAAATATATACTGCTGGTATCTAATAATTTCAGCACCAGAAAATAGATTTATTGGAACTGGGTAATAATATGTCACACCCCAAGCACTTATTGCAAATTCCAAACTTTATACTGCTGGTATATTTCTATTTCTGCAGGCAGAAAATAGTTTCTGGAGGAGGGAATATGACACCCCAAACCAGGGGCGGGCTGGGCCGGGGGGCAGGGGGGCATCGGTCCCCAATGCCGCTCAAAGTGACCGCTGTTCGGGCCGGCCACTTCCCCCGTGGATGCAATATTACCTCAATATTGCATCCACGGACACACGATGCGGCCGTGTCAGCGCACAGGCGGCCGCATCACATGACAAGTCATGACGTGTCATGTGATGCGGCCGTCTGCGTGCCCCCCGGGCTGCATGTTGCCAGCCCGCGCCTTCCCCAAACAGTTGGTAATGTTTGCAAAAATGCCTCCTCTATCCTCCTCTCTTCCTGCTATAACAATTGCTATAACAATTGCTAGAAGAATTGCTAGAAGAATTGCTAGAAGAATTGCTAGAAGAATTGCTCTCTCCCTGCTCTAATGCTACCTGCGACCTAACCCTTCTCTCTCCCTCTGTCAAATGGCGATGGATTGCTGTGGAGGCGGGTATTTATGGATTTCAAATATCACGAGAACCAAGCTCTGAGATCCGACGATGTCACAATGACGTTCTGCCTCGATTTCGAATCCGAATTGGCGCCAGAGTACGGAGCCTGCTCTGCTCAGTACTCAGATACAATGCAAAGCAGCAGATATCTATGATATCTGCACTTTTGATACATTTGCACTATACTTTGGTTTGTGTCAATGAAAATGAGGATAAATAAATAGGCCTGATAGTGACATTGGGACAATAGTTAACAAGAAGCAGATGCCAATGTCCATTACAAGTGTTAAATGACTTACTTTTTAAAAATGAATTGATTGCGTCAAAAATGTTAGCACGGTGGCTAAGTAGATAGCAGCTTGTGATTTCACTGCTTTTTTTATTTCGAGTGCTGTTTTGTTTAAAGTGTGGAGTTAGATCCAGTAAAAATTGCTGTGCTGTGCTGAGAGAGTGATATAGTTTGGGGAATTATTCTGTGTGTTTATTGAACGGGATTCGTTTTTCTGTGTGTTATTAAGTGTCCCTTTTTCTTTTTCTTTTCTCATATTTTTCTTTTCTCTGTTAGAGCTAGTGGGTGTGGTTTAATTGCATAGTTGATACAGCTAGTTAGTGCAAGCTCTATTTAACAGGAGGTAGTAACCGATTTCATTGAGCTTGTGATTTCACTGCTTTTTTGATTTCAAGTGCTGCTTTGTTTAAAGTGTGGAGTTAGATCCAGTAAGAATTGCTGTGCTGTGCTGAGAGAGTGATATAGTTTGGGGAATTTTTCTGTGTGTTTATTGAACGGGATTCATTTTTCTGTGTGTTATTAAGTGTCCCTTTTTTCTTTTCTCTGTTTTTTCTTCTCTCTGTTAGAGCTAGTGGGTGTGGTTTAATTGCATAGTTGATACAGCTGGTTAGTGCAAGCTCTATTTAACAGGAGGTAGTAAGCGATTTCATTGAGCTTGTGATTTCACTGCTTTTTTGATTTCAAGTGCTGTTTTGTTTAAAGTGTGGAGTTAGATACAGTAAGAATTGCTGTGCTGTGCTGAGAGAGTGATATAGTTTGGGGAATTATTATGTGTGTTTATTGAAGAGGATTCGTTTTTCTGTGTGTTATTAAGTGTCCCTTTTTTCTTTTTCTTTTCTCTTTTTTTTCTTCTCTACGTTAGAGCTAGTGGGTGTGGTTTAATTGCATAGATGATACAGCTGGTTAGTGCAAGCTCTATTTAACAGGAGGTAGTAAATGATTTCATTGAGCTTTTGATTTCACTGCTTTATTGATTTCAAGTGCTGTTTTGTTTAAAATAAGGAGTTAGATCCAGTAAGGAGTTGAATCCAGGAAGGGGTTTAATCTGGTAAGTGGCTAGCAAAGGTAAGTACTCTTGAGTTCACTGTAGGCTATAAGTAGTTAGGTTAGCCATAATAAGATGAGTGGTAGCAGGCTTGATGATCTCACTCAATGCATTTCTTGTCATATGTATGCACACTTGGAGCAAGTGTTCCAAGTTTTATACCTCTGTGAGAAATGTGAGCAATTGGTCTCTTTGGAAGCCCAGGTAACTGATCTAAAGCAGACCATTGCAACATTGAGAGACATTGCCAACCTGGAGCAGAGTTTACAGCTCACCGTTGATGCGTTAGCTGAGCAGGGTGGAGCAGAGACAGAGGAGGATGCACAGGTAGGCAGCTGGGTAACAGTTACTAGGGGTAGCAGAGGGAGGAAGAGGCAGGCCAGTTCTGAGCTAGGCAATCCCAGCAGATTTGCTAGATTGGATGAAGATACTGCGGAAGGCAGTTCAGAATTGGTAGAGTTGGATGAGACTACTTCCTCTAGCAACCAGGGGAATGGTCTCTCCAGCATAGAGGCGACCAAAGTTATTCAGGGACCCAGGCAGATTGTGGTGGTAGGGGATTCAATTATTAGGAAGGTAGATAGGGCAATCTGTTACCGGGACCGTGCATGCCGAACAGTGTGTTGTCTCCCGGGTGCTCGGGTTTGGCATATTGCAGATCGGGTGGACAGATTGTTGGGAGGGGCTGGGAATGACCCAGCGGTTTTGGTGCATGTTGGCACCAATGACCGAGTTAGAGGAAGAAGGGGTGTCCTAAATAATTAATTCAGGGACATAGGTCGCAAACTTAAGGCAAAGACATCCAAGGTAGTATTTTCGGAAATACTACCTGTGCCACGCGCTAGTCCAGGGAGGCAGCGGGAGATTAGGGAGATTAATGCGTGGCTAAAAGATTGGTGTAGGAAGGAGGGTTTTGGATTCTTAGAGCACTGGGCTGATTTCTCAGTGAGTTGCTATCTTTATTGTCGTGATGGATTGCACCTGAATGAGGAGGGGGCTGCAGTGCTAGGGGAGAGGATGGTTAGAAGGTTGGAGGAGATTTTAAACTAGGCTCTGGGGGTGGGGGGGTGGAGGGGCAAGCAAGTATTTATGGGATAGACATTGAGAGTAGTAAGGAGGAATTTAACAAGAGTAAAGGGGGTGGAGAGGGGGGAAAGGGAAGCATAGCCGATAAGGAGAGACCCTTTTTAAAGCAAAAAGAAATACCTAAGGGAGGCAATAGACTTAAGTGTGTGCTTGCAAATGCAAGAAGCCTGACAGTTAAAATGTGGGAGTTAGAATTAGTAGCAATGAATGAGCAGTATGATATTATAGGTATTATGGAGACCTGGTGGGATGATACACATGACTGGGCAGTCAACTTGGAAGTCTATTCACTCTTCAGGAGGGATTGGGTAAATAAAAGGGGAGGAGGAGTATGTCTTTATATTAAGCCAGAATTAAAACCAAGTATTCAGGAAGTTATATACGAGAATATTGGTGATAATATAGAGGCATTGTGGGTGGAAATTTCCAGCGGAGAAAAAAGTTCAGAGAAGTTGCTGATAGGGATATGCTATAAACCGCCAGATATTAGTACAATTGAGGAAGTCCAACTTCTACAGCAAATTGAAAAGGCTACACAACTAGGTCAAATTTTAATTATGGGGGATTTTAATTATCCGGACATTTATTGGAGTACTGAGACCTGCGGTACAGCTAGGGGAAATAGGTTTCTGAGCACGCTAAAAGACCATTACATCTCCCAATTAGTAGAGGAACCAACTAGCAACCGGACTATACTGGACCTAGTAATAACAAACAATGTAGACGTAATATCAAATATTTAAGTAAAGGAGCACTTGGGAAACAGTGATCATAATATGGTTTCATTTGAAATTAGTTTCCAGAAACAACGGTATAAGGAATCAACTAGGACTTTAAACTTTAGAAAGGCAAATTTTAATATGCTAAAGGAGTCTATAAAGAGCATAGACTGGGACAAAGCCTTTGAAGGAAAAAATACGGAAGAAAAGTGGGCTGTCTTTAAAATGTTGTTGGAAACATACACGTATAAGTTCATTCCTATGGGAAATAAATGTAAAAGAATTAAGTCTAAACCAATGTGGCTAAATAAAAAGGTAAGGGAAGAAATGCAAAGGAAGAAGCGTGCATTTAAATTGTTTAAGTCTGAAGGGTCAGAGGAGTCCTTCCGTAGGTACAAGGAATGTAATAAAACATGCAAAAAGGAAATTAGATTGGCTAAATTAGAAAATGAAAGGCACGTTGCAAAAGAAAGTAAGACAATCCCCAAAAAGTTTTTTTAAGTATATAAATGGCAAAAGGATTAAAAAAGATAATATAGGACCCCTAAGAAGTGAGATGGGTGAATTGATAAATGATACTTAGGAAAAAGTAGAGGTATTAAACACTTTCTTTTCTTCAGTATTTACCAGAGAGTAACAAATGGCAGGAGTAATAAATAAAAATGGAAATGAAACCATGCCATTAATTAATACTTGGTTGTCAGAGGAAGAAGTCCAAAGGCGACTGAAGAATATTAAGATAAATAAAGCTCCAGGTCCAGATGGCATACACCCAAGGGTCCTTATGGAGTTAAACTCGGAAATAGCTAGACCGCTATTCTTAATTTTCAGAGATTCAATCTCATCAGGCTCAGTACCAAGGGATTGGCGAATAGCAGATGTGGTGCCATTGTTTAAAAAGGGGACGAGATCACAACCAGAGAATTATAGACCTGTAAGCCTGACATCAATAGTGGGGAAACTACTGGAAGGTATTTTAAGGGACAATATTCAGGATTACTTGGTACGCAATAAAATTATTAGTGGGAATCAACATGGATTTGTGAGGGATAGGTCATGTCAAACTAATCTAATTAGTTTCTATGAGGAAGTTAGGGCAGGACAGTAGATGTGGTCTACTTAGATTTTGCAAAGGCATTTGATACAGTGCCACACAAGAGGTTGGTTTACAAAATAAGGGAACTGGGTCTAGGAATCAAAATTTGTACTTGGATCAAAAGCTGGTTAAAGAATAGGGAACAGAGAGTTGTGATAAATGAAACATTTTCTAATTGGTCAAAAGTCTTAAGTGGAGTACCTCAAGGTTCCGTGCTGGGGCCACTCCTTTTTAATATACCGTATTTGCCGGCGTATAAGACGACTTTTTTGACCTGAAAAACATGCCTCCAAGTGGGGGGGTCGTCTTATACGCCGGGTGCCAAACTCAGGGGTCTCAGGGGTGCCGCGGGCCAGCCATAAAAAAAAACCAGAAACACTTACCAATCCACGCGGCGTCGGGACCCAGCATCCTCCTCTCTCACGCAGCCTGTCATATCAGTGACAGGCTGTGTGAGAGAGGAGGATGCTGGGTCCCGGCGCCGCGTGGATTGGTAAGTGTTTCTGTTTTTTTTTTATGGCTGGGGCGCGGCAGAGGGGGCAAAGTGAGAGAGGGAGAGAGGGACAGATGAGAGTGACAGGAGGGGGACAGAGGAGAGTGACAGCAGAAGAAGGTAAGTGTTATTAGTATGTGTTATGTTATGTTTGTTTTATGTTATGTCATGTCAATGCAGAGTGTGTGATCAGCATATATGAGTGTGTGTGTGTGTGATCAGCATATATGAGTGTGTGTGTGTGTGTGTGGGGGCCAGTGACTTAATGCAGTGTGTGTGGGGGCCAGTGATTTAATACAGTGTGTGTGGGGGCCAGTGATTTAATACAGCTTGTGTGGGGGCCAGTGACTTCATGCAGTGTGTGTGGGGGCCAGTGATTTAATACAGTGTGTGTGGGGGCCAGTGATTTAATACAGTGTGTGTGGGGGCCAGTGATTTAATACAGCATGTGTGGGGGCCAGTGATTTAATACAGTGTGTGTGGAGGCCAGTGATTTAATACAGCGTGTGTGGGGGCCAGTGATTTAATACTGTGTGTGGGGGCCAGTGATTTAATACAGCGTGTGTGGGGGCCAGTGATTTAATACAGCGTGTGTGGGGGCCAGTGATTTAATACTGTGTGTGGGGGCCAGTGATTTAATACAGTGTGTGTGGGGGCCAGTGATTTAATACAGTGTGTGTGTGGAAGGTGTGCGGAAGAGGGGGTAGTCTTATACGGCGAGTATATAACAAACTCTATAATTTTGAGTGGAAATGTTGGGGGTCGTCTTATACGCCCAGTCGTCTTATACGCCGGCAAATACGGTATTTATTAATGACCTTGGTGATGGTTTAGAGAGTAAAGTTTCTATTTTTGCAGATGACACTAAACTCTGTAAGGTAATAAAATCAGAGCAAGATGTAGCTTTTCTACAGAGGGACTTAAATAAACTGGAGGATTGGGCGGCCAAATGGAATATGAGGTTTAACACAGATAAATGTAAGGTTATGCATTCAGGGATCAAAAACAAGAACGCAATCTATAAATTAAATGGAATTAATTTAGGAGAATCTATAATGGAAAAGGATTTTGGGAGTGCTCGTAGACAGTAGACTTAGCAATAGTGCTCAATATCAAGCAGCAGCTGCAAGGGCAAACAAAGTATTGGCATGCAAAAAAAGGGGCATAGATGCAAGGGAAGACAGTGTAATTTTGCCCCTGTATAAATCGTTGGTAAGACCTCATCTTGAATATGCAGTACAGTTCTGGGCACCACTCTATAAAAAAGATAATTTGGAACTAGAAAGGGTTCAGAGAAGGGCGACAAAATTGATAAAGGGTATGGAGTCATTAAGTTATGAGGAAAGGTTAGCCAGTTTAGGCATGTTTACTTTAGAAAAGAGGCGTCTAAGGGGAGATATGATTACTATGTACAAATACATTAGGGGTCAATACAGAGAGCTTTCATGGGAACTTTTTACCTCAAGGACCATACACAGGACACGTGGTCATCCCCTAAGGTTAAAGGAGAGGAAATTTCACAACCAGCAAAGGAAGGGGTTCTTTACAGTAAGGGCAGTCAAGATATGGAATTCATTGCCAGGGAAGGTTGTGATGGCAGATTCAATAGATATGTTTAAGAAAGGGTTAGACAAATTTTTAGCGGAAAGGTGTATCCAGGGATACGACCATTAATTAAAATGAAGGATAGTAGTGGATATAGGGTAAAAATAGGACTGCAATATTGAGTCTGGGGGGATTTTCACAATTGAAACAGATTGGCGGTTGCTTACTCTGGATTAATTTCAAATATAAGTGCAGGATCGCAGGAGATCCAAAATAGGTTGAACTTGATAGACTGGTGTCTTTTTTCAACCTCATCAACTATGTTACTTCTGCCTTACAGCACTGGGTTCGTGTGTGTGTGTGTGTGTGTGTGTGCGTGTGTGTTAGGAAATTTAGACTGTAAGCCCTAATGGGACAGGGACTGATGTGTGTTCTCTGTACAGCGCTGTAGATTTAGTGGCGCTATATAAATAAATGGTGATGATGATGATAGTGAGGATGTTTTTTTAATTGAAATATACTGCTTATACATTGCTTACACATTAACATTGCTCATTCTCAGCAACACAAGAACATTGTAGGGCATAACCATTCAGGTTTCAGAGTCTTTTTTACGGTCCTTTTCTATGTGTTTAATTACTTTTGAGGTGTATATTTGCATAACTTGGAAAACATGATTTCCTTCCATACCTATTTACAGAACAATCTTAGAGAAGTGTGTCCCTCAGACTAAACGCAGTTAAAATCATGCGGGTGAGTGACTTACCAAAGAACCTATTATCTGTGGATTCCTGTAAGTTTCAGCCAATGAGTGCAGGAAGGGGTTGGGACTTATACACAGTTATAAGTCAGTGTGCAGAGGCTTCTGCCCTTCCTGCTTCCGGATTCCTCCCGCCCTCCCTACAATTGGTTACATAACTTTGAACGGAGTTGTTGAGAGTAGGAGAACAGTGCAGTCTGTAACTGTGCATATGGTGCTTGGGTGATCTTGTCATAGGTCACTACCCCCCTGCGGTTATGGTGTCATACCATGGTTGGTCCGTTTTGTTAGTAGGACCTTTGGGCCAGTTTTGTATGGTTTATACTGGCGGAGTTTATAGGGGGTGTAGTCTTGCCGTTGGACTTGATCTTAGCACCGGCCAATAGATAAGGTATGATCCTGGGTTGGTGGTAATATGGTCTGACCTTTCCACCTTATTGGTTTTGCGTTCCTGACTGCCCTGCTCTCGTCCGCCTTACAGTCCTATTAGTTTAAAAATAAATAAATACCGTCATTCATTCCAACTTTAATTTTGTGTCCGTGTCTTTATTTGGTCTGGTATAAAGGTTTTATCACAGGTGTGTTATTTGGGAAAACTTCCCTGCTATGCATTTTATAGTTTGCATGCTGACTATTTCTTGGCATAGGAAAATGTGTCATAACACATTTGTTTTTAAACATGCAAAGAGTATTTATTTGTTTTTGCTTCTTTTCGCTCATACACAGGAGCAATGAAAAGCAAGTTTTCCACAAATACCAACGCTAATGTCATAAACTCAACAAACCCTGTAGTGGAAACATAAATTATACATTTTGCCTTAAGGGGGGCTAGTTTTACACTCATTATTTATTTTTTGTGTGTGTAAGTCCAGGGAAGAGCTGCCACCTTTCAGTCCAGGGGTCAAAGGCTGCTGAGTCGAGTTATTATAAAGGAAAAAATGCAGATGGCCCAGTGACCCAGCCCAAAGTAACCCATTAAGGGAATGGTCCGGGGGACAGATGCCCCCCATCAGGCATCTATCGGATGCACTAAATAAATTCTTACAAAAAATCATCTGTCATCGCAACAAAGTGACTGGGCAAAACCCTGTTAATTAATAAATGAGCCCTCTAATGTGTTGAAGTAGGCTACTCTCCAACTTGATAGAACTACAGTTCCCATGCTGTACCTCCTGTATTTTTTTTCATCCTAAGCAGGCTGGGACTTCTAGTCTTAAAATAGCAGGTTGCCAACATTCATTTCATAATGCTCTGTTCTCACCAAACGTTTGCCTAGCATTACCACAGCCCTGTCATTTACGTGGTTCCCTGATAATGTGACTAGTTCTGTGTTTCTTAAAGATAATCCAATACAGTAGATTTTCTTTATTTAATAAGCTATAACTCAGTCTATAATGGAAATGATATATATTTCTGCTAAGAGATATTAGTTGACTATCTGATGTGTGTTATAATATTGCAAGGCAACATGAATTGCAATGTTTGTTCCTTGGTCCCCTTGTGTGTTAGGCCAGATTTTCAGATTTTCTCAGCTGGAGGGAGAATTACTTACCTGCAATGTCGGTGACAAACGGACACAATCACCAACACAATGAAGGTGAAAAAGCCTACACTAATGTCATATAGAGTTCCTGGGCTGTAACATGAATAACCAAAGGTAAGATTAAAACAATTTGTCCCATGAAGAGAGTATGAGATTAATAAAAGCAAATACCTATTTTTCTTCTAATGTGGCCTAACATTTGAATTTGTCTCAGCTGGTTACAGGAGTATTGCCAATAGGTCCCCTCTGGGGACCCATTGGCACCCAGGTCTCCAACAATACACGAGTGCAAGAAAGGGACAAATCTTTTAGACTCTTTGTATTTCTGAAATAGTTGTGGAATATATAATTTACATTTGTAAAAAACTATTAAAAACTATTCCATTATATTAGTTCAATGTTTTAGAAATCCAAAAATACATTTCCTCTGTTATTTTTATCTCAAAAACATCCCATGTACTAACTAAACTTCGCTTGTCCTGAAATACCCAAAAGCAAAAAAGGTTGTAGAATCACCAACATTTTTCCATTTGCCTGAAATCAACTAGTTCCTCATTTGTCAACTGCAGATGAGTCAAGGCTCTTATAGAAATGGCACAAATTGGTGCTTATTACTCAGGGCACCTGGATGCATTGCCCATCTCTTTCTGTAATTCACCAACATACAAGGATATGTGAGTGGGTAAAGTTAATGTGATGGCTTATGTTTTAGTCATGTTTTATGCTCATTTATAACTATATACTCATAACAAATAACAACAAGAAACCACCCGCCTAACAATGACCTAGCTATCCACTAATCCCCAAGGATAAATGTGGTTGTGAATGGTTGTGAACCTGCTGTTATTATCTGGAAAAGAAGAAGTTCTAACACTTCCATTGAAATGTCAGTTTTTACTTATCTTTTTTTTTATATATATATATATATATATATATATATAGTGGCAATATATATATATATTGTGGCAAGAGCCCGCTACTGGTGAAGCACACGCGAACAACTTCTTCCTTTTTATGGTTCTTTATTGTCAGGATGGTAATAATATTTTGATACCGTATACTTGCACAGCAATTATGGAGACCCTACACGCTTACTATACATAGTCCAGCTCTCTGTTCAGATCAGCCAGCTAGCCCGGCGTTGATCTCCCTGAACAATGAAACAAGCAGGGTTTTATACCTGACACTCCTCCCACAGGCCTAGCTTGATGGGCAGGTGACACACCCACCTTCTCTTTAAAAGGAAACGCCCATCCCTGGCTCTGTTTAGACTAAGACACACCCTGTCTGTTTGCTGAGAGGAAGCAGCTTTTAAATCATGTAAGTTAACAGAATCCAAACTACACATGTGTTTTTACCTGGTTTAATCTCCACCTAGGTGTATAACTGTGCCAATGTTTTATTCTGTTTGTATACTTCATCTGCCTCTTGTCAGAAAAATGCCTCCCTTTGTTACAATATATATATATATATATATATATATATATGTTACAAATAATTTGATAAAACTAATTTTTTATCCCAGGAGAGGATTATCATTATACTTAAAACTTAACAAAATAAAAAAAAATACATAGGGCCTGATTCATTACTGATTTATCTGCCATTTTTTGCAGTATAATACGAAGATCTTCCCTGCGCATGGCCAGAAAAGGGAGATAAGAAGGAAAATCAATTTAAGTAAGTTAAGAATTTCGTAAGTTAATATGAAAATCCTTCTTAATTGCACTTAAGAAGTTCTCCAAACACTTAAGAAAAAAGGGTTGGGAATGGAAGGGGAATGGGTGGAGATCCATACTGAGTTAAGAAGAGTTGGCGTTATTTGTTCTGACTTAAGAAGAGTAGGCGTTTACCTCTGGATCCATCGGATAGTTAAGAAGAAATGCTTTAAATTTTATCTTAACTTCTTGCTTAAAGTTAAGGAAGCTCGGGGTCATGTTTAAGTCCAAAGCAGCTAGAGCAGAAGCACTGAATAACAACACTAAACTGTTCAAAAAGCATTGTTTGTTTAAAACACTCACAACTAAATATGTAAAACATACGTCTTAATACACTTAATTTTTTTACTGTATTTTATTTTATATTATTATCAAACATTAAACAATGTACTTTTTGAAAAACAATCATGGTGGATGCACAGTTGTAATAAATTGCAATGTGAAGTGATTGTTGTGTAATATCTTTGGTTAGTCTATACTTTTTTTGATATTGTAAAAAACGGCTAATAATACGCTAATAATAATAATAATAATATGAAAGACATAAAAAGAGGTTAAATTGAAAGGATAAATTGTGCAAACTTAAACTAAGCGTACTCTTGTATAAGGGACACATAGGAAATCCACACAAACATGGGGAGGATATATAAACTCCACAGAGATAAGGCTGTGAGTAAGGATTCAAACTCAGTTCCCCACTGTTGAAATGTGGATTGTCTAACCACTCAGCCAACTTGCAAGTGGAAACAATATGTGTATGATATAGACTAGAAGAAAAAGCTGAGCATGAACTTATAACAAGTTTATTTTATTTTAAATTTTTTATTAATGTCAATAATTATACAATGAAATATTATAGTCCTAAATTCTTGGTACATATACAATTTAAATATTTGACTGTGGAAAATCATTCATGTATAATATAATCATAATCATTGGACTTTCAATTGATTGGCATTTTTTTTCTCCCACTTATTTTTGGCTTTTTATCTATGGATATTATCTATTTCTTTGGATTCAAGTTATTTGGAACAGCTGCTTATCTGTGTTGCAGCTGCACACAAAATTCAACATGCAGTTTAGACATATTCCACAAAATGGTTCAGGAATGGAACTCATGAACCCTTTGATGCAAAGTGGATTGTCTAACCACTAAGCCAAAGTGCAGATTGAGCGTTACAAACATTAGAATACACAAAGACTTGAATTACAACCACCATGTCTAAAAGTTCTATTAGGTGAATACAAAAAACAGAAACCAAGGTATTAGTGCTCCTAAAAATCATACAACACAACACAGGCACTACTGGCAACATGAAGGTTTAAGAATATACAATAAAGAGCTGCACACACATTGTAGTTGCAAAATCAACGGCTAATAATTTGCAATCATAAATATACATTCACGATACAATACTCTATAGACAGAGCTAGCACCAAAATATATACTAATAATAACACACTCTTCCCTAAGTGACACATTCAACTAAATTTACAGAATCATGGGGATATACAAAGTCAACACACGTGCATGACTTTGGTTTCGAACTCAGTACCCTACTGTTGGCAAGTGGAATGCCTAACCACTACGGTAATGTCCAGATTGAAAATTGCACAGACTATATAGTGTAGTCAGACATAAAATTTTAACAAAAACATGCCTGCAAGTGAGAGAAATGATAAATTTCACATAAGGAACACGTAAATGTTGTAATAAGCAAAAAAGCTAAATGAACACAGACACCTTACTACAACTTCATTATTAGTTATCATAATGCAAACTATGCATTTGGTATTCTTCAAACATACAAGGAAATTACGCTATCTTATCACACCTGCATCTGTTGTCATCTAATCTGTGGCAGCAAACACCTGCAGACACTTCTTTAATTATGAATCAGTTCAAAACACCATTTGCTGCAATTGTTAGTTGTTGGGAGTTTAGGCGTTGCTTTGTGATTGAAAGAGTGCTGGCTAGAGGTATTTTTGGCAACATCTTTAACAGACTGCTAAATTTAATTATTAGCATTATTGTAACTAATATAACAATACTCATCTCTACTTTTCAATGTAATGTGTTTAAATTTGTCACTTTTTGTATGTTTTGGGTCGTGGGAGTAAAGTATTGTAAACTATTTGGGATTGACAAGCTTCTTGTATTGTGCCTTGTCAATTTGACTGGGGTCTGAGCATTGACTCAAGTTTTTTTTTCCCCCTTTTCTTTCCTCTCTTTCTAACCTGGCCCCCCAAACAGATTAGCAGAAAATATTTAGTTCCTTTGACCCGCAGTGGAAATCTTTATGTTTGCTTTTCCAAGCTCCCCTTTGGTTTTTCCTGTGTGGTACGTATCCACTCCCACCTACTCTTCTGTCTGTTGTGTTTCTCCTTCAGGATCTTTATGCTGTTGTTGTTGTTTTTGCTGTGGTGTCTTTGCACTTTGACTAGAGTCTGATTTTTTTGTTATTTTTATGAATTTTATCTCATTCTGTACTTTAAAATATGAAGGCTCAATATGATGCGCGATTATGTTATAAGTATGTTTTTCATGTTTGAAGTCTACATAGGAAATACAAAGCTATAAAGGCCTCAACTAATTAGTTTGTTTGTTTGTTAAATAATCTGTTTGTCACACATATAGGAGATTCTGGAGTTGGATGAGAATCTGTTCTCGAGGAGGATGATCCTCTGTCCTCACCGTCCAAAACAGCAACTTGTACAACATGGCCGTCCTAGGGAGCGTGTCTTCAGGCCACATGTCAGCCTCTTTGGGATGCCAGATGATGAGGTTGTCCGTCGCTATCAGCTTACTCCTCATGTCATCTTGGACAACCTGCGCATTGTGCAGAGTGACCTTGAGCCAATGTGCAACATCCTAACAGCAGTACCGCCTTTGACTAAACTGTTGGCGGTACTGCACTTCTGTGCGACAGGGTCATTGCAGCCCACAGTGGGGGCCGCGGCAGGTATGTCCCAGGCCACTTTCAGTCGTGTTCTGAAGGTTGTGCTCAGGGCATTTCTGTCGTGCATCTCGCAGTTTATACATCTGCCAA
The DNA here is from genome assembly GCF_038048845.1 of Mixophyes fleayi. Lineage (NCBI taxonomy): Eukaryota > Metazoa > Chordata > Amphibia > Anura > Limnodynastidae > Mixophyes > Mixophyes fleayi. Next base: position 240,180,159 of record NC_134404.1, on the reverse strand, counting down.
TCGTTGAGGAGTTTCTTGTGTGCATTAAGTGACAGTTTGCCACTATAGCCGGCTTTTAGCATGTCATTGGGGCAGTAGACGGGACGCATGTGGCCTTGGTCCCGTTGAGTGGGGATGCTTCGCTGTATTTGAACAGAAAGCATTTCCACTTGATTAATGTCCAGGCTATATGTGACCTGTCCTCTCCAGATGGGGTGGCCAAATGGGTTGGTAGTACCCATGACTCCTTTGCGTTTAAGCAATCAGGGACATGGCACAAATTGCAACAAAGGCAAGGGGGTGCAAGGCCACATGGAGACGCGTGGCTTCTTGATAATTAGACTAATGTATTTACTACATTTTTGCTAACCTTTTTTTCACAATCATTAAGATCAAAGTGACTTTACTATGAATGTGAATCTTTGTCCTCGGATGTTATGTTTCAACATTGGGTCATATAGTTTATGAGCCATTATTTTAAAATTTAAAAAAACATTTACTTGGTTTGTTTGAACACGTTTCTAAAATCTCCAGTTAATGTAGCATGATTTAGTAAACAGATTAATCACATCTAAGATTACATGTTTTTTTGTAATTGCCAATTTTGAACCTCAATGTAAACTTATCAAACTTTAGAAGGCCAGTTTTTGATAAATTAGTGTCTTTGCAAAATGTTATATGTTTGCAGGTTACATTGTCAAAAAGGTGGTTATTTTTTAAATATTCTCTACAAGTTACATCTTGCCCATGTCATCCCTCCAATATCACGTAAAAAGCACATTGTAAAAAGCCTTCTGCCACCTATGTTTTGTGGGTTGGCAAATGTGTTTAGTAAACAATAATGTATTGTTTCTTTAAGCAAAAATTCAAGACTTACCTGCCAATGTGCCTTTACTATAATGTTCTTGTTACATATTTCTATGTTAGCATTTGGAGGGTCAATTGTTAGTCTAAGAGTGAATTAACGTGTGGTTCTTCTGTCTTTTTTCCTCACCCTATTGTCAGACGGCATCCCCGCCATTCTTCCACTCGGCGGGAACGGACGCCTGTCTCCGCCGCTCAGCCCAGACGGTTGCTGGGCAACAGTAGAGCCACGCCCCCCAGTCCTGTCGGGCGCATGCGCACAGGTCCATCCCATTGCTAGGCAATGGGACGCTTTCATCAGCACTCGGTGTCCAATCTCAGCCTACCTGTCTTTATTTAAACCTGGCTCTGGTGCCATTAGGCTGCCAGAGTAACAGGTTTCTGCCTCTAGCTCCCAAGTGTTTGCTCCTTGTTGTGACCCGGCTTCCTCGACCACCCTTCAGTTTCTGCCTTCCTGTTGTGAACTGGCTTGCTGACCATCCTCCTTTCTGTGTGCCCCACTGTGTTCCTGCGACCTTTGCTTGTTTGACGATTCTCCTGGCTTCTCCCTTTGTACCTCGCATATTGATTGGCTTGACCCGGACCGTCTGACCCTTCTTTCACTACACCGGCAACTGACTAATAGGACCGCGACCTGCGTACCCTGTACAGCGAAGTCCAAACCTCCTTGCGGGGGTCCCTGGTGAAAATCAAGGGTACGTTAGACTCCGCACCTATTTGCTCAGTAGCGCTAATACCGGTTAGTGCTCCTCTCTATTCGGGCCTGACAGTTTACTCTGGCCATGACGGACGGCTCTGGGGAACACTCTGCTCGTGACCTCCTCCTCCATTTGGGTCAGCGTGTGGAACAACAAGAGTCCAATCAGGCTCAACTCCTGCAGTGTATACAAGGGGTGATCTCCCGCCTGGATGCCTTGAATCCGCCCCAGCCATCTCCTCCGGCCGCACCTTCTACGATTGCGAATACCACTATGCCCAGGAATCTACGTATACCTACTACTGAGAAGTATGATGGTAACCCTAAGGTTTGTTGAGGCTTTCTCAATCAATGCTCTATCCAATTTGAGCTTGCACCGGAGAATTTCTCTTCTGAGAGAACCAAGGTAGCCTATATTATATCCCTTCTCACCGGACAGGCTCTGGCCTGGGCTTCCCCGTTATGGGAACGGAATGATGCATCTCTGTACAAGGCCACTATATTCATCGAAAATTTCCGGAAGGTGTTCGATGAGCCCGGCCGAGTGTCCTCTGCCGCCTCCAGTCTCCTTGCCCTTCGTCAAGGGTCCCTCTCGGTTGGTCATTATGCTGTACAATTCCGTACCTTCGCCTCCGAGCTGGGATGGAACGATGAAGCCTTGACAGTTACTTTTTGGCAGGGGTTGTCTGATCCAATCAAGGATGCTCTCGCTTCCCAGGACCTTCCTACTAAGCTGGACGAGCTGGTCTCACTCAGCGTCAAGGTGGACATTCGTCAATAAGAACGTTCCCAGAAGAGAGACTAAAGTCGCCGCTTCACTCGGTTGGCTCCTCGTTTCCAGTCTCCGGCTCCCCCGATCGAAGAACCCATGCAGATTGGCCGTTCTTGCCTATCTCAGGATGAAAGAGAACGCCGGATTAAGAATCGCCTCTGTCTTTATTGCGGAGAGGCTGGTTATCTATTATCAACTTGTCCTAAGAGGCCGGGAAACTCTACCTCCTAGGCAATAGTAGGGAGGTTGTCCTAGAATCCAGTCTCCATTCTCCCTATTCCCTCAAAGATACCAACTTCATGATGCCAGTAAACCTCAAGACCTCGGATACCTCTCTGGAGTGCTCCGCCTTTGTGGATTCTGGATCCACAGGGAACTTCATTTCTGCCACTCTGGTGTCGAAGCTCTGTAAACCCCTTCATCCGTTTCCGCAACCTTTGGTTCTTACCACAGTGGATGGTAACCGAGTCGTTAACGGTTCCATCACCTGTATCACTAGTCCAGTCATGTTGCAGGTAGGGGTCCTTCATCAAGAGTGGATCAAGTTCTTGGTCATTCCTCAATCCGTCAACTCCATAAACTGGGTTTACCCTGGCTCAGGACTCATTCTCCACAGTTCGACTGGCTTCATGCTCAGGTATCTTCTTGGGGTGCTTCTTGCTTCAATAATTGCCTCTCTAAGGTACACCCACCCATCAACGTGCGTTGTCTTTCTCTGGTTTTCCAATGTAAGCTCCCGGAGTCATATCTAGAATTTCTTGATGTATTTAGCAAATCTGCTGCGGAGACCTTACCTCCTCATCGTGCGTGGGATTGTCCCATCGAACTTATGCCTGATAAAACCATTCCCAAAGGTAGGGTGTATCCATTATCCCTACCGGAGACTGAGGCCATGTCACAATACGTCTCTGACAATCTCCATCAATGCTTTATCAGGAAATCTCACTCTCCTGCGGGAGCTGGATTCTTTTTTGTGAAAAAAAAGGACGGTTCCTTAAGATCCTGCATTGATTACCGTCGCTTGAATGCAATCACTATCAACAACCACTACCCGCTTTCCCTTATTATGGAACTGTTCGACCGTATCCGGGGTGCTAAGATCTTCACCAAACTTGATCTCAGAGGAGCGTATACCTTGATACATATTCGTAAGGGTGATGAGTGGAAGACGGCATTCAACACTCGTGATGGGCACTACGAGTACCTGGTGATGCCGTTTGGGCTCTGTAATGCTCCTGCCGTCTTTCAAGATTTCATCAACGAGATCTTTAGGGACCTTTTATACTAATCTGTGATTGTTTACTTGGACGATATCCTGATATTTTCTTCTGATCTACACTCCCATCATCTCCATGTCAAGACTGTCCTCCCTCGTCTCCGTCAGCACCCCTTGTACTGCAAACTGGACAAATGCCTTTTTGAATGTTTCCAGGTTCCATTCCTTGGTTATTTGGTATCGGGTACTGGTCTCCAGATGGATCCAAAGACAGTCAAAGCAATTCTCAACTGGCCACTTCCCTCTGGTCTGAAAGCCACTCAACGCTTTATTGGGTTTCCAACTATTATCGGCAGTTTACTAGAGACTTCTCATTCATTATCAGTCCCATTACGGCCTTAACTCGCAAGGGAGCCTGCTGTAAACCATGGCCCCTAGAGGCAGTTACGGCCTTCAAAACTCTCAAGACGGCCTTCATCTCCGCTCCCATTCTTAAACAACCAGATCAAGAGAGACCATTCTTTCTCAAAGTTGATGCTTCCTCAGTAGGAATAGGGGCCGTTCTGTCCCAAAAATCATCCTCTGGTTCCTTGGACACATGCGGATTTCTCTCCAAAAAAAATTCTGTCTGCGAGTTGAACTACAGTATTGGAGATAAGGAGCTTCTAGCAGTGAAGATGGCTTTAGAAGAATGGCGTTATCTCCTTGAAGGGGCGTTACATCCCGTGACCGTAATGACCGACCACAAAAACCTTACTTTACCTTCAGGAGGCACAGTGTCTTAATACACGCCAGGCCCGCTGGTCCTTTTTCTTTTCTCGGTTCCAACTCATCCTTACCTTTCGTCCTGGTTCTAAGAATTGCAAAGCCGATGCATTATCGAGATCTTTTATCGATGCTAACTCCTTGGTTTCTCCAGACAACAAGACTATTCTTAATCCCGTTCAGGTAGTAGCATTGACTAATTCCACCACGGTCTCAACCTCCTGGACGTTCCTTTGTGGATCCACATCTCCGCCCCAAGTTGCTGTGCTGGGTGCATGAATCTAAGTTCGCAGGTAATATGCCGGCTACAAAAAGACTAAAGAATTCCTTTCTAGATACTACTGGTGGCCCTCCCTGGGCCCAGATGTACGCAAATTCGTGTCTGCCTGCTGCATATGTGCTCGCAACAAGACTCCTAGACAGAGTTCACCTAGCCTTCTTCTCCCACTTTCCATTCCCGATTCCCCCTGGATCAGCATCACAATGGATTTTATCACTGATCTTCCTCTAAGCCATGACTACAATACCATTTGGGTTGTGGTATATTGTTTCTCCAAAATGTCCCACTTGATTCCCTGTAAAGGTCTTCCCTCAGCATCTGAACTTGCTAATCTGTTTCTGAAAAATGTCTTCCGCCTCCATGGATGTCCTCAAGAGATCATCTCCGATTGTGGAGTACAATTTGTGGCTAAGTTCTGGAGGGCTTTCTGTACCAAACTCGGTGTCAAACTCAAATTTTTTTCGGGTTATCACCCTCAGACGAATGGACAAACGGAGCGAGTAAATCAAGACCTGGAGTGTTTTCTACGTTGCTTCTCTTCGGAACATTAAGCTTCCTGGAGTGATCTCCTTTACTGGGCTGAGTTTGCTCATAACAACCTTTCACGTTCCTCCTCGGGATACACTCCTTTCTTCATTGTTTATGGGAAACATCCTATACCTCCCCTATTATCTGAAGTTCCGACATCCACGGTGCCTGCTGTCCATTCCCTCATCCACGACATGTCGCAAATTTGGTCCAGGACCCAAGCAAGACTCACCATGTCTATGCAACGGTACAAGTCGGCTGCTGATCGTCACAGAAGAAACCTTCCTGTACTAAAAGTAGGAGATCGGGTGTGGCTTGCCACTCGGAATCTTAGACTCCATGTCCCCTCCATGAAATTAGCTCCTCGTTTCATTGGACCATTTGCCATATCCCAAATTATTAATCCAGTCTCCTACATACTCGCTTTACCTCCTTCCTTCAGGATCCACAATACTTTCCACATCTCCCTGCTGAAACCCCTGGTCCTCAATAAATTCTTCAAAGAACCAGTTGCTCCTCCACCCATCAAGACCTCCCTGGGGGAGGAGTATGAAGTAGAACGAATTTTGAGGGTCTGTTTGGTTCACTGGAAGAGTTACGGTCCAGAGGAGAGATCCTGAGTTCCTGAAGCGGATCTTCATGCCCCCCATCTCCTTGCAAGATTTCTGAAGAAGACCAATCCTTCTTTTGGGGAGAGAGAGGGAGTGGGTACTGTCAGCCACCGTTCCCGCCGTTCTTCCACTCGGCGGCAATGGACGCCTGTCTCCGCCGCTCAGCCCGGACAGTTGCTGGGCAACAGTAGAGCCGCACCCCCCTGTCTTGTCGGGAGCATGCGCACAGGTGTTACGATTTTGATGCCTTAGTCAGTATTAGCACAGGCTTACCTAGGGCGCGGAGTCTAATGGCCTTCCGGTCTTCACCAAGAACCACCGCAAGGTAGTGTGGACTTTGCTGCCGAAGAACCGCAGGTCGCGGCCCCCAGATTAGCCTACTGACGTAAGGGAGAAAGTTCTAAGTGATAGCAGGCAGACAAGAAAATAGACAAAGCGGTGCAAGTACAGGCACTAACCGTTAATTCCAGGCGTTGTTGGTCTGGAACAGTAACCGGTAGATGCACGGAGCCAATGGGTGCATGGCAGGATATGGGTCCAGAGACACGACCGGTTCAGTACACTGGTGATATCAGATATACGGTACCAGAGAGAAATCCAGAGAATAGTTGGTAACACAGCCGAGTCGGTACACAGAAGGTATCAGGTATACGGTGCCAGAGGGAGATCCAGAGAATAGTTGGTAACACAGCCGAGTCGGTACACAGAAGGTATCAGGTATATGGTGCCAGAGGGAGATCCAGAGAATAGTTGGTAACACAGCCGAGTCGGTACACAGGAGATAGTCCAGTTGGTAGTGCCAGGGATAAGCCAAAGAATAGTCAGGTCACAGCCAGGTAGGTACACAGGAGTAGGAGGAATAGAGGGATACACAGGGAGCAGGTTCACAGGAGTCAGGACACAGGAAATGTAGCCAGGAACAGGAAACACATTGCTCTGACACAGGCAGCGTGTCAGAGCAGGGGAGATATAGGAGTTTGAATTCCCCGCCCAGGAGTCACATGATCGGCAGCAGGGAGAACCCGGAAGTGCGGCAGCGCCAACAGAAGAAGCGCTGCACGGATCGGACACCGCTGTCAGACCACGCTGACAGCGCAGCGGAACGGGAACAAGGTAAGTTCCTAACAGTACCCCCCCTTCAGGGGTGGCCTCCGGACAACCTATAAGGCTTTTGAGGGAACTTGGTATGGAATTTCTTCAACAAACTCGGAGCATGAAGGTCTCGTGCAGGAATACAAGAACGCTCTTCAGGGCCGTAACCTTTCCAGTCAACCAGGAACTGCAAGGAACCTCTGGAAATCCGAGAATCTAGAATCTCCTTCACCTCAAATTCCTGATGTAGCGCAGAAATAGCAGCAGGAGGTCTTCTTGAAGAGAAGAATTTGTTAATAACAAGTGGTTTGAGAAGGGAAATGTGGAAGACATTGGGAATCCTCAAGGTAGGGGGTAATTTTAATCTAAAGGCCACCGGATTAATGACCTCAATGATCTTGAAGGGACCGATAAATCGGGGAGCGAATTTCCTAGAAGGGACCAACAAGCGAAGATTCTTTGTAGACAACCATACCTTGTCACCAGGAGTAAGTAGTGGAGATGGTCTTCTTCTTTTGTCAAATGCTCTTTTACTGATGGCAGAGGTGTGAAGTAATTTGCGTTTGATAAGATACCACCTAGACGAGAAGTCCGATAGAAGGGAATCAACTGCAGGAACTCCAGAAGCGGTTAACTCTTTGAAGGGTGGAACTTTAGGATGAAATCCCTGAAGAGCAAAAAAGGGAGAAGTGGAGGTAGAATCGTGTGAATTATTATTGTGAGCGAATTCTGCCCAAGGTAATAAATCAACCCAATCATCATGTTTAGCTGAAATGAAACATCTGAGGAATTTCTCCAATTCTTGATTCGTCCTTTCAGTGAGACCATTACTTTGAGGATGATATGCAGAAGAGAAATTTAACTTAATTCCACAAAGACGAGAAAAGGCCCTCCAAAATCTTGCCCCGAACTGAGTTCCTCGATCAGAAACGATAATCTCTGGACAGCCATGTAGGCGGAAAATTTCTTTAATGAAGAGTTGAGCCAGAATAGGAGCAGAAGGGAGACCTTTTAATGCCACAAAATGAGCGGCTCAGGAGAGGCGATCAGTGACCACCCACACTACTGAGAACCCTCTGGAGGAGCGTAAATCTGTGATAAAATTCATGGAAAGATGACTCCAAGGTCGATCCGGAATTGGCAGAGGCTGCAGCAGACCGTATGGAGCTTGACGAGGAACTTTATTTTGAGCACAAGTGGAACACGCCGTCACAAACTGTCGAACGTCCGAACGGATAGCCGGCCACCAATAACTACGGGAGATAAATTCCAAGGTCTTCTTTATACCGGCATGACCAGAAAAACGGGAGGCATGAGCCCATTTAAGGAGTTTAGTTTGGAGATGTGGAGGAACCAAAGTCTTCCCGTGAGGAATTATCAAACGAGTAGGAGTAGTAGCCAAAATACATTCTGGATCTAGAATAGACCTAACACTCTCTTCTTCGGTATCCATAGAATCAACGGAACGAGAGAGAGCATCAGCCTTCTTGTTCTTGGACCCTGGTCTGAAGGTAATGATCATATTGAATCGTGAAAAAAATAAAGACCATCTGGCCTGACGGGGATTGAGGCAAGATGCAGTTTGTAAATAAAGTAGGTTCTTGTGATCCGTAAAAATAGTAACAGGAAATCTGTCTCCCTCCAAATGATGTCTCCAAGCTTCCAAGGCCAATTTGATAGCAAGTAGTTCTCTGTCTCCAATGCCGTAGTTTTTTTCGGTGGGCGAAAATTTACGAGAAAAGAAGCCACAGGGAGAAAATTTTCCAGTAGAATTCTACTGAGACAAAATAGCTCCCACTCCAGCGGAGGATGCGTCAACTTCGAGAAAAAAGGGGAAGGAAGAATCTGACTGTTGAAGAATAGGTGCCGATATGAAGGCTTCTTTAAGATACTTGAAGGCCTCTACAGCCTCTGGTGGCCAGGTTTTAGCGTTGGCAGATTTCTTGGTCAAGGAAGTGATGGGTGCAATAACAGACGAAAACCCTTTGATAAAGTGACGGTAATAATTAGAAAACCCAATAAAACGCTGGATGGCCTTAAGTCCAACCGGTTGGGGCCAGTCAGAAATCGCCTTTAATTTCTCAGGGTCCATATGTAATCCGGAGCCAAAAACCACGTGACCAAGAAAAGGAAGATGTGTTTTTTCAAAGACACACTTGTCCACATTACAGTACAGATGATGTGACCGAAGGCGTTGAAGAATCAAGGAGACATGATGGCGATGAGTAATAATATCAGGTGAAAAAATTTGAATATCGTCTAGGTAAATGACAACAAATTGATACAGGAAATCCTGAAAAACTTCGTTAATGAAATTTTGAAAAACCGCAGGAGCGTTACAAAGTTCAAATGGCATGACAAGATACTCAAAATGCCCATCGTGCGTATTGAACGCCGTCTTCCATTCGTCCCCTTGTTTAATACGGATAAGGTTGTAGGCCCCTTTCAAATCAAGTTTAGAAAAAATTGAAGCTCCCTTGATCCTATCAAAGAGTTCAGAGATCAATGGTAAAGGGTACCTAATCTTTTTCGTTATGGCGTTGAGGCCACGGTAGTCTATACAAGGACGCAATCCGCCGTCCTTCTTTTTTACGAAAAAGAAACCTGCTCCTGCTGGTGACGAGGATTTCCGGATAAAACCCCTGTTTAAATTCTCCTTAATATATAGGGACATAGTATCTGATTCGGGTAGAGACAATGGAAATACCCGTCCTCTGGGTGGTATGTTATCCGGCAACAATTCAATGGAGCAATCCCAAGGTCTATGAGGGGGTAACTTGGAAGCCTCCTTTTCACAAAAGACATCAGAAAACGAATGATATTGAGGAGGAATACCGGAGGATGTTGAAAGACAGCCCATAGCGGGTCTATGAATCCTGGGAAGACATCGGCAATGACACTCTGAACCCCATGCAAGGACTTCCGGTTTCTGCCAATCTAAAGTGGGGGAGTGAAGTCTGAGCCAAGGTAAGCCTAAGATCAACGGGTTGATAGCCTCTGGAATGACTAGGAAGGAGATTTCCTCAGTGTGTAAGGCTCCAATGCGTAGAGAAATGTTGACAGTTCTGTTCTTAATGGATCTTCCAATGATACGACTGCCGTCTATAGCTGTAATGGCAATAGGTGGATCTAAGGGTTGCCTAGGCAATGACAACCGCTCTACAATGTCAGCTCGTAAAAAGTTCCCCGCTGCACCAGAGTCAATAAGCGCTGGAAGAGACAATTGTTTATCAGTATATTGCAGAAGAACTTGGATAGAAAAACTAGAATCCATAGGAGAGAGAATGTTCATACCTAACTTAGTCTCTCCGTCATCAGTTAGGTCCGATCGTTTCCCGGCCACTTCCCACATTGACTCAGGACATGACCGGGTTCCCCGCAATAAAGGCATAAACGATTCTTGAACCGCCTCTCTCTTTCCTCCTGGGATAAACGTGCTCTTCCCAACTGCATAGGCTCTTCCTCCGGTGTAATAGGACTTTGGAAGCGAGGAGCCAAACGGAAAGTAGATCGACGGGAACTCTCTCTCTCCTGAGTGCGTTCACGGAAACGTATATCAATCTGGTTACAGAGAGAGATCAAATCATCCAGGGTAGTGGGTAACTCTCGGGCCGCTAGCTCGTCCTTAATACGATCGGACAAGCCTTGCCAAAATGTGGCCACTAAAGCTTCATTGTTCCAACGAAGTTCGGCCGCCATAGTGCGAAATTGAAGGGCGTACTGGCCCAGAGTAAGGGTACCCTGGCGCAGACGGAGGAGTCCAGAAGCTGCACTGGAGACTCGTCTGGGTTCATCAAAGATGCGTCTGAAGGTTTCCAGGAAAGTGGCACAATTATGGAGGATGGGGTCATCATGTTCCCAGAGAGTAGAAGCCCAGGCAAGCGCTTGACCAGACAATAAGGAAATGATATAAGCGACTTTAGTTTTCTGTGTATGAAAGTTTCCAGGCAAAAGTTCAAATTGAATAGCACACTGGTTCAAGAACCCTCGGCATTCCTTAGGATCCCCATTGAACTTGGGTGGGTTAGGTATGCGGAGTTGAGAGGTTGTGGGAGCAGATACAGCCGAACTGCTTGGAGCGGAGGCAGGTTGTGGGGCCGGAGCAGGTGGAGGATTAGGAGCTGCCACCTGAGCTGCTTGAAGCGTATCCAACCTGTTAGACAGAGTCTGCAGAATCTGTAATAACTGTTCTTGATTTTTCCCCTGGTCTTCAACCTGAGCCGCTAAGTTATCCAGTAATACTCTCGCAGTGGGATTCCCTGTCGCTTCCATCAGTTAGATAAGTGGGTCAGAGCAAACTGTTACGATTTTGATGCCTTAGTCAGTATTAGCACAGGCTTACCTAGGGCGCGGAGTCTAACGGCCTTCCGGTCTTCACCAAGAACCACCGCAAGGTAGTGTGGACTTTGCTGCCGAAGAACCGCAGGTCGCGGCCCCCAGATTAGCCTACTGACGTAAGGGAGAAAGTTCTAAGTGATAGCAGGCAGACAAGAAAATAGACAAAGCGGTGCAAGTACAGGCACTAACCGTTAATTCCAGGCGTTGTTGGTCTGGAACAGTAACCGGTAGATGCACGGAGCCAATGGGTGCATGGCAGGATATGGGTCCAGAGACACGACCGGTTCAGTACACTGGTGATATCAGATATACGGTACCAGAGGGAAATCCAGAGAATAGTTGGTAACACAGCCGAGTCGGTACACAGAAGGTATCAGGTATACGGTGCCAGAGGGAGATCCAGAGAATAGTTGGTAACACAGCCGAGTCGGTACACAGAAGGTATCAGGTATATGGTGCCAGAGGGAGATCCAGAGAATAGTTGGTAACACAGCCGAGTCGGTACACAGGAGATAGTCCAGTTGGTAGTGCCAGGGATAAGCCAAAGAATAGTCAGGTCACAGCCAGGTAGGTACACAGGAGTAGGAGGAATAGAGGGATACACAGGGAGCAGGTTCACAGGAGTCAGTTTACAGGAACTGTAGCCAGGAACAGGAAACACATTGCTCTGACACAGGCAGCGTGTCAGAGCAGGGGAGATATAGGAGTTTGAATTCCCCGCCCAGGAGTCACATGATCGGCAGCAGGGAGAACCCGGAAGTGCGGCAGCGCCAACAGAAGAAGCGCTGCACGGATCGGACACCGCTGTCAGACCACGCTGACAGCGCAGCGGAACGGGAACAAGGTAAGTTCCTAACAACAGGTCAACGGGACGCTTTCATCGGCACTCGGTGTGCCTGATTCAGCCTCCTCCAATCCCAGCATACCTGTCTTTATTTAAACCTGGCTCTGGCACCATTAGGGTGCCAGAGTAACAGGTTTCTGCCTCTAGCTCCCAAGTGTTTGCTCCTTGTTGTGACCTGGCTTCCTCGACCACCCTTCAGTTTCTGCCTTCCTGTTGTGACCCGGCTTGCTGACCATCCTCCTTTCTGTGTGCCCCACTGTATTCCTGCGACCTTTGCTTGTTTGACGATTCTCCCTTTGTACCTCGCATACCGATTGGCTTGACCCGGATCGTCTGACCCTTCTTTCACTACACCAGCAACTGACTAATAGGACCGCGACCTGCGTACCCTGTGTAGCGAAGTCCAAACCTCCTAGCGGGGGTCCCTGGTGAAAACCAGGGGTACGTTAGACTCCGCACCTATTTGTTCAGTAGCGCTAATACCGGTTAGTGCTCCTCTCTATTTGGGCCTGACACCACATAGGAGATAACGCTTATCCCTTATGCTCTTAGCTCCTCACTCCAATGTTGAGTACAGACACAGAGAGTGAGGTTGCATACAACTCAGCTCATACAGCCACCAGATCGGTCTTTGAACGGGCTTTTATCCTTCTAAAAGCATGTTTCAGATGACTGGACCGGTCTGGTGGTACACTGATGTATGGGTCGAGTAAAGTATGCTACACCATAGCTCTCTGTGTGGTGTTTCCCAATATTGCTATCCGGAGTGGGGCTCCAGGGGAGGATAATGAGGTTGCTGGAAAGGACGAGGTGGGGGAGCCTGAACATAGACCTCGGGAGACAGATGAGGGTGCCAACTTCAGGCAGTATGTGATTGACACATATATTTAATGTAAGTAAAATTTTGCATATGTGTTCCCTTTCAAATGTCAAATATATAATACACAAATGCTCTTCGAGTTTAAAATGACAAAAGTAACATTTTAAAAATACAGATTTTGGACACAAACGTATAGCAAATCATACATGTGTTTTTGTCCGAATGAAAAGGAATCCATAATAAATGTAAAAAAATAGATTTTAAGGCGAGACAAGCTTTACTACCCAACTCAAACATGTTTGGCAATCTCTCCTTAGTTTAATTATTTATTACAAGCACTTTGACCCCAAAACAAACCAAATAACTTTTTTCAAGCTATGATATCACTAATGTTAAATGTTTAAAAAAAAATGGCCTGATGTTTAAAAGCTCAGGCTTAACTTGTAAATCTTCTTTCATGACCCATATGCTGTGTTAATAATATCACTTGATTAAATCTCAGAATGTTATTTGCAGGCACTGGCAATGACATGTTTGCAAAATTAATTGCTAACACTTTTTAACAAACACAATGATGACAGTGTTACAAATGCAAAAAAAATTAGATATTGATAGTGTTTTGATGTCAATGAAAACCAGGCAACATTAGTCAAAGAACTAATGTGTAACCATATTAACAGCCTCTATGACCCACATGCACCACCATGAAGGTGCTGGCAGGTAGAAGGGTCCAAAGCACTGGCAGTTGGAGTCTGAGGAGGTGGCCATGGAGTAGGAGCCATTTGCAGAATGTAAGTATCTATTGTTTGCTTAGATTTTACATTTAATCCAATTTAAAAGTGTGGTTCCAGCATTCAAGTATCTGTATCTGTGTCTGTACTGTGCCAGCAGTGAGCACTTCTTACAGGACTGTCCTATCTGTAGACCACGTCAGCTTACTGAACCATCCCCTGTTGTTTCCTCTCTGCATTCCAAATTTGTTTATGCTCCACCATTTCTGTTCTATGGGAAGAGACCCAATCTGCCAGCTCCAGCCGCCTGCCCTGAGGCGCCAGCTCCAGCTGCCTGCCCTGAGGCGCCAGCTCCAGCTCCTGCCCTGAGGCGCCAGCTCCAGCCGCCTGCCCTAAGGCGCCAGCTCCAGCCGCCTGCCCTGAGGTGCCAGCTCCAGCCGCCTGTCCTGAGGCACGAGGTCCCAGTCTCTGTCTCCTGTTGCGAGGTCCCAGCCTCTGTCTCCTGTTGCGAGGTCCCAGCCTCTGTCTCCTGTTGCGAGTTCCCAGCCTCTGTCTCCTGTGCGAGGTCCCAGCCTCTGTCTCCTGTTGCGAGGTCACAGCCTCTGTCTCCTGTTGCGAGGTCACAGCCTCTGTCTCCTGTTGTGAGGTCCCAGCCTCTGTCTCCTGTTGCGAGGTCCCAGCCTCTGTCTCCTGTACCGAGACTTCGGCCGCTGTCTCCGGTCCCGAGACTTCGGCCGCTGTCTTCTGTTCCGAGTCTTCGGCCGCTGTCTCCGGTTCCGAATCTTCAGTGGGGGCGCCGCCCTTGAAGCCTGCTCCAGAGGGGGCGCCGCCCTTAAAGCCTGCTCCAGAGGGGGCACTGCCCTTAAAGCCTGCACCAGAGGGGGCGCCAGCCTTAAAGCCTGCTCCAGAACAGTTGACTGTCCATGCGGTTCAGCCCGAGTTGCCTGTCCATGCGGTTCAGCCTGAGTTGCCTGTCCATGCGGTTCAGCCCGAGTTGCCTGTTGTCACAGACTCAGGGTATTTGCTTACTGGTTTTTGCACTACTCACCAAAGAGGCGCGGAGTCTAACGTGTCCCAGGTCTTCACCAGGAACCCCCGCATGGGAGTATGGTCTTAGCTGCGGGAGACACGCAGGTCGCGGTCCTCAGAGGAAGTAACCAGTGAAGCAATAGATGAAAACGGTGTCAGGCAAGCCGGTTCCAAACCGAGAATTCAGGAGATGCCACAGGGGAAATCCAAAGCCGTAGTCAGGGTAGCCGGGTCGGGGTCAGAAGCGCAGGAGGGAGTAGTCAATCAAGCCGAGGTCAAATTCACAAGGAGCACAGAACAGGAGTAGTCAGTAACAAGTCGGGTAATACACAGGAAACACTGGAGAAAAGTACACAGGAACGCTGGAGCTAGGATGAGACCTAATACTCTGGCACTATTCAAGTGCCAGAGTGAACTTAATATAGGGGCTGCTAACCAATCATCGGCAGTGGTGACGCTGAACACCACCGCCGGAATTACTGAGAAGCGTTCCGCTGACCCGGAAGTGCGCCCAGTTGCCTAGCAACCGGCCGCTCAGCAGCAGAAGCAGGCGTCCGTCCCTGTGCGGCGGACATAGCACAGGGATGGCGTCTGACAGTACCTCCTCCCCTACTTTATTGGATAAATCTTTGCTTAAAGGAACTGTTTTAATAGCCGCGGGGCATGAAGATCTTCTTCTTGCACCCAGGATCTCTCTTCTGGCCCAAAACCCCTCCAATGTACTAAGAACTGGTGCCATCCATGGAGGACACGAGAATCCAGGATGCGACTTACTTCATATTCTTCACCATTGGTAGTCCGTATAGGAGCTGGACGATGAAGTAATCAATGGAACTTATTGAGTATGAGTGGTTTAAGAAGAGAGACATGAAAAACATTGTGGATCTTCAGGGAAGAAGGTAACCGGAGTCTATAGGTTACTGCATTGATCACATGAGTTATGGAGAAAGGCCCGATATAACGAGGAGCCAATTTTTGAGAAGGCACCCTCAACTTGAGGTTGCGTGTGGACAACCATACTTTATCGTGAACCTGTAATAGAGGAACAAGTCTCCGATGACGATCTGCAGCTTGCTTGTAGCCAGGGCCGCCGAGAGGGGGGGGGAGCGGGTACAGTTTACCCGGGCCCGGCCATGCCAGGGGGCCCGGGCCGGGCCCCTGCTGCTAATTAATTATTTTTTTTTTAATTTTTCTGTCTTGCGCTTTTTTTTAAACTTTTTTTTTTTTTTTTCCGCGGGGGGGGGGGGGGGCGGTGGGGGAGGGGGGGGGTCTTGGGAGCTGGGAGGAAGAATAAATTAAAAAAAATAAAATAAAATAAATACTCACGTGATCGCGCGGCGCCGTGTCCCTCCTCTCCTCCATTCACACTGACTGCCGGGCGTGACGTCATCAAGTCACGCCTGTCAGTCAGTGAGGAGCGCCGCAGCCAGCAGGAAGAAAGAAGACAGAAGAGGAGACAGAAGAGCAGAAAAGAAAAGAAAGAAGTTGACAAAAGGTAAGTAAAGAAACGGAGAGGCAAGGGGAGGAAAACAGAGAGGGACAGTACTATAAAGAAAGGGGACAGAGAAACAGAGGAGGAAAAAAAGGAGAGAGCCACAGAGGAATAAAAAAAAATTGGGGAAAGAGGAACAGAGGAGGGGAAAAAAAGTGGGAGAGAGAAACAGAGGAGGGAAAAAAAGGAGAGAGCCACAGGGGAATAAAAAAAAAAGTGGGAGAGAGGAACAGAGGAGGAAAAAAAGGAGAGAGTCACAGAGGAATAAAAAAAAATTGGGGAAAGAGGAACAGAGGAGGGGAAAAAAAGTGGGAGAGAGCCACAGGGGAATAAAAAAAAAAGTGGGAGAGAGGAACAGAGGAGGAAAAAAGGAGAGAGCCACAGAGGAATAAAAAAAAAATTGGGGAAAGAGGAACAGAGGAGGGGAAAAAAAGTGGGAGAGAGGAACAGAGGAGGGAAAAAAAGGAGAGAGCCACAGGGGAATAAAAAAAAAAGTGGGAGAGGAACAGAGGAGGAAAAAAAGTGGGAGAGAGGCACAAAGTAAAAAAGAAGGGGGAAAAGCAGCATGGAGGTCGCAGTGTGAGCATAAGGGGGTACAGTGTAGTTGTGATGAAGGGGCACAGTATTGTGTGTGTAATGGCACAGGGGGCTTGTTGCAATGTAGTGTGTGTGAGGTAGGTGGCAGCTAATTAATGGGCGCTATTTTGTTTGTAGGGTGATGGTGAGGCAATTTAATAGTAGGGACTATTAATTTAAGATGGGGTGGTTTGGGGGCTATTGAATCTTGGGGTGAGTTTAGGGAGAATGAGGTCTATTTATTAAATGTGACTATGAATTATTTAATGGCAGTGATGGTTGCGGGAAATAGGTATTGCTGGGGCTGTTTGCAGGAAGGGATATAGGTTTATTTATTAAATGTGAATAGTATTATTTTAATGTTGGGGCTAATTATTAATCGTGGGTGCTATTGATTTAACGCTGGGGCTGGCTGTAATTTTCTAAATGTAGCCATTTTTTTTTCAAAATAGGTCCTTCAACATTTCTGGATCCGGACAAGCCACAACTAAAGAAAGCAGCAGCCACAGGTGGAGAAAGTGAGAAGAACAGGTAGGAGAGAGCAGCACAGTGTGTGAAATGTTGTGATTCTAGCAGGGACAATACCAATTTTTGGTGAATGTTGTGTCCAATGTAAGGTGTAGGCCAAGACTGAACTGTTTGTGTACACACTGCATTGTTTGTATACTACCCTGTGGTGGTAGATGTCCTGAAAGTCAGGAGTGCTTGAACATATGTGACGCTCCGGCGAATTGAGAGCCTAGTGGTTTTTATGTTAGCCACGCCCCAATGGCACGTTGCCACGCCCCCAAATGCATGACCACACCTCCCAAAAATTTTGCACTGCCGTTTCGCTAGCCACGCCCCTGAATATATGACCATATACCTAATTTTTTTTGCGCCGCCGTAAGGCGGCGCAAAAAAATTTTGGGGCTTACTTCACTATGAGGGGGGCCCCATGAATTTGTTGTACCCGGGCCCTGAATTCTTCTTGGCAGCCCTGCTTGTAGCGTTGAGAAGTCTCTTGGGGCCTGAGTCATTAAGGAGAGCAAAGCATAAAATAAGGAGTAACATTTGCACCTGGGCAAAACCATGTTGCATTGGAGGGGGAAGTAAATTTAAAATGTTGGGATAGATTTATACTTGGGGTAGGACATGTCCCAGATCAAGTTTAAATTTCAGTGTAATAATAAAGCTAGCAAGTATTTGTGTGCTAGAGGAAAAAACAGCCAGTATTTAACTTTGCAAAATAATTAACTAATTTGCACCCCTTAAATTGTAACATGGATTGTCCCAGAGAACATTTACTCCTTTTTTGCCTTAATGACTCAGGCCCTTGGAGTTTAGTTTTAGTATTTGACCAAATCTGGGAAAAGTTCCGCATGAAATCCTCCACCACAGGAACTGGCAAGGAACCTTGACCGGAGAAATCTGGGAGGGTGGGTTGGGATCCATAAACGATAAAAAATGGAGAGGCACCGGTAGACTCGTGATGATGAATGTTGTGGGAAAACTCTGCCCAAGGTAGGAGATTAGCCCATTCTGTTTGGTTGTCTGACGAAAAACATTGTAAGTAGACTTCAAGGTCTTGGTTAACCCGCTTCGTTTGGCCATTGGTTTGTGGATGATAGCCGGATGAGTACTTGGGGTCGGAACCAAGTATTTTACAAAAAGTCCTCCAGAATTTGGAAACAAACTGCACTCCACGGTCTGAAATGATTTCACGAGGGCATCCATGGAGTCTGAATATTTCCTTAATAAAAATAAGAGCCAACTGAGAAGCGGATGGTAGAGCGGGCAGCGGTACAAAGTGGGCCATTTTAGAGAATCTGTCCACAACGACCCAAATAGTGGTGCATCCATTGCTGGAGGGAAGGTCAGTGATGAAATCCATGGATATGCTTTGCCAAGGAAAATCTGGAGTGGGAAGTGGTTGAAGGAGCCCTGAAGGGGCCAACCTGGAGTTCTTACAACGAGCACATGTATCACAGGAGGCCACAAGACTTTGTACATCCGAATTCAGAGCCGGCCACCAAAATCTTCGACAAAGAAATTCGTAAGTTTTCTTTACCCCGGCGTGTCCTGCCAATTTGGAGGAATGTGCCCAGCGGAGAGCTTTGATTCGTAAATTAGGCTCCAAGAAGGAACAACCCCTAGGGGGTGTCTTGGCAGAGGTTTTGGTAAGGGCGATAACCCTGGTAGGGGTAAGAATGGGTAGGGGCTCCAGGGGAGTACAGAGGTCAGTATTGTCAAAAGATCGAGACAGAGCGTCTGCTCGGATGTTCTTGGATCCTGGATGGTAAGTCAGGATGATATTAAAGCGTGCGAAGAACGATGCCCATCGAGCTTGACGTGGATTGAGGCACCGAGCCTCACCGATATAGAGCAGGTTCTTATGATCAGTAAGAACTGTTACTGGATGACGTGAGCCTTCTAATAGATGTCGCCACTCCTCCAGGGCAGCTTTGATTGCGAGTAACTCTTTGTCACCAATGCCATAATTCTTCTTGTGAGATAAGAATTTTTTAGAAAAGAACCCGCAGGGAAGATGAGAACCACGTTTAGATTTTTGGAAGAGTACTGCCCCAATACCTATAGCGGAAGCGTCAACCTCCAGAAAAAAGGGTTCGGATTGATCCAGTTGAGAAAGGGCTGGAGCAGATGAAAAGGCTTGTTTCAGAAGATTAAATGCCTTCACGGCGTCCGAAGGCCAATTTCTGGGATTGGCTGATTTTCATGTTAGCGCGGTTATTGGCGCAATAATGGAAGAGAACCCCTTAACAAACTGCCTGTAATAGTTGGCGAACCCAATAAATCTTTGAATGGCCTTGGTGCCTTGGGGAAGAGGCCAGCTGGTAATGGCAGATACCTTTTGTGGATCCATGCTTAATTCTGATCCTGAAACAATGTACCCAAGAAAAGAGAGTTGTTCAACTTCAAAAATACACTTCTCTAATTTGCAGAAGAGTTGGTTGGCTCGTAATCGAAGTAAGACTTCCTTAACGTGATGTCGATGGGAGATAACATCTCGGGAAAAAATCAGGATGTCGTCCAGGTAGACAACGACGAAGTGATATAAAAAGTCTTGGAAGATCTCATTAACAAAGGATTGGAAGACAGCGGGGGCGTTACTAAGCCCGAAAGGCATAACAAGGTATTCAAAATGTCCGTCCCGCATGTTAAACGCTGTCTTTCACTCGTCTCCTTGACAGATCCGCACTAAATTATATGCCCCTCAGAGATCTAGTTTGGTAAAGATCCGGGCTCCACTGATTTTGTCAAAAAGGTCCATAATAAGAGGCAATGGAAAACGGTTCTTTATAGTAATTTTGTTTAGTTGCCGATAATCAATGCACGGACGTAAGGATCCGTCTTTCTTTTTAACGAAAAAGAATCCTGCTGCGGCCGGAGAAGATGATTTTCTAATGAACCCTCGGGCTAAGTTCTCGGATATGTATTGTGACATTGCCTGAGTCTCCGGTAAAGACAGGAGATAAGTCCTGCCACGAGGAATCTGTTTTCCCGGAATTAAATCAATCGGACAGTCCCACGGGCGATGGGGTGGAAGAATCTCTGATCTTTGCTTGGAGAAGACGTCCTTGAAGGCTTGATAGACCGAGGGTAATGTGCAAGTCTCAGAATTGGTCTGAGTATGACAAACTTGAAAACGTGGTGAGGAGATACACTGGTTACGACACTGCGGACCCCAAGAAATAACTTCGGCACGAACCCAGTCAAATTGAGGAGAGTGTGTCCGGAGCCAAGGAAGGCCCAATATTAGCGGATTAACTGACTGTGGCAACACTAGGAATTGGATCCACTCTTGATGTAAAGCTCCTACCAACAGTTGAACCACACTTGTGATACTGGAGATGACACCGTTGCTGACACGGTTACCATCCACAGCAGTGAGGGTAAGCGGTTGGGGAAGATCTTGGATGGCTAAATGGAGCTGTGAAGCAAGAGAGGCCGAGATAAAATTTCCTGCGGCACCAGAATCCACGAAGGCAGAGGTAGAATGGGGTCCTTTGATGGTCATAAGCCGAACAGGCATGAGGAACTCGGGATTGGAGGTGGAATAGGGAGTGGAAACGGCGACTCCTAAGGCGGCCTCCCTCTTACCATCTAGGAGGAGGCATTTCCCGGTCTCTTAGGACAGAGACTTAAAACATGACCAGACTCCCCACAATATAGACATAATCTCTGCTTGAACCGTCTCTCACGTTCTTCTGACGTCAACCTGGAGCGGCCAAGCTGCATAGGTTCTTCTGTGGAAGATATGGGATTTTGAAATTGGGAACCCAGACAGGGAGTCCGTCTTGTAGAGGATCTTTCTGAAGTTCTCTCTCTGAAGTGGAGATCAATCCTAATACATAGTGAGATAAGGGAGTCTAACTCCGAGGGGAGTTCTCTGGTAACCAGCTCGTCCTTGATTCGGTCAGTAAGACCCTGCCAGAAGGAAGCAATGAGGGCCTCATTATTCCATCGAAGCTCAGAGGAGAGGGTACGAAATTGTATGGCATACTGACCGACAGACATAGAACCTTGTCAAAGGGTTAAGAGGCTAGAGGTGGCAGATGAGACTCGTCCCGGTTCATCGAACACCTTCCGGAACATGTCAATAAAAGCCGCGGAATCCTCCGGTAAAGGGTCATTGTGCTCCCATAACAGGGAGGCCCAGGCCAAGGCTTGCCCACTAAGCAGAGATATTATGAAGGCTACCTTGGTACGTTCAGAGGAGAATGCTGAAGAGTTGCACTCGAAGTGAATGGCACACTGGTTAAGGAACCCTCTGCATCTTTTTGGATCTCCGTCAAACTTATCTGGAGAAGGTATTCTAAGTCCTGGAGTAGCGGCTAGGGGAGGAGAGGGAGCCACAGGAGCAAGCGCAGAGCGAGAAGGAGACTCGGAGGGTTCAATAGGAGGAGTTTGGTCCGCCCGTAGGGAGTCCAGGCGAGATATAATTCCCTGAACACACTGGAGTAAACGAGCCTGGTATGCCTCCTGCTGTTCCACTCGGCGACCCAGGTGGATAATGAGATCCGGAGTTGTAGGTTCACCTTTTCCATCTGACGTCATGGCCAGAGTATACTGTCACAGACTCAGGGTATTTGCTTACTGGTTTTTGCACTACTCACCAAAGAGGCGCGGAGTCTAACGTGTCCCAGGTCTTCACCAGGAACCCCCGCATGGGAGTATGGTCTTAGCTGCGGGAGACACGCAGGTCGCGGCCCTCAGAGGGAGTAACCAGTGAAGCAATAGATGAAAACGGTGTCAGGCAAGCCGGGTCCAAACCGAGAATTCAGGAGATGCCACAGAGGAAATCCAAAGCCGTAGTCAGGGTAGCCGGGTCGGGGTCAGAAGCGCAGGAGGGAGTAGTCAATAAAGCCGGGGTCAAATTCACAAGGAGCACAGAACAGGAGTAGTCAGTAACAAGCCAGGTAATACACAGGAAACACTGGAGAAAAGTACACAGGAACGCTGGAGCTAGGATGAGACCTAATACTCTGGCACTATTCAAGTGCCAGAGTGAACTTAATATAGGGGCTGCTAACCAATCATCGGCGGTGGTGACGCTGAACACCACCGCCGGAATTACTGAGAAGCGTTCCGTTGCCTAGCAACGGAACGCGACCGCCGACCAGGAAGTGCGCCCAGTTGCCTAGCAAGCGGCCGCTCAGCAGCAGAAGCAGGCGTCCGTCCCTGTGTGGCGGACATAGCACTGGGACGGCGTCTGACACCTGTCCATGCGGTTTAGCCCGAGTTGCCTGTCCATGCGGTTTAGCCCGAGTTGCCTGTCCATGCGGTTCAGCCCGAGTTGCCTGTCCATGCGGTTCAGCCCGAGTTGCCTGTCCATGCGGTTCAGCCCGAGTTGCCTGTCCATGCGGTTCAGCCCGAGTTGCCTGTCCATGCGGTTCAGCCCGAGTTACCACTTGGTGCTGTCTGCTTTGAGGCTTCTCACAGCACTGTCTGCTCTGTGGCTTCTCACAGCGCTGTCTGCCCCGTGGCTTCTCACAGCGCTGCCTACCCCGAGGCTTCTCACAGTGCTGTCTGCCCCGAGGCTTCTCACAGTGTTGTCTGCCCTGAGGCTTCTCTCAGTGCTGCCCCTGCCAAGCCTGCCGCCCAGTCCGGGCCTGCTGCCAAGCCTGCCGCTCAGTCCGGGCCTGCTGCCAAGCCTGCAAGTATATTATCTGTTATCCAACTTTACAGGAAATTGTTTGCTTACATTTTACATTTAATCCAATTTAAAAGTGTGGGTCCAGCATTCAAGTGACGTTTTCAAAATCTGTAGGATTCAGGCGCTGCTTGGTCTCTCCACCTAGCCAACGTTAGGCAACCTACGGATTTAATACATGATGGCATAATTATAAATTTTTCATACAATCCACCAAGGTCAACACTCCAAAAACAATATATACATGAAAGCCACCAGCCACTATTCTGAATACTAGTGTGCAGAGCATAACCTTAGACTTTACATGTTATTTTACACTGGTCACCTTCTTCTGTACAAATGGGTATAGTGTCACGGTCTGCTTCTGCCTGCTTTGCATCTTCTCCCCTTTGAATGCTGCTTGCATCCTGCAGTCACTGTTTGTTTTGCACTGTGCAGTATTTGTATTCATTTTATGTGTTAGCAGCAGTACCTATGATCACCAGAGGTGCTGCAATTGTGCCTGCCTCTTGTGCTTTAGGAGCTAACCTTCCTGTTTACTAATTATTCCTTGCACCTGGGTGTGTCCTTCTTATACTTGTCTCTCCCAGCATTCATTGCTGTTTATTGTTGTCCCATCCTCTTTTTCCTACCCTCTGCTGTGCTTGTGGTTTCATGCTCCTGGATCTCTCCATATCACTTTCCTACATCAGCCATCTACCCGGTATTTATTCCTGCATTTTCCTGTATATTCAGTATTACACCATCAGATTGTTATTCCAGCAATAAACTTTGTGTGTTTTCACCTCATTCCTGGCTCCTGAGCTGCACTTTGTATTTGAACCGTGACATATAGAAAGCACATGCCTTAAAATAATCTATGAGCTAATTTTTTTTTCCCAACAACAAAAGATCTAAGACAGTTTAGAACCCTGTATTATCACACGTTGAACTACTTTGAAAATAAAACAACCTTGCCTATGTTTTTCTTCAATTAGCCATTATTGTTTGGTCATCACCCAAGGAACGAAAAAACAAATAGCATTGTCTTAGTTTCTATGTATTGTGATTTGTTTACTAATGTATCATACACATTAAAAAAAATATGCAATAGTCTCAGCAATCATTCCTAATTTTCTCTCTGCTGCTTAGTACACTGCTGTACATCCTCTTCTCATACACACCATTAACTCCATTGTCCTTTGGGACACATTTAGAATTACTACCTCTTACACATCCTTTATTGGTTTGACTTGAGCAACATACACCTCTTAACTCACACTATATTTAGTAGTTCCAAATTTGCTTGTAGAAGGTATATTTTTTATATTAGTATTTAACCCCTCTTCTCTTGGCCCTGTATTAGGTGAATTTGTCTCTACTCCCATATGTCAACTAATATTAGTCAAATCTATCAATCTTCACCTGACCTCTGTAAATGTGGACACAGTAGGCTTATTAAATGTTAGATTTGTATGTGGCAATGCTTCCTTGGCCAGGACATGTTAAAACCACATTTAAATATTGACACTCCTGTTACAAACAGCATTTTGTGAACAAACTTGTGCACGGGCCAACACAAAACACAAAATCAAGTCCCAAACCTTGTCATACGCAAGACCACCCTCTGCTAAATTCCTCACACCCAGAATTGCCCCCAGTCCAGTTGAGTCCACCAGTAAAGCACTAACACTATCCACCATTTTTGAATTTCACCTGCTCCATACATTAATTGGCAATTTATCAACATTTGCAATAATGAATTATGCACGCTCAGGCAATGAACCATTCATGCCACACATATATACACACTTCAAAACATACTAAATGGTCGCGGTAGACACATTGTTATCTGACACCACTTGCACACACCAGTCATATGTTTAACTGTATTTTGGTGTTAAAAAGTTTGTGTTACAGCTAACCTTAGCATTTTGGTGAATATTGTCACGGTAAACCAAATGAAATCACAACCAAACTGCCCTTGTCTGTTACATGTAGTAAATTATTATTAGATATGATTATGCATGTGGTTAATGGCCATTATTGTCTGGTCTGCTTGTAATGGGTGACCTCTTGTAGTTAAGAGTGGAAAGAATTCCTCGGGCTATTCACATTGATGACCCTAGCCCTCAATTTCCCACTACAATAAAGCCCCCCCTTCCGTTTAAGACCGACCACATGTGCTCCTGGTGGCCCGATACCTGCTTACCTGCCTAGCCTCTGCATAATATATCCTACACCTACCCCTTATGGCAATTAAAATTCTGACCTTAAATGTAAAGGGACTGAATTATCCATGTAAAAGAACTAGCCTGCTTCATACTATTTGACAACTTAAGGATGACATAGTCTTCCTACAGGAAACTCACTTCTCTAGTTCACGTCACCCTGAACTCAAATCTAAATACTTCTCATGTTTTTGTTACGCTTGTGATCTAGTATGCAAAAAAAAGGGAGTGGCAATTATTTTTGCAAAACAACTTCTATTCAAAACATCTAAGGAAATCAGGGACCCAGAGGGGCATTATTTCTTGTAGGGGAACTTGATAATGTCCCTCATACTTTCCTTAATGCGCATGCCCTCAACTCAAACCAGTCCCACTTATTTCAAAATATTGGTGACCTCCTATCTTTACATCACGAGGGTAGAGGGTAGTTCTGGCAGGAGATTTCAACACCACATTAGATAGCCATCTGGACAGATTCCAACCTCCCCCTAGATCTACCATTCAAGGTGTGACTGCTATCTCCAAGGCTTTGAGAGCTCTTATCTACCAGCACCTCTTGTTCGACGCATAGAGGGTTAAAGAACCTACTGCTAGAAATTACACTTCCTTTACCCCGGTTCACAGGGTGTACACCCAACTGTCTGGACACGGTCTTTCTGTGTGTTGAGCTAACTCAACATATTCTCAATGAGGATATATTCCCGAGCACTTTGTCGGACCATAGCCCGACTGTGGTGGACGTTGTGGGCCCACAGTCTGGACATCGGCAGTTCACATGGCACGTAAATGACAGGACCCTGCTTAATCCCCACTTAAAATCACAAATTGCCAATGAAATCTATAATTATTACTCTACAAATGCCGACCAATCGATCTCTCCTATGCTCTTCTGGGATGCTCATAAAGCTGTGATCCATGGTAACCTAATAAAATCAGCCTCCTTCGCTAAAAAATGAGAACTCAAAAATTCCTTGAGGTCTCAGAGCGAGTTGCCAACTTGGATGCTATCCACAAATCCACAGGACAACGAGAGGACTATAGTAAACTAATGGCGGCTAGGGGTGAGCTCATTCTTTTGCTCTCTATCAAAACTGAAAACACACTCAAATGTCTGAATCAGACCTTTTATGAATAGGGTGATAAGGCGGACAGGTTGCTGGCGTCCAGGTTGAGGGCCAATATGTCTCGTAGCAATGTTATCCGAATCAAATCACACTTAGGGGTCACTACACAAGATTCAGACCAAATTGCAGAGGAATTTCAGAAATTCTACAGTAAACTTTACAACATTTCACCTAAGGGTAACTCTTCCCCGGTGTCTGTGGAATCTATCTGGGACTTCTTGTCCTAATGTCACATGCCGAGACTCCTACCTTGTGCATGTCACACCTGAGGATCTGTCCATTTCCAGACTGGGTTGTGTCTCTGGAGCTGGTCTGGAGACTACATGGACAAAGCTGGGTGGCCTGATAATGTTCCTCTGCATGTAGTAAATGGACTGTTACAGATAGTGATTACATTAGCAGAGGAGAGCAATCAGGAAATGGACTACTGAACTGGACTGAAACCAGAATGCTGTAACCGGAATGCTGAAAGAGAATTGTTGTACCCGGACTGGAACTGGAATGCTGTAATCAAAATGTTATAACCGGAATACTGAAAGTGAATCGCTGTAACCGGACTGAAACAGGGATGCTGTAACCGGAATGCTGGAAGTGGATCACTGTAACCAGAATGCTGAAAGAGGATTGCTGTAACCGATATGCAGCAACTGGAATGGAACCACAATGGACGAAATCAGAGTGCTGGAATCAGACTAGAACCGGAATGCAGACTGCACTGTCTGAGCTGGATTAATAGCAAGACTGCAGACTGCTGGGACAGGTTGGCGTCTGTAATACAACATTGCACTGGCAACAGGTAAGAGCTCCAGGAAGTCCTTTAATAATTGTTGTTGATTCCTGATTGAAACCTGCATTCAGCTGGGCAGAATCAGCACTCTGAGTTGCTGAGATGGATCAGGTGACTATATACAAGATGGCAGCTCCCATGAACTGGTATATATATATATATATATATATATATATATATATATATATATATAGATAGATAGATATAGATATACACACTAAATATATGTATATATATATATATATATATATGGATAGATAGATAGATATACACACATACATACATACATACATACATACACACATACATACATATATATACGTATACATACACACACCCAACAAATAAACCAATCCAGCCATCAATGTGCCGTCTCAAACTCTTGCCATTTGCTGTGTGGATTAGAGCATCCCCTATATTACTATTGTCTCAGGCCTCATAATGTGCTCATTATGGATACATAATATGTACTTACAATCCTTTCTTGTACCAAATTAGGGGGAAAGAAACTGCAAATAGATATATGGTCAAAATAATGAGAGTGGTCCCATCTTCTCATAGCAACTCATAAGTTTGAAGTCCTACATGTTTCTGTGGACTTTTGGGTGAACATAGCTGTGATAAATGACAATCCAGTAACAAACCAAGGAGTTGGAAGTAGCAAAGCACTCTATTCTCATCTTGTTTTGTAAATAAGAAATATATTTTACTCATAGTCTTAGTATTTAAATGTGCTGCTTAGTTGTGAAACATTTTCTGTGCCAGTCTTGGCAAAAATAAGCATCATCATGTAGGGAGAAGAAGGCTTGTAAGTGGCCTTGATTTTATCATTTATAGTTAAAAAGATAACTTTATCTCATCTCCAAATAATTACCTTCTAATACTCAAAATTCATTTTGAAAAAGTACTCAGGAAAGCCACATTAGGCTGGTTAACAGAGAAATACTGAAAATCTGCATTGAGATTTCATTTGACAATGACCTTTAGGTGCTTGAATTCTCAAAGTAAAAAACAGAAGCTAGTTGTAAACAAGGTTCACTTCTGACAGATGGATTGAATGACAGAAAGGTTGTGTGTGCCAGAATAGCCCTGGCAGAGGAAGAAATGTTCAATGGAATCCAACAGGAGAGGAGGTGTGAACAGGTGCAAGGCTGCTGTCGGAAGGGGAACCAGATGGAATGAGCCAGAGCCAGTTTATTTAAAGGAAAAAGCAGAAAACCAGAAAACATTGATAAGCTATGGGATCAATGGCTAAAATGAGGGAGGTTAACAAAATAAACTGCCTAATTGGATCACTATCAATGTCGTTATATGTATTATTACACTTGCTCAATAATATTCTTGTCTAATGTTTAAAGTGTTATTTAGGTATTAAACATTTATTTGTGCCATTAGACAATTCATATTAGAGTGTTTTTCTGCAGTCTTAAAGATAAGAATGTAGTTCACTCAAGCAAATGTGATTTTATTTACCATCCAAATGTAATACAGTAATAACTACATGCATTGATATAGTACATATTTACAGTGGGGAAACACACACACATGCAGTGAATATAAAAAGTCTACCCACCTTTATTGAAATGGCATGTGCTTGACATGATTTCTTTGATTGCAGGCTTTACATTACAGACATTTTTCCACCTTCAATGTGACCTTACAACCAACAAAATTGTAGTGAAAAAAATAAGTGACCCCCCTCCCTCAATATCATGATTGCATAAGCTAATACTTTGTGGAAGCAACTTTTGATTTTATGACAGTGGTGAGTCTTTTTGAATAAGTCTCTATCGACCTTATACACCTGGGGGTAAATATATCAAGCTGTAATTTGCCTTTTTCAACACTTTTCTTGGGCAAGTTTGAACCTGCTGATGTATGAAAGTGCGAGTTAATAGTAAATAACCAGTAAACTGATGTAACCAAAATAGGCACTCTACAAATTTTTGATCATTCAAACAATACAAGTCGCTATATATATGGAGCTGCGATTTTGCAATCACCTCCATTTTGCTGTAAAAAATGCCAGAATCAACACGCTGCTTCGGATAGGCGAAATTAGCAACCACATTAGCCATTGGTCTATGCAGGCTAATGATGCCTATAAAAAGGGACCCAAAATGTTATTAATCTGAGAGTGCATGAAAATGGAGTGGCTGGAAATTTATTGTTGGGGTTTTTGGAGGAAAATTAGTTTTTGGTGACTGCATAGAGAAGGAGAGAGGAACATCACCAGCACCATGGCCTGCTTAGGCTGCATAGACTACGTGATTTTAGAACACCTTTGACCCTGGTCTCCCACTCAAAGCAGGGGATTATTAAACTGTTGAGGCTTAACAGAGCAAACTTTCTGCAGCTGTGTGAACATTTGAGAGATGGTTTGGAACCATTAACATGTTGCTTCAATGCTTTTACTGGGATGCAAAAATGTTTGTGTTCTCTTA
Organism: Mixophyes fleayi; assembly: GCF_038048845.1. Taxonomy (NCBI): domain Eukaryota; kingdom Metazoa; phylum Chordata; class Amphibia; order Anura; family Limnodynastidae; genus Mixophyes; species Mixophyes fleayi. Next base: position 240,150,806 of record NC_134404.1, on the reverse strand, counting down.
ATTTTTTGCCAACTTGCTCATTTCAGTCTGTGTGCTGACAGGTTGCAGGGCTCACACAGGCCACATTCTCCAGGCACTTTACATTAGTGTTTAGTGCACTGAACAAACTGATGCCTACATATATCTGCTTCCCCCAAAAGGATTTTGAGTGGCATGCATTGAAGGAAGCTTTCTAAAGACTCTCAGAATTACATAATGAGTCAATAGATTGCACACACATTAGGCTGAGACCACCATGTCAGAGGGCTGAAGTCTTTACCAACAGACACCATTTATACTCTTTGAATGTGTTGGTGGTCTGGTTTGCAATCATGCAAATTATGAGTGTTATTGCAGGCTATCCTGGCTCTGTCATGGTGCCCATATACTGCAACAGTCAGCCACTTATCACAAACTTCAGAATGGTGAAATGCCGAAGGGATGGCTACTGGCTAAGTGATATAATAATCATGCAGTTTCATATATTATATACTGTAGAAATTTTAACTCCGCTTGTGACACTGACATCCTGCAGACATCAGTCGCAAATAGCTTTATGCTTGAAATCAACGGTGCTTTATTATTCACATCATAATAGACAGCAAACTTTCATCAGGATGACACCAGTAAACAACAAGTTGCCTACACCTCCTTGTGACACTAATGCTAACTAACACAGTGGAGTTCTCTAACCACTGGAAGACTTGTTCAGCATCAGTCACATCTTACAACTGAAAAATGGTTTTACAATAAGCATGGCCAAGCAACAAATTAGTAGTCTTACACCTCCTCCCCTGCCATGTCAAATGGGGGAGGTTCAGGGCCTCCATCCCCTCATATACCAACATGACCACATATTGAGGGGGCATAGGTGATTAATAGTGGATTCACCCTCCAAAGAATGCAATCAGTCGTGCCCAGCCCATTTTTAAGATAGTCAAGATCCTATGGCCCTTTCTTGCCCTCATCTCACCCCTCTCTAATGTTCCTTACTTTCAGCCCACCATCCCCTGCCCTGATTAATAGGTATACTTTGGCACATTCTAAACCTACCACCCCCATTACAAATCTCCCCCCTTCTCTTGTCACTAGAAGCCCACACAGAGGAGGTTCCCTGTCCCCTCACCAGTATTCCCCCATTCCCGCACCCTACACATTCCCCCAGCAAGCAGAAGCTGTTCCATTCAACCCTCCTCTCCCCCGTGTACAAGTTTCTGCTCCCCCCACTGACACCAACCTCCATCATCACCCCTGTATCCATATCAATCATGGCCCTTTCCTCCCACCTGACTTTCAGAAAACAGTTATGCCATCAGCCACATCTAGCTGGCCCCTGCCCTATCCCTCTCCTATTCACCACCCCAGCTCCCATGACATGTTTCTGTGGTCTGCCCCTTATCCTCCTCCCTCTTCCCACCCTGCCCTCAGTGCATCACCCTCTCCCACTCGTGAGAGGATAATCCAGCCCCGTCCCAAGCCCTAACGCCATCATCCACCCCACACTCTCTATGAATATGGAACACTCCCAGCTCTGGGATTTATAGTGCTACATTCAGATATGTGTATTTGGCTGGAGTTCCTACAGGACTTCAATGGAGATCACAAATGGCCTGTCCTACTAGTGTCTAACCTCTCCCTAAATTTACACACAGATGCCTTCAGTGCCAACAGTTTTGGGGCCTTTTTCCAAGGGGAATGATGGGTGGCGTGTTGGCCAGCCTCGTGGCGGCACAACAGTTTGGTTCAGAATTCGTTAGTTTTAGAACTGTTCCCCATAGTGGTTTCCATTGAGCTGTGGTCGCACTGCCTCCACGGCAGGAATGTGGTATTTTGGTGCGACAACCTAGGGGTGGTACAGGCTATTAACAGCCAGACTACCACTTCCTTGCCAGCAGTCAAACTGCTATGCAAATTGGTGCTACACTGTCTCACACACAATATCACATTTCACTCCCGACACATTCCCAGTACAGACAACAGCATAGCAGATGCGCTATCATACTTCAATTGGCACAGCTTTAGGGAATTGGTCCCCACTGCACAATTGACCTTGTATCCCTTGTCCTTCTTATGTTTGGCAGATGGTTGAGCCGGCATAAGGAGACTTGCGGAGGCTTCCCTTGGCACACCCACCCGGAAGGCTTAGCGAGTGGCCTGGCATCTTAGACTCCAGGGTTCCCTCTCATCATAGACAGCAAGTTCACATGTTCGAGTTTATGTGGGAAAAATAGAAATTGGGGACAACTAAAATATATATGGCCGCTGCCCTGGCAGGAATTTTATTTATGGCTCACCACCGGGTTGAGGCGGATCTCACTAAATCATTCACAATAGCGAAGAGGTTGGGCCAAAATACGCCCCACAGTTATGGATAAAAGGAGACCCATTGATATTTCCCTATTGAAACAAATAATTAGTGCTTTGCCATCTGTAACAACAGACGCATACGAATCCCTCCTGTGTAGCATTGCCTTCTCACTAGCATTCAATGGAGCCTTTTGGGTAAGCAAATTACTCGCACAGTTGAGGTATCACTGTGGCGCAGGGCTCTTAGCTAGGAAAATCATTAGTGCTAGCACATATTTGTCTTGTAAAGTAATAAAATCCAAAACAGGCCAATTCAGTAGAGAGCAGTGGTTGCACTTGCCTGCCCAAGACGACCCGGTTATCTGCCCAGTCGCCCGCCTTTTGTGCTCAATGGGCAGGGGTACTCCCTCAGGGGGAAATCCACTTGTTCAAAATTGGGGCAGCTACAGCTGCTGCTGCAAAAGGCACCTCCACTACAGCTATTAAAGCTCTGGGGCGCTGGAAAGTTTCTGCCTATAAAGTTACACCAGGCCCCAGCCTTGAGTTACATCTTATTTCACCACTCCCCCTCCCCTACTTCTGTAACTCAGGGCTATGCTACTTTTCCAAACAGATATGCAGCGTTTACAGCTAATAGTCTATAACGGTATGTATGCCGCTGCTGAGTAGAGAGGCTTGCACAGAGCGGATATGCGGGATAATAACTGATAGTCAATCACAAGTATGCATATCACTGCTTAGTAGAGAAGCTTGTTCCAAACAGATATGCAACGTAACAACAAATAGTCTATAGCGGGTATGGATACCGCTGCTGAGTAGAGAGGCTTGTCCTAAGCGGATATGCAATGTAACAGTTGATAGTCAATAACAAGTAAGCATACCGCTGATGAGTAGAGAAGCTTGTCCACGAGAATATGCAGGCACAGCAGGGACGCTGAACGGCTGTGGCGGGTATGGGAACCGCAGGTGAGCAGGGCAGGTAATCAGAAGCCGCTGAGGACACGAGCAGGATACAGGAGTCTGTAGCGGGTATGAGAACCGCTGATGAGCAGAGAAGGTAATCCAGAAGCCAACTGAGGACACGAGTAGTATACAGGAATCAGTAGCGGGTGTGGAAACCACCGATGAGTAGCACAGGTAGCAGGAAGCTGAAGACACTAGTAGGACACAGGAGATACCTTCAGAGACTCACAGGGAATGAGACTCAAGATCAGGCAACGAGGTAATGAGCACAGGTGCCTTAAATAGGGAGAGGTGCCTGATCCACCAATGAGATTAAAAGCAAAGGTCATAAGTTCTTGGATGCTGCGCATGCGCAGTGCATCAAGATGGCGGGCGGCCGCGGCTCAGGACAGGCGCCGGCAGGAATGCTAGGGAACCACGCACCAGCGCAGAGGCACTCACGGTCCGGTGAGTGACACATACACTTTGGAGGTAATGGCTTAGGAATAGGAAAGTCACTAGAATTTATTATTACCATTAGGGAAGATCTTATGACCATTCGGCCCCGGGGTTCAACAATCAAATTGGTTTGGTCCAATATCATTCCCCGCCTATCATGGAGATCTTCCAACCTGAAGCCCATCATGGGAAACATTATCAAAAAGCTGAATACGTCCACAGGTCTAGTCATACGGGAGGTAGGGGGCATAGTTATTGATCACCCTTTAATAAGAGTGAATCAAGAACCTGTTTCGGTTAGATGGAGTGCACTCAACTGATGAAGGACTGAAGTTGTTCATTGAATAAATTTTTAGGAAACTACGTCCGGCAGTGAGGTCACTGTGTGGCAGGCTATGTGTTATTTTATAAGTTCATAGCTTTAGTAGGAAAGCATCCCAGTCAGCGACTGGTAAGCATATGGTGTTATTCAAACATGCTGGGGGTTACTTCCCCTTCCGAAGAATCACTACTATTGGTCATTTCGTGGCACGCTGTGTGTGGCGCATCATTGTCGAGTCCATGAGGGGCATAGTTGACCCCTTAAAAGAATTTAACACCAGTCAATCATAAAGGATTAATTCTTGCGACCAGTGGCTAATGGCTAATGGTCCGACCTGCCACTGGTTGGCTTTGCATTTAAATTGCTAACTGCCATGCTCTCGTTGCCACCATTTAGCTTAATTTCATTTAGTTTCATTTCAATAATAAAATAAACTTTGACCGTTTTGACCGTGTGGTTATTATATTAACAGTTACAGTAAAAAGATATAACATCTGAAGGGATATTGGTACATGAGGGAGAAACAACTACACTATGCATTTTATACTGTTTTTCCAAAACTCACCACTCTCCTGCTCTTTCCACTACACTCACTATAACTCCTGCAACCCCTATCAACTCAAATAAGGAAGAAGACATGCTTTTATAGTATAATAGACAATAGGAGAGGAAGCGCAGGACAAATAGTATAGGTGTTATATAAAAAGAACAAACACTGGACTAGTATACAGCTCTTTTAGGAAAAAATGCAGTAAGGCGAAAGACCACTGGGCCAGATAAAAACTTACCCTAACGCTATCCCTAGATGTCAGAGTGGTCCACTTGTGAAGACAGGCTGTCGGTTCCAACATGGCTGTAAATTCCAATGGTGGAACGTATGTGGACCTCAAACCGGAAGTGGATGGATCGCAGTTTGAGAGAAAAGAAAGAAGATGTGGGGGAGTATTGCAATGGTATACACCTACTCGTTTCATCCGCTGAATGGACTTTTTCAAGGATGGGCTTGTAGCTAACACTGAGGTTATAAATACTCTCTCCAGCCTTCAATTAAAAAAAGGTATTGCCTTAAATTCATTGTGAAAAAAAATATGTAATAGGTTAAAAAAGAGAAAAGGATGTTTATATCAAAATGTATTAATAAAAATATTTTGAAAAGAGCTTTAAAAATTATTATAAAAATGAACTGAGTTCAAAATCAAGATTTAGTCCATAAGGCGCCAGTGTTTTAAGTTGGAAGATCCATTTAGATTATATTTATTATTATTATTAATTTTTATTTATAAGGCGCCACAAGGTGTCCGTAGCGCCGTACAGGGACAAACAAATTACAATACCATGGGAGACAGCACAGTACAGTAAACAGTAAGCACAGTAACTCAATAAGCTCAATGCACAGCTAGAGAGGGCGGGGAAGGGGGAGGGAACATCTGCAAACGACGGGGCCCAAGAAGGAGGGCGCGGAAGACAGGGAGACCCCGAGGGGGGAGGAGGGAGCGTGAGTGGACGTGGGGTGGAGGACCCTCGAGGAGGAGGACTAGGTAGCTTGAGAGCAGAGTTAGAAGTGGTGGAAACAGGAGGAGAGATGGCCCTGCTCAGAGGAGCGTACAATCTAAGGAAATGTATTTTGTAAAATCTTCTCCTCCTCCAGTTTTGTTTGACTTTTTGTATGCCAGCAAAAATAAGTCCTTTTGGGTTAGATTTATGGTGTAATAAATAGTGATTTGATACACTGTGAGCGGTCAGACCTTTTTTAATATTGTGGATATGTTCCATTATTCTGACTTTTAGTTTTCTTTTTGTCCGACCTATATATTGGAGCCCACAAGGGCACTCCAATATATATATATATATATATATATATATATATATATATATATATATATATATATATATATATATATATATATAGCACCCTCCGTATTGCAGTTTAAATGACATTTGATAGAAAAAGTTTTTTGGTTGCTATTGGAGGTAATGCTAGGGATAGGTTTAATGCTGAGCATCTCTTTATTTTTGCAGCATATACATTGATTACAGTAAAAAAGCCTGGAGTAAGTCTGTTGTTCGCCGTGTCATTAGAGACGGGGATATTGCTACTGGTGAGGAGGTTACGAAGATTGTCTGCTTTTTTGTAGATAATTCTGGGCTTATCTGGTAATTTCCTTGTCTATCTTAAGAATATGGCAATGTTTCTTGATGGACATTTCCAATGGTAAGGTATTACTGTTTAACTTTGTGATGAATGACAGGTTCATATTCGAAGATGGTTTGGGAGGTTTGTGGTTAAGGAGGTTCTTTTGTGCTAATGGTTTTACATCTTCTAAAGCTTGATGTACCATTTTTTCATTATACTCTCTCTCTAGGAAACGTTCCTTCAGTTCTTTACTTTGTTTCAAGAAAACATCTATGTGTGTACAGTTTCGACGAATTCTTTTAAATTGACCACTCGGGATGTTTTTTATCCACGTGGGGTGGTGATTGCTATTTGCCAGTTGAAAATTATTCGTATCAACTGGTTTGACAAAGGTTTTTGTTTGTAGAGAGTCATGTTCCATATAGGTGTCTAGGTCTAGAAAATTAACTCGTTCCCGACTGGTGTTTGATGTAAATTCTAACTTGAGACTATTGTTGTTAATATAGACAATAAATTTCTGAAGGTCTTCGTTGGAGCCATCCCAAATAAAGAACACGTCATCTATATATCTGTACCACATAATAAGATTTTTCGAGAATAGGTTGTTATTCCAGATATAGTCGTTCTCCCATTTGACGACAAACAGATTTGCGTAACTGGGCGCGAAACGTGTTCCCATAGCGGTGCCTTTAAGTTGTTTATAATAATTTCCATCGAACCAAAAGTAGCTATGTTGTAAAATAAATTCAATAGCACTGAGGATAAAATTTGTTTGTTCATTTTCCAGCTATGTGTGGGTACAAAGATAGTGGTAAGTATGGGCACATCCGTCCACATGGTCTATGATGATGTACAGTGACTTAATGTCACATGTTCCTAGAGTATAGGAATTCCTCCATGTGGTCTGGTTAAGTGCCTGCAAAATATTAGTGTTTTTCTTTAAGGTAGTGTCTTTAAGGTAGCTACATTGAAGAGTAACTAACGGCTGTAAGAATGTATCAATGTATCCTGATAGGTTAGAGGTAATGGAGGTAATGGATTGAATTCCAGAAATGATAGGGCGGCCTGGAGGGTTGTGGATAGATTTATGTATCTTGAGGAAGTGGTAGAACACCGGAATTCTGGGGTTAGCACTAAATAAATAGCCATATTCCTTTTTTGTTAAGATACCCAGGTTCAGACCCTCATCAAGAAGATCGTGCAGTTCTATTTCGAACCTTCTGATAGGGTCTTCTTGAAGTTTTTTTATACGTTTGAGTGTATGATAATAGATTGTAGGCCTCTTTGATGTCATTTTCTCTATCCATAATTAAAATCCCTCCACCTTTGTCAGCTGGTTTTATGATAATGTCTTTATTGTTTTTCGTTTCCTTCAATGCTTGCATTTCTTCTTTAGACATATTAGTCTTGGCTTGAGACTGGGAGGATGTGAATGATTCCATGTCTTTTTCAACCAGCTTTTGAAATGTTTCTATAAATGGACCTTTCATCTGATTAGGGAAAAAAATGCTTGATGGTTTGTGAGTGTATTTGTTATTGGGATCATTAAGTTGGGATACAATAGGATACCTCATAAAGTATTTTTTCAGACAAAGTTTTCATATGAATTTATGTGTATCGATAAACATTTCAAATTTATCTGGCTTGGACTGTGGGGCAAATTTAAGCCCTTTATTCAGTAGTTTTAATTGGCTGTCAGAAAGAATAGTGCTACAAATATTGAAAATCCCTTTATTTTAATTATCGGCAGAGTATTTCTTTTTTTTTTATGTTTCTGCCTCCTCTTTTTCCTCTCTTCCGCTGTATGGCTTTTTGGATTTTGAGGTTTCTGGGAGCTCTTCTGTCCCAAAGAGGAATTCTAAAAAAAAATCAGAATCAGGGGATAGTGTTCTTTTCTTTCCTCCTATTCTTTTTGAATTCTTTGTCTTTTCAATATTGTGTATAAGATTCTCAGTAGTGTTATTTACTTCTTGTTGGACATCACGTAGACCTTGAGTATAAGACTGTTTGGCTAAAGATTCCCTTTTATTATTTTGAGGGGAAAAACTGACATATTTTTCATTATATTTCATGTTACTCCTTTTTGGAGTTCTTTTGGGTGTTTTATTAATTAACTGAATTTTAGTGGATGCATTGGAAGGTCTGGCTTGTTGTAGAGACTTATTATGGCTGTATTTATTTTCTCTAAGGTAAATAAAAAGGAAGCAGCAACCTATTTCACTACCATAGAAAGCGCTTACTACTTTGTTTATATTTATATATGCTTTTATAGTGTTGGTGAAGTCAAATCGCATGAGTTTACAGTGTTAATTTACATCCAATCAGTAGTGAGTATTGATTTGAAAATCACGATTTGAACAGTAAAACCTTGAGGCATCTCTTGTTTTGTGAAAACCGCTGCACATCGCTAGACATTGACGCCGATTTTAATTTGGGCCCTCAAAATCACAGTTTAATACATATGGCGGCTTGGTGCTCAAAAAATCAATGGTGATCTTGAACGATTTGCAGAGATTTGAACTCGCTGACAAAAATCACACTGATACATTTTGCCCCTGGACTTTACAATTCTATCCCATTTTCCTCTGCCCAAAAAATTATCGGACCATCAAATTACAAATCTCATGTTCACAGCCTTATTTAGGTCATTATACAAGTCTTCAATGAGATTGTGATCTGAGCTCTGACTGGACCTTTCCAAGTCAGTGATCCTTTTTGAAGGTTGACTTGGATGTGTGCTTTGGATTGTTATCATATTGGTAGGTGAAATTCCTCTTCATCTTTCTGACAGAGGCAAGCAGGGTTTGTACCACAATATCTTTATATTTTGAGTTATTCATTAGTTCAAACAGTTGATAAGGTGTATTTTGAGTGATGAGCTGTGTTGTCTTTGTGCCAAATATGTTTTAAAATTAAGGCCAAAAAGTTCTACCTTGGTCTAGTCAGACCATAAGACGATTTCTCACATGATTTGGGGAGATTAAATGTATTTCTTGCAAAATTTATACAGGCATGGATGTTATATTCCATCTTGCCACCCCAACCCATAGCCCTGCCATGTAGAATACAGAAGATTGTTGTCAAATGCAGGGGGTGACCAGTTCCTGCATGAAATACTGCAACTCCTCTTATGTTGCCATAGGCCTCTTGGTAACCTAACTGATGGTTACCAAGATGAGTTTACTCCTTGTTATGTCTTCAATTTTGGAGCGATGCCTTGGAATGTCACTGTTGTGTCACAATTTTTCCACTTATTGTTGATATTCTTCACAGTGTTCTATGATACATGTAATGCATTTGAAATTCTTTCATTCCCCCCTCGTAATTGGTACCTTTCAACCATGGCCGGATTAAGGGGGGGGCACAGGGGGCACGTGCCCGGGCCCCCCCTCTCTCTGAGGGCCCCCCGCCGCCGGCTGGTCGGATCACCTGTCAATTGGTGATCCGATTCTTTCGCGGCTGTGGGGCCCCCTGGCGCAGGCGCACACCCCCCCCCCCCTCACAAAATGTGACAGCTTGCTTAATGTACAGCAGCACCGCGGCTGCTGTACATTCTAGGAGGCTGTAACGGAGCTGCTGCGCATGTGCAGCCGCAGCAGCTCCTAATCCCGGGACAGCTTCCTAGACCAGAGAGCTGGCGGTGCCCCAGGGGCTGATCAAAGCGGCAATGAAGAGTGTCCAGCTAAACCTGCCAGCCAGAGGCCTGACCAAAAGTGACTGAACACGGGGGGAGGGTCTGTGGGTGACAGGAGAGGGACTGGGTGTCTGTGGGTGACAGGAGAGGGACTGGGTGTCTGTGGGTGTCAGAAGAGGTACTGGGTGTCTGTGGGTGTCAGAAGAGGTACTGGGTGTCTGTGGGTGACAGGAGAGGGACTGGGTGTCTGTGGGTGACAGGAGTGGGACTGGGTGTCTGTGGGTGACAGGAGTGGGACTGGGTGTCTGTGGGTGACAGGAGAGGGACTGGGTGTCTGTGGGTGACAGGAGAGGGACTGGGTGTCTGTGGGTGACAGGAGAGGGACTGGGTGTCTGTGGGTGACAGGAGAGGGACTGGGTGTCTGTGGGTGACAGGAGAGGGACTGGGTGTCTGTGGGTGACAGGAGAGGGACTGGGTATCTGTGGGTGACAGGAGTGGGCCTGAGTGTGACTGGGTGTCAGGAGTGGGTCTGGGTCATAATCATCTAATTATATATATATATATATATATATATATATATATAGTCAAAACTGATGTCATTTTATCAGTGTTTCTTTTTTTTTAATGTGCAGTATCAATGCTAGTTTATTAAACAGTATTAGATTGGGACGGGGAGCTGGGTGGCATATGCCCGCTGGGCCAGACAGAAAAAAAAGACTATTTTGGGCCGGTCCCAGCACTGGCCCAAGTCTCTATTACTTGGTGGCTGGCCCCTCCTCCGAGACCAGCCACCTTTTATCATTGGCCGCGGATCCTTACGATCCGTTCCCCCCTTCCCCTATGTGTCTCCTGCTATTGGTGTCACATGGGACGTGCACCACAGGACAGGTGGGGGTAGTATGTTAATATAATGTGTGTGTGAGGGGGTAGCATGTTAATAAAATGTGTGAGAGAGGCGGGGTTCTTAATATAATGTGGGAGGTAGGTTATTAATTTAATGGTGGATTGCAGGTGGATGCTAATTATTTAATGGGTGCTATTTTATTGTGGGGTGATGGTGGGACAATTTAATTTAATAGTGGGGTCTATCAATTTAAGATGAGGTGATTGGACCTTAAAATTTAATGCTAGGGTGGTTTGGAAGTTCATAAAGGAATGTGGGGCTGTTTTGGAGAAAATTAGGTCTTTTTATTAAATGTGAATATGAATTATTTAATGCCGTGGATGTGGGAAATGATTATATTTTTTAAACGCCATATAATTTATTGCTGGGACTGTTTGGATGGAGGAAAATATGTTTATATATTAAAAGGGAATACCATTGTTTTAATGCTAGGGCTGGTTGGAATTTTCTAAAATTTCATGTATTTTTTTTTCCATATAGGGCCTCCAACATTCCAGAATTCAGACAAGCAGCAACTGAGCTAAAGACACCAGCAGCCACAGGTGGGGTCAGTGATAAGAACAGGTAAGAGAGCAGGACAGTCTGCCAACTGTCCTGAATCTGGTCGGGCAGTCCTGAATTTGGGTGACTGTCTCGCGTAGTCAGGATTGGGTCTGACTATAAGGACAGTTGGGAGGTATGTCCTCCTTCACACTGTACTGCATGTGAAGGCAGAGTTGTGTGCACCTAATAGTAGTGCACACTGTATTGTCTGTGCATTTCTATAAAATGATAACCATGTTACATCATAGGGGCCTCCCTGTCTAAAGTGCCCCGGGCCCCCCAGAGCCTTAATCCAGCTCTGCTTTCAACAATGAATTCTCCTAGATGTTTTGAAAGCTCCTTGTCGACCATGGCTATCCCAGTAGGATACAGCCAAGAAAGATGCAAGGAATTCTTACAGGAATAGATGATCTTTTTGGGGGTTACTTACAATCACTTTCATTGCTGGCAGGTGTATGCTAATTAATTTTTAAAGTGATTGGTTAAGTCTGAACACAGCTACAATCCCATTATGAAAGGACAAGCATATTTATGCAACCAAGGTATTTTAGATTTTTTAATTTCACCAGGGAGACAGCACATACAGTATTGCGCTGCTTTTGAACTTCTTGATCCCTGTGTGTACCTTGTTTTGAATTGTACATGCTCAGGTATTCATATATGAAAAACAAATAAAAGAGCAAATTAAGCTTTAATGTGGTTATTGTGCATTCTGTAGGAATTCATATAACTAAATTGGATCACTGAAAGTCAGGTACCACCTTAACAATGGGAAAACAATAAGAAAAAGAAAAATTCAAATGTTGGGTGGTGTGGCCTGATGGTGGAGCAGGACAGTCAACATTTACTGGTTGCTCTCTCTAAAAATAGGGGTTTAATTACATTAAAATCCCTTGGAATATTCCAAACCAACACAATTCCAGTAGTAGCTACAATCCACAGACCCTAGTGGATACTGATATGTACGGCTTTCTTTTAGGATTTCCATGTGGCATTGGCATGGGCAGAGTGGAAATTTAAAGTGGTCCTGGAAACAATTTGGAAAATGGCCTCGTAGTCAGGACCAACGCAAAGTAGGCAGCATTAGCACTCCATTATCTTTAGCCACATCAGTGGTAGGTGAGGCCAATGCAACAATAAATCTGAGGTGGTATCATAAAAAATGGCAGGTGAAACCTGTCACATTAGGTAGAGCTAACACACATATAGACAAAGCATTGCACTGGTAGGTGGAGAAAACACACTAAGGCGTCAGTACACCAGTGGGCGCAGTACACACATCGGTTGTGCGAGTTGTGCTACTTAATCCAGCAGCAGGGAATTCAAGGGGTTAGCATTAATGGTCTGGGAAATCCTTGAAATTGCTTGAAGCCCGACCACCATCTAATATATCATTCTAAATGGGGTCAGTGTCATACAGTTTTTTAAAGTCTCCTTAGCAGCATAAGAGGGAAAAAAATCCCATTGCCTCTGCCTACCTGTACACAACACTTTAGGGTGTCCCAACCATGAACAAAGCAGGTATTGTACTATGTTACATGATAATTTGGTCAGTATTAATGATACATATGCAATACAGAGAACAGCCTAGTGGCCGCCATACAATATAGAGTGCATCTAAGTGACTGGCGTATAATACAGAGAGCATTCTAGTATACAGAGTATCCTAGTGACCAATATAAAAAAAGCTAGAGCATCCTGGTGACTACCAAACCATGCAGAAAGCATTCTACTGACTATCATACAATACAGAGGGCATCTTAGTGAATACAACAGAATACTGAGATACACCCATAAAAGTAAGGGTGGATTGTGACTAGAGATGGGCGGGCTCGGTTCCCCGAGATCCGAACCCACCCAAACTTCGCCAATCCGAGTACCGAGCCGAGCAGGCTCGGTACTCTTCCGCCCATTCCGATTCGAAATCGAGGCAAAACGTCATCGTGGCGTAGTCAGATCTCAGAGCTCGGTTCTCACAATATTTGAAATGCATAAATACCCGCCTGCACAGCAATCCATCGCCATTTCACAGAGGGAGAGAGCAGGGTTAGGTCACAGGCTGTTTTAGAGCAGGGACAGAGCAATAATTGTACACATTATTGTTTCAATTCTATTCTATACAATTCTAATATTAATACCAATTGTATTAGCAATTGTTAGAGCAGTAAGAGAGGATGATAGAGAAGGCTATTTTTTAAATTTTTGGCACTCCAAGTGCTTTTGGGGTGCCCAATATTCCCCAGTGTTTTACACTAATTTTTCTGTCTGTCAAAAAAAGTCATATTTGTCAACAGTATCTATATAAGACAATTTTTGGCACTACAAGTGCTTTGGGCTCATTAAAATGGATTCAAAGCAGTCCACATATGAGCAGAATCAGCAACCAGGTTCTGTCACCAGTCCTTATGGTAGTGTTCCCAGTACATCATCTGGTAAAGCCTATGTAAAAGTACATAGTCTTTTGAAATCAGGGGAAAAAAACACATACCCAAAAATTTTTTACCGTGTTGAAGCGAAAAAGAAGTGTAACTGAGGAAAAGTTAACTTCCGATAAAAGAAAATTGACAACATGCCATTCTACACACGCAGTAGCAAAGAAAGAATGAGGCCTTCACCTTTCTCTATTAGTGGCAGATCAAAAAATGTTAAGGAGCCTTCTTCTTGTATGGTCACTCGTGACCAAGCAAGACCAAGTAATTTGGAGTCTAAAAGTGGTGCACAACTGCTGTTACATGTGAAACCCGAGCTGCAAGAAAACAGTAAGGCATTAGAGGATAATGTATGCTCTGAATCAGAAATGACAACAATCCCTGTGGAGAGTCCATCCACCGGTTGTATGTCTAATCGTTAGCATTCTGTTATTGACAGTGTACCCATAAAGAAGGGTCCTTTCAGCAGTTCTGCTGATGTGTGCCTTAACAGCCCGAGGGTAGCCGGTGATACACCAATTGAGGATGCCCCTTCAGAATTAGAAGAGGATGAGGGGGAGATTGTGTAGGCGACAAGGGCACTAATGATGATGTTGATGAGGATGATGCAGACAGATACCAAATTGCCTTTCTTAATTTCTATTTATATTCTAATTCTACAGTCTATGCAGGCTGCTTTTTTTCTATTCAACTACAAGTGGAGGGCGGGGGGGGGGGGGGCATAGACAGCCACCAAACTACCTTGGACCATTTATTTTTTATATTGTTCAGTCTATGCAGGCTGCTTTTTTTATATTCAACTACAAGTGGAGGGGGGGGGAGGCTGTAGAGACTGAAACCAAACTGCCTTTGTCCATTTCAATTTATATTGTACAGTCTATAACGGTTGAATTTTTTTGTATTTTCTACAAGTGGAGGGGGGCCTATAGAGACAGAAACCAAACTGTCTTTGTCCATTTCTATTTATATTGTACAGTCTATAACGGCTGAATTTTTGACTATTTTCTACAAGTGGAGGGGGGCCTAGAGAGACAGAAACCAAACTGCCTTTATCCATTTCTTTAGATATTTAACTATAAGTGTAGGGTGTAATATACACCCAAAGACGATGGCTGCATTGCCAATAGGCTAAGATGGAGAGAAAGACAATCTGGTTTGTGTGTAGAATTAATGACGGCCTACCAGGAATTAAACTGTTTTTTTCATAATTTATTAGCTTTACAATTACATTACTTATCCAAGAAACAGGTGGAGCACAAAATTCGGGTATTTTATGCCCAAAAACATTGATTTTTAAGCAAAATTGCAAAACAAAACCAAACAAAACCAAAACCAAAACATGCAAGGGCGGTTTGGCAAACCCAAAACCAAAACACGACAGTAATCCAGCTCCAAAACCAAAACCAAAACCAAAACACGGGGGTCAGTGAGCATCTCTAATAAAGAGGAAGCTAAGGGTGCCGGATATCACTAACATATAAGGTATAAACATGATTAAGAACTTCTTATTGGTACAGCTATGAGTATTCACTTATTCTACGCAGGTGCAATAGCGGTGAAGTTAAATGGAACTTTCCAGCACAAGCGCAACGCCTAGCTGATATATGTATATAGATATATCCCGGCCTTGTCTTGGTTACATCAGCATTTTAAAATACACACAATAAGTACAAGAACAAGCATCCAAGTCACTGCCATACAATTCAAAGAGCATACTAGTGACTGACATACATTACATAGAGCATCTTAGTGACTATTATACAATTCAAAGAGCAACTAGTAATGCAATACAGAGAGCATCCTAGTGATTTCCAGACCATACTAACAGCATACTAGTGACTGTCATACGTCACGAACAGCCACCTCTAGCTACTCCCAAATGTAATATCTTATCCTATATTCACACAGTCAAACAATATAGCACCTTTATTTTGTCAGGAAACCGCTTCTAACAGGGGCAAACGTAGGATTTGCAGAGGAGGGTTTCCACACCACGCCGCCAGTGGGCGTGACCAGCATGCATGGGGGCGTAGCTATAATTTTAGAGAGTGCTTGGCTGCTCTCACACTCTCCCTATCCCCATAATACACATGGGCAATGCTACATGCACTACTGTTAGGTGCATGCAGCTCTCTCTTTTCGAGCAGAGCCGTGCGAAGCAGGGGCATGGTCCAGCCACCTCAATTATACAGTGCCCTAGGCTTGGAGGGGGTTTCCAGGCACTAGGAAACCCCCCTCATTTTGCCTATGCCTTTACCACTCACAATAGGCACTTTGCACACTTGTGACTTGGAAGTGTTTACTGTTTGGAATTACACACAATTCCAGTACTCAGTCTTCTTCTCACCAATAGCACAGTGGCGCACGCAGGGGGGGGTTTCTGGGTCTCTAGAACCCCCCCTTCTGCTAAAAAAGTGCCCTACATATCGGCACTGTACTATACAGCAGCCGCGGCGCTATCTAAGAGGCGTCCGCGGCAGTGCTGTATTGTATACAGCACCGCCGCAGACGCTTCTTTGACAGTGCCGCGGCTGCTGTATAGTACAGTGCAGCCGAAAGGGAGCATGCGCGGCAGCTCCGTTTTGGCTCTCTAGGATTTTTTTTTTTTGGGGGTGGAGGAAACCCCCCCTGAAAAATCCTCTGTGCGCCCCTGTAGCACAGGTTACAGATTTGCTGAAACACCCCCAAACAGCGCTCACACAACCGCACCCAATTCGATTTTTCACCACCTATTGAAGGGCAAAAGGACCACAACAGTTAGCAAGGGACACACCAGCAATCAAAGGGTTATACACATACACACACACATATTATATATCTATATATATATATATATATATATATATATATATATATATATATATATATATATATATACCTAGTGGTGTGTGTGAAAAAAAAAAAAACAAGCTGCAGCGCCACCTGCTGGGCAGAGTTATACACTGACCTTGATATTTCTTGAAGGAGAAGTGACAGTTGGGAGTGGTTGGTGGTTGCCGGGGGTGACAGTGGGGAGTTTTTAACACTTTAAGTAGCTTGATGAAGGATGTGGCGATGAAGATGAAGGATGAGGTGATGGAGAAAAATGATGAGGTGGTGACATGTGGACAAAACCACGTTAAAAAAGGGCGCTTGCGTCGGGAAGTAACGCTCCTCCCCTGAGGAGGCCTGGGCTAGGCCTAAATGCATGATAAGAACCTTTTCAACACCTTAAGTAGCTTGATTTGACTAGAATGCATGAGTATCATGCACGGGTTAACATATATATATATATATATATATATATATATATATATCTATATATCTATCTATATATACACACACACACACAAATTATTTTTATATATATATATATATATATATATATATATATATATATATATATATATATATATATATATATATATAATGTAACAAAGGGAGGCATTTATCTGACAAGATGCAGAGAAAACATACAAGCAGAGTAAGACATTGGCGCAATTATGCACCTAGATTCAGGTTAAACCAAGTAAAGACTTATGTATAGTTTAAAGTTTGTTAACTTACATGATTTCCTCTCAGCAAACAGACAGGGTGTGTCTGTTTCTGCAAACAGAGCCAGTGATGGGCATTTTCTCTTAAAGGGAAGGTGGGTGTGTCACCTGCCCATCAAGCTAGGGCTGGGGGAGGAGTATCATGCATAAAAGCTTGTTTGTATCATTTGTGCACTGAGACCAATGCTGGGGAAGCTGGCTGGTCTTGAGAGAGCTGAGCTATGTCTAGCTAGCGTTTAGGGTTTCCAAGAATTGCTGTGAAATTTGTACGGTGTCCAAACATTTACCATCCTGACAATAAAACTCCATAAAAAGGAAGAAGTTGTTTGTGTGTGCTTCTGCAGTAGCAGGCTCTTGCCACAAGTGGTGTTAGAAGTGGGATTCTCTGGGAAGCAAGTTTCCGCTACCCAACCTGTGCAGATGTCAACATGGAGGAAGTACTGAAAACCCTCGTGAATGTGGCCACTGCGCAGCAACAGCAGCAAGCTCAGATGCTATGAGTTGCCGAGGCACAGGAGGAAAACACAAGGCTCTTAAGAGAAGAGTTAAGCCAGGTGAGGCATAACAGAAATGAACCACCTGGTCCGGTTCTCCAGAAAATGTCACCAGCTGATGACGTAGAAGCATATCTGGTGTCCTTTGAGAGACTTGCAAAAAGGGCAAAATGGCCTCCTAAAGATTGGGCTGAGAGACTGGCGCCATATCTGACTGGTGAAGCTCAGCGAGCTTATATGGATCTAGATGAGGACCGGGCCTCTGATTATTTGTGCCTAAAGTCTGAGATATTAGTTCACATTGGAGTTTCCGGGCCAGGCCGAGCCCAATGCTATCACCAATGGCGCTATGATAAAGGAAAAACGGTCAGAGCGCAAGTGGCTGAGCTTTCTAAAATTTTAAAGAAATGGCTGCAGCTTGAGGAGAATTCGCCATCTCGGATTATTGAAGTTCTGGCGATAGATCACTGCATCCGGGGCCTGAACCGTGATTTGCAAAGGTGAGTTCTGCAATCAGACCCACAAACTTATGAAGAGCTTGCCACTGTGGTAGAAAGGTTTTGTGCGCTACAGCAAATGACTAAAGAACCTGCATTTGTGCCAAAGCCGCTGCCACGCCAAAAGCCAGGTTTGACAATCCTTGCTACAGGGCCCAATGGCAAAACTGCTACGGACCGAGGGCCAGGTGCAAAGCTGTCTAATCTGAAGTGCTTTGAATGTGGTGAACCAGGCCACTTTAAGGCAGAGTGTCCTAAACTACAGGAACCCATGGACTGTTCCGTGGCACATATTGGGCCTGCATTTCCAAGCTGTTTTACCATGAGTCCCACATCAGGAAGTCCTTGTTTGTTCCGGGTGACTGTGCTAATCAACCAAAACCTTGTTTTAGCCTTGGTTGACTCGGGAAGTGAACTCTCATTGGTTTCCAGCTCTGCCTTACCCGAAACCATAACTTCTCGGTTGCCCAAGGTGAAGGTTCTTTGCGTACATGGCACGACAGAGGAGTATGAAAGAACAATACTACCATTCACACTCAAAGACAAAACTGTTATGGTGGTAGCTGCCATAGCACCTAAACTCCCATATCCACTCATTTTGGGGCGAGACTTCCCACTGTTTAATGATGTCCTCGGTGAGCGGATCCGGCCGGACATGCCGGCAACTGATGCAATGGTCGGAAGCCCTGTCTTAAAGGAACCGCCTAAGAATCCACAACATCTGGACATCGATCTTTGGGAACCGCCAAACCAGAATGCCATCCTGGGAGTCACAGCATGAGTTCCACAAAAGCATCCACCTGCGGGGAAACATGGACATTCCAAACTAGCATTGGTCGGTGATGTCGCAGATGAGCCCACCCCGCCTGTCAGTGAGGATACGGACTCGTCCGCTATACCAATTTTGTTTCCTCTACAGGACTTTGCTCGAGACCAACTTAATGATGCCACTTTGGAACATGCCTTTAAAAGTGTGACTGAGGTAAATGGGGTAGCGAAAGCTGCCCAGCCTGCAGAAGGTATACCATATTTTATTGTTAAAAATAATTTCCTGTATAGAGTTGCTAATGTACAGGGGGAAAAAGTGGAACAATTATTGGTTCCTCAGGTCCATGTACCCCTAGTGTTAAAAGCAGCACACACACATGTCTGTGGGGGACACCTAAGGGAGTATAAAACACGGGAACGAGTTCTGCTTAGGTTTTACTGGCCCGGTGTACACATGGCAGTGAAAAAGTATTGACGGTCCTGTCCCATTTGTCAGAGAACCTGTCCCAAACCCATGTACAGGGCACCTCTTATTCCTATACCAATAATATAAGTTCCCTTTGAACAGATAGCCATGGACCTTGTGGGGCCACTGGAAAAATCCGCACGTGGGCACCAATATATACTAGTGGTGCTTGACTATGCAACCAGATATCCAGAGGTAATTCCCCTACGAAACATAAAGTCCAGCACCATAGCTAGAGAACTTGTATTGATGTTTACACACTTGGGAATACCCAAAGAAATTCTCACAGATTAGGGTACTCCATTCATGTCTAAACTGATGAAGGACATGTGCCAGTTGCTAGGGGTTACGTCGCTTCACACCTCTGTATACCATCCACAAACAGATGGCTTGGTGGAATGCTTTAACCGCACATTAAAGCACATGCTCAGGAAAGCAGTGGCTCAAGAGAAAAAAGATTGGGACACTCTTATTCCCTATTTGATGTTTGCCATCCGTGAGGTATCTCAAGCTTCAACAGGGTTTAGTCCCTTTGAGCTATTGTTTGGGAGACAGCCCAGGGGTATCTTGGATATGTTAAAAGAAGGGTGGGAGCAGCAAGGTC
Organism: Mixophyes fleayi; assembly: GCF_038048845.1. Classification (NCBI taxonomy): domain Eukaryota; kingdom Metazoa; phylum Chordata; class Amphibia; order Anura; family Limnodynastidae; genus Mixophyes; species Mixophyes fleayi. Next base: position 240,130,791 of record NC_134404.1, on the reverse strand, counting down.
CCAGGGAGCCAAATTTGGTACAATTTGTGTCCCAACTGTATAAGAGGCTAGGAAAGATAGGGCCCATTGTGCAGCAACATGTAAAAGAGGCTCAGGAACGACAGAGAAAAAGTTATGATAAAAGTGCTGTTGTTCGATCTTTCAAGCCTGGGGACAAGGTCCTAGTCCTGTTTCCCACCCAGGAAAGCAAACTTTTCGCCCATTGGCAGGGTCCATATGAAATTCTAGAGGCTGTCGGTCCTGTCAATTACAGAGTCCGCCAGTTAGGTAGGAGAAGGGAGGTGCAAATATATCATGTTAACCTCCTTAAACCTTGGCATGATGAGGAAACCTCTCCTCAGGTAGTGAGTACTGCCATTGAAAAGTCTGAAGTGCTCATAGAGCCAGCTTTGTCCATTCAGCAGAGACAACAGACTGAAGAAATGATTCGCCGGAACAGGGATGTCTTCTCTTCCATTCCTGGGCGCACTACCTTAATCGAACACAACATTGTCACTGCACCAGCAGTCATTGTAAAGCAGAAGCCGTATCGTATTCCAGAAGCCAGAGGGGAGGACGTGAGAAAGGAGATCGAGAAGATGCTCCAGTTAGATGTGATTGAAAAGTCCACTAGTGAGTGGAATAGTCCCATTGTGCTTGTCCCGAAACCCAATGGGACAATTAGGTTCTGTAATGACTTTAGGCGCCTAAACAGTATGTCGCAGTTTGATGCCTATAAAATGCCACGTGTGGATGAACTTGTTGAAAATCTTGCTGGTAGCAATTATTTGACAACCCTTGATCTAACAAAGGCTTATTGGCAAGTTCCCCTGACTTCCACGGCCAAGCCAAAGACTGCATTTTCCACCCCTGATGGTCTCTATCAATATAAAGTCCTACCCTTTGGGTTGCATGGGGCACCTGCCACCTTCGAAAGGGCCATGAATAAATTGCTACGACCTCACACAGCTTATGCAGCCGCTTACCTGGACGATATAGTGATTTATACCCCAGCCTGGGGATCACATTTAGCCAAAGTTGAGGTGGTCTTAGCTTCATTAAGGTCAGCAAGGTTAGCAGATAACCCAGAGAAATGTGCCATAGCCATGAGAGAAGCCAAATATTTGGGGTACGTTGTTGGTCGAGGGCATGACAAACCCCAGCTAGACAAAGTGGAGGCAGTCAAAAATTGGGCAAGACCAGAGAAAAAGTCACAGTTAAGAACCTTTTTAGGCTTAGTAGGTTACTATAGGCGGTTTGTAAGCCACTTCCCCACTAGAGCTGCTCCACTTACGGACATGTTAAAAAAAAAGTTGTCCAGATAGATTAACCTGGTCTGATTCTGCAGAAACCGCCTGGTCTGATATTCGGTTAGCTCTTTGTTCCTCCCCAGTTCTACAAGCACCGGATTTTTACCCGGAGGTTCTTCCTCCAAACTGATGCTTCTGGTGTTGGCTTAGGTGCAGTCTTGTCACAGGAGAAGAATGGAGTAGAAAATCCTGTCCTGTACCTAATTCGTAAGTTCCAAGGGAACACAAATATGCCACTGTGGAGAAAGAATGTCTCGCCATAAAATGGGCTACAAAAGCTCTGCACTATTATCTCCTAGGCAGAGAGTTCACCTTAATAACAGACCATGCACCATTGAGATGGATGCAGAACAACTGGGAGGTAAATGCCAAAGTAACCCGCTGGTCCTTGGCACTGCAACCTTTCAAGTTCTCAGTAGAACATAGACCTGGGATTCTGCACAAGAATGCAGCTGCATTGTCACGAAAATATGCGCTCCTCGCGAAGTCCGTGTCCCCCTACTTGGAGACGCTAGGGGGAGGGATATTTAACAAAGGGAGGCATTTATCTGACAAGATGCAGAGAAAACATACAAGCAGAGTAAGACATTGGCGCAATTATGCACCTAGATTCAGGTTAAACCAAGTAAAGACTTATGTATAGTTTAAAGTTTGTTAACTTACATGATTTCCTCTCAGCAAACAGACAGGGTGTGTCTGTTAGTGCAAACAGAGCCAGTGATGGGCGTTTTCTCTTAAAGGGAAGGTGGGTGTGTCACCTGCCCATCAAGCTAGGGCTGGGGAAGGAGTATCATGCATAAAAGCTTGTTTGTATCATTTGTGCACTGAGACCAACGCTGGGGAAGCTGGCTGGTCTTGAGAGAGCTGAACTATATCTAGCTAGCGTTTAGGGTCTCCAAGAATTGCTGTGAAATTTGTACGCTGTCAAAACATTTACCATCCTGACAATAAAACTACATAAAAAGGAAGAAGTTGTTCGCGTGTGCTTCTGCAGCAGTGGGCTCTTGCCACAATATATATATATATATATATATATATATATATATATATATATATATATATATACGGTGATAATGATTATATATTTATATATATATCATCATCATTTATTTATATAACGATAACATATTCCGTAGCACTTTGCAATTGGGGACAAAACAGTCAAAGAGGTGAGAAGGCCCTGCTCGCAAGCTTACAATCTATTGGACAATGGGAGTTTGACACATGAGGTTAAGTCTACATTTGCAGTCGGCCCAGCCAGACTGCAAAGGTAAAAGTGACTCATAAGCTAAATGATCCTGTCACACAATAATGTTGGTCAAGGGGTAGTTGTAGAACAGGTGGTAATAGGGTAATGTAATGAGGTTAAGAGGGTGGTTGATAAATATTATAAGCTTGTCTGAAGAGGTGGGTTTTCAGAGAACGCTTGAAAGCTTGTAGACGAGAGGAGAGTCTTATTGTGCGAGGGAGAGAATTCCATAGAGTGGGTGCAGGCCGAAAAAAGTCTTGTAATCGGGAATGGGAGGATGTAATGAGTGTGGATGAGAGACGCAGATCTTGTGCAGAACGGAGTTGCCGAGTTGGGAGATATTTTGTGACAAGAGAGGAGATGTATGTTGGTGCAGTCTTGTTGATGTCCTTGTAGGTTAGTAAGAGTATTTTATATTGGATTCGGTAGAAAACAGGCAACCAGCGTAGAGACATACAGAGTGATTCAACAGACGAATAATGATTTGCATGGAAAATCAATCTTCGCGCAGCGTGCAAAATAGATTGTAGGGGTTTGAGTCTGTTTTTGGGAAGGCCAGTAAGGAGGGAATTGCAATAGTCAATGCAGGAGATGATAAGTGCATGAATTAAGGTTTTTGCAGTGTCTCGATATGTGCAAATTCTGGAAATGTTTTTTAGATGTATGTAACATGATTTAGATATAGAGTCAATGTGGGGAACAAAGGATAGGTGTGAGTCAAGGATTACACCTAGGCATCGTGCTTGTGGGGTGGGATTTATGGTAATGTTATCAACGGAGATAGAATGTCAGGTATGCTCTTGTTGGTGGGTTGGAATATTATTAACTCTGTTTTAGAAAGATTAAGTTTAAGTTGGCGAGAGGACACCCAGGATGATATGGCAGAAAGACAGTCAGTTACACGGGACAACACAGATGTCGAGAGATCAGGAGAGAATAGATAAATTTGGGTATCATCCGCATAGAGATGATACTGAAATCCAAAGGAAATTATTAGATTTCCAAGAGAAGCGGTATAGATAGAGAACAGCAGAGGACATAGCACTGAGCCTTGTGGTACTCCAACTGATAAAGGAAGTGGAGCAGAGGTGGCCCCAGAGAAATTAACAGTGAAAGAAAGATTAGAAAGGTAGGATGAGAACCAGGATAGATCAGTGTCTTGAAGCCCTAGGGATTGCAGCGTTTGTATGAGAAGAGAGTGGTCAACGGTGTCAAATGCAGCCGAGAGATCCAGGGGAATTAAGAGAGAGTAATGGCGTTTAGTTTTAGTAGTGATCAGATCATTGACAACCTTAGTCAACGCAGTCTCTGTGGAGTGTTGAGAACGAAAGCCAGACTGAAGAGGATCCAACAGGTTGTTTGCGGAAAGGAAGCGTGTGAGGCGAGTGTATACAAGTCTCTCTAGAAGCTTGGAGGTATATATATGTACATATATCTATCTATCTATCTATATCTATATATAATTATATATCTATCTCTATATCTATATATAACTAGATATCTATATATATATATATATATATATATATATATATATATATATATATATATATATATATATTATTATATTATTAAAGTAATTCTATTGTTTTCAAATAAGCATTGCCCAAGCGATTGTATTGTGTTTTAAACGCACAAAGTAATTTATTTTAGCAGATGTAAAAAGTTAACAATGCAATACATGATTGTAATATAATACAGTACAGTACAGCCAATACCAAAAGATACATACATACCGCTGCACTTTGCATTTGCTTCGCTGCGCTTCCACGGGTCCCAGTGTACAGTATATCTGCTTAGAATACTGTGGTCAGAACATGACTGAGGCTGGTGGGGGTGCAGCTATGATTATATATACAGTCAGTGTTGCAGAGTAAACAATAGAGATGACGTGGCTTGCTTCTATAGGTCCAGACATCAGATGGGTCCAGGGTAAACAGGTCATAGGCTGATTCAATCTAAGGAATCCAAAGGTGGGGGTCGTCTCTCCAGGGGATGAGCTCCTTTCTTCCCGCCAATGCTCCAGAGTCCATTAACATTTCATAGCCAGCATCATACAAAGGTTTATTCCCTAACATCAATAACTAGAGTATGCAATATGCGATCTCTTCGGCGATGGAACCGGACAGCTGCTGATGAATAGGGTTTTAATATGATACTCGGCCCTCTACTCTTTTCGCTCTATACTTCCTCCCTTGGTGCTCTCATCTCCTCCTTCGGTCTTCAGTATCACCTTTATGCTGATGACATTCAACTGTACATCTCCTCCCCTGTTCTTTCTTCCACCCTGCTCTCTCGTGTATCTGACTGCCTCTCCGCCATCTCCTCCTGGATGTCTGCGCGCTCTCTCAAAATCAATATCTCTAAGATGGAACTCATTGTCTTTCCTCCGTCCAGACTCCCATCTCACCATGACCTCTCTATTGTCATCAACAACACCACCATCTCCTCTGTCACCCAACTCCGCTGCCTGGGTGTCACCCTTGACTCCTCTCTCTCTCTTTTGCCCCCCATATTCACTCCTTTGCCCAAGCCTGTTGCTTCCAACTACGCAACATCGCCCGCATCCGTCCCTTTCTCTCTCAGGATGCTACCAAGACTATCATCCATGCACTCATTATCTCCCGCCTGGACTACTGCAACCTCCTCCTCACCGGCCTCCCCCACTCCCATCTCTCCCTCCTCCATTCTGTACTCAATGCGGCCGCAAGACTAATCTTCCTCTCACGCCACTCCTCCTCTGCCTCCCCTTTCTGCCTTGCCTCACACTGGCTTCCCTTCCCCTACAGAATCCTTTTCAAACTCCTCACCGCCACTTACAAGGCTCTCCAACTCTACTGCCCCATACATCTCTAACCTTCTTTCCATTCACACTCCCGCCCGCTCCCTGCGCTCAGCCAATGACCGACGCCTCTCCTCAACTCTAATCACCTCTTCCCACTCCAGAATCCAAGACTTTTCCCCTGCTGCCCCCCTTCACTGGAATGACCTCCCTCGTTCCATCCGCCTCTCTCCTACTCTGTGGTCCTTCAAACGTGCGCTGAAAACCCACCTCTTCCTCAAAGCCTACCAATCATCCACATAACCCCTTTCTCTATACTCCACTCGCTCTCCCCTTGCCTTAGCTGGCTCCCCCGTGCCTTATCTGGCTCCACCTGTGCCAGTCTGTTTTCCCTCCCTTAGGATGTAAGCTCACATGAGCAGGGCCCTCTTCCCTCCTGTCTCCTTACCGTTCTTCTGCTCCTTGTTTACTACATCGGCCAGCCTGGAGTTTCTGAAGCATTGGTATTTTTGTTTATTGGCTTGTACTGTTTTACTCTGTTTAGTCTACTGTTTGTACTGTGTACGGTGCTGCGGAAACCTTGTGGCGCCTAACAAATAAAGGATAATAATAATAATACTAGACATGACACCTTTCCTATAAGCTGAACCTTAAATATCACTGAAGTGTACCTATAATCATATTATATAAACTAATAATAAACCAAATACTATCTGCTCATAAATTACAGTGTAACGGACTAGCATGAATATGAATTATATAAATAACTAAATGTTGTAATGCGAGTGTGTACGTGCGTATTTTACAGTGCGATCGCACCACGCGCTGTGTTAGGCGGCGTACGGATCTGTGTTACGTGGCGTACGAATCGCAATCGCAAGGCAAAACAATATTAACCAATATACTTTCGTTCATCCAATTATACGACTTTGACAGTTCCACCCTTTGATAGTATAATAAATATATCACCTTAAAGATGTTATATGCAGGATCTCAGTACCACGTTTCATTGCTATGTAATGCAAATCCCCCTTGGTGTATGACCACGCTGTTTGTAGCTCTAAACAAGTTATCATAAGAGAGAATCTTAATCCTCAAAACAATTTCTTCTTTTACTATAGACCGTACATTTCTGGAGCTTGGAGATAACCTTTTGTATACCCTTCAAGGGTGCAGTAAAACACGTAATACATTATTTGGAAAGGTACAGAGTACAATAGAACATGTATCAGTTACACAGAATACTACAGTTGTTCAAATTTAACAGGTTCATCTGTCCAACGCACGTCTTTAAGCTCAGAATACATTTAAACACTTCATGTTCATCAATAGCATCATCCTATGTCTATCAATAAATGCCATTTACAATCTCCTTCAGCTTGCATTAATATACACTCTTCTAATAATGTCATCAGTTCTTTTCATCAACACTTGTGGGCGGGCTATTGTCTGTTCGTTCTTCCCAGTCTCCCAATACTCAGGTTTAATAGCGGTTGGCTTGCCAAACATTGGGAGACTCCAGATTAAGGGACCTAGGTGTCGCACTTTTCCCCTAGTGGCCTCCCACCCATAATTCGGGTACCTCAAGAATATTTAGTGGAAAGAGAACTAATCCTACTTAATATAATCACTGAGGCTCATGAGAGCAAGCCCAGCACTTTGTTCGGTCTAAAACCTTACCCTCCCAAGAATGATAATCATTCTCAAGGATGCCTGCTCAAGTCCGAATATTACTGGACTGGCATCGCTGGGTGTACCTCTTTTTTTTAACTATGGGGTCAACGTACTTACGGACGTAATGCTACTCAGACAATAGCCCCTCGCACTTTCTCCAAGCTCCAGGGTTTCCAAATTTTCCTTTACCCCTGAATTGAATAGAGTAATTGGCTGGACCAATTATGCTACTAACTTCTCCTCCATCCCCAACTGCTCAATATCATTGTCACTCACCGGACTGTGAGTGCCATTTCTCCTGTGTTCAGGAACCGTGGCCGTCCGCCATCCTAAGGGTCTGCGCATGTGCAGCCCTTATGAACCCTTCAGTACCTGTTGCTTTTAATTGATTGGATGATCAGGCAACCCTCCCTATTTAAACCACCTGTGATCATTACCTAGTTGCCTGATCTTGGAGTCTCATTCCCCATGAGCCTCTGAAGGTGTTCCTGTGTTTCCTCGTGTATTCAGCTCCAGCTGATTCCTGTCTACTACGATTGTGGTTTCCAGACCACTTCAACTCTCCTGTGTTCATCGTGTCTGCACTCAGCTGATTCCTATCTGCTACTGCTGCCGGATTCCAGTCCGCCTCAACTCTCCTGTGTTCAGCGTGTCTGCTCTCCGCTGCCTCCGTTACTACTGCCTGGTTCCAGACCGTCTCAACTCTCCTGTGTTCATCGTGTCAGCTCTCCACTGATTCCTATCTGCTACTGCTGCCGGATTCCAGACCGTCTCTACTCTCCTGTGTTCAGCATGTCTCCCCTCCGCTGCCTCCGCTACTCTGCCGGATTCCAGACAGCCTCAACTCTCCCGTGTTCATCATGTTTCCAGTTTTACTTACTACTGCTTCCTGAGTATTGCTCCGTTGATTGCCGGTTACCTTCCGTGCGCTGCACCAACCTGATTACCGCTTCCATCCTCCAGTGGTCTCTCCTCCTGCCGGCGTTCAGCCGTTCAGGTATCCCTGCACGTCTCCTTGACAGCCTGCTCTCCTGAACCGCCGTATGCATACTTTCCATTGACTTTGCTATTGTATTGCATATCCGTCTGGACTGTGTTGTGTTCATCTCCGGAGTCTTCTATCTACTGAAGCTATTGTTACTATTGACTTTGTTTCCTATTACCTGGATCGCTATAGTGACTTTGTATACTTCAAGCAGCGCTTGTCAGTTATTATTGTATTGTGGATATCATCGTGGGATCAAGTTCCGTGTGCCCCGTGTATCCTCTGCATTACATTCATCTCCTTGTGCCCCCCCTCACATATATATTGCAGTGGTACAACTTGCTGACGCAGACCACTGACTCCTGTTTCCCATTGGCATCAGTTTCAAGTATCCTCTCACATAGCAGTGGTACAACTTGCTATACGCAGACCACTGACTCCCTTTATGTTTCCTTGTCCATCTGGTTCCTCGTGTACATACATCTAAGTCATTACCAGTTGCTGCTAGTCATAGACTTTCCTTGAGCATTCTCTCACCATCTGCTGATTCTCCTGTTCCGTTGTCACCCTGCTACCAGAGGACCATAGTACCAGCTATATTACTCTTGTAAGAAAATCATCTGGTGATATCCTGGGCAAAGACTCCTAGTGCCCGTGACAATCATTACCTGAACCAGCCTCTGTCACCTGTCAACAATTAAAAGAATTGACCGTCTTGAGAAGAGAATGAAATGAGAGAAACACAGAACAAGAAAACTACAACTTCATGATTGACAGCTGTCTCAGCCTTTGGCTCAGGTGCTACTAACTGCATTTGAGGCCTTCCAGAACAGATTCATGAGTGCCCTTGGACCCTTCTCTGAGTGTTGGCTCTTCTGTAGTGGGTGGAATGGGTACCAGTGTCTATGCTACTTTTGGTGCTGGTAGCTTACACCTGGTACTTGTCTGTCAAATAACCTGAGCCTAAGAACTTACTGTTCCACAACTTACTCTCCCGGTCCAACAGCCTGACAGTTAGTGTAACTTTCCAGGAAACAGTGTTTTGGACCTTCTCGGTTGCTGTCTCACTATTTACCTTCCCTTTCAAGGTCTAAACTAGCCTCTCAGTTACAAATTCATCCCAGAGGGATCAAGAACATTTCAAAAGCCAACAGGTTAAGGGTCTGCCCAGGAGTGATCTTTTGGTAGCGGGGAAGGACTAGTGGCCAAAGCTATCAGTCACTTCAATCAAGTTCCAACTCTTATTCTATTCAATTCGTTCTACTGAGTACCGTTACTTTATGTTCACATGGGTTTGTGGCTAATCGAAAGCATGCAATTTGTTACCACTACTCATACGTTATACATTTATTATCAATAACATGAATACCCCTATCACCTATTATAACTAGGGCTATCACCTTGAATAACAAAAGCTTTGAGTATGACATAGTAATACATTATTAGACACATTTCAATACACCTTTACCTAGACATATTTTATCGGTACACCAGTGTCTACCTGAGGATCCTGCATGGTGGTAATTGGATGACGTGGATTTGTTTTATCTGCAGAAATTCTTCAGGTAACCCAAATCTTCATATATTAACTAATATGTGTATGTGTGTTCACATTTTAAAACAATACAACGAAAAACAAAACAAAACAAATTTGTCAGCTGTCACATAAAACCCTGCTGTCTATTTGACAGCTATGTTCGCCCTGTTGTGACAGCTATGTATGGTCGTGTGTGCAAGTGTGGACTTTACTAGCAGCTACTTCAGTTGGTGACTGTGTCACTGTGTAAAGTCTTCTATGTAGTGTCCTACTCATGTGCTGGTATTGCTAGAAAAAGATTTTTCAGTCAACTTAACATCGCCCCCTAGACTAGAAAAATGCTGAAGATCAATGTATATCAATCGATTTTCCCTCTGCCAACTCACATGCCATTCTCAGTACCTCACATTCAGCTACTTGACTAAGTGAGAAAGACAAAGGGGTCTATTTCTATAACACTTTCTTCAAATATGACAGTATCCAGTACATGTCTGTCTAACAGTGAAAAATATAAAACACGAAAATTCTACATTTTCTAGGGTTTTACATTATGCCGTATCTTGTGGTAAAAATCCTACTCCAATGTTCTACACAGAGATGCATATCTGTATGCCTATCCTCTAGCAATCTCCTGTCTCCAACCTTTGTGCATCCATATAAAGGCACATTTTTGTACAGGAGGCATGAACCACAAAAACAAAAAACAAAAAAACAAAACAGATATGCAATCTATAAAACATGAATCGTATTCCCACAACAGAACTTTTCTGCTTAAAATCAGCAGTTTCTATACACATGAAAACAAAACCCCTGACTGTTTCTGTAACTCATGTCAATCTAGTGTGTGTATCTCTGAATTTGTCTTATGTAAAAAAACAAAAATAAAATAGAAACAAAATATGTCTTAGACCCATTGATGAGACTGTGTCTGTTTTTATCTCTACCAGAGCAGAGAGAGAGAGAGAAAGAGAGATAGAGAGAGACTAGCATAGATGTAAAAAAATGAGAAATAAGAAAGCAATGAATAATAGGAATACAAAGATTTGAATACAAGGGTTTGAAAACAAACATACATGCAGAAAGGGAGATTTTTACAGCAAAAATGACAGCTGGATTGGACTCTATGGGAAAATGGCTGTATTCATTTAACTATGATCCCTCCCCCTACTTGACTAGGGGGTTTTACGCCAACTGTGCAATCCAGTGTCGTCCGTCATTTGTTCATTAAGAACTCGGTATCGCCATAACTACATACCTTTGCAACGGACTTTCCTAACTTATGATAGAGAAATGAAAAATTTGCTCTTAGGGACTCATATTTTCTCTGAAATACATAAAACGATATTTTGGAGCAAAGTATGTACATACTTCATTTTTGGATAATGATTCTCAGCCAAACAAATTATCCTCAGTCACTGCAGTCTGAAACAAAGAGTGTTCCAATGAGCCATTGTTAATCAGTCTTTCAAAAGTGATTTTTCTATTTCTCTAACCCACCCCTGTAAACACTAAGTCTATATTTCTTTTGTGTACCCTTTATCTGTGAGAAGAAAAACAAGATAGTTATCTTAAAACAGCAAACGAAACAAACATTTCCATTCTTTACCATCGGCCAGCGATTTAGGAAAGCAAATATGTGACAACATAAAACAAACAAGCAACATCAACAAATACTATAGGCGTGACCTGACTCCTAGCGCTGACTATCGCTTTCCCGCGCAGCATTTGCTTCTATACTATGTGTATTGTGTCTTTCCTTTTTACAATCTCTCCTAATATGTCCTTCTTCTCTGCAATTGTAACATCTCAATATTCTAGGTTTCCTGTTATGTGGGTTGTATGCTGGTGGTCGTGTGTGCAGTCCCTCTAGTGCTGGGATACTTACCATCATTACCCTATCACTTAGTGTCTCTTTCTGTTTATTTATACTTTTATCATTCCTATAACTCCCTGAGAGCACTTACAGTGATTCCTTTCCAGTTTGGTAATCAAGTTTGCACCCTTCTATTCAAGTTTTCCCTGAGGCCATCCATTAGAACTGAAACAGCAACCTCCCTGTAGTGTACATTATCCTTTATGTCTGATACCCCAGTATATTTGGCCATCGCCATCAGAGCCCTGCAAAAATAGTCTGTTGTATTTTCCCTGTCCTTTTGTTTGATGGTAAAAATTTTACTCCAGTCCACTATTACTGGAAAATATATAGCCAATGGTGTGATTATATGTCTAATATTGTCCTGATTATCATCCTCGGTTAAGGATTCATCCTCCTCCAACATACAATCCTTAATGAACTTTTGTATATCAGTATTGAGAGGTCTTCAATAATACTCGCCAATTGTTATTAGTTGGCCCGTACACATTACCATAATATCTAATAAACTTCTGACATTTGGTCAAATCTTTCCTAGGATGAGGGAAATCAGACAAATTGAAAATATTTCAGACCTAGTCCATGGATCATGCTTTGCTACATGTTTTAAGGGAACGTCACCATCTCTGTCCGCTTTCCCATTGGGAACTGCTGTTGTGCAGACAGGATGTAACTACTAAATCACTACGTTCTGAGCTAGTTGCTGGAATTGCTGTTGCAGTACAATGAATGTATCCCCCTGTGTTAACCTTTATATTATTCTCACCACTTTCAGCTGTTGCCCCTGCTGGTGGGATCGTCCTCTTTCTTTGTCCTGAAACATTACTTTTAACGTCACTTAAAACAATATACAAGTAACTAGTTACAGTTTTTTCATTTTTGGTATTGGCTGTACTTTCCGCCCCGACCGAATTTGTCGAGGGCGTGCTTGCGCTCAGTTCGCCACGCTTTACAACGCACACTTCCGGAATGCTTTTTTCCGGTACGCTTACTTCCGCTGAACACACGCTTCCTTGCCACGTGTACCCGTCTTGTTGCCACAATTTTAAACAGCAATCATGTTCAATTCTTGTTTCTATTGATTTAATCAACCGCACTTTATCTTTAACATTATTTAACACCTCTGATTCGAAACTACCTATGTTTGGGAAAGGTCTCTCACAATCCGTGGTCATCTTGACCCACTTGTCGCAATATGCCGTTGCGTACGCACCATATTTATTATGCATAACATACCTTGCCGAACTAACTGGCCATTCCTTAGGCAGCACAACACGAACTATCTCTAGCGTTTGCTTCGCATCCATTGTGAAAACAACCTATTTCTCAACGCTACGCAAAAAGACTTTTTACCTCTTCTCCTTTCAAACAGAACCTACTAGAGATTTTTATCCGTGGATGGTGTCACAGGCTACGCCCACACACCTCCTAACACAGAAATATTACTGCGGACTAAAGGGCTATCAGCTCCTCGATACCCTTGACTCTACCACAAAATCTGTTTTCACCATATACCCTGTATACTACTTATTCAAATCACGTACTTCTTCAATACACCGTATGCTACATACAAATCCACATACTACCATATCACCGTATACCCTGTATACTACCTATTTAAACTGCACCGTATGCTACATCAAAAAATCCACATACTACCTATAATAGTGTTGTTATTTCAAAAACAACCTTGCCCATCCAGTCCCCCTGGTCAGGCAGGAACCGATATCTCTGTCTTTTCAATAGCAAATCACCTCTTTGTCTGTCTTCAGCAGTATGCAAATTCTTCCCTTATCTATCGCTTTTCAACAGTATGCACACTCTTCTCTTATCCTTATGCACACCATTCACATACAACCTTTTGTTTTCTGCACAGAAAATAGATTTCCCAAACAATGGTAGTTTTGAGGTTTTAACAAATACTTATACTATACATATATAACAGACTATGCACATTATTGTTTAAACACGTGGTAATAATACTGGAAGTTCATACACATACACTAGGCAATGCAATACCTTTGAAAACACAAAACGACAATATAAAGAAACATTTTTCTTTCTTGTCCCTAGATTCTAGTTAGCATTCCTTCAGATTACGCAACTGCGGACATTCGGCCTCTCAACACAAAATGGACAACAGGTTTTGAACACATTGCGTTCTTTCCCGTTTGAGACGCGTCCGTCAATATCCACCCTTTGTTGAGGAACCGAATTCCGTCAGCATTGCATATCTTCCGGCAACGTAACCTCCTAACTCAAGAGCCCCCAAATTATTAAAATAATTCTATTGTTTTCAAATAAGCATTGCCCAAGCGATTGTATTGTTTCTAACGCACAAAGTGATTTATTTTAGCAGATGTAAAAAGTTAACAATTCAATACATGATTGTAATATAATACAGTACAGTACAGCCAATACCAAAAGATACATACATACTGCTGCGCTTTGCATTCACTTCGCTGCGCTTCCACGGGTCCCAGTGAACAGTATATCTGCTTAGAATACTGTGGTCAGAACATGACTGAAGACTGGGAGCGCAGCTATGATCATATATACACATTCAGTGTTACAGAGAACAATGCAAATGACGTGGCTTGCTTCTATAGGTCCAGACATCAGATGGGTCCAGGGTAAACAGGTCATAGGCTGATTCAATCTAAGGAATCCAAAGGTGGGGGTTCGTCTCTCCAGGGGATGAGCTCCTTTCTTCCTGCCAATGCTCCAGAGTCCAATAACATTTCATAGCCAGCATCATACAAAGGTTTATTCCCTAACATCAATAACTAGAGTATGCAATATGCGATCTCTTCGGCGATGGAACCGGACAGCTGCTGATGAATAGGGTTTTAATATGATACTCGGCCCTCTACTCTTTTCGCTCTATACTTCCTCCCTTGGTGCTCTCATCTCCTCCTTCGGTCTTCAGTATCACCTTTATGCTGACGACATTCAACTGTACATCTCCTCCCCTGTTCTTTCTTCCACCCTGCTCTCTCGTGTATCTGACTGCCTCTCCGCCATCTCCTCCTGGATGTCTGCGCGCTCTCTCAAAATCAATATCTCTAAGACGGAACTCATTGCCTTTCCTCCGTCCAGACTCCCATCTCACCATGACCTCTCTATTGTCGTCAACAACACCACCATCTCCTCTGTCACCCAACTCCGCTGCCTGGGTGTCACCCTTGACTCCTCTCTCTCTTTTGCCCCCCATATTCACACCCTTGCCCAAGCCTGTCGCTTCCAACTACGCAACATCGCCCGTATCTGTCCCTTTCTCTCTCAGGATACTACCAAGACTATCATCCATGCACTCATTATCTCCCGCCTGGACTACTGCAACCTCCTCCTCACCGGCCTCCCCCACTCCCATCTCTCCCCCCTCCATTCTGTACTCAATGCGGCCGCAAGACTAATCTTCCTCTCACGCCGCTTCTCCTCTGCCTCCCCTCTCTGCCTTGCCTTACACTGGCTTCCCTTCCCCTACAGAATCCTTTTCAAACTCCTCACCACCACTTACAAGGCTCTCTCCAACTCTACTGCCCCATACATCTCTAACCTTCTTTCCATTCACACTCCCGCCCGCTCCCTGCGCTCAGCCAATGACCGACGCCTCTCCTCCACTCTAATCACCTCTTCCCACTCCAGAATCCAAGACTTTTCCCCTGCTGCCCCCCTTCACTGGAATGACCTCCCTCGTTCCATCCGCCTCTCTCCTACTCTGTGCTCCTTTAAACGTGCGCTGAAAACCCACCTCTTCCTCAAAGCCTACCAATCATCCACATAACCCCTTTCTCTATACTCCACTCGCTCTCCCCTTGCCTTAGCTGGCTCCCCCGTGCCTTATCTGGCTCCCCCTGTGCCAGTCTGTTTTCCCTCCCTTAGGATGTAAGCTAACATGAGCAGGGCCCTCTTCCCTCCTGTCTCCTTACCGTTCTTCTGCTCCTTGTTTACTACATCGGCCAGCCTGGAGTTTCTGAAGCATTGGTATTTTTGTTTATTGACTTGTACTGTTTTACCCTGTTTAGTCTACTGTTTGTACTGTGTACGGCGCTGCGGAAACCTTGTGGCGCCTAACAAATAAAGGATAATAATAATAATAATACTAGACATGACACCTTTCCTATAAACTGAACCTTAAATATCACTGAAGTGTACATATAATCATATTATATAAACTAATAATAAACCAAATACTATCTGCTCATAAATTACAGTGTAACTTACTAGCATGAATATGAATTATATAAATAACTAAATGTTGTAATGCGAGTGTGTACGTGCGTATTTCACCGTGCGATCGCACCACGCGCTGTGTTAGGTGGCATATGGATCTGTGTTACGTGGCATACGAATCGCAATCGCACGGCAAAACAATATTAACCCATATACTTTCGTTCATCCAATTATACGACTTCGACAAATATATATATATATATATATATATATACACACATACATACACACAAGTTAACCCGTGCATGACACTCATGTATTCTAGTCAAATCAAGCTACTTAAGGTATTAAAAAGGTTCTTGTCATGCAACTGTCACTTCTCCTTCAAGAAATATATAGGTCAGTGTATAACTCTGCCCAGCAGGTGGCGCTGTAGCTTGGTTTTTTTTTTTTTTACACACACGCCACTAGGCATTTATATAGTAGATATATATATACTGATACTGTTGATAACCCTCTTCACTCCATTGGCGTTCGTGACACAGTTATTTCCTGGTTCACTTCCTACCTATCAAACCGCTCCTTTAGTGTTTCTACCTCTGGCACATCCTCCCCTCCACTCCCACTATCTGTTGGAGTCACACAAGGCTCTGTTCTTGGCCCTTCACTTTTTTCATGGTACACCTCTTCTCTTGGGGCACCAATTCGCTCATTCGGCCTTCAACACCCCCTCTACGGTGTTGACACCAGGGTCTGAATTACCTCTAGGCAACCTAGGCACCTGCCTAGGGCCCAGCAGTTGTCGGGGGCCCGCGACAAAGCAGATGGGGAGGGACAAGGAAAGCAAATTGCAGCCCCTCCCCCGAATCCCCCCCTCCGCAATTCATGCGAGGGAGGTGCCGCGAGTCGGGGAAGGGGCTGGTGTGGTGGCTGGTCTCCTCCCTCCTCTGTGTGTGGCCTGCTCCATGTCACATGGGACGTGCACCACTTGACAGGTGCCTTCCCATGTGTAAAGAGAAGGAGGACTGCACAGCTCGTGGATGGAAAAAGGTAAGTTGGGGGGGTAATATATTGATAAATTATGTGTGTGTGTGTCAGGGTCCACTGTGTGTATATTATGTATGTGTGAGGGGCCACTGTGTATATTATGTGTGTGAGGGGCCACTGTGTATTTTGTGTGTGTGTGTGAGGGGCCAGTGTATGTATATTGTGTGTGTGCGTGAGGGGCCAGTGTATGTATAGTGTGTGTGTGTGTGTGTGTGCGTGAGGGGCCAGTGTATGTATAGTGTGTGTGTGTGTGTGTGTGTGTGTCTGAGGGGCCAATGTATGTATATTATGTGTGTGTGTGTCTGAGGGGCCAGTGTATGTATATTATGTGTGTGTGTGTGTGTGTGTGTGTGAGGGGCCAGTGTATTTATATTATGTTTGTGTGAGGGGCCAGTGTATTTATATTATGTGTGTGTGTGTGTGAAGGACCAGTGTATTTATATTATGTGTGTGTTTGAGGGGCTGTTTGTGGGAGGTTGATTTTTTAAATGGTAACACTATAATTTAATGTTGGAGCTGGTTGGAGGGAAATAGGTCTATTTATTAAATGTGTATGCTATTAATTTAATGTTTTGGTTGGAGGGAGGCCTATTTATCAAATGTGGGTGCTATATTGATTTAACACTGGGGCTGGTTGGAGTTTACTAAATTTAATGTACCCATTTTTTTTTTCAAAATAGGGCCTCCAACATTCCAGGATCCAGACAAGCAGCAACTGATCTAAAGACACAGCAGCCACAAGTGGTGAAAGTGACAAGAACAGGTAGGAGAGAGCAGAAGATTCTGCAAACGATCCTGAATCTTGTGGGATTTATAGTATGAGGAAGTCTGACTTGTTTAAATGTTGCACTATGGGATTGATGCAGAAGACTGACATATTAACATGATTATTACATTCCAGCACTTTTTCATGTTTCTGTAGGTAGAGGGCTGCAGTCAGTAACTGTAGTGGTGAACGGTCTGTGACGTGGTAGTGATAGGAGACTGTTGTTTTTTATTACTGGGCTTGCTAACCCTGAACTGCAGTTTCTTGACATGTTAATTATGAATAATACCTAAGTTTAGTTAAAGATAAAGTACAATTTGTGTGAAAGGTAAGCAGTGGTGGAAGTAGGGTGTATATGATAGTATGCCATACTTCTACTTCTCATACTGCCTTCATTGTAAAATAATAAAATTCCATTCACTGGTTTACATTCCCATTACATTTTTCACACCGCCACTTTGACCACTAATAATATTCATTGTATGGATTATATGACCAGTATAATTCAAAATTCTGCTAGATCCTTTGACAAAATATGGGGTCCATGGTCATTATTCTTTAACTGCTGGGACCACAGTGTAATGCCGTGTAATGATAAAGGAGGGCACAGTGTTATGAGAGGGACAGTAATGAGGGGCCGCATGGTGATGCAGGAGGAGCAGCGTGATGTGCGGCAGCACATAGCTACCCCTTCTACTTAACTATAGGAGTATATGCTATGCTAAAAAAATATAGTGCTATGGATTGTTTCAGAGAGGGGGGGGCCCAAAACAAATATCTTGCCTAGGCCCCATGCTCTGGTTGACACCCAAATATATATCTCTTTCCCTGACCTCTCTCCTTCTGTACTATCTCAAGTAACCAACTGTCTTTCTGCTATCTCCACATGGATGACCCAATGCTACCTAAAGCTCAACATGTCCAAAACAGAGCTTGTTGTCTTCCCTCCTGCCAGAGTCACCAGCTGCCCTCAAATCTCCCTCACTGTAAATAACTGTTATGAGCCGCCGCGGCTTCGGGCACCGCCGCGACTCACTTCCCCTGCAGGCTCTGCATCCCGGCCGTCGTCATGATGACCGGGGCGTCATTTCCCCCTGGTCCCGGCTGTTGCCTAGGCAACGGTCGGGACGCTCTCAGTTAGTAGCACTGCGTCCCGGCATCTAGGTAGCCAGGCGCATGTGCACAATTAATTTAGTTCTAGCCCAGCTGGGCTAAGTGCCTCCTGCTGTGCAGGGCAGCATCTATTGTCCCCTATTCATTTATAAGGCAGGAAGGGACAAGCCCTCCCTGCCAGTTATAGTTCTTGCTACATGCAAACTACCCTGCTGCATTCTGCCTCATTTCTTGCTGATTCCTTGTTTGATTACTGTTACTGACCCTTGCCTGGATACTGACTTTGATTGATCGCTTGTGACCCCTGATCTATTGCCTAGATACTGACGCTGCCGTATTGCCTGTGACCTCGGCTTGTTCTCTGGATACGTTGTCGGCTGCCGGCCCTCGACCCTTGCCTGGACTTCACTCTGCCTTCCTGGGTTCTCCCCAGCTGGTACGCATCTCACGACTCTCTGTTTGTCTGCAGCCAAGTCTGTCCCCACCACTAGGGGCAACAGTGAACACCAGACTTTCGGAGCAGATTCCAGGTTTTGCTGTACTGGCTGGAGGGGTTCCTAACAATAACACCACAATTTCCTCAGTCTTCCAAGCCCGCTGCCTTGGTGTCACATTTCATTCCACCCTCTGCTTTATTCCACACATCCAGACTCCCTCCTAGTCCTGTTGACTCCACCTTAAAAACAGAATACATAAGTTTGCAAAATAGGGTGGAAAAAAGCCTCTCCTAACCACAGGTCTGAAGCTGAACCCATGATTACTTAAGCTCCTCCCCTTTTTATTTCAACCAATCAGGAGAGCCAGAAGGTGTTCAAAAGAAGCAAGCAACTCAGCCAAATGCTCTATTGATAAACCAAAGATAACTTTTTCTATGTCTATCAGCAACCTACTGCATACTTCCCAATACATAAGATTGCAAAATAAGGCGGAAACAAGCCACTCCCACACACTGATCTGATGCCGAACCCATGGTCAATTAAGCTGCTCCTCTTTTTAGGTCAACCTATCAAAAGTGACAGGAGGTATTCAAAAGCAGCAAGCAATACACCAGTTGCAAAATGTATGCCTGTGAAAGGATTTGAAACTGAGCTGCACCCAAGAACTACTCTCATAGTGGTTGGTTTTTAACCCACTCAGCCACCTATTCTTTTGACAACAAAGAGATCATTTTTGTATGTCTTGCAGCAACCTACTGCATACTTCCCAATACATTAGTTTGCAAAATAGATTGGAAATAAGTAACTCCCATCCACCTGACTGAAGCTGAACCCATGGTCACTTAAACTCCAACCCTTTTTAGGTCAACCAATCACGAGAGCCAGAAGGTGTTCAAAAGCAGCAAGGAATACACAAATTGCAAAAATGCTTGTAAGAGGATTTGAACCTCTGTTGCAGCCAAGAACTACAATCCACAGTGCATGGCTATCATTCCACTAAGCTACCAACTCTTTTAACACAAAACTGAGAACTCTTTCTAGGTCTATCACAAACCAATGTCTATTCAAAAGCAGCAAGCAATATACCAGTTGCTAAAACCATACCTGTGAGAGGATTTGAACCTGAGCTGCATCCATAAACAACGCTTGCTGTGTTTGGCTATTAAGACACTAAGCCAAAAGCTCTACTGACATAACATAGAACTTTTACTATGTCTATCACCAATTACTGCACACTCCCAATACATAAGCTTGCGAAATATGGTGGAAGTAAGCACCCACTGGTCTGAAGTTATACCCATGGTCACTTAAGTTCCTCCCCTATTTATGTCAACCAATCAAAAAAGTCAGGAGGTATTCAAATGCAGCATGCAATACTCCAGTTGCAAAAGAGATAACAGGCATAGGATTTGATCCAGACTTAAGCCTTATCCTACTCTTATCATGTGGGGCTATTAGCCCACTCAGCCACCAGCTTTTTTAACAGCTAGCAAAGTACTGTTTCTATATCTATTACCAACCTACTGCATACTTCCCAATACATATGCCTGAAAAATAGGGTGGAAGTAAGTAACTCCCATCCACCTGTCTGAAGGTGAACCCATGGTCACTTAAGCTCCTCCTCCTTTTATGTCAACCAATCAAAAGAGTTAGGAGATATTCAAAAGCAGCAAGGAATACACCAGTTGCAAATATGATGCCTCTTAGAGTATTTGAACCTGAGCTGTATCCACAAACTACTAACACCGCATCTGGGGCCAGATTCATTAAGGATCTTAACTTGAGAAACTTCTTATTTCAGTCTCCTGGACAAAACCATGTTACAATGCAAGGAGTGCAAATTAGTATTCTGTTTTGCACATAAGTTAAATACTGCCTGTTTTTTCATGTAGCACACACATATCAACTTTAAGTTTCAGTATACAAATAAGCTATCAAGTATTTGTGCGCTACATGAAAAAACAGACAGTATTTAACTTATGTGCAAAATAGAATACTAATTTGCACCCCTTGCATTGTAACATGGAGACTGAAATAAGAAGTTTCTCAAGTTAAGATCCTTAATGAATCAGGCCCCTGGTGATTAAACCACTCAGCCATCCTCTCTTTTGAAACAAAATACAGAACTTTTTAAATGTCTTTTTTAAAACCTACTACATACTTCCTAAAACATAAGCTAGCAAAATAGAGTGGAAATAAGCCGCTCTCATCCACCTGTCTGAAGCTGAACCCAGGGCCACCTTAACAACTTTATGGGCCCCCGGGCAATGCAGTGTACCGGGCCCCTAAAAAATATATATATATATATATATATATATATATATATATATATATATATATATATATATATATATAATGTTGTTTGTGTGTAAAAAAAATATATATGTATGTAAAAAATAACTTGATTATATATATAATCACTTTTTTTTTTACATTATATATATATATATATATATATATATATATATATATATATATATATATATATATATGGGTCCCCTTAAGTCCGATCCTCTTCTTTTTTCCACGCCGCTGAGTCTCTTCTGCCCTCTTCCGTGCTGTGGTTGCAGTGAATGCTGGGCGAGCACAGCACGGAAGAGGGGACCAGGGAGGGAGCTGGATCACCGCTGATGTGACCGCAAGGTAAGTATTTTAAAAAAAAATATATATATATATATTTTTTTAGGATTCGGACGGGTCCCCCTTGCCTGCAGGGCCCCCGGGCACCTGCCCATCGTGCCCAATGGAAGAGACGGCCCTGGCTGAACCTATGGTCACTTATGCTCCTTTTTTTTTTTAGGTCAACTAATCAAAACAGTATGGAGGCATTCAAAAGCAGCAAGCAACACACCAGTTGCAAGATTAACGTCTGTCAGAGGATTTGAACCTGACCAGCATCCATGACCTGCTCTTACTAGGTCTGGCTATTAACCTATTCAGTCACCAGTTCTTTTAACACAAAACAAGAACTTTTTTACATCTATCACCAACCTACTGCATACTTCCCAATACACATGCCTGAAAAATAGGGAGAAAGTAAGCAACTCCCACCCAGCAATCTAAATCTGAACCTATGGTCACTAATACTCCTCCCCTTCCTAGGACAACCAAACAAAACAGTCATGAGGTTTTCAAAAGCATCAAGCAATACACCAGTTGTAAAAATGATGCCTGTGAGAGAATTTATACTTGAGCTATTGACAGGAGCTACCCTCTCTGTGTCTGGCTATCAGCCCACTCTGCTGCCAGCTCTTTTACCACCAAGCACAGAACTTTTTCTATATTTATTACCAACCTACTGCATACTTACCAATACATAAGGTTGCAAACTTGGGTGGAAATAAGCCACTCCCATCCACCTGTCTGAAGCTTAACCCAAGGTCACTTAATCTTCTCCTTGTTTTAGATCAACCAATCCAAAGAGTCAGGAGGTATTCAAAAGCAGCAATACTCCAGATGCAAAATTGATTTCTGTAAGAGGATTTGAACCTAAGCTGCAGCTATGATCTATTGTTACCTTTTTTGGTAATCAGCCACCATCTCTTTCAACCGAAAAACTAGAACTTTTTCTGTGGTCTATCAACCTACTGTGTACTTCACAATACATACGCTTGTAAAATAGGGAGGAAATAAGCCACTCCTATCCACTGATCATAATCTGAAGCCATTGTCTCTTATGCTCCTTCCCTTTCTAGATCAACTCTACTGACATGTAGTGGATAACTTTTTCTATGTCTATCACCAACCTACTGCATACTTCCCAATACAAAAGCTTGAAAAATAGGGTGGAAGTACACCACTCCCACCCAAAGCTCTGAATCTGAACCCATGGTCACTTAAGCCCCTCCCCTTTTTAGGTCAATCAACCAAAAAACAGCCATGAGGTATTCAAAAGCAGCAGCCAGTACACCAGTTGCAAAAAAGATGCCTGTCAGAGGACTTGAAACTGAGCTGTATCCATGAACTAATGTCACCATATTTAGTGCTTAACCCACTCGGCCACCCTCTCTTTTGTAGTGGAGAACTTTTTGAATGTCTTTTTCAAACTTACTACATATTTCCTAAAACATAAGCTTGCAAAATAAGGTGGAAATAAGCCACTCCCATCCACCTGTCTAAGGCTAAACTCATGGTCACTTAAGCTCCTCCTCTTTTTAGGTCAACCAATCAAAAAAGAGTCAGGAAGTAATCAAAAGCAGTAAGCAAACAAACGGTTGCAAAAACAATAACAGCTAGAGGATTTGAAACTGAGCTGTATACTTGCTCTACTTTTAGCTGGTGTGGCTATTAACCCATTCAGCTACAAGGTCTTTTACCACAAAAAAAAAACTTTTCCTATGTCTATCACCAACTTACTGCTACTTCCCAATACACAAGCTTGCAAAATTGTGTGAAAATAAGTCTTTCCCATCCACCTGTCTAAAGCTGAACCCATAGTCACCTAAGCTCCTCTCCTTTTTAGGTCAACTAATCAAAAAAAGAGTCAGGAAGTAATCAAAAGCAATAAGCAATACACCAGTTACAAAGAAGATATCAGACAGAGGATTTGAATATGAGCTGAACCATAATCTACTCTTACTATGTCTGGCTATTAGCCCACTAAGCCACCAGCTCTTTTAACATCAAGCACACAACTTTTTCTATATTTATCATCAATCTACTGCATACTTCCCAATACATAAGCTTGAAAAATAGGGTGGAAGTAAGCCACTCCCACCCACTGGTCTGAAGCTGAACCCATGGTCACTTAGACTCCTCCCCTTTTTAGGTCAACTGTCAGGATGAGAGCATAAATCTAATATGATGATATAGAATATTGAATTTTAGGGCCCAAATAAAATATTGCATTGATACATAAATTAACCTGATTTTCAACTCAGATAAATGTTTGACCAAATATTTTTAAAAAGGAAACAATTAGCCCAATAGGAGGTAATTAGGTTGAGCAAACCCTTTTGTGAGGAGACCTGCTTAAGATATGCAGATCACAGACAACCAGTGTTTTTGATTATGCATTCCACTTCCTAATTGACTTCCGTTCAATAGGAAGAGTAAACACAAAGAACCACTAAACGTAAATGAGAGAGCTATATGCCTAGGTGAGAATCTTGAAGACAAAGGTCACATTTGAAAGCCTATACAGGTATATAGAAATATGGACTTCAAAGAAAATGTCTTCGTAGTCCATATTTTGGGAAATCTGGGTGCCTCTCCACACCAAGGAGCAGAAATCACACCAGGGTTGGGAATGACAGCTACTGGCAGTATCCGGGAACAGCTATAATCAAATATCTTTGGAAATGGTATGTCACATCCTCATAATTCCATCATGTTTGGTATTTAAATGTGCGGGAGATTATGACCGGTTTATTGAAGGGGGAGTTATGTCTGTGGGATATATTTGAGAGAAGCTACCAAAGGCCAAAACTTTAGGAATCGTTTTGAACAAACCCTAGGTGACACCCAGGGGACATTTTCGCCCCCCACATTAACATCCACACTGCCCTGTGAATGCTGTCCCATTTTATTTTGCTTAAAAACCTGTGTTGTGAATGGACAAGTTGTCAGACTTGTGGGAAATAAATTCACATTGATAAGCTGTCCATTTCCAAGCCAATTTCCCTTGGCCAGAAAATGCAACTCATGAAAGTGCTACTCAGAATGCAACCCCGTTTACTTTAAACTGCTTTTCTTGTGTATATTATCTCAATCTATTAATTGTTTATTTTTGTTTATTATTGTTTTTTATATCTGAATGCCCTGTGCTTTTGTATATTAAATCTATAATTAAATATGTTGCGTCCTTGATACTCTAACGAAACTATTAGCCTGTTAAGAAGAATATAGCTCGACCAAGTTTGTTTTTTTTATTTATCACCAACTACTGCATACTTCCCAATTCATAAACTTGCAAACCAGGGTGGAAATAAGCCACTCCTATCCACCTGTCTGACGCTGAATCCATGGTCACTTAAGCTCCTTTTCTTTTTAGGCCAACCAATCAAATGAATCAGCAGGTATTCAAAAGAATCAAGCAATACACCAGATGCAAAATGAATAGCTGTCAGAGGATTTAAACATGAGCCTCATCCATGACCTACTCATTCCAAGTCTGGCTATTAGCCCATTCAGCCACCACATCTTTTAACACAATGTAATGAACTTTTTATATCTATCACCAACCTACTGCATACTTCCCAATTCATAAACTTGCAAACTAGGGTGGAAATAAACCACTCCCATCCACCTGTCTCAAGCTGAACCCATGGTCACTTAAGCTCCTCCCCCTTTTAGGTCAACTAATCAAAAAAGAGTCAGGAGGTAATTAAAAGCAGTAAGCAATACACCAAATGCAAACAAGATGCCAAGCAGAGAATTTGAATCTGAGCTGAACCATGACCTACTCTTACCATGTCTGGCTATTAGCCCACTCAACCACCAGCTCTTTTAACACAAACAAAAGTACTTTTTCTATGTCTATCACCAACCTACTGCATGCTTCCCAATTATTATTATTATTATTATTATTATTATTATTATTATTATCTTTGACTTATAAAACGCCACAAAGGGTCCGCAGCGCCGTACATTACATATACAGAAAACAGAACATGATACACAAATATATACAAACACAGGTGACAGGGTAAAGCAAATCAGATTATATCTGACAGATAGTGAAAGGGATAGTAGAAATCAGCAAGAAGAAGGCTGAAGATTAATATAACAGGGAAAACAGGGCTAGCGAAGCAGGCCAAGAGGTACAGAGGGTGAAGGAACAGTAGAAGGAGCACACAAGGAAAAAGGGCCCTGCTCATGAGAGCTAACAACCTAAAGGGAGGGGGAGACACAGAAAAGGTGGTACTAACTAGGGGAGAGAGCCAGGACAAGAAAGTTAGGAGAACTGATAGACTTGAATAAAGAAATGAGTCTTAAGGGCACGCTTGAATCCTTTGAGAGTAGATGCTAACCTGATGGAACGTGGATGATTGTTCCACAGCAGGGGAGCAGCCCGGGCAAAGTCCTGAAGACGAGAGTGAGAGGAGGTGATCAGTGAAGTAGTGAGGCGGCGGTCAGAGGCAGAGCGGAGGGGGTGGGTAGGAGTGTAGGTAGAGATGAGATTGGAGATGTAGGGAGGGGAAGATTGACTAAGAGCTTTAAAGATGAGGGTGAGGAGTTTAAATTTAATTCTGTAGGGTATGGGGAGCCAATGTAGTGAATGTTGGAGGGAGACCGCAGAGATAGAGCGGCGGGAGAGAAAAATGAGGCGGGCAGCAGCATTGAGGATAGACTTAAGAGGGTCAAGGCGAGAATCAGGTAGGCCAGAGAGAAGAAGGTTACAGTAGTCAAGGCGAGAGATAATAAGCGAGTGAACAAGGGTTTTCGTGGCTTCCGTGGTGAGAAAGGGACGTATCTTAGATATATTCCGAAGGTGGAAGTAACAGGATTTAGAGAGGGACAGAATGTGAGGCTTAAATGAGAGGGAGGAATCAAGGATGACCCCAAGGCATCGGACTTGGGGGACAGAAACAAGGGTAGTGTTATTAACAGAAATAGAGAGGGGGCAGGTGGGAGAGTCCTGGCGGGGGGAAGACTATAAGCTTGGTCTTAAAAATACTAATTCCCAATACATAAGCTTGAAAAATAGGGTGGAAGTAAGCCACTCTCATCTACTGGTCTGAAGCTGAACCCATGGTCACTTAAGCTCCAACCCCTTTTCAGGTCACCTAATCACAATAGTCATGGGGTATTCAAAAGCAGCGAACACCAGTTGCAAAAATGATGCCTGTGAGAGAATT
Source organism: Mixophyes fleayi (assembly GCF_038048845.1). NCBI lineage: Eukaryota > Metazoa > Chordata > Amphibia > Anura > Limnodynastidae > Mixophyes > Mixophyes fleayi. The sequence goes on along the minus strand of NC_134404.1, from coordinate 240,104,064 downwards.
TAAACTTGAGCTCTCGGCATAAGCTACCATCTCCATGCCTGGCTATTAGCCCATTCTGTTACCAGCTCTTTTAACACCAAGAAAATCACTTTTTCTATATCTATCACCAACGTACTGCATACTTCCTAACAGTGCGAGGACGGCCGGTGAGTTCCTGTTGCTTAGCAACATGACGCCCCCGGCCGGAACTATCAGGCTGCTGTCCCCGCTCCACGGAGGAACATTAAGGACGGCGCCTGACACTTAACCTGCGGGGTCCCAACATTGCCGCTTTAAGTTATCATTTACCTAGGTCGCACTGTTAAGTGATGTGAAAGTCAACTGCCGGAAAGCTATTCGGAATTAGTTGTTGTCAGCATGCTGGTGCCATCGGAAATCTAGCGGCAGAGGTATAAAAATTGCACCAGGTCTAAATATCTACTTGTATGATCACTGCCTCTAAATAGATACTGTGGCAAAGAGGGATATTTGCCACAGTTCCCTGTAAGAGAACAGGTAGAAACACAGTTAGTCTGGCTGCAAACAGGGTTAAGTTTTCCCTAGGTTCCTCTCTTGGCACACACACACACAGGCATTCCACATGGGTGTGATTGGTTTGCTGTGATTTGTTTGTAGTGCTTGAGGTGGAGGATAAAGACACTGTCTGTATGTGTGGGTGGGACCACCAATGCCAGTAAGTGGCCAGTGAGTAGACAGGGAAGTAATGTCTAGCCAGATGTAGGTGGTGGGGATTTTCGTGTACTGTTACTGGATCTGATTGCTGTACCAGCATTGGAGCTGTTTAACCATCCTGACAACTGCTAATAAACAGCTAAATGGTTCAGCATACCTGTGTCCGATTCCTGTGAATGGTGTACTTTCTCACAAGTGGTGTCGTAGTGGGATCTGTAGGACAGCTAAGACACAGCTGTCCTCCCAGTCTCCAGACGCAAGGGTGGTGAGTGGAGTCTGTTAAAGACCACTATAATACATCGAACTGTTGTAATGCTTTGTTTCCAATGCGTGGCTGTGAAGAGACAAACCTATGCATTGGGAATTTATTAGCAGCTGTTTTGTTGCAAAAGAAAGCAGAAGTTAAAACCCTGCTGGTCATTGTAGTGCCACACTTGTTAAAGGTTCAGACTGTAAATTGGGTGTGGTCCAGAAAATCAATCAAACTTGGAATGCTATGTTTCAAATGTGTTGTGTGAAGAGACAAACCTTTGCATTGGGAAACTGATTAGCACCACTGCTGTTCACTGTAGTGCCACACTTGTTAAAGGTTCAAACTGTGAATTGGGTGTGGTCCAAGAAGAAAACATTTTTTGGGGGGGTTTGTTTGCTATTTTCCAATGAAGGTTTCACAGCACATGTCAGCTGAAAAAAAGGGGTTTAAAAACAAGCAAAAACAAATTATTTTCTGGTAATTGTAGTACAACACCTTGTGGGTCAGTTGTAAATTGGGTGTGGCCCAAAAACTTTTGTTGTTACCTGAATGCTGAGAGAAGCTAGGTTTCATTTCCCAGCACAAACTCCTGTGGTAATGGAAGACATTTTAAGAACTCTAGTGCATGTGGCAGCAATGCAGGAGGAAAATACCCAACTTCTCTGTGAGGAGATTGCCCAGGGGAGATGGGATAGAGAGGCTCCAGCTACCGCCATGCTACAAAAATTAACTTCTGATGATGACCTGGAGGCATATCTAATAGCCTGTGAGCGTGCCGCCACCCGAGACAAGTGTCCACCTGGGTCTTGGTCCAAATACCTGACTCCCTAACTTTCAGGAGAAGCACAGCGAACCTATATAGACCTAGATGAGGACCAGGCTGGCAATTATCAGCGGCTAAAAACCGCCATCTTAGCGAGGGTTGGAGTCACCAGAGCAGGGGAGGCCCAACATTATCATGACTCGAGGCTCTCCAAAGATATACCAGTTCGGGCTCAGCTTGCTGAACTTGGTAGAACACTAAAGAAGTGGTTGCAGCCAGAAAAGAACACTGCGGACAGAATGATCGGAATTCTGGCCATTGACCACTGTATCCGGGGTATGGACCAAGGGCTCCAAAGGTAAGCACGACAGGTGGATCCTCAGTCATATGGGGAATTGGCTGCTGTAGTGGAGAGATACAGCGCCTTGTAGCATATGCCCAAACCTCCATTGCCCACGCCAAAGTTTGTGCCTCTGTCAAAATCTGGCATATGGAACAGTAGACCAGATGCCTGTGAGGAGAGATTGCTGGATAAAAAGGCAGCCAAACCTGCATTAAGTCCAATCTGCTTCAAGTGCAAGGAGCCTGGACATTTGAGGGCTCAGTGCCCAATGTTAGCAGAGCATATGGATTGTTCACTAGCGCGCACACAACCAAGCTATCCGAGCTGCTGTACAATGGTAGCGGCCGTTGCCCCAAAACTGCCATACCCTTTACTCCTGGGCAGAGACTTCCCACTGTTCAAGCAGATCCTCCAGGAACAAATCCAGCCAGACACGTCGGCAATTGAAGCACCGGCCGAAAGTCCAGCCTTCATGGAGGAGCTTGAGGGAACAGAAAATGGAAAGCGCCAGGATCTACTACGGAACCTGAACCAGACAATTCAGGAAAATACACCTCCTAAGAGGTGGGAGTGTAGACAAAGGAGAGCTGCACCAGTACCAACGCAAAACCAGACCCTGGTATCGTTCGGTGGCGAGACCTAGGGTGAAGGGGCTACGCCTCCCAATGAGGACTCAGACTGGGCAGGATTGTCTAACTTGGAGATGATGCCTTAGCTAATGTCTATAAGAATGTGGTTGAGATTAATGGTGTAGAGAAGGCTAACAAGCCTGCAGCGGGTATTGCCTATTATGTGGTAAAGAATGATCTGTTGTATATAGTTGCTAATGTACAGGGTAGAACTGTGTAGCCCTTGTTAATACCACAAATCCATACATCACTTGTTCTCAAAGCTGCACATACACATCTGTGTGGGGGACACTTGGGTGAAGCGGATATTGCTCAGGTTCTTTTGGCCAGGAGTGTACATGGCAATAAAAAGGTTTTGCCGGACATGTCCAGTATGTCAGAGAACATGTCCAAAGCCAGACTATCGGGCCTGCCAGTTCCCATCCCTGTGGTGCAGACCCCATTCAAGCATATTGGTATGGATTTGGGTAGGCCCATTAGAGAAGTCGTCCCATGGCCATCAGTATATATTGGTCATAGTGGACTATGCCACCAGGTATCCCGAGGCTATAGCTTGGCACAATATAAAGTCCAGCACAATAGAAAAAGAAACTATGATAAGTCAGCTGTAGTTGGAACTCTCCAACCAGGTGACAAAGTTCCCATGAGGGACGATCTGTCCCCGGGCAGGGACGTGCTCTCCGCAGTGTCAGCGTCACCAAGGGGAGAGGTATGTGACAAAGAGGGATATTTGCCACAGTTCCCTGTAAGGGAACAGGTAGAAACACAGTTAGTCTGCAGCAGCAGGCTGCAAACAAGGTTAAGTTTTCCCTAGGTTCCTCTCTTGGCGCACACACACAGGTGTTCCACAAGGGTGTGATTGGTTTGCTGTGATTTGTTTGTAGTGCTTGGGGTGGAGGATAAAGACACGGTCTGTATGTGTGGGTGGGACCACCGATGCCAGTAAGTCGCCGGCGAGTAAACAGGGAAGTAATGTCTAGCCAGATGTAGGTGGTAAGGATTTTGGTGTACTGTTACTGGATCTGATTGCTGTACCAGCATTGGAGCTGTTTAACCATCCTGACAACTGCTAATAAACAGCTAAATGGTTCAGCATACCTGTGTCCGATTCCTGTGAATGGTGTACTCACAATACATAGTAGTATATTCAAAAAAAACAACAGATTTTTGAAGGGTGCAGTAGACACATTGTTCCAGATTATCCCATAGATTGTAAGCTTGCGAGCAGGGCTTTCTTACCTCTTTGTCTGTTTTACCCAGTTTGTTTATTAGTTTACAATATTGTAACAATTGTAAAGTGCTATGGAATATGTTCGCGCAATATAAATACATATATATTTATACTATAATTGATCTTGTAAGGCACTTCACTAAGGTATGCTGCCGTGTATATACTTGAGAATTTCCGCAAAAATTCACAAAATACATAGATACTAACAAGCAAATAGTACATACACTTGCTGTCAGGCGCCGTCCTGCTGCCTCCTCAGGGCGGCCGCCTGCGTCATCATCAGGCGCATCGGGTTGCTTAGTAACCAGACGCAGAAGTCCCTGGCGCGGCCATCCGAGCATGCGCGTCCCGTTGCTAGGCTATTGGTCTAGCACAGCAGTGCTAATTATGCTGCCTTTACAGGACACTATTGGATAGCGCTGTAGCGCTAATTAGTTGCCACCCATCTCTGCTATTGGTCCCCTGGGCTTTATAAGCACTTCCTGCCCTGACTCCTGTGCCAGGGTATCAGGTCTTCCTGCCTCCAGCATATTGTGTGTGTACCAGTATCCTACTTTGTTCCTGACTATTCCAGTGCTGCCTGTGACTCTTTGACCTGGACCGTTTTGACCACTCCTTTCGTATTCTCCCTCTGTACTGCGCTACCTCAACGTTTCCGACTCGGCTTGTCTCACCATTCTCCTGGACATCCTTGTGTACCGTGAACTACCAGAACGTTACTGACCCGGCCTGCCTGACACCTCCTTGTATCTCGCTGTTGACTCGTGGAAGGACCGCGACCTGCGTGTCCCTGCAGCGAAGTCCATACTTCCTTGCGGGGGTTCCTGGTGAATACCAGGGGCACGTTAGACTCCGCACCTTCCTCCGAGTTGCGACAACAATAGCAGGTACGCATATAATTGTGACAGTATACTCTGGCCATGACAACTGAGGGGTCTGGTGAACTGTCGGCTCGGGACTTACTCCTGCATCCGGCTCAGCAAGTGGAACACCAGGAAGCAGCCCATGCGCATCTTCTGCAATGTGTTCAAGGCATAGCAACTCGTTTTGATGCATTACAGGGGCCCTTACCCACTACACTAGCCGTAACCTCTCCTACGTCTGCATCTTCCAGTGTGGTTACGGTCTCTACAGCGGCCTCCAGTTTACGCATCCCGGCACCGGAGAAGTTTGACGGAGATCCCAGAAAATGCAGGGGTTTTTTGAACCAATGCACCATTCAATTGGAGTGTAAACCAGGAGCCTTTCCTTCAGAACGCACCAAAGTGGCCTTTCTTATCTCCCTCCTCAGTGGTCAAGCTCTTGCGTGGGCCTCACCGTTATGGGAATGTGGGGATCCCCTCCTTAGCAACTCAGAGACTTTCATTGAGGCGTTTAGAAGAGTCTTTGACGATCCCGGAAGAGTCGCATCTGCAGCTATTGGTTTGTTAAACCTTTGTCAAGGGCACCTGCCCGTGGGTCAATACGCGGTTCAATTCCTGACCCTGGCTTCCGAGTTAAAATGGAACAACGAAGCACTGGTGGCAACCTTCTGGCAGGGTCTGGTCGACCGAATTAAAGATGAACTGATTTCTAGAGAACTTCCGGCTGATCTGGATTCCCTCATCTCAATGTGCATCAAGGTGGACTTGCGCTACCAGGAGCGCACGCAAGAACACACCCCTGGCAAATGGTTCATGCCTGGGCTAGCACCTCAGTTTCAAAACCCCATCTTACCAGTGGATGAACCCATGCAAGTAGGACGTTCTAAATTGTACTCAGAGGAAAGAGAGAAACGCTTCAAACATTGTCTGTGTCTTTATTGTGGACACATGGGACACCTTCTAAGAGGTTATTCAAGAGACCAGGAAACTCTTCCTCCTAAACGGTGGCGGGGAGGCCGCTTTAGGTGAGTCCACAGTTGCTCCCTACTCCAGAAATTCTCCAGAATTCCTTAGCTGTCATCCTGAGCACCCCTAAAGGTACCTTCTCCACCACGGCCTTTGTGGACTCCGGCTCCTCTGGGAACTTCATTTCGGTGGATCTTGCATCGCAGCTCCAAATACCTTTAAAGACCTTGCCTCAACCGTTATCCTTGACGGCAGTCGCCGGTAGTCGTGTCACTCACGGCTCCATCTCCTCAGTGACATCTCCTGTTCGGTTGATGGTAGGAGCACCTCATAGTGAGATGATCCAACTGTTGGTTCTACCCAAGTCCATTAACCCCCTCATCTTGAAGCTACCGTGGTTAAGGATACATGCTCCCCAAATGGATTGGGGCCGCGCCCAAGTGATTGCATGGGGTTCCGGATAACGTCTTAAATGTTTGTCCAAAGTCTTGCCTCCGAAATCCCAAGCCTGTCCTGAGGCGCCAGCTCCAGCCGCCTGTCCTGAGGCGCCAGCTCCAAACGCCTGTCCTGAGGCGCCAGCTCCCTTTGTCTCCTGTTGCGAGGTACCAGCCTCTGTCTCCTGTTGCGAGGTCCCAGCCACTGCCTCTTGCTCTGAGGAGTCATCATCTGCCTCCAGCTCTAAGTCTGCTGCCACCAAGCTACCCAGTTCCGAGTCTCCAGCCGCTGCCTCCAGTTCCGAGTCTCCAGCCGCTGCCTCCAGTGCCCAGTCTCCAGCCGCTGCCTCCAGTGCCGAGTCTCCAGCCGCTGCCTCCAGTGCCGAGTCTCCAGCCGCTGCCTCCAGTGCCGAGTCTCCAGCCGCTGTCTCTATTCCAGAACTACAGCCCGTTCCAGAAACCTTGCCAGTCCATGTGGTCCAGCCCGAGTTGCCAGTCCATGCGGTTCAGCCCGAGTTACCACTTGGTGCTGTCTGCCCTCAGGCTTCTCAAAGTGTTGTCTGCCCCCAGGCTTCTCACAGTGCTGTCCCTGCTGCCAAGCCTGCCGCCCAGTCCAGGGCCTGCTGCCAAGCCTGCCGCCCAGTCCGGGCCTGCTGCCAAGCCTGCCGCCCAGTCCGGGCCTGCTGCCAAGCCTGCCGCCCAGTCCGGGCCTCCTGTCAAGCCTGATGTCAAGCCTGCTGTCAAACCTGCCGCCCAGTCCGGATCTCCTGTCAAACCTGCTGCCAAGTCGGCCGCCCAGTCCGGGCCTGCTGTCAAGCCTGCTGCCAAGTCTGCCGCCCAGTCCGGGCCTGCTGCCAAGTCCGAACCATTCATTGCCGAGGGTGCCAAGTCTGAGCTGTCACCCACCTTTGAGGGGCACCTTTCTCAATTTAGTGCTCTACTGAGGTTTTGTGCTTCTCATTTCCCCTCAGTACCTAGCCTTGTCAGTGACCCAAAGAGGCAAGTATTGTTTTTGTTAACACATTTTAGAGGAGAGGCTATGGAATTGGCAAACCCTTTTGTTGAGTCTGATCACCCCATTCTATCTGACTTACAACTATTTGTTGAGGCAGTGATCAGCAAGTTTTCACCACCACCTCCCGCTATGCCATCTTGCGGGGCCTCAGCAGTATCATCAGTACCACCCACCTCAACTGGTCAAGAGATACCTTTGTGCTCCACCCAGTTGGCGCAGGTCCCAGCTCTAAGGAAGTCCCGTAAAAGGGGAGGACGTAAAAAGAAAGGAGGTTCTGCAGTGTTTCGATTTCCATCTGGCATGGTCTCCTTTGCCTCTCTGCCGATAGAAGAGGACTTTTCTGTCGGGCCCCCCATTCTGGACTATGATTCCGATGAATTCAGACATTTTTGGTAATTGGGCGTCTGGAATCCGCCCTTAAGGGAGGGGGTACTGTCACGATCTGCCTGCAGCATACTGCTGTGCCTGGCAGCTCCTAACCTGGACTATCAGGCTTTACTATTTGTGTTTATTTTATGTGTTATCAGCAGTACCTCTGATCACCAGAGGTGCTGCTATTGTGCCTGTTCCTAGTTCCTTAGGAGTTAACACTGCCTCACTCATTATTCCATGCACCTGGGTGTGTTCCATATATACCTGTCACTCCCAGCACACATTGCTGGTTATTGTTGTCATATCCTGTTGTTACACCCTGTGGATTCTTCCTCCTGCTTTGCTCCTGTTATTATGCTGCATTGGGATCTCAACATTCATTCTGCTGACCTGTTTTCATCTGTGAACCTGGTACTTCCCTGTGCATCTCCCTGTACTTGCTGCCTGGAATCTTTCCACACCTCCTGTTTACCTGCAACTGTGTATACCTGGTAATTTCTACAAGACCATACTACTTCATCTGTTCAGTCTCTTCAGCAAAAAACTTGTATGTTTTTCACCATTATTCATGGCTCCTTAGCTGTATTTCTATATTGATCCGTGACAGAAGTGTGTATTCGAAGTAACTCAAGTACCATTTCTGGGCTTCATTGTGTCGGGTCAAGGTCTATGCATGGATCCCTCTAAGGTGATGGCTATCCTGAATTGGCCTCAACCACAGGACCTTAAAGCTATCCAAAGGTTTATTGGGTTTGCTAACTATTATCGCCAATTTATTCCAGGATTCTCCTCCATCATTGCACCAATCACTGCCTTAACCCGGAAGGCTGCAAATCCTAGGGTTTGGTCCCCTGAGGCCACCTCTGCCTTTACTAGATTAAAAAAGGAGTTCTCTTCAGCCCCTGTTCTTTCCCAGCCAGACCAGGAACGACCTATCATTCTGGAAGTGGATGCATCCTCTGTAGGCATTGGAGCTGTGCTATTTCAAAAATCTCCTTCTGGTTCGCACGACCCATGTGGGTTTTTCTCCAGACGATTTCTTCCTAGTGAATGCAATTACGGAATTGGGGATAAGGAGTTGTTGGCCATCAAGTCTGCCCTGGAGGAATGGCGACATCTGTTAGAGGGGGCCATACATCCTGTCACCGTGTTTACTGACATCGGAACCTAGTTTTCATTCAGGAGGCACGTTGCCTTAACCCACGGCAAGCCCGTTGGGCATCTTTTTTTGCCCGATTCAACATGACACTCACATTTTGTCCTGTTACTAAGAATGGATGAGTGGATGCTTTGTCTCGCTCATTTGATGATTCGGATCGCCTAAAACCTTTGGTTCCTCAGCATATCAATGATCCTTCTAAGATTGTAGCCATCACTAGAACTAAGCCATCCTCACCTCCCCCTGGCCGGTCTTTTGTAGAACCCCACCTTCGGCTCAAGACTCTACAGTGGGCCCATTCATCTCGCATTGCCGGTCATGCTGGAATAAAAAAGACTACAGCTTTACTGTGTCGTCGTTTCTGGTGGCCTACGGTACGGTCAGATATATGCAAGTTTGTGGCCTCTTGTACTACCTGTGCTCAACACAAAACTTCTAGGAGAGCTCCAGCAGGATTACTCCGTCCACTTCCTATTCCTAATGCTCCCTGGGAGAGTGTGGCCATGGGTTTCATCACAGATCTACCCTACAGTGCAGGGTTCACCACTATCTGGGTGGTCATTGATTGCTTCTCTAAAATGGCACACTTTATTCCTCTAACTGGATTGCCTACGGCCGGACGTCTTGCAGATATCTTCATCAAAGAGATATTCAAGTTACATGGCTGTCCTAAGGAGATTATTTCGGACCGTGGAGTCCAATTCACCTCCCGATTCTGGAGATCCTTTTGTGGCAAGTTGAGTATTGAGCTAAAGTTCTCATCGGGGTATCACCCCCAAACAAATGGGCAGACGGAGCGGATCAACCAGGATCTGGAGACCTTCCTTCGATGTTTTACTTCCGACAACCAAAACAAGTGGTCTCAATTTCTTCCTTGGGCGGAATTCTCCCATAACCAACATGTTCATGAATCCACAGGGTTTTCCCCGTTCTTCATTGTCTATGGAAATCATCCTGCTTATCCAGATCCTTTTCGTGTATCTCCCTCATCAGTGCCAGCCGTAGATACATCTCGATACATCTTCTCTATCGGAAGTTTGCGCTCATCTGGGCTAAGACTAAAACAGCGTTACTCAAAGCCACACAGCATCACAAAGTTTTTGCAGACGGCCACTCCTCTTCTGAAAATAGGGGACCAGGTATGGTTATCCACCAGGGACTTGAAATTAAAAGTTCCTTCAATGAAGATGGCTCCACGTTTCATTGGCCCTTACACCATCCTGCAGGTCATCAATCCTGTGTGCTTCAAGTTGAAATTGCCTCCTTCCCTAAAATGTCATAACACCTTCCACGTATCCTTACTGCGGCCATTGGTAATCAATGAATTCTTTCGACCTCCTTGTCAGCCTCCACCAATACAAACTTCTGCCAGCACAGAATTTGAGATCAATCGGATCTTGGCCTCTCGTACTCTTCATGGGAGACAACAATATCTCGTCCATAGGAAAGGATACGGTCCAGAGGAAAGATCATGGGTGGACAAGCAAGATCTCCATGCTCCTAGGGTTCTTAAAACATTTCTCCAAACAAGAGGAGAGGGAAGAAGAGGAGGGTATACTGTCAGGCGCCGTCCTGCTGCCTCATCAGGGCGGCTCCCTGCGTCATCATCCGGCGCGTCTGGTTGCTTAGCAACCAGACACAGAAGTCCCCGCCGCCCGGTGCGGCCATCCGAGCATGCTAGGCAATGGGACGCTATTGGTCTAGCACAGCAGTGCTAATTATGCTGCCTTTACAGGACACTATTGGATAGCGCTGTAGCGCTAATTAGTTGCCGCCCATCTCTGCTATTGGTCCCCTGGGCTTTATAAGCACTTCCTGCCCTGACTCCTGTGCCAGGGTATCAGGTCTTCCTGCCTCCAGCATATTGTGTGTGTACCAGTATCCTACTTTGTTCCTGACTATTCCAGTGCTGCCTGTGACTCTTTGACCTGGACCGTTTTGACCACCCCTTTTGTATTCTCCCTCTGTACTGTGCTACCTCAACGTTTCCGACTCGGCTTGTCTCACCATTCTCCTGGACATCCTTGTGTACCGTGAACTACCCGAACGTTACTGACCCGGCCTGCCTGACACCTCCTTGTATCTCGCTGTTGACTCGTGAAAGGACCGCGACCTGCGTGTCCCTGCAGCGAAGTCCATACTTCCTTGCAGGGGTTCCTGGTGAATACCAGGGGCATGTTAAACTCCACACCTTCCTCCGAGTTGCGCCAACAATAGCAGGTATGCATATAATTGTGACACTTGCGCTCCCGTTCTTGGATAACAGAGGATACTGTGAATGACCCCTAATCCAGAGGGTTTTCCCTCCCTTAGGATGTAAGCTCACTTGAGCAGGGCCCTCTTTCCTCCTGTCTCCATACCTGTTCTTCTGCTCCGTGTTTATTGCTTTAACCTGCCTGGAGCTCCTGAAGTACTGGTATCTCTGTTTATTGTTTTGTACGGTTTTACCCTGTATAGTGTACTGTTTGTATGGTGTACGGCGCTGCGGAAATCTTGTGGCGCCTAACAAATAAAGGATAATAATAATAATAGTCCACAGATGGATATTTTCTCTCAGTCACCGCATCATATGGAGTACATGAATACATGGAAAGCAAAAAAGAAGAAATAACATGGCATAATAACATTTAACACCAGGTCAGAAAAGAATCCACCACCACTATATGATGTGTAGTAATTTTCAATGACTGATGTTGAAAGCAGAAACTTCCAATTAGACACCCGTGATTCTTCCTTATTTCCTGTCCCTTTGGGTATATGTTTACATATAGAAGATCGAAAACATGCTTGTTAGGATAAATCTTACTCTCCTTCCCATGTGACCAGCACGTACACCTTCTCACAAATGTCCACTTGCAAAATGCCCATACAAGATGAAACTACTGCAGCTCGTATCAACTGTAAATAGGCAAACATCCGGACATTTCATAATGCGTGTATGCACCATGTAGATAAACAAATCATAATTACAGAACAATAAAAACTATTCAACACAAATCATATATAATAGAACCACATTAATAAAATAATTATGATCGAGAACTCACAGATTATTGAAATACTGACACACAGTCTAATGTTGTATATGTGTTCTCGCAACCTGATTTTAAGGGGACGAGTCGTTTTTCCCAAATAGATCTTACCACACGTGCATCTAATTAAATAGATAACATTTCTCGTGTTGCATGTGATGAATTGGTCAATGGAAAAATTATACCCATTTATTTCTAATATAGTTGTTTTTGAAATAAATGTTATACACATCTGGCAAGCTACACATAATCCACATCTGTGGAATCCCACTGTTCTGACAGACTTTCTGTTATCTTCCTCCATGCAGCTTCTAATTATATTATCCTTAATATTCGATGCCCTCTTATAAATAAACACAGGTCTGTCAGGAATTATTTTACCAATGGTCTCATATCTTTTAAGCAGATCCCAATTTTTTTATTTAAATCTTCTCAATCTGTTGATGGTCATCAGAGAAATTAGATATAAACTCGAAGAACAGGCATTGGAGAGAGGGACAATGGGAGGTTTAAATAGCGCTCCAAAATCCTTAGCACCAATGAGAACAGGTAGGAGGATCACAGGCAGCACTTGCACAGAACCAAATATGATGCCTTGAAAAAGAAGTTTAGTAACGTGGATCACCGCTTCCAGGAAGAAGGTAACAATGCCGGTACTTGTCTATGGGACCGGCGTGTGACAGTACCCCCCCCTTTTAGAAGTGGCCACTGGAGTGATTTTGCTTGGAAATTTAGCATGGAACTTCCGTAATAACGCAGGGGCGTTGACATCGGAGGCATTTACCCAGGAACTCTCCTCAGGACCGAAACCCTTCCAATCCACTAAATATTTCATCACTCCCCGAGAAACTTTGGAATCAAAAATCTGAGTAATCTCAAAGTCTTCTTGTTGAGAAAATTCCAGTGTTGTAGAGGAAGATGGAGTGGATGAGAACCGATTAATGATCAAAGGTTTCAGAAGAGATATATGGAAGGAGTTCAAATGTGAAATAAAGACGGAAGCTTCAATTTGAAGGAGACTGGGTTGATGACTTTCAGAATTTTATATGGACCAATGCATCGAGGAGCGAACTTCATTGAAGGAACTTTGAGACGAATGTTCCTGGTGGATAACTACACTCTATGACCCACTCTGAGGGCAGGTACTGCCCGACATTTCTTATCTGCTGCTGCTTTATAGCGAATGGAATTCTTCCTGAGCCGAGATGTAACCTGGGCCCAGGTGGATGAAAAGTTCCGTAAAAGTTATACTGCAGCAGGGACATGGGTGGGTGGGAGGGCTGAAAACCTGGGAAGGAGTGGATGTAAGCCGTAGACAATAAAGAATGGAGTAGAGGAAGTAGATTCATGAAGTAAATAATTGTGAGCAAATTCCGCCCATGGCAGGAGATCCATCCAAATATCTTGGTTAGCGGAGGAGAACATTCGAATAAAAGTCTCAAGATCTTGGTTCACCCTCTCCGTTTGGCCGTTGGATTGCGGATAGTAGGCAGATGAGACATTGAGTTGGACTCCCAAGGCCTTGCACAATCCCTGCCAGAACTTAGAGGTAAATTGTACTCCTCTATCGGAAACAATCTCCTGTGGACATCCATGAAGCCAAAATATCTCTCAAATTAAATGCTGAGCCAAGATGGACGAGGAAGGCAGCCCCACAAGCGGTATAAAATGAGCCATTTTGGAAAAACGGTCTACCACGACCCAGATGTTATTGTGATTTTTGCAGGTTGGAAGGTCAGTTATGAAGTCCATGCTGATATGCGTCCAGGGTATGGATGGTATGAAGAGAGGTAACAGGGGACCCATGGGAGCAAGGCGAGAAGATTTGTGCTGAGCACAGACATTACAGGAGGCAACAAAATCTTTAACATCCGTACGGAGAGAAGGCCACCAATAAGAATGTGATATCAATTCATAGCTCTTAAGGAATCCTGCATGGCCGGGGAATTTAGAGGCATGGTGCCAGTGTAGCAATTTCTTTCGCAGTGCCTTGGGAACAAATGACCTCCCCGGAGGAGGAGAATGAGAGGTAGTATTAGCCAAAAGACATTTAGGATCCAGAATGAGGCAAACAGAAGTTGGGTCTGGGTCTGAATTGCAATCAAAGGCTCGAGAGAGCGCATCTGCTTTTTTATACAAATGACCTGGTTTAAAGATAACATGAAAATTAAAACGGGAGAAAAGGAGTGACCATTGTGCTTGCCGAGGATTAAGGCATTGTGTGGTTTGTAAATACAGCAGATTCTTCTGATCTGTAAAAATCGTCATTACATGTTGTGCTCCTTCCAAGAGATAACGCCATTCTGATAATGCTAACTTCATTGCTAGCAATTCCTTGTCACCAATGGTGTAATTCTGCTCTGCAGTTAAGAACCTTCGGGAAAAGAAAGCACAAGGCAATAATCGATTAGATGATGACTGTTGAGAGAGAACTGCTCCGACACCAACTGCAGAAGTGTCCACTTCCAAAAAGAATGGTCTTGAAAGATCCGGCTGTTGAAGGATGTGCTGAGGAAAAAGCATTTTTGAGAAATGAAAAAGCTTCCAAGGCCTCGGCTGGCCAGTTTTTTGAATTAGCACCTTTCTTGGTAAGGACAGTAATGGGAGCCACAATGCTGGAATAGCCTGAAATAAATTGTCGATAATAATTAGCGAAGCCCAAAAAACATTGGACAGCCTTGAGGGTAGATGGAAGCGGGCAGTTTAGATTGGCTTGAACCTTCTCCGGGTCCATTTGGAGACCTGATCCAGAAACAATGAAACCTAAGTAAGGCTTGGAGGTAGCTTCAAAAGAACATTTTCTAATTTACAGTACAGATGGTTCTTGCGGAGTCTGGTGAGCACTTCAGACACATGTTCCCTATGAGTATCTAGGGTCTTGGAAAAAATAAGAATATAGTCCAGATAAACAACATAAGAATAGAGAAGATCCTGGAAAATTTCATTGATAAAACTCTGAAATACTGCTGGGGCATTACTGAGGCCAAAGGGCATTACCAAATACTCATAATGGGCATTGCGGGTTTTGAAGGCTGTTTTCCACTCATCTCCGGAACGGATGCGAATGAGATTATATGCTCCCCTAAGGTCCAACTTAGTGAAGATTTTAGCTCCTTTGACTCGGTTGAATAATTCTGTAATGAGTGGAATGGGGTAGCAATTCATGATGGTCACTAGATTAAGCCCGCGATAGTTAATGCAAAGATGTAGAGAACCGTCTTTATTCTTCACAAAAAAGAAGCCTGCCCTAGCAGGAGAAAAATGGAAGGTCTAATAAAGCCTTTCTGAAGGTTCTCCTTGACATAAGTGGACATGGCTTTGGTCTCTGGTTAAGAGAGAGGGTACACACGACCTCTGGGTGCATCTTCTCTGGAATTCGCTCTATGGGACAATCCCATGGACGATGAGGTGGTAGAATCTCGGCACGAGCCTTGTCAAAAACATCAGCAAAAGTTTGGTATTGAGGAGGCAGAGTTGATGAATTAGAGAGCGTAGAAATATCAGAGGAATGGAGTGGCCTCACTTTCTTTATGCATTCAGAGTGACAACAGGGACCCTATGTTAAGATCTCTGAAGTATTCCAGTCTAGTTGTGGAGAGTGAAACTGGAGCCATGGAAGGCCTAGAATGATTGGAGAAGTAGTACAAGGTAACACTAAGAAAGAAATGCGTTCAGAATGTAATGCTACAATACAAAGAGTAAGAGGTTTCGTTTGGGTACGAATCACACTCCAAGGAAGCTGAGATCCATCAATGGCTGTGACAACAACTGAAGAGTCTAGGGGAACCTTTACTGAGCCCCAATCTGACCTCCCCAGAGCAGATCAGGGTTTGACGTTTCCCGGCCTCTTATGGCAAGAATTTAGGAAGTGGCCGGCCTCGCCACAGTAAATACACAGTTTGCCTTGGCATCTTCTATCATGTTCCTCAGAGGTCAAGCGGGCCCTCCCAATTTGCATAGGCTCATCAACAATGGAGTGGTGCAACACAGAATGTAGTATTGGTCTATGAATCAAGTGTCGGGACACCTCCTTCTCTGCTGATCTCTCTGGGAAACGCAGGTCTACTCTATTACAAAGGGATATGATAGCATCCAAGGTAGATGGGAGCTCATGGGATGCCAATACAGCTTTAATATCATCTGATAACCCCTGACAAAAAGCAGCCACTAATGCGTCATTGTTCCATGATAGTTCAGAAGATAATGTACGAAACTCAATAACGTATTGGGCTATAGAGCGGGTCCCTTGACGCAGTCTAAGGATGTCTGCAGAAGCAGAGAAGATTTGACCAGGTTCGTCAAAAATCCGGTGGAAGGTCAGCAGGAAAGATGCGTAATTACTGAGAAGTGGGCTTTTCCAGAGTGTGGAAGCCCAGGCTAGAGCTTGGCCAGTCAATAAGGAAGCAACTTTGGTCCTATCAGTAGGAAAATTTTGATGTTGAAGTTCAAACTGGATTGAACACTGATTAAGGAAGCCACAACAAAATTTTGGGTCCCCATCAAATTTAGCTGGAGTAGGTAATCTGAGTGTAGAGAAAGTTGCAGAAGAGACCTGATGGCCAAGGGGTTGCTCAGGAGGAGAAACTGGGACAACAGATTGAGTTGCTTGAATCATATCAAGACGACCAGCAAGAGTCTGAAGACACTGTAGAAGTTGGCATTGTGTATTATCTTGCTGCTCAACCCGTGCTAAAAGATGCTGTAGCATATCCTTTGCCGAAGGCTCCATCGGGGGAACAGACATGAGGCCTGTTCTTACTGTCATGTTTCTGAAGAATATTTAGTGGATCCCTTGTTTCTGTCAGTGAGTGGTACTCACTCAGGTGCGCAGAGTCTAACGGGTAGGGGGCTTATGCCAGTGACCCCCGCAAGGGGGTATGGGCTTTGCTGCTCCTATACCGCAGGTCGCGGCCTCCCGAATGGGCGTTGACAGACTAATGGTGGAGCTAGAAACAACGGGTTGGTATCTCAGAGCAACAGCAGGAGGATCACTGATTTAGCAACAGTCCTAATGGCAATGAAGATGAGTTTAGAACTAGCTGGTCTGTAATTGGTAAATCAGGGTAACAGCAGGAGAATCATTGATACAGCAACAGGTCAACGATAGCAGTAACAAGGATAGGACTACCTGATCCAAAAAGGGTAACTCAAAATAACAGCTGAGGAAACACTGATACAGCAAAAGTTCAGATGAGAACAGTGGTGGAGTAGAACGTGGCTGATCCGTAAATAATAACTCAGAGGCTAGCAGACGAATCACTGGCACAGCGGTAGTTCAACCAGAGGTAGACATAGAGTAGAACTTTAACTGATGCATTAATGATGATTCTAGCAACAGGTGAGTTACTGGTTACAGCGACAGTTCAATATATGAAAATAACAAGGAAATGGAACTTAGCTGATCCGTGAATGTTGATTCCAACAACGGGTGAGTTACTGGTACAGCGGCAGTAATAGCGTAGAGGCGGCAGTGGTGTTGAGCTAGCTGATCCATGAATGATGATTCTAGCAACAGGTGAGTTACTGGTTACAACAGCAATCCCAGCGCAGAAACAGCAGTGGTGTTGAGCTAGCTGATCCGTGAATGATGATTCTGGCAACAGGTGAGTTTCTAGTTACAACGGCAGTCCTAGCGTAGAAGCAGCAGTGGTGTTGGGCTGGCTGATCCGTAGGTAGTGATTTCAGAGTAGCAGCCAGGAGTACAAGTACCCCAGGTAATTGTTAACAGCAGTTCAATGTGCAGGAGAAACTAAGAAATAGAACTTAGCCGCTCAGTGCAAGATGATTCGAGCAACAGGTAAGGTACTTGTTACAGCGGTGTTTCCCAGCGAAGAAGCAGCAGAGGCATTGAGCTAGCTGGTCCATAGATGAAGATCCCAGGGCAGTTAAGAGAACAGGTGCAACGGGTAACTCGTAGGTAGTGTCCGCAGAAGGGAGTACAGCTGATCCAGGACAATAAGCAAGGCCCAACAGGAGAGACAAACCAACGGAAGCCAAGTCCTATAGAGAGAGTGTGTAACTCGAAGAACAGGCATTGGACAGAGGAACAATGGGAGGTTTAAATAGCGCTCCAAAATACTTAGCACCAATGGGAACAGGTAGGAGGTAATAAGTGAGGGTCACAGGCGGCACATGCTCAGAACCAAATACAGATGATGCCTTGAAAAAGAAGTTGAGTAACGTGGATCACCGCTTCCAGGAAGAAGGTAACAATGCCGGTACTTGTCTATGGGACCGGCGTGTGACAATACTATTATTACTGGAACTGATAAGACGGGTATAGCCCTTCTTAAAAAGAAGTCTTCCTTTTTTCCTGACCCTACAATATGTCCTCAGGTGGAAGTTTATATAGATTTAGTGTCAAAAGATTTGGATACTCTTTTTCTTGGGAACAAACGTCATTGTCCTAGAACTAAGAATCTTGATCAAACAGAAATTCAGGCAATGAAGGAAAAAGAGAGACAATGTAGTGGTAAAACCCTCAGATAAGGGGGGAATATTGTATTATAGCCATATGATAAATATGTAGCTGAAATCCAACGACAACTTAACAATACTTCTTGCTATCAATGTCTGATTTTTAATCCCACAGCCAACTTTCTTGTCCTGTATCAGAGAATAATTAATTCTGCACTTCAAAGAGGGATTATTAATAAATCTAACTTCGAATTTTTAGAAGTTAAAAATCCATAAATACCAACAATGTATGCTCTACCCAAAATTTACAAAAATGAGACTGACCCTCCAGGCAGACCAATAATCTCAGGGATGGGCGGACTTACTGAGAATGCTAGTAGATTTGTAGATCAATATTTACGACCATATGTTACCAGTCTACAATTTTATACAAGGGACACATTAGATGTCCTATCTAAAATTCAAGATATAATAGTTAACCCTAATACCAAACTCGCTCAATGTGGAATCATTATACACCAATATCGATCATGAGCATGGTTTGAATGCCACTCAGTATTAGTGTTCATACTGAGAAAATCTTAACATGAATGAATTTATTTTGACACTCCTGAGATTTATCCTTACCAAGAATTATTTTGTCTTCAATGAAAAATTCTACTTACAGGTGAGGGGCACAGCGATGGGGACAGCGTGTGCCCCCATGTATGCAAATTTATTCTTAGGGTGCTGGGAGCAGGAATATGTCTTTACAGATGCCAAAGAGATGTATACGAACAATACAGTCATGTGGCTAAGATACATTGATGATATTCTAATTCTGTGGGATGGAGACATAGATCATTTCCATGCTTTTACCACCGTTTTGAATACTAATGATCTAAAACTTACATCAGAATTTAATGAGACATCTATTAATTTCTTAGATCTAACTATTCAAATAAATGAAGGTGGAACACAGAGTACAGATGTCTTTAGGAAAAAAACAGCCACTACTACAATCTTACATCATACGAGTGCACATTTTCTGCAGGAATTCCAAAAGGTGAACTTCTAAGAATAAAACATAACTGCTCTAACAAACTCACATTTAGTAAGAGAGCGAAGGAACTGACTACAAGGTTGAAACAGAGGGGTTATAGCAGCAAAATTCTCTGTAAAGCGAAAAAATCTGTCTCGGAGAGGGACAGAGATTCCTTAATCTATCCGTCAAGTAGCCAACCAAAAAATGATAATCCCAAACCTAGGATGATAGGCACTTTTTGTGCCGAATGGTGGCAGTTACAAGAAATTTTTCAAAGACATTGGCATATTCTGTTATCTAATAAAGATCTTAAGGATACTCTAGATGACCGGATACTATTTAGTTGGAGAAGAGAAAGAAACTTAAAGGATAGATTAGTCCACAACCACTTTCATAAGAACACCATGACTCATGTAAGAACAAAGGTTTTTTTCAAATGTGGGACATGTAAAGCATGTCAATACATGACTCCCACCAAGACATATAAGGATAAATATGAAAAGGTTTGGATAATTAATGAATTTCTCAATTGTAATTTGTGTGGGGTTATATATTGTTTTTCTTGCCCCTGCCCTAAGATATATGTCGGAATGACTACTAGACCATTCAAGAAACGGCTACTTGAACTTGTCAATAATATCAAAAACAGTGTTAAATATCAAGAAAATTTTAAACCACTAATTACGGTTGCTAAACACTTTTTACTTCACCATAATAGCAATCCCAAGGATATTCAAGCATTCTCAATGGAAAAGATTAGTCTAGGAATTAGAGGAGGAGATGTACAAAAAGAACTATGGAAAAAAGAAACCAGGAAGATATTCCAGATGGGGAGTATGATTCCATGAGGTTTAAACGATTATAATAGCTATATACCTTTTCTTTAAGATAGGTTAATATTACACCGAAAGGTATCTACTTAAGTAAAATAGAACTTTCCACCTCACAAAATAAAGTGCTAGAAAAAAGCCTCAAATTTGCCCCCAAAAAAGAACTTAATAAATTTGACACTTTTATAGATGTCCACAAGTATATCAGACAACTAACTATAAAAAAGTTTTTCTCAGACCCTTCAAGATCCCTAGCTACTAATACCCCCGACTCTACCACCAATGCCTATAAACATACTTCATTTAAGACCCACTCCACCTTCTACCCAAGGTATGCTAAAGGTCCCCTCATTAATGCTTTTGAAAAATTAGTGGAGAAAGACATAGAGGATCTTAAAATTCATAAGGTTAGCACCCATTCTAACCTTATGAAATCAGAATCAGTGGCCATTAAACAACTCAGAGAAAATCCAAATATCATCATAAAACCTGCTGACAAAGGAGGAGGGATTACTATTCTTGACAAAGCAGACTATCTTGCTGAACTTGATAGACAACTCAAAGATAACTCCACGTATGAACTACTACCCAAAGACCCTACCTCCTTATATCTTAAAGAATTGGAAAGACTCCTCAGTGGAGCCGCACTAAAAGGCATTTTAAACAGAACCGAATACCAATTTCTCTCCACTAAATATCCTAGAATCCCAGTCATATACCAGATGCCCAAAATACATAAAACCCTCAGCAATCCACCAGGCCGTCCCATTGTGTCCAGGATCGGATCCCTCACCACCAATTTATCTAGTTATATTGACTTTTACCTTCAACCACTGGTAACTCAGCAACAGAGCTATCTGAGGGATACTGGCCATTTACTAGAGGTCCTCAAACACACACAATGGGAAAAGGACTTCCTCTTTCTTACATGTGATGTAGTTTCTCTCTACACCATTATTGACCATGAGGCAGGCTGTGAACATACCAGGTCCGCTCTAGAGAAACTGTCAGACCTCCCCCCAGACCAAATAAATTTCCTGATTGATTGCATATCCTTTGTGCTTCATCACAACTACTTCTGGACCAGTGGGAAATACTACAGACAGGTTTGCGGGACTGCAATGGGCGCGAGGTTAACCTGTTTGTAAACCACTGGGAGGAATCTCACATCTTTTATAACAATCCCTTCCATGAAAATATCCACCTTTGGCTCAGGTATATAGATGATATATTCTGCATCTGGAAGGGAGACCACAATACATTAGAATTATTCCTCCAATACATAAATAACAACAAGCTGAATATGTCTTTCACACACCAGGTTAGCGATACGAAAGTAGAATTTCTAGACCTAGAAATTTATATCGAAGAGGGCCAGATTGCTACCAAGAATTTCTTAAAGCAGGTAGACTGCAACTCTTACATCCATACATCCAGTAGCCATCATCCTAACTGGTTAAAAAACATCCCCCAGGGCCAATACACCAGATTGAGACGTAACTGCATCCACCTGGCACAATATGATAAGCAGGGCCTTACCCTCAAAGAAAGATTCTTAGAGAAAGAATACAGATCAGAGGACATAGAATCTGCCTATGTTCAAGTCAGGGACATGGAAAGGGATGATCTTCTGGAGAAAAAAACATCACCACTTAACCAGAACCTAAAAAACAAACCCATCCTTCCTTTCATTACTAAATACAGCAAGGATCCAAAGAAAGTGGAACAAATTTTCAAGAAACATTGGAATATCTTGTTGGGAGACAAGGATCTGAAAAACATCCTACCACCCAAACCACAATTTGTCTATAGAAAATCAGACAATCTCAAAACCAAACTTGTCACCAGCACTATTGCCCCAGAAAAAAAGGAAGGAGGGACTTGGCTCAATGAGACCAAAAAAGGCTTCTACTACTGCAATAGGTGCTTAGCTTGCAAGAACAGTAAACTTAAAAGCACGAAACCAATCACTTCCTATATTTCAAGTAGTACTGGGGAAGAGTACTGCATCAAAGAGAAACTGTCCTGCGATACAGCAGGAGTAGTATACCTCTTAGAGTGTCCCTTTGGAAAGCAATACGTAGGGAGGACGATTAGAAAACTGTCCACAAGAATTACAGAACATCAAAAGAATATCAAAAATGAACTCAAGACACATAGTGTCCCAGAGCATTTTTCAAAATTTCACCATCATGACTATTCCCTCCTTAAATTTATAGGTATTCACAAAGTAGAAAAACCTTGGAGAGGAGGGGATTACATAAAAAGGATCTCACAGGAAGAAACTAAGTTTATCCACAACTTGAAGACACTGGTACCGAGTGGTGTAAATATTGATTTTGACCTAAATACATTTCTGTGACCCCCCCCCCCCCATCTCTCCGATCTGTAAACCACTTTACATTTGTCCTGCACACCTTTTATGTATTTAGACTTCCGCCAGCCTTTGTAAAGCGTTATTTTTTGCATATAAAGAATTATGTGGGCGTGCCTCACCCATTTAATGTGGGCGTGCCTCGCCCCTTCAATCAACATCTAACCTATCACTGAACCAATTTGTTAATTGGAGTATTATAATAAGGTCCTCTTCGTAACCTACTACACATTGCTGATTGTTTTTTCCCTGAAGAAGCCCCCCTGTGGGGTGAAACGCGTAGGTTTAATACCACAACCAGCTTTGGTATCGATACCTTTATCAACATAGATTCTCTTATAGCGAGGCTCGGATTAATCATCTAGCGCGCACGCACCACGAGTCGGCTTGTGTCTATCCCACAATCCAGTGGGCCCGCCTACTGCGACACTTTTAACAAGTGGAACCGGACGGCTGGAGGATGCATCCTCGGTAAGGGTAAGTGCACTACCCCCATCGCGGCCTGCATTTGTTACACCAAGGGGAACACCGGTTCACGGGTTACAGCTCCTATTATTATTCTGGCTTGCGGACACTTAGAAGTGTTATTCTTTCATCCCTTTTTGGGTTCCAGCTGTTTAAGCCAGAAACGAGACTTTTTATATATTTCAATGGTACTGTTTGTTTGTCGGATACATCTGCTGCCGATGAGAAACAGGAGCAGAACTTGCATATAGATATCCAGGGGGTAAATGTATCAAGCTGAGAGTTTTTTGGAGGGTTTGAAAAGTGGAGATGTTGCCTATAGCAACCAATCAGATTCTAGCTATCATTTTGTAGTATGTACTAAATAAATGATAGCTAGAATCTGATTGGTTTTTCAAACCCGCCGGAAAACTCTCAGCTTGATACATTTACCCCCAGATTTACTACAAAGTACCTTGATTATCCCTAAAGCCGTTCCTGATGGGCAAACTACAGTTTTGATTCCTGTGTGTTTACACTTACGTCAGTGAGAAAGCTGGCTGGCTTGAACATCAGGAGTTAAAGACTGTTGTCCATGACTCATGTCATTCCAAATAAGTACACATACGTTTGATTCCGGCTTTATGATCATATGCATCAAGCTTAGCTGGAACTGTTTTAATACTATCAGCTTTTTCAAATAAATACAAAGTACACCGGCTGGTTTACTTGTTTTGCCATATATTTGTCTTACTCCTTTATTGATTTCCCATCCTATTCCATTTTTCCTCTCTCTCTTCCCTCCCCTCCCCCCCTCTCTGCGCCAGGGAACTTTGGCATTTTCTACTCTAGGGGTTGGGACCATTCCTCTTCTATCTATCCCCTTGGCTGCATCCATTCCCTTTTGGGAAGCGCAGAATATCAATATCTGTCTACCGACACTCCTACTACCCTCTCTTCCTCTAATCTTTAATAACTGGATTAAAAGTGATATTATACTTAGTGTCACGGGCACTAGGAGTTTCTACCCAGGATTCACCAGGTGTGATTATGCTTACCAGAGGGGCGGAGTTTATCACAGCGATCCTCTGGGCAGTATGGTGAATGGTTGGAACAGTACAACAACTTAGGATAAGGAATGTCAATGGAGAGTCAGCGACTTGCAGCTATGCAGCAGGAGAGTCAGCGACTTGCAGCTATGCAGCAGGAAAGTCAGCGACTTGCAGCTATGCAGCAGGAGAGTCAGCGACTTGCAACTATAATGCGGAGGTAGGTATAACAACTGATGTGCAGTGAAGACTCGTGCCAGTGCAGGAGGGTAGCGGGGAGCGTCAGTGGTCTGCAGATAGCAAGTTGTACCACTGCTGTGATGGGAAGAGTTGTCCAGGTGCAGGTAGGTAGCGGGAGCGTCAGTGGTCTGCGGATAGCAAGTTGTACCACTGCGGTGAGGGGTAGACTTGTCCAGGTGCAGGTAGGTGGCGGAATAGCGGGTAGTCTGTAGCGGCAAGTATACCACTGATGAGCAAGGGAGACTTGTCCAAATGCAGGCAAGCAGCTGAATACCGAATAGTCTGTGGCAGGTACGTTACCAGTGATGAGCAGATAAGGCTTGTCCAGGTGTAGGCATGCAGCGGAGTAGAGGTAGTCTGTAGCGGGCAAGTTTACCACGGATGAGCAGAGAGGACTTGTCCACAGCAGTACCGATCACACGAGCAGAACACAGGAAACACCTAGGAGTCTCAAGGGAATGAGAACCAAGAACAGGCAACGATACTAAGGACACAGGTGCCTTAAATAGTGAGTGGTGATTGATTCACCAATAGGATTAAAAGCAAGGTTTTAGGTTCAAGAGTCCTGCACACGCGCAATCCAGTCAAGATGGCGGACGGCCGCGGCTTAGGACAGGCGCCGGTAGGAATGAGAGAGAGCCACATACCAGACCAGAGGCACTAACCATCCAGTGAGTGACACTTAGGTACATGCCAGACTATATATGTTAGACGGACTGTCTATATTTTTCCGTCTCTTTATGGTGATCATTATTACTATGGTCACCATGATAATTGGCGTGAGCTATTTCATTTATTGTTTAAACTCGAAACCTTTTACATAGGGTAAATATGATGGACAAATTTATGGCATATGATTTGTTATCTATCTCAGGGGTATCACATACTTACCTATCAATTGATATGTGCTCATTACTCTTGCCATATTCCATAAGGCTTATTCCAATAAAGCAGGTTATATTGTATCTACAGTATTCTTTCTACCCTTCTTATTAATGTCATGCAATTTTCTATAATCCTCTATATATCCATCAAAATATATTTTTCTATTATCACAGATTACTATTATATATCAGTGAATGACGGGATTACCACCATTAGGAGATTGAGGAGCTGATTGGGAGGCAACACTTTTCCATGATTGGCCTTGAGAAAAGTCAATCAACACGATCTTTATGCATACAAAGTCATAGGACCATATTATACGATCTGCTGGTCCCAAATTACAGTTTTGTTTTAGATATCATTTTCATCTCTATACTGGTTATAACGATCTATTAGTACTTGAGCATCAGATTTTGTGTACATATTATGATTAGCGGCGGTTGTATTTATTATTTTCATAGCCCTATAATTGGATAAAAAGAAACCCACCCATATTTGATGACATAGCTCACTGTGATTGGTTCTGATAATGAGTGTCGTCATTTGACATGCCAATTTTTTGACTATATAAGATCTGTCAGATTCACCTGTTATTTTGCCTTGACAAAGCTTTAGAAGTGAAACGCGCGTTGGCGTTTTGCCTCACTATATACTAATATTGCTATTCCCTCCCTGAATCGCTCCCTAGTTTACTATCAGGTAGGGTAATTAACAAAACCCCAGCGATGTTAGGGGTGGAACCCATGCTCTCTACCAATATTATTCTTAAGCTCTTATTTTGATTGTTTAGGAATTAAAGTTTCTGGCTATTTAAATCTTTATATAAAGATCTGTGATTCTGTTATAGATGCCGGATTGCATCTCTCAACAATCGCTAGGCTAACTATATAGAATCTACGCTCTCTGCTATCTTTGTTACCAAACTTTGATTTTGAATATTAGGGTATAAAAAATAATAATTATTTAACTAACTAATCCCTTTTAATATCAGAGGTATTGTGATATATACAGGATCCCGTCTTTTAGTCATTACTATGCATTACAAACAGAGGGACTATTATTAGAACTTGGTATAGGTATACATTATTACTTATATTATAGTGAGGCAGTGCAACTGAGTTTGCATTTTGAGATCACAGCTCACATTTGTTTTTACTTTCAGTTATTTTTTAAATATTTCGCTCTAAATTTTCTTTTTTAACATATAATAAGTTATATTTTAATAGCTACCTCGGAGTGCTTCATGGATACACATCTTTCTGCTTTCCTATTCGGCCATCGGAAATCTGCAGCTTCGGTTTTTAGGTAAATCTGTTTATATTCCAGTCGTGTGTTTTCAAATCGGATTTTCTTTGTAGGCATCCTGCTTGTCGTGTTTGTGGTAATTGTGAAAATGATTACCACCGGTGGATCTTGAGCGAAGGAGTTAAAGAAAGCTTATAAGAGACGGGATTAATGATCTGGTAGATGGAGAAGGGACCAATAAAGCGTGGAGCTAATTTCACTGAGGGAAACATGGAGTCTGAGGTTGCGAGTAGATAGCCATACTCAATTTCCACCCTTCAATACAGGGTGATTCCTGTAGTGGCGGTCAGCAGCTCTCTTATAGCTTAGAGAGGCTTGCGAAAGTCTAGCTTGAGTTTGTGACCACATTTGATAAAGATTGCACATAAGAGAGTCCACAGCAGGAACGGAAGAAACAGGAGTTTCCAGCAAAGGGGGTGGAACAGGATGTCGGACGAAAACTGTAAAGAAGGGAGAAGAACCCGTATAGGAGTGGATCTGGTTATTATGTGCGAACTCCGTCCAACAGAGAAGGTCACTCCAAGAAGATTGATGTTCAGATGAGAAGCAGTGGAGAAAGCATTCCAAGTCTTGATTGACAAGTTGGGTCTGCCCATTAGTCTGTGGGTGGTAACCAGAGGAGAATTTGAGATAAACTGCCAGGTTCTTACAAAAAGCCCTCCAAAATTCAGAAACAAATTGGACTCCGCAATCAGAGATTATTTTGTGAGGACAGCCATGGAGACAGAAGATGTTTTTCCAAGAATAGTCGTGCAAGGATAGTCGGCCTCCTTGTAACATTAGTCCAGGGGGATTCTGGAATCAGGAGAGGAAGGAGGAGACCAGTGAGAAATTGCCTGGAAACCTTTGACGGGCACATGTGCTGCAGGCTTGTACATATTCGCGAATATCAGAACTGAGAGAGGGCCACCAATAGTATCTGGAGAGGAAGGCAATGGTCTTCTTGTAACCTGCGTGCCCTGCAAAGCAGGAATCGTGAGCCCATCTTAAGAGTTTGGAATGGAGATGAGGGCTTACAAAAGAGCGTCCAGGAGGAGGAGACTTCACAGTGAAATTGGTCAAAGCCACCACTTGAACAGGACTGAGAATGGGTTTAAGAAAGGAGAATCCAGGGAGTCAGAATTGTCAAAGGATCTACTCAATGCGTCAGCTCTGAGATTTCTGGAGTCTGGATGGTAGGTGAGAATAAGCTGGAAACGAGAAAAAAAAAGAGCCCAGTACGCCTGGAGAGGGTTGAGGCATTGTGCATCTTGCAGGTAAGTTAAGTTCTTATTGTCAGTTATCACTGTCACAGGATGTTGAGTCCCCTTTAAGAGATAATGCCATTCCACTAGAGCCATCTTGATAGCAAAGAGTTCTTTATACCATAGTTTCTTTCACAAACAGAATTTTTTATAAAAAGGAACCCACGAGGTTCAAAGGTTCAAACTTACCTCTCCGCTGTGCTGCTGCAGTCATGTGACTCAGGGGTGGGGGATTTGAATTTCCTGCTCCTATATCTAGCGCTCTCTGCTTGTGTCAGAGCAGCAAGTTACCACTTGGCGTCTGGCTCTCCCTGTGTATCCTGTGCTGCTTCTGGTGTCCTGCCTGTATATCCGACCTGACTATCCTCATTGACTACACTGCTGCCTGTGTACCTGTCTATTCGACCCGGCTATCCTTATTGACTAAGCTGCTGTCTGTGTATTCGACCCGGCTATCCTTATTGACTACACTGCTGTCTGTGTACCCGTGTATTCGACCCGGCTATCCTTATAGACTACACTGCTGTCTGTGTACCGGGACATCCGACCCAGCCTTCCTCATTGACTACGTGCTGCCAGTGCTCCTGTGTATCCAACCCAGCTGTCCTCTGTGACCCATCCGCTGTCGGAGCACCAGTGTATCCGACCCAATGACTCTCCTGAGTGTGGTGTATCACCAGTGTATCCAACCTAGTTCCACTGAATGCTGTCGGGATCCTTCGGTGTGTGTTGTGTTCTTCAGCTAATCGATCCAGCTCCTTTGTGCCATACTACACTACCACTACAGATTTTAGTCTCCTTAATCCTGCCGGATCTCTTTCCTACCGTTTAACATCTACCATGTCAGTGGACTAACCCAGGGGAACCACCTGCGAACCTCTAGCAGCAAAATCCATCCATCAAAATCCATCCTGCCTTGCGGAGATTCTTGGTGAAGATGGGGGGGTTCATTATACTCCACGCCTTGGGAAGGCCTGCGTAAACAGTGACTGATATGAATCTCCAGTTCGACGTGACAGTTTGCTTTGACCACAAACTATGATGAACGGATCCGAAAACTCCTCAGCCAGGGATCTGTTGGCGCCTCTTGCAGCCGGGTGGAGGAACAAAAAAAGAATCAGGCCCAGCTACTAAAATTTCTACAGATACACTTCAGAATACCCTTGCCTCACAGGTGGTTACGCGACCTTCTACAGCCTCTCCTCCACAGCTTCCTCCTTCTCCTGTGCCAACCTCGGCAGCTTCTACACCGTCAACTTCTTAGCTTCGGATCCCAAACCCTCCAAAATTTGATGGAGATCCAAAAGTTTGCTGTGGGTTTTTAAATCAATGCGCCATCCAATTTGAATTACAACCAGGAAATTTTTCTACGGAGAAAACTAAGGTGGCGTATATAATTTCTTTATTATCTGGACAAGCTCTAGCTTGGGCATCCCCTTGTGGGAACTCGATGATCCCATTTTATATAATCGTACCACGTTCCTGGAAACCTTCAGGCGTATTTTTTATGATCCTGAACAGGTCTCCAGTGCGACATCCAGTATTCTGTGCCTTCGTCAAGGCATTCAATCTCTAGGCCAATACCCTGTCCAGTTCGTACCTTGGCAGCCGAACTTTGCTGGAACAACAAAGCTCTTGTGGCCACATTTTGGCAAGGTCTTTTGATTCAAAGATGAATTAGCATGTTGTAAACCCCCTTCCTCTTTGGACGCGTTAATCTCTCTATGTAACCAGATTGATATCCGTTTCTGGGAATGCTCTCAAGAGAATAGGAGATGGTACCTATTAAGGAACCAATGCAATCGGGGAGAGCTTGTCTCTCTCTCAGGAAGAGAGAGAGAGACAATTCAAGTACCACTTGTGTCTGTACTGCGGAAAATCAGGTCATATTCTGGGCAATAGTCCTAAAATGGCCAGGAAACGACAGGGCCTAACCGGCTCCAGAGAGGTCAGGTTAGGTGTCTTTGCTTCTTCTCCATCAGATTCCAATATTTTCATCAAGGCTCTCCTTCAACATGTTAACAAACAGCCTTCTCTTACTGCTCTCATTGACTCCGGAGCTGCAGGGAATTTCATAAGTGCTGCCACTGTCACTAAATTATCATTACCTACTCTACCCTGGATCCTCCCATCGCTATTACCACCATTGATGGAAGCAGGATTGTAGGAGGATCCATTAGGAGACGTACTATCAACTTGTCTCCTTAGATTGTGTTATGACTTGCCGGGCTCTCTGTCAGAGTAACTAGATAGATAGATAGATAGATAGATAGTTAGTTAGTTAGGGGTAGGTAGTTAAGTAGTTTAGATAGCCACTGGGTGTTTAGATAGGTAGTCAGTTTAGTTCTTAGATAGATAAAATAGATTAGTTTAGGTAGATTAGATAGGCAGATATATTAACTAGATAGATTAGATAGGTATTAGATAGGATCAGTTAGGTCTGTTCTCTGTCAGAATTTGCCCTCAATTCATGCTGTCTTTTCTATATAATGCCTTACCTGGTCAGCCTGTTTCTCTTACCTCACTCACCTGGCTTCCTCATTATCACCTGCAGCCTATTGGTTCTGCTCTCCTTAAATAGGCAGCTAATCCTCTGCAGGATTGCCGGTAATACGTTTACCTTAGTGTTCCTGCTTCCTTGTATTTTCCCTGTTACCTGTTCCTGTTGTTTCCTGCCGGCTTGTGGTATCCCCGTGTACCAGACCGTTTCCGTTCCTGACAACACTTCATTGGATTTCCCTGTGTACTGACTCGGCTCTGCTTTGACTCCTCTCCTGTGTGATTACCCGTGTGCCAGACCTGTTTCAGTCCCTGACTATTCTCTATTGGATTCCCCGTGTACGGACCCTGCTATTCCCTTGACGATTCTACAATTTTCCTTTGGCTCCGGACTCAACCTTGCCACAGGTACTATTGACTGTTTACTTATATCACTGTGTGCCTATATTGTAGTTACCTCTGGCAACCACCTAGGAACTGTTTTCCTCCAATCTACGGACTCTCACCGGTACTGTGGGTTCTAGTGACCCCAGACTATTGCCTAAGAACTGTTACCCCTAAATCTCCAGACTCTCACCGGTACTGTGGGTTGTAGTTATCCTTGGCTACTGCCTACGTTCAGTTTCTCATCTTTACCTATCACTGCAAGTTCCGTTCCTTTCCGGACAAGCACCAGTACAGAAGTCGCTGTGTATCAGGGGACTTCTCTATCAACTGTTCCTTATTTATTCCAGTGGCCACAAGTGATATATCAGTCTTGACACCATCCACTCAGTGTCTAACCGGACTCCCTCCTGCACTTCCTACTCTACAGCCTCGGTAACTCTATTCCTGGGTTCTCCCCAGCCAGTGCACATCTCACGACCCTCTGTTTGTCTGCAGCCAAGTCTGTCCCCACCACTAGGGGCAACAGTGAACACCAGATGTTCGGAGCAGACTCCGGGTTTTGCTGTACTGGCTGAGGGGTTCCTAACAGATTGGGGCCTTGCAGAGAGCTAATTTTGTTTCTGGTTATTCCTGAAGCCATAAATCCTTTGGTTCTCGGTCTTCCTTGGTTAAGACTTCATTTGCCTGATTTTGACTGGCATAAAGCTGAAGTACTCGCTTGGGGACCTGCTTGTTACTCTCGATGTCTGCCAAGAGTAGAGATGCCCTTGAGGGCTACCTCTTCTGTATCCAAGGTATCCTCTGATGTTCCTCCGCAATACAGCTCCTTTTCTGATGTATTCTGTGAGAAGGAGGCTTCCAAGTTGTCTCCACACAGACCTTGGGACTGCAGTATTGAATTCATGCAGGACAAAATGCCACCTCGTGGACGAGTCTACCCGCTGACACTGCCTGAATCGCAGGCCATGTCCACTTATATTAAGGATAATCTTAAGTGGGGTTTTATTAGGAAATCTTCTTCTCTCGCTGGGGCTGGCTTCTTTTTTGTTAAATAAAACAGTGGTCTCCGTCCTTGTATTGACTACAGGGGACTTAACTCCATCACCGTAAAGATTATATACCCTTTGCCTTTAATTTCTGAGTTGTTCGATATAATTAAAGGAGCATCAATATTCTCCAAGCTGGATCTCAGGGGCGCATATAATTTTAATCCATATCAAGTGTGGAGATGCATGGAAGATGGCATTTAATACACACAATGGACATTTTTAGTATTTGGTTATGCCCTTTGGGCTATGCAATGCGTCTGCGGTGTTCCAAAACTTTATCAACAAAATTTTTCAAGATATTGTTTATCAATTTGTGGTAATATACTTGGATGATATCCTCATATTCTCTCCGAATATCACTTCCCATCGGAAACATGTTTCCATAGTCCTTGATCGGCTCTGACAACACCAATTATACTGCAAGCTGTAAAAATGTGTCTTTGAAGAAGATCATCTTCACTTTCTAAATATGTGGTTTCAGGCTCTGGTCTTCAAATGGACCCAAGTTTAAGGCAATTTTGGAGTGGCCCCAGCCTGTGGGTCATAAGGCGGTTCAACGTTTTTTGGGGTTTGCTAATTACTACAGACAGTTCATTGGTGGCACCCATTACCGCATTAACAAAGAAATCCGTCACTTCTAAACTTTGGCCTCCTAAGGCTGTTGAGGCCTTCATTTAAGAAAGCCTTCACTTCTGCCCCAAGGCATATTATCTCAAAATACCTCCTCAGTGAAACTTTCTCCATGTGACTTCTTCTCACGAAGATTATCTGCTGCGGAGAAGAATTATGGTATCGGCGACAGGGAACTACTCGCCATCAAATTGGCCCTGGAAGAATGACACCATTTGGAGAGGGGCTTTATTTCCTATAACTGTCTATAAGGATCATAAAAATCTGCTATATCTACAATTTGCATCCTGTCTCAATCCTCGGCAGGCCAGGTGGTCATTATTTTATTCTCGCTTCGATATAATAATCACATTCAGGCCGGGTTCCAAAAAGGAAAAAAGCAGACGCTCTCTCTCGTTCCTTTGACACCACAGATTCTGAGGTTTTGGATTCTAGAAGACCTATCCTTGATCCAGAATATATTGTGGCTACCACTCCTACTCACCTAAATATTCCCCATGGAAAAACTTTCGTTCCATCCCATCTGCATCCAAAACGTCTCAGGTGGGCTCATGCTTCTAGCTTTACCAGTCACTACAGTACTAAGAGGACCAAGGAACTAATATCCCATGGTTATTGGTGGCCTTCTTTACACTTGGAGGTGCAAGATTTTGTTGCCGCATGCTCTACTTGTGCACAAAATAAAGTTCACAGACAATCTCCCTATGGGCTGCTGCATCCACTTCCCATTCCAGATTGTCATTGGAGTCATCTCTCTATGGATTTCATAACTGATTTACGTAATTCCAAAGGATTCACCGTGGTATGGGTTGTTATTACTGACCACCTTTCCCGTGCAGCCCATTTTGTTCCTTTTGAAGGGTCTACCATCTGCCTCTATTCTGGCTCAGCTATTTATAAAAGAAGTCTTCCGCTTTCACGGTTGGCCAGATGTGATTGCTTCTGACTGAGGGACTCACTTTGCAGCAAAATTTTGGAGAACTTCCTGTTGTGTTTGAGAAATTCCTCAGATGCTATATTTCGGTCAAGCATGGCGATTGGGTTGATTTATTACCTTGGGCGGAATTCATTGTCATGATTATACTTTGGTCTCTCCTTTCTTTGCTCTTCAGGGATTTCATCTTAAGCTTCCCTCATTTCAAGAATTACCTCCTTCCAGAGTTCCTGCTATGGATTCTCTTTTGCAAAATTTTTATTCCAGATGGGCCCAAATTAAACGCAGATTGCTTCAAACTTCCACTGTAAGTAAAAAGTTTTATGATAAAAAGAGACATCCAGCACCTCTACTTTAACCCGGTGATAAAGTGGGGTTGTCCACTCAAAACCTTCACCTTCAGGTTCCTTACAGGAAATCTGCTCCTCGCTTCATTGGTCCCTTCAAAATTTTGGAGGTCATCAACCCGGTAGCATTCAGATTGGAATTACCCTCCACTTTCAAAATTCCTAATTTTTTTCAGTGTATCCGACCCGGCTATCTTTTGTGACCTATCTGCTATCGGAGCACCAGTGTATCCGACCCAGCAACTCTCCTGAGTGTGGTGTATCACCAGTCTATACGACCTAGTTCCACTGAATGCTGTCTGGATCCTTCTGCGTATGCTGTGCATCTTCAGCTAATTGATTCGGCTCCTTTGTGCCGTATTACACTACCACTACAAAGTCTAGTCTCCCTAATCTCTTTCCTACCGTCTATCATCTATCACGTCAGTGGACTATCCCAAGGGATTCCAAATTCAAAGGCTCCATTTGGAGACCTGTTCCCAAGACAAGGTAACCCAGAAAGGGAACTTGAGTCAGTTAAAGAGGCATTTTTCAAGCTTGCAATACAAGGAATGAGCCTACTTTAACGAAGAAAAATCCATCACCAGCAGGAGAGGAGGATTTTCGAATGAAACCCCGCTGGAGGTTTTCGCTTCTTGGCCTTTTGTCTAATATCAAGTGAGTAGCTGTCCAAGTAGGGGATCTGCCCACCCTGTAAGGGCCATGGGAAAGCTTGGTCTGGCCAGAAGGCCGGTAGCTTGAAAGTCTGAGATGGTGCCCCTGGAGTAGTGACCCATGGGTGCCTGAACTCACTTGGGGCCTGGTCACCCTCACTTGACACGATTGCCCCAGCCTTCTGGCTATGCAGGAATCATTTTTAACATCTCGGCCGGAAGGCTAGGGCCGTTTTGCACGGCACTATTTATTTTTCTCACTGTTTGTTACTTGACTTAATTTTAAGGTTTTTGTTCACGGATTGGTTGTGGTGCGGTAGCCCTTATGGGTCCAATTCCCGACGATCTAGGGGAGGTGGTGTGATCCTAGTGGCTCCCACTTCCTTGAACCCTCTGAGGTCTCCCCTTTCGGTGGGAGGCAGAAGATCCTGTACTATGGGGGAAGCTTCGGCGAAACCCTAGGCAATAGGGGTCCCCCTAGCCTTGCGGAAAAGGGGGTCCAAAGACCCTTGCTTCCCTAAGGGGCCTTTTGGATCCGGGGGTCGGGGATAGAGGGACCCTTCCTCTTTTGCGGAGGGTCTCAACCGTACCCTTGAGCACATTTTTCACTTATTTTTTTCGAGCACTTGGGAAGAAAGCACGTTTTTCAGGCTTTCAAAAAAAAGAAAAAAACTGGAGCATGAAAACAAGGAGCTAAGTGGCCGGAAAAACTTCAGGTTTGGTCCTTCTCCTAGGAACACTCTCAATGAATAATATCCACCTTGATGAAAAGAGAAATGAGGTCATCCAAATTGGATGGAAGATCACGAGAGGCTAAATCATCCGTACTGCCCAGCTGAAAGCGAACCCTGACAGAGAAGACAAGAAGACTAGAGGCAGCAGATGAAACTCGACCACGCACATCAAAGATCTGACAAAAATTTTCAATGAAGACCAAGCAATTGCGTAGAGAAACATCATCACATTCCTATAAAGGGGAGGCCCATGCCAGGAATGATCAGAAAGGAAAGAAATTATATGTGCCACTTTGGCTCATTCTGAGGAAAAGTTCTCCAGGGCGAGCTTAAACTGGATAGAACATTAAAAAGCCCAGACAACTCTTGGGGAAGCCATCATATTTCTCTGGAGTGGGAATGCGCAAATCCCTGGAAGTGGAAAAACTGACACTGGCGGAGGACACAGCAGCAGACGCTGGTTGCGGCAGATTCAGAGATCCCTGAAGAGAGTTTAATCGAGACACTACTCCCTGATACACTAGAGTAGTTGTGCCTGATTATTCTCCTGTTGTTCCACACGCTGAGCCAAAAAGGAGAAGATCACGGGCAGAGGGATCCCCAGTTTCGTCTGTCATGGCCAGAGGATAATGTC
This sequence comes from Mixophyes fleayi, assembly GCF_038048845.1. NCBI lineage: Eukaryota > Metazoa > Chordata > Amphibia > Anura > Limnodynastidae > Mixophyes > Mixophyes fleayi. The sequence continues at coordinate 240,068,653 of NC_134404.1, read as the reverse complement.
AGACTCGTAGAAGACTGTAGACACATTGGAATCACTAACTGGAATTTATGCTACTGAGCAAGGAAGTGTGGATTCTAACGTACCCCCACAAGGAGGTTTGGGCTTAGCTGCAAAGGGTACGCAGGTCACGGTCCTCCCAGACAGTTACCAGTGTAGAGATAGAGAATGGTCAGGACAGTCCGTGTCAAACCAATCAGGAGGAGACTGTACCGAAGGGAGATCCACAGAGAGGTCAACAGGCCGAGGTCATGATAATCAGACAGGAACAGCGATTATCCAGCCGAGTTCAGCAACAATAAGAGGTAATAGGAACAATCCAGAAGAATAGTCAAGGAAGCCGGGACAAACCAAAGGAAACAATAATGTATATAAGAAATGCTGGAGACAGGAAACCTGATACTCTGGCACCCTAAAGGTGCCAGAGCAGGTTTTAAATAGAGACAGCTGAGCTGTGATAGGAGGAGAAGAGGGATACGCTGACCGCCAAAGCAAAGGAAGTGACCCGTTGCTAGCAATGCGTCACTGCACATGCACCCGAGAATGGCAAGGGATGATGCGTTGCTGTTGCTTAGCAACAGGACACCCCCGGCTGGAACTACCAGGCGGTCGTCCCCGCTCAACGGAGGAACAACGGGGACGGCGCCTGACAATATAATATTGAATAATGAACTTCAAATAGTAGCATCAACAATTCAAACATGCTTGTACAATATTTTAATCTAAAATATTGTATACCTACCTTGGTGTTTGGAAAAGGCAGTATTGGACTCTGAAACCTTAGGTCTCAGACCTGTTCTGTCTAGAACAAAGGAGGCAAGGCACACCTCTCTGGAACCTTAGAATGTAGTGCAGTCCACTCTGGAACCTAAGCACTACCATGTCAGAGGTCTTTGAGAGGACTGCCTATGGAAAGTCAAGATGCAGGCCAACCCTTTCAAGAACCTCATTATGCATTCAAAGTCTCCCTGGAAACTCAATGTGCAGGGCTGTCCTCTCTGGAACATCAGGATGCATGCAACCTAAACATACAGGGTAAGACTCTCAAAAGAGCCAGGGTAATGGGCATGCTCCTGCCCCAAAAAAAATGTTCCACCCTCCCAATGCCCTTTGTACCTTTTTTTGGGGGCAGGGGGAGCTTTCAAACATCATCATCAGTTATTTCTATAGCGCCACTAATTCCGCAGCGCTGTACAGAGAACTCATTCACATCAGCCCCTGCTCCATTGGAGCTTACAGTCTAAATTCATGAAAAATGAAAAATACATACATTTAAATATAAAGCTGACTAACAAAATGCAAATAGTTGTATTGACATTTTAACAAGTGCTTATACAATATATTAAATTAAAATGTAACAAGTTTAGCATGTTTACCTGATCTCGGGAAGTCCTCTCGTTAACCTCAGTGTCAGGTTTGCACACGAAAAAGTGAGTGGGATTCTGCTGTCTTAACTGGGATTGGCTAGACTCCCCTAGAGGCGCGGAGTCTAACAGGGTGAATGGTATTCACCAGGGAATCCTGCGAGGGAATTTGGAATTTAGCGGCTCCCGCCCTGCAGGTCGCGGCCCTTCAGGGAAGTTACCGGTGTGACAGATGGGAGAACAGAACTAAACAGCATACAGAGAGATACAGTTCAGGTATCGGTTGATAATAAAACAATTACCACTTAGAAGTGGAACATGAATGCAAGTTAAATGGAGTACAGGATGCACTGCAGATGATGGGCCATGGCAGTGTGCAGAAGAGTAGAAACAATCAAAGGAGTTCCACAATGTAGGCAGAATACTTAGTGAGTGTAGACAACAGCAAGGACTCCTAGGAAGTGGATTATAAATATAAAGTTCACTGGAGTGCAGAGAATACTGCGGATGGTGGAGCATGGCTGTTATACAGGAGAGTAGAAACAGTCAATGGAGTTAACGGTTCAAGCTGATACATAGTGAGCATTAACAACAGCGAGTACCACTAAAAGTAAAATAGAATGTAAGTTCAGTTGAATCCAAATATGCAGTAACGATGAAGAGACACAGACACCACAGAGATGTGGAACGAGTCAGCAAAAGTCAGCAGTACATGCAGAGTAGGGCGTTGATCACAGAGATTACCATGGATGAATGGAACAATTAAGCAGAGATCAGCGGAATCAGATATACAGCAATGATGAGCCACGACTTACCACAAGAATTTGGACCAATTCAGCAGTAGACAGCGGTGCATGTGGAGTAGCTAGCGGGGGTTGATCACAACGATTACCACAGATGAGTGGAACAGGTGAGCAGAGATCAGCGGATTTGGAATATTCAGTAAACGGTGACCCACGGCTTACCACAGGGATGTGGAAAGAGTTAGCAGCAGTCAGCGGTGTATGCAGAGTAGCTAGCGGGCGTTGATCACAGTGATACCACAGATGAACGGAACAGATAAGCAGTGTAGATAATAACGGAAACAGGCAGCTGAACCAGGCCAGGTGTAGACTTGAAGAACCAGCAATGGATAGGTGAAAGGAGGAGCCTTATAAAGGAGGACTGGCCAATAGTAGAGCTGACTAAAACCACAGATGAAGTAATCACAGATGTAAACCGTGGCTGACATTTAATATGAGAATCAGTGCTTTGAGGCTCGGGTGGAGATACACGGGGAGCGGAGTGTGACACTCAGGATGCACATCAGTCCTCTCTGGTTTTCAGGGTGCCAGGCGTTCCAATCTGGAAACTCGGGGCCGAGAGCAGTCCCCTCTGGAACCTCAAGACACAAAGAAGTACTCTCTAGAATCTCTGGACTGGTCTGCACACGGTCTCTGAGAAACCTGCCTCTGGAGCTTCATGACTCAGGCCAGCTCTCTGTGGAACCTCAAGACACAGTGAAATCCTTTCTGAAATCTCAGGATACAGAGAAGCCATTTCTGTAATCTCGGGGTGCAGAGCAGTCCTCTCTATAACCTCATAAATTAGACCACCTCTCTCTGGAACTTTATGACGCAGTGAAATTCTCTCTGGAATTTCAGGATGCAGGACAGAAATTTCTGTCACCTCACGGTGCATGACATTCCTCTATGGAACCTCTGGACTGGTCTGCCCAAAGTCTCTATGATGACTGCCTCTGGAACTTCATGACTCAGGCCAGCTCTCTGTGGAACCTCATGATGCAATGAAATCCTCTCTGGAACCTCAGGATGCAGGGCAATCATTTCTGGAACATCAGACTGCAGGGCAGTTCTCCCAAGAAACTCTGGACTGGTCTGTCCAACGTCTCTGAGAGGACTGTCTCTAGAACTTCATGACTCAGGCAAGCTCTCTGTTGAAACTCAAGATGCAGTGAAATCCTTCCTGGAATCTCACGATCCAGGCCTGTCATTTCTGTAATTGCAGACTGTAGTGCAGTCCTCCCTCAAAACTCTGAGCTGGTCTTTTCAAGGTCTATTAAAAGACTGCCTCTGGAACTTCAACTCTCAAGCCAGCTCTCTGTGGAACCTTATGATGCAGAGGGATCCTGTCTAGAATCTCAGAATGCAGGACAATCAGTTCTGTAACCTCAGGATGCAGGACTTTCCTCTCTGGAACCTCTGGACTGGTCTGGCCAAGGCCTCTGTGATGACTGCCTGTGGAACTTCATGACTCAGGACACCTCTCTCTGGAACCTTATATGCAGCGAAATCCTCCCTGGAATCTCAGGATGCACGGCATTCAATTTGTAACCTCAGGGTGCAGGGCCACCCTCTCTGGCTCCTCAAGATGCAAAGCAGGACTCTCTGAAGAGCCATGGTAACGGGAATGCTCATAACCACAAGAAGAGGTTCCAATCTCCCTATGCCCTCTGTAGTTCTTCTTGGGGGCAGGGGAGGCTTTCATAAAAAACACCTACCACTAAATATAATATTCAATAATGAACTTCAAATAGTAGCAACAACAATTCAAACATGCTTATACACTATTTTATTCTAAAATGTTGCATACCTACCTTTGTTTTTGGGAAAGACACTAATGGACTCTGGAACCTCAGTGCTCAGGCTTGTTCTGTCTAGATCAAAGGAGGCAAGGCAGACCTTTCTGGAACATCATAATGTAGTGCAGTCCATTCTGGAACCTAAGCACTACCATGCCATAGGTCTTTGGGAGGACTGCCTCTGGAAATTTAATCTCGAATAAGCCATGATAATGGCCATGAGCATAAGAAGAGGTTCCACCCTCCCAATTGCCCTCTGTACATCTTTTTGAGAGCAGGGGAAGCTTTTAAACATGAAAAACATGTACATTTAAATAGACCGTTGACTAACCACATGCAAATAGACGTATTGACATTTCAACAAATGCTTGTACAATGTTTTAAATTAAAATGTATTAATTTTATCATGTTTACCTGATGCCGGAAAGCCCTTTTTTTAACCTCAGGATGCACATCAGTCCTCTCTAGAACCTCTGGACTGGTCTGCCCGAGGTCTCTATGATGACTCTCTCTGGAACCTCATGACTCAGTGAAATCCTCTCTGGAATCTCAGGATGTAGGGCAGTCCTTCCTTGAAAACACGCTAGACATTCAGTGCGAACGGAGCAGAGAGGAGTCGGTGAGCGCCGCGTTTATGTGAGTATTCTTTTTTTATTTTTTTAATTTTCCGCTCCCCCCACCGATGAAGAGGGGAACGATTAGGGTCAGGGCCTACCAGGGGATAGCCTGGTCCCCCGGTGGCTCAGTCCGACCCTGGTGGCATAAAATATACTTGGGGCATTACTTTAGCATAAAATGAACTGGTGGCATTACTGTGTATCAGAATGTGAATTAGGGAAACTTATGTGAGGCATAATGTGATTGGGGCACTTATGTGTGGCATAAAATGAACTGAGGGCATTACTGTGGCATAAAAATAATTGGATACATTACTGTGGCATACAATTAATTGGGGGCATTACTGTGGTATAATATGAACTGGGGACTCTACTATGTGGTATGTTATGAATTGTGGGTACAATTACTTGCCATAATATTAACTGGGCCTCTAATATGATGCATGATATGATTTGCAGCACAACTATGAGGTCACTGTCCCGCTGTCCTGAAAGTCAGGACTGCAGGGACATATGTCACAGTCCGGCAAGCAGGTACTGCACACTTCTGTCAATGGTATACACAACAATGCCGGGCTTTTTCTGTAGGATGGTGGCCTAGCTCTTTTCACCTGCTAGACATGTCCCCAATGATGCGCAGTCACGCCCCCAATTGTATGACCACACCCACTCTCACGGCGCATGATTTATTACCATGCTCAACTATAAATGGGGCCCTATGAAGTTGCTCTATCGGGGCCCTGAATTCCTCTTGGCAGCCCTGACTATATGCGACACACACTCAGTCACATAACTGTCACGTTCTAACTTTTATACACAGGCACATCACAAAAGCTCTTTAGGAAGTAAGCCAGTGACACAATCCGCTTAGTCAAAGTTGCTATTTCTCTACCTGTCTGTCTATTGTGACTGAATGGAGGTAATATTTTTTTCAGGGACTTTGTACTAGTACATTGATGTTCAATAAAGAGAAAAATGATTTTGGTATACATTGTAATCTACTACAAATACAAATTGCAGCCCACTAGTGTGAGCTTTATTTTGGGTACACAAATATGTATAAATCATACTTGCTTACTCTCCTGGAATGTCTAGGAGACTCTCGGGTTGGGCCCTCAATTGCGCAATTTCCTGTGAAAATCATAAAAATTTGCACCATCATGTCCCACTCTGCATTTGCCACTTGACCTTCTCTCAGGGAGATTTTAAAAGTTGGCAAATATGGTTTAAATCACCTTGAATTACTAGGGCCCAATGATTATACCTCAGTGTTTTTTCCCTATTTATTCTGCAGGAACAAGCACCATCATAGAGGCATGGTGATGGTGCCTAAGTAATGCCTCTAGTTCCTATTGAATTCTGATTAAATATTAACCTTTAATATTACATTCTGCTATTAAATTATATCATACTATATTCATACTTGCCTACTTTTTAAATCTGTACTCCGGGAGATCGGAGTACAGATCATGTGACAGAGGGTAGGAGAGGGTGTGACGACGTCATTATGTCACTATAGCCCTGCCCCTACCATAAAAGACAGAAATTCAAGGTATTGAATAGCAGGGAACGGAGGTTAATGACGTGATTAATCCCCGCCCCCTGCTATTCAATGCTATGAATTTCTGCATTTTACAGGGTCCGGGAGGTTTGCCTACTCTTCCGGGAGTCCGGGTGGCCTCCACGAAATTCGGGAGCCTCCCGCAAATTCCAGGAGAGTAGGCAAGTATTACTATATTACATTATCGGTTCAGCATGCAAAATGGCTGTCTCCACTATGTGTTAGAGACACATCCACTTTACTAATGTTAATAATTGCTAATTGGTTCAGGAGCAGGGATGTTTTATAAATTTAGTGCAAGAGTAGAGCTTGGGCCCCAAGTCAAATCTATTGGGCTTGGTAGCAAAAGTGCTGTGCTTCTTAGACATAGCTTGCTGGAAGGTGAAGTGACACAAGCCGGGATCAATCCACCTACAGTACTGTTTCACCCAGGAACATGCATGCTGTGATTTGTAGCCAGTTAGATCTATAAATTATCTAATTAGCTGTCAAAATCACAGAGTGGCGCAATAAAAGTTCTGTTATCGCCATCTCAGAAGAAAATTAATGTAAAATGCTGTATTCTTTGAATAAAAAATTTTAAATAGTTATTTTTAAACAGAATTTTTTTTTTGTATAGTTGTGGAACTTAAAGTCCAAGGGGTAAATGTATTAATGACTGGATTCTTCAACTCCGGCGTGTTCAGCCTCTTCGGCGATTAAATTTAAAGCGGCGCTGCATTGTAAAGGGAAACTTGTCTTTACAATGCAGCGCCGCTTTAAATTTAATCACCGAAGACGCTGAACACGCCGGAGTTGAAGAATCCGGACATAAATACATTTACCCACCAGTCTGGGTTTTCAGTTCCACTGCTGTGCAGGAATCATCCCACTAGTCAAGGCCGGAGTGGCAAATCGGTAAGTTAACCCTTACTGCTTAGGGCCAGTATGGCTAAGGTAGCTGAGCAGTGTTCCCTCTAAGCTGAGCAATCTGGAAATTATAGAGTTAAACCTGTATCTTACTAGGAAACATCCTGCAGACTGTGAATACAAACCTTTCCGGGGTGGAGCCCTCATTAGAGTGACCTTTTAACTCTTTCCTTTCCAGATTACTCAGCTTAGAGGGAACACTGTAGCTGAGTATTACTCAGCTCCCCCGGTAACATTTTATTGATAAACAGCAATGATAGGTGATTTTTTTTTTATTACATATATAATATAAATCAACGTTTTTGCTGCATATTAATAAATAGACCACTTTCAGATATTAAAAATATTTCAGGATGAAAGCAAAATTGGAGAACAAAACTTAACAAGTAACATAGGTGGATATTTCAAATGTGATAAATACATAGGGCCTGATTCATTAAGGAAAGTAAAGCAATAAATTATTAACTTCGAACCTTGCCCCCTCCCCCCTCCAATGCACCATGGTTTTGCCAAGGTGAAAAGTTACTCCTTTCTTGTGCCTTACTTTCCTTAATGAATCAGACCCAGTATCTGTGCTGGAAGAGTTTTCATTTTAAAAAGAGCAAAAAAGCATTTTGTGCATATTATTTAGACAAATGGAGACCGTCTCCGAACTAGTCAATAATATAAAAATAGAAATTGCCCCTAGTAGCAATTCACAGCATACCTCCCAAAATTTACAATCCAGAAAGCGGGAAAAAATAAGCCACGCCCCTGTTCCATCCTAACTCTGCCCACAAATTGACACATTTCTGTAAAACTCAACCGAATTTTCTGCTAGGCCCCACCCCTTTTACAGGCTCCAAATCAGGTTGTCTGCCAAACTTTGGACAGTTGGGCAGTATGTCTCAACAGCCAAATACAGTATAACCCATCATGTCACCTCCCAAAGAAGGTAAGAGGATATTTATTCTACAAATTATACATTAATGTGAGATGTTTGTATGTGGTGACACAGCAAAATGAAAGGCATACGGGAACCTGGTTTTCACCCTAGGACATTGCTCACACTTTAAGGAGCCCTTTGCATTCCCTAAAATCTTAACGCCAAGCTCCCCCTGATTGTAATGAATCATGTAATATAACCTGTAACCAAGTAACTGTCAGATTAATCTACCAAAATAAACTCTACTCACACACTGTACCGTATAGGAGGGATTCCTTAGACATCAGAGAGGAGGAGCAGAACTCGGCATGTGCAGCGAATGTTGCTAGGTAACGGAATGCTGGGGGTGGGGCTCAGACATCACAATGAAGGAGTGAGGAGAGGAGGAGCAGGACTCAGCATGTGCAATGGATGTTGCTAGGTAACAAGAGGCTGCAGGTGTGGTCAGCAGTTAAAGTAAAAGGAAATCCTGCTTTCCTGAAGGGATGCCCTGAATAGTGATGGGAAATCTAGTTAATTTTGGAGATTAGTTCATTATGACCTAGTTTATTCAATAGTTAATTTTAAAAGATTAGTTAATTAAGTTCATTATTACACTGGCCTGCTAGTAGGTAGATAGCTAACCAATAGCTGGCAGAGCATGCTGGGACTTGTAGTTTCACAACACCTGGAGAGCCACAGATTGGCCAGGCCTGATCTAGTCTATAATACATAGGCACTACTATTACTAACTCACTGGATGAGTTATAGCCCTGTTAAAATGATCAGATATGTTGTTTAATATGTCTGATCATTATTCATGTTTTAAAAGGGTAATCACTTATACATTTTCCATAATTAGTAGTGTCATATTGAGCTCTACAAAGTTATTTACATTTTATTATTGTTTTACTTCCTGAATGTGTAAAGGAAAATGGTCCAAATTCAGAGTATTTTAAAGTGTCACTTTTTTTTGCTTTTAAAATATACAGTATTTTTTTTAAAGAAACTTATTTTTATCATGATCCCTTTTTTCTAATTGCACATAAATAATGTCATTAATTCCCCAAACATATCACCCTGTACACTGGGACTGATCCATTAAGGAAAGTAAAGCAGAAAAATTAGTAACTTTTCACCTTGACAAAACCATGGTGCATTGGAGGGGAAGGTAAATTTAAAATGTGGGGACAGATTAATAGTTGGGATAGGACATGTCCTATATCAACTTTAAATTTCAGTGTAAAAATAAAACTAAATATTTGTGTCCTATATGAAAAAACAGCCCGTATTTAACTTATGTGCAATATAGTCAACTCATTTGCACCCATTGCATTGTAGCATGGTTTGTCCAGAACACTTATTCCTTTTTTTTGCCTTACTTTCCTTAATGAATCAGGTCTTGAGTAGTGAGCTCTGAAATCCCACAAGATATCAGCTTTGAGAACTCTCATTTGATCTCAGCTTACTGTTCTGCGAATAGGTATACACACACACACACAAACACACACACACAGAAAAACAACCACTTAAAAATAATGTCCTGATTGGCTTCATTGTCCAAAACAATATTTTCATCAAATGAAAATATCCAAGTTTTACACTTTCCTCTGATGATATTATCGTTTGCATAATGAAACCGGTCAGGACTTTATTTCAAGTGGTTGTTTAACACCGCAGACCTAACATCTACACATGCTGATCCATATGTGGCACATGCGCAGATATATATTTATTTTTTGCACTTTGCTATAAAAACACCTGTATACAAATATGCAGCTCCCATGGAACTAGACGATCCTTTATGGTACTATCATTTAAGGAGAAGTTCATTTATGTGGGCAGCTCATACTTGGCGACTTGTGAAATCTCCCTCCCAGGAGGGGAGATCTCACTGGCAATTTCTGGGGACATGGCCTAGCGGAAGACATCATTTGGTCCTGTCCGCTAAACTGACACAACCATTATAGCCTATCACAACATGGGGTGGGGCGTGAAGATGTGTGAATCGTGTCAGTAAGCCCCGCCCCCTTCCACTTGTTATGCATGTTTTGTCGCTATCCAATAGCAATTGTCGAATCTCGATTTGTGTTTCCAACGCACAAAGAATTATTATCCAAATGTAGCAGAATAATTCAAGCAAAATAAAATAAGTACAGCCGTCACTTATCGCAGGCGCTCTGGATCCAGTGAACAGTCATTCAGGTCTGAAGTCTGTGGTCAAAGAAGACTGGTCACTAAGCCCAAAGCTCCTGCTTATATGCAGTCAGAAATACAGTAAAACAAAGCAGATGGTGTGGCTTGTTTCTATTGGTCCAGGTTTCAGGAAAGTCCAGTGTGCTGCAGGTCATAGGCCAGTTCAAACCAAAATATCCAAAGGTGGGGGTCATCTCTCAAGGGGATGTGCTCCGGCTTTCCCGCCAAGACTCCAGTTTCAACTAGTCTATTGACATTTTATAGTCAGTATCACTTTCAACATTTATTTCCTAACATCAATAACTAGAGTATGCAACGTGCGATCTCTTCAGCGAATGAACCGGACAGCTGCTGATGAATAGGGGATTAAAATGATACCAGACATGACACAACCTGAACCTTATGTTTTACTAACATGCATATAACTTATAATATTAAACATAAATACTACTGTATTTTGACATAAATCAATATGTGTTGCAACTACAATTAATTTGTACTAATTACAAATGGGTGTGTTTGTGCAAATGTGTGTAAAAGTGTAAAAACTGTTATTGCCACATGTTGCGGCTGGATACACCCTTCCACGCCGTAGCGTACTCTACGCATATTTTCAGACACAAACAACCAAATTTGCTCGATATTAATTGAAATGACTTTATCCAATTTGCTGACTTCAACAGCTCCACCCTTTGATAGTGTAATAGACTATCACAAAATCACTGTTTCAAGTTCAGGATTGTACAACACTTCTTCACAGACCATGATCTCGGTATCCCTCACCACCATTTCAGTCTCGTTTTCAGTGTTTCCCCCAGAAGACTGCTTTCCACATTTCAACACAGTAGGAACACATTTGACACATAAACAAATTACTAAGATGACACCAAGTATAAGGAGAAAGAGCTTACCTACACTAGCAACCATTTCCTATACCCACTCCCCTAGACCAGAGAACCATTTTAAAGGGTTCAACCATGAGAACCAACTTGCCACCATTTCCCCGACCTCATATAACAAAGAATTATGGTTCTTTCGAAATTCCCATTTAAGTTGCAGAATTTCATATATCTTCCGGTCTATGACTTCCTTGGGGTCATCTGTATTACTGGTGATGTACGTGCAACATTTGACACCAAACTGGGTGGCCAATGTCACACAATATCCACCAGTAATAATGGTGAGATAATTCAATACCAGTCTATGTTGCATCAACTCCTTCATATACGCTTGTAGCTCCCTTCCCGTATACCTGAAAGTGACATCATACATCTCGGTGATATTGTCTATCAATTTAGCTAGGTCTTGCATATACTTAAAATTTAAAGTTCCCCGAGCGGTCCTGGTGAGATCTAGAGCAACCATAACTTGAAAACTGGAGGTTTCACTAATCAATTTTGTAGCTATGGGTTCCTCACCAGGAATCATATTTCTCTTGCCACGGTGTTGTGAATACCAACCATTTCTTCATGAGTAATAGTCATGATTTTAGGAACCAGTTTACCTAAGAAGCACAGACCCTTGGAACTCAGAGTCACCCAGGAATAAGCTATTCTCCCACAAACAAAGTACACGTCATTGGGGAGAACATAAGGAACAGTATGCCCATTAATTATATCACATAAGGTTTTGACAAAACTACCCATGCCTAGTGTCTCCATTTGTTCAAGACACGTGTCTGCATGGATTACATTCTTACAATTACTTATAGAGACCTTCCCAATGGATACTTTCTTATGTTTAGTTACACGCCCTAATTTATGGTGTCCATCAACATTCCTGCCTATTGGTGACCTTGTAAGTCTCCCTCCAAAATGAGTGTGGCGAGCCATTGTCTGATCTGAAAGGTCAGCTTCCCAATTCTCCAGACGTTTTGCATGTGAAATATTTTGGCACAGTAAAGACCGCTCTAAGGAGTATTGTCGAAGCTTTAGACTAGGGGACCTAGTGTAATTGTACTTCCCTTCTATGGACCTCCCTCCCCTTAATTCGAGGACCTCAGAGATGTTTAGGGGGAACGGCACTAGTTCTATGTTATGCTGTCCCTGAGGCACATGAGAGCACACCCAGCACTCAGTCTGGTTTAGAACCTTACCCACTAAGGAGTGATAATCCTCCAGAGGATGCCCACCCACGTTTAGATTACTGGTGGACTGGCATCGCTGGATGCATTGCTCTTCAACCAGGGAGTCAAAGAACTTACAGATACAATATTCATCAGACAATAGCCCCTCACACTGTCACTGAGTTCCAGAGTTATCAGACCTTTTCATAACCCCTGGACCGAGCTTGGTAATGGGCTGCTCTGGGTACCATAATAACTTTTCCTCTGCATCCATCTCATCTGTATCACTACCAGATCCTGCCTCTGTCTTCCTTCACAAAAATAGAGTGTACTATAAAAAGTAAAAACAAGAAAAATCCTGGAACAATAGAAAAACAAAAATCGCCACTCCATTGCTGGGAAGATAGTCTGGGCAACGTCCTTGGCTCAGGTGTCTTGACTGCAGGCTTTAGGTCTCCCGGAACAGGTTTACGAGTGACAGATCGGTGTCGTCAGTCTCAGCTTTATCTCGCACTTTCTCCGCGTTACTGACTTTCCTACAGTGGGTGGAATGGACCCAAGTGTCTTTCTATCTGCAACCTTCAGTGATGTAGTACTGGTCAGCAGCACTTGGTACGGGCATTCCCAACGGTCTGTTAAACAACCTGAGCGTAAGAAATTGCGGATCATAACATATTCCCCAGGTTCAACATCATGACAGTTCGTTTCTGGCATACCAGGTGACAGCAATTTTAGTTTTAGTTGTTGTTGCTTTAGCTGTCTGCTCGTTTTTATAAGATATTGCACAGTCACTTCATTATTACACTTCAAGTCTTCTTGTGGACTCACGATCAAATGAGGTTGTCGGCCGAACAGTATCTCAAAGGGGGACAGATTAAAAGGAGGTCTAGGAGTGGTTCGGATGCTATGGAGGACTAGTGGCAAAGCTTCAGGCCATGCCAACCCAGTTTCAGCCATTATCTTACCAAGCTTGTTCTTAATAGTACCATTTACTCTTTCCACCTTATTACTGGGTTGTGGTCGGTAAGGGGTGTGAAGTCTGCTGTTGATTGCCATGAGCTTACACATGTTCTGGAAGATATCACCAGTAAAGTGGGTACCCCTATCACTTTCAATGATTCTAGGGATACCAAACCTACACACAAACTCCTGTACAATTTTCTTTGCAGTGAACACAGCAGTATTAATGGCTGCCGGATATGCTTCTACCCAACCATAAAACACATCAATACATACTAACACATACTCTAGATTCCTGCAAGGTGGTAATTGGATATAGTCAATTTGTATTACCTGAAAAGATCCGTCTGTAGGAGGGATATGGGATGGCTCAGTTGGAATAGTTTTCCCGACATTTTTCCTCAAACAAGTAAGACATGACATTGCCTTCTTACCAGCCTGAGAGGAAAATCCAGGTGCACACCAGTATGCTCTCACCAGTTTGCATATACCTTCTTTACCCAGGTGAGTCAGACCGTGTGCTGCTTCAGCCAGGCTTGGATAGTATGTTCTGGGAGCTACAGGCTTACCTTGTCCATCTCTCCAGAGTCCTGAGGACTCTTGACCACATCCCTTCGCCACCCAGACTGCCTTTTCCTGCAGGGAACACAAATCTTGCATTTCAATTAATTTCTGCATGTCTTATGTCTGAAAAACCATCATAGTCTCGGTCGACACAGTCGATGCCTTTTTAGCAGCTTCGTCCACCCTATTGTTGCCCAATTACACCGGGTCTTCTTCAGAGGTATGGGCTTTACATTTTATGACGGCTACTGTCTTGGGTAACTGTATCGCTGTCAAAAGTCCTTTTATGTGTTGTGAGTGTGCCACTGGAGTGCCTGCTGCTGTCGTAAAGTTTCTAAGACACCAAAGGGCCCCAAAATCGTGCACTACCCCGAAGGCGTACCTAGAGTCAGTATATATATTAGCTGACTTACCCTTTGCCAACTCACACGCTCTCCTTAATGCTACTAGTTCGGCCACTTGAGCTGAGTGAGGTGGGCCAAGGGGTCCAGCTTCTACAACGTCCTGATCGTCTACAACAGCATAACCAGTAGATAGTTCTCCCGTCTCCGTCTGTCTATGACAACTCCCGTCTTTATAAAACGTAAAATCTACATTTTCTAAGGGGGTGTCACGTATGTCGGGCCTTGCAGTAAAGGTCTGGTTCAGGTATTCCATACAATCATGCGTATCAGTACTCTTGCCAACTCATCACCAACCAGGGTCTCCTCACCTTCCACCCTTTGGGGCATATTCAATTGTTGGCGGGATTGTAATGACCTCGCCGCGAGAAAAAAATAATTCCTGCTCGTTTTTTCCTGTTCGAGCGCTCGTTTTTAAAAAAAACTCGCTCAATTCAAATGTTAACATTGCATCCACCCCCTCACGCTCTAACTATTGGTCCTAGCGAGTTTGAAATGTAGGAGCGGTTAAGGCAGCCATTTCAGTTAAAAAAATTAATGCAGCCATCAACAAACTGTCATTTGCTGACTGCTGTGGCTTGTGACTTCTGACTGCTCTCCATTGCTCTAATCTTGGATATTGATTTGTGAGTTGACTCTACACTACACTACACAGTAAAATAACTTTTATATCATTTTTAAAATTTATTATAATCCTATTTTTTTACATTACTGACTAATACACACAACAATATACTACAGACATACCACACTCGCCTACATTTCACACACCACACACACATATATATCTGCATATATTTATATATATATATATATATATATATATATATATATACAAGTTAACCCGTGCATGATACTCATGCATTTTTTTGTCAAATAATGTCAGTATACCAAATTTCAGGTCATTCGGATGAGCCCTTTCTGAGAAAATAGTTTTTTCCACAGACACACACACACTAACACACGCCGCTACACATGCAGGGGCGGATACAGAAAATGTTTGTTCCCCGGAGGGATGTTAGGGCGGGGCGATTTAGGCCCCGCCCCCTTTCCGACTTCTGAGGCTGCCGGGGGCTGCACAGTATGTGCAGGTCCGCTTGGCAGTGACAGGCAGGGTTTTAAACACAATCAGAGCAGCCGGGCAGCACACTGTCACTGCCAAACGGACCTGCACATACTGTGCAGCCGTCGGCAGCAAACCCTACTGCTAGGGGGGGGCGATTGCCCCGATCGCACCCCCCTGGATCCGCCACTGTACACATGTGTGTTCATGAGGTAAAATTACCTCATGAAAATGAGTTTGATCCCTCAACTCGTCAATAATGTCAGTATACCAAATTTCAGCCCTTTTTGAGGGTTTTTTTCCACACACACTAAGAATTTAGTAGGTCAGTTAACCCGTGCATGATACTCATGCATTCTAGTCAAATCAAGCTACTTAAGGTGTTAAAAACTCCCCACTGTCACCCCCGGCAACCACCAACCACTCCCAACTGTCACTTCTCCTTCAAGAAATATATAGGTCAGTGTATAACTCTGCCCAGCAGGTGGCGCTGCAGCTTGGTTTTTTTTCCCCACACACAGACAGACTAACACACGCCACTAGACATTTATATTCTAGATATATATATATATATATATATATATATATATATATATATATATATATATATATATACATATATATATATATACATACACACACACACATTTATTTATATTTGTATTGTTAGATTATTTTTTTCCTGTAGTTTCACAATTGCAGTTTTGTCCTGATTTTGAATAATTGAATTTTTTTCTTTGTAGTTTACATATATATTTTATTGAACCTAGTTAGGTACCTTCAAAATTATATTATAATTTATTTTAAATAGAAAAGCATATATTTTTTTAGTCAAGTACTTGTGCAGTGTAATTTTTTTTTTTATTACTAGTGTATTATAGTAGTATATTTATTACATACTAGTGTAGTGTAACCTTAGGCAAGTGTTGTTAAATAGTCAATTTTTTATTTTTTTTTCCAAGTGAAATTTATTAGAGCAGGCATGTATAGGGAGCGTAGGGATTCTTCTTCTTCACCACAGGGAACCCAAGAGGAAATTGTCAGCAGTGGCGAGGAATGGAGAGAGAGACCTGAGGAGCGGCAAGAAGAAAGAAGAAGACAGCAGTTTGTGAGCAGCGTGCAACCCAGCACAAGCACCCAGCAGCAACATACTACAGAAAGTGATTCTGATGTAGAAGGACCATCTGTAGCACGATCCAGGTGCTTCACACTTGAGGAGAATGAAGTCCTTGTCGCTGGGGTACTGCAACATTACGAGACACTGAAGGGTGGCCAATCTCTGAAGGCGTCCTTCAAGCATAAGCACAAGATTTGGGCCCAGATTGCCTCTGCTGTGTCCACAGTAGGTGTTCGAGTCAGATCAATTGAGGTTTGCCAGAAACGCTTTCGGGACTGCAAGCGCACCACGAAGGCGAAGATGGCAGCTGTTGCCCGTCATTCCAGGGGAACCGGTGGTGGAAAGCCACTGCGGCTAAAATTTAAGCCTTGGGAGGAGAAGATGCGGCAAATTCTCAGTGCTGATCTTGTGGACGGAGTGGAAGGGACAGTGGACACCCTTGATCCATCCACCTTCCAGCCACGAGGTATGTATAATTGTCTATAAAAGTAATGCTGTGAATAAAATGTAAATCAAAATTCTAAAAATTTGTTTGTCAAAATTGCAGAACAAGATGCAGCACAAAGGAGAAGACATGCAAGGGAGGCAGTACCCCGGAAGAGAAAATCCAAATCTGGAGGTAAATTGCAAATGTATAATAATGCAAAAATGAAACTGATTTTTTTTTTTACTTGCCTTGCTAAAATCTTATATACAGAAGTACTAAATATTTTTTTTTTAATGTATTTTAGATTTGGGTTCTTCTCAAGGACACAAGGGCCAGAGGAGTGTAGAAGGAGAAGGTATGATATTAAAGATGCACACATGCATGTATGCATTCTCCATAGATTACATACTTTACACTACACATTACACTCAGATAACACTTTACCTTTGTGTAAATAAAGCGATATTAATCACACATAACACTTTTTAATAAAAATATCCCCTATGTTAAAGAAAAAAAAATCTTGTTCCAAAATAGTGTTACCGACATTTGTTTATTATTTAAAAAATGTTTTACACCCAAATTTTGTCAAACATATATGTACGTACGTATATACATTCATACATACATATACCCATACATATATTAATGTATTGTTATGTGCGTATTGTCGCTAACCAATAACGATTGTCGAACCTCGATTTGTGTTTCCAAAGCACAAAGATTTATTCGCAATAAGTGGAATAATATGCTCAAGCGAAGTAATAGTAAATACAGCCGTTACTTATCGCAGGCGCTCTGGATCCAGTGCAGTCATTCAATCCTGAAGTCTGGGGACAAGATGTCTGCACTCTGGATCACAAGCTGCTGCTTATATACACAATCAAATACAGTAATACAATGAAGATGGTATAGCTTGCATCTATTGGTCCGGGTCTCAGGAATGTCCAAGGGGTCGTCAATCATTGGCTGGTTCATCCTAAGGAATCCAAAGGAGGGGGTCATCTCTGCAGGGGGTATGCTCTGCTCTTCCCGCCAGGATTCCTTAGTCTTAAGTAGTTCATAATTCCCTATCATTCATAACTTGCGTATGCACTCTGCGATTCCCTCGCAGAGTGAACCAAACAGTAGGATATGTAACAAGGTTCATTATGATACCACTCATGAGGTTATTCCTTTAACCTGTTCCGTGTATTTCACTAATATGCATGTAACTCTGATATAACATATAAATACTACTATATTTCGACATAACTGACTATGTGTTGCAACTACCATTAATGTGTACTATTTTATAAGTATGCGTGTTTGTGCGAATGTATGGTAAAAGACCAATTACTGTTGCTGCCACGTGCAGTGGATGCGTACGCCCTTTCACGCCGTAGCGTGCCCTTGTACGTCATAGCGTACCGTACGCATCTTTTCAGACAAAGACAACCAGGTTTGCTAGACTTTAATTGAAATGACTTTATCCAATTTGCTGACTTTGACAGTATGTATGTATGTATATACATACATACATACATACATACATCATCATCACCATTTATTTATATAGCGCCACTTATTCCGCAGCACTGTACAGAGAAATCACTCATATCAGTCCCTGCCCCATTGGAGACAGTCTAAATTCACACACACACAGATAGACAAACAGACACTAGGGTCAATTCCAATAGCAGTCAATTAACCTACAAGTATATCTATATCTATTGTAACAAAAGGAGGCATTTAGCTGGCAATATGCAGAGAAAGCAGGGAAGTAGAGTAAAACATTGGCACAGTTATGTACCTAGGTGGAGATTAAACCAGGTAAAAACATATGTGTAGTTTAAAATTGGTATTGCGGACCAGTCCGTATACTCACTGACAGGCGGGGTGGGCTCATCTGCGACATCACTGACCAATGCTAGTTTGGACTGTCCATGTTTCCCCACAGTTGGATGCTTTTGTGGAACTCCTGCTGTGACTCCCAGGATGGCATTCCGGTTTGGCGGTTCCCAAAGATCGATGTCCAGATGTTGTGGATTCTTAGGCGGTTCCTTTAAGACCGGGCTTCCGACCATTGCATCAGTTGCCGGCATGTCCGGCCGGATCCGCTCACCGAGGACATCATTAAACAGTGGGAAGTCTCGCCCCAAAATGAGTGGATATGGGAGTTTAGGTGCTATGGCAGCTACCACCATAACAGTTTTGTCTTTGAGTGTGACTGGTAGTATTGTTCTTTCATACTCCTCTGTTGTGCCATGTACACAAAGAACTTTCCCTTTGGACAACCGAGTAGTTATGGTTTCGGGTAAAGCAGAGCTGGAAACCAATGAGAGTTCACAACCAAGGACAGAACAAGGTTTTGGTTGATTAGCACAGTCACCCGGAACAAACAAGGACTTCCTGATGTGGGACTCATGGTAAAACAGCTTGGAAATGCAGGTCCAATATGTGCCACGGAACTGTCCATGGGTTCCTGTAGTTTAGGACACTCTGCCTTAAAGTGGCCTGGCTCACCACATTCAAAACACTTCAGATTAGACAGCTTTGCACCTGGCCCTCTGTCCGTAGCAGTTTTGCCATTGGGCCCTGTGGCAAGGATTGTCAAACCTGGCTTTTGGCGTGGCAGCGGCTTTGGCACAAATGCAGGTTCTTTAGTCATTTGCTGTAGCACACAAAACTTTTCTACCACGGTGGCAAGCTCTTCATAAGTTTGTGGGTCTGATTGCAGAACTCACCTTTGCAAATCACGGTTCAGGCCCTGGATGCAGTGATCTATCGCCAGAACTTCAATAATCCGAGAAGGCGAATTCTCCTCAGGTTGCAGCCATTTCTTTAAAATTTTAGAAAGCTCAGCCACTTGCGCTCTGACCGGTTTTTCATTATCATAGCGCCATTGGTGATAGTGCTAGGCTCGGCCTGGCCCAGAAACTCCAATGCGAGCCAATATCTTAGACTTTAGACACAGATAATCAGAGGCCCGTTCCTCATCTAGATCCATATAAGCTCTCTGAGCTTCACCAGTCAGATATGGCGCCAGTCTCTCAGCCCAATCTTTAGGAGGCCATTTTGCCCTTTTTGCAAGTCTCTCGAAAGACACCAGATATGCTTCTACGTCATCAGCTGGTGACATTTTCTGGAGAACAGGACCAGGTGGTTAATTTCTGTCATGCCTCACCTGGCTTAACTCTTCTCTTAAGAGCCTTGTGTTTTCCACCTGTGCCTCGGCGACTTGTAGCATCTGAGCTTGCTGCTGTTGCTGCGCAGCGGCCACATTCACAAGGGTTCTCAGTACTTCCTCCATGTTGACGTCTGCGCGGGTTGGGTAGCGGAAACTTGCTTCCCGGAGTATCCCACTCCTGACACCACTTGTGGCAAGAGCCCGCTACTGCAGAAGCACACGCGTACAATTTATTCCTTTTTATGGTTCTTTATTGTCAGGATGGTAATAATATTTTGACACCGTATACTTGCACAGCAATTATGGAGACCCTCAACGCTTACTATACATAGTCCAGCTCTCTGTCCAGATCAGCCAGCTAGCCCAGTGTTGATCTCCCTGAACAATGAAACAAGCAGGGTTTTATACCTGACACTCCTCCCACAGGCCTAGCTTGATGGACAGGTGACACACCCACCTTCCCTTTAAAAGGAAATGCCCATCCCTGGCTCTGTTTAGACTATCAGACCCACCCTGTCTGTTTGCTGAGAGGAAGCAGCTTTTAAATCATGTATGTAAACCAATTTTAAACTACACATATGTTTTTACCTGGTTTAATCTCCACCTAGGTACATAACTGTGCCAATGTTTTACTCTACTTCCCTGCTTTCTCTGCATATTGCCAGCTAAATGCCTCCTTTTGTTACACTATATATATATATATATATATATATATATATATATATATATATATATATATATATACATATACATACATATCTACATGTATCTATACCTACATATATGTGTATGATGAATGTATTTATATATATATATATTTGGTTATAGCGAGATAGAAATGTATATCATTTGTCTTATAATACCAGGAATTAATGTTACACCTGTTCATATTATTATTGCATGCAATGAATATCTATCAAATTAATAATCTTCCGATGTAAAATGTTATTTGATATTTTTGGTGCTATATGTATGAATGTAATTTTTCCATTGAATCTACATTAATCTGAGTTTAATTTTTTTTTTTATTGATTCTAAAAAATAAAATTATATTTTTATTATAGGTGTGACATTGCTTATGCCAAGTCAAGTTGCAGTGGAAGTAGCGAGAACGGCTTCAAATCAAGGTATAAATTGTGATCAAGTTGATTAAATGTATAAAATACGGTACAGTTTCAAAAGTTTATTAGATTATAATTATTTGTTACAGAAAATGCAAGCCGTTTAACCAAGTCTACTCATCCAGCCAAAAGTGTTGAACCGAGTAAAAAAGGTATTTATATTTGCATTGTAAAACAATATGCATATTTCTCCATCTCTCTCTTTTATTATAACTCTCTCTTGTTCTATCACTTTCGCTCTTGTTCTATCACTTTCGCTCTTGTTCTATCAATGTCTCTCTCTCTTTCACTCTCTTTCACTCTCTCTTTCACTCTCTCTCTCTTTCACTCTCTTTCTCGCTCTCTCTTTCACTATCACTCTCACTTTCACTGTCACTCTCCCTCTTTTTCTCTTATTATTGCTTTCTCTCTCTCTCTCCTTCCCTTTCACTATCACACTCTCTCACAATCCCTGTCTGTCACTCTCTATCTTGATCACTATTCCATCCTGCAAAAAAATTATTAATAGCATCTAATATAATTTAAAATTTAACTAACAGCTCACAAGAGAAGAAGAGTGACTGAAGAAGACGTGTCGGAGCCTGTTGCTGATGTACAGCAAGGTAATGTTTACACAGAATTTTTTTTTTTGGGCTTAGCTAACTGATGTTTTAATGTGTAATTTATTTTTATCTATCTATCTCTCTCTCTTTATTATTATTATTATTATCCTTTATTTGTTAGGCGCCACAAGAGTTCCGCAGCGCCATACAATGCACAAACAGTAGACAGTACAGGGTAGTACATTACTGAACAGTAAACAAAAAATACTGACACTTCAGGAGCTCCAAGCAGGCTAATGCAGTAGAGATGGAGCAGAAGAGCTGGTAAGGACACAAGAGGGAGGAGGGCAGTGGTGGGATTCAGCCGGTTCGCACTGGTTCTATAGAACCGATTCCTAAACTACTTGCGGTTCGGCAGAACCGTTTGCTGGCCTGCTGTGCGGCTGCTTTAAATTTTTACACCTTGTGCACTGCAGCTTGCCCTACTGGCCTGGACAACGATCCCAAATCAGTTTAATAGCTCACACCGGCCTGGCTCTGCTGTTCTAAGCTGTGCAGGGCTGCCCAGGCTGTCAGTCATCATGTAAGCCCCACCCTGCCACCCTTGTTCTTTGCAACGATTGGCTCCCCCTACACGTGTCCTGAACGCACAACAGACTGTGCAGAGGAGAGATGCGAGAAGAAGATCCAGCCCAGGGCGGAGGCCGCGGAGCCACCATCAGCCATCACGCAGCAGCGCAGAAGAGCAGAGCAGACAGGCAGCCCGGGCCGGGACATTACTGGGTCACTCACCGTCGCCGACCGTCGGCATCTGGGGTGAGTAACCGTGATGATGCTGATGTGCTGAGCCTGTCACTGCAGTGTTTAATGTGGCAAGAGAGGGGCCGGACGGGCTTGCCGGGGGCATCAAAATGGCTCGCAGTTATGCAGTATGCTAGCTTGCTGAGGAGAAGAAGGTTAGCTCAGGGGCTGCCAGGTAGCTGCACAAATTGGGGAGAGACTGAGAGGGAATCCAGTATGGCTGGGCTGGTTGCTGGGCTGGCTGAGGGCTGGCCAGAGAGGAGAGGAGCCATTTTAATTAGCCTGTAGTGGTGGGGGTGGGAGGGGGGAATCAAAATGGCGCAGTATTATGATGAAGATTCTTCATGCTGCCATGGGACCATGACTTCTGTACTTAGAGTGAGGCTGAGATGTATGCTTCTACTTCCATGTCCATAAATAAATGTTATTATATACAAATTTTTTTATGTAGCCCTTGAAACAAAGGATGAAAAGGCAACATAGTTTGAGAGATTTTTTCAATAAGAAAGTCAGATTCTCCTGTTGTATCAGAATTGCCCTTGGAAGGTTCAACACAGTCACTAGCACAACCAATCTAGTGTGAAGAAAGCAGCACGTCAATTGAAATAGAAAATCACAACAACTCCAATATTGCAGACAGTCTTCCGGAATGCTGGTCAGTGCAACAATATAAAAATTTTAAAGAAAAATATGAAGGCCTGAGCATTTGTAACAAAAAGTTAGGTTGTGAGTATTGTGCGAAATATGATTTCATAAAAGAGAAAAGTGTTCATGTGTCAAAAGAGTGGAAAGGTTTTCAGATTGAGACATCAGGGAAAAACAGAATGGTACAACAAGCTTCTCTAAGGAAAAAAATGAAAAAACATTTTTCATCAAAGGCTCATAACATTTGTAAAGACAACTGAATACAATGAATAAAAAATATTTTAGTACTACTTGTAGAGTATTTAATACAATTTACAGCCTGACAAAAAGATGTAAACCATTTTCAGACATAGAAGATGAGATCGAACTGCAAATGAAGAATGGATTAGATATGGGAATAGGATTGCATTCACGTAAAACTGCTGTGAAAATAGATGATTTTATTGCCAAGGAAATTAAAAAAGAAATATTTACTAAAATTACTGCAAAAGATAAGAAAATATGTTTGATTATTGATGAAGCTTCAACTATATCTTGCAAACCAGTTATAATACTGTTCTTAAAAGTTGAGGACTCAGTTTCATCTCCAACATTTTTTGTTGAGCTAGTTGAATTGGAAAAACAAGATGCAGAGACAATATGTTCTTCAGTTCTCGAAAGCTTACATAAAATTGGGCTTACCAAGAACTACTTACAAAAAAATTTAATCGGATTTTGCTCTGATGGTGCAAGTGTTATGCTTGGGCGAAAATCTGGAGTGAGCACTAGGATCACAAAAGACTTCCCAAAACATAATAATATGGCACTGTTTAAACCATCGCCTCCAACTTGTTTTAGATGACTCAATAAAGGAAATAAAGCAAGTAAATCATTTCAAAATATTCCTTGATAAGATATATACTATTTTTCATCAATCCAATAAGAACCAGATTGAACTTACCAAAATATCTGAACAACTTGGAATTGAAATTATTAAGATTGGTAGAGTATTGGGACCAAGATGGGCTGCCTGTAGTTTAAGGTCAACCCTAGCTGTGTGGCGCGCTTATCCTGCACTACATCACTATTTTTCTTCAAATGCCAAGTACTTGGGTATGGCTACCCGTCTTAAAAATATATTTTTTTTAACTGATTTGGCATTGATGATTGATATTTTAAACGAAATTTCTCTGCTTTCCAATGCACTGCAAGCAAGAAATACAGACATAAAAAAGGCTGAAAAACTTGTGATTCGATCTATTAAAGCATTTGAAATTCTTGAAAAAGAAAAGGGTCCATACGAAAAAAAGGTTAATGAATTGATTACTTCAGAAAGCTACAAAAAAATCAATTTTGTAGAAAATCATCGGTTTGTTTGGCCTTCCTCGGAAAACACTCTTAGAAGGCATTGTAACGAATTTAAAAAAAAAGATTAATGGATTGTGGCCATTTAAAAGCAAGTTTTAACCAATTTAATGATAGTAATACATTACAATTTCTCAATTTTTTGGAGCCAGATTACTGGAATATTGAAGAAGTAATAGTTCCATGGAAAGCAGCTGAAGAGCAATTGCATGTATTTAATACATTTTTCAATTACCAAATTGAGATTAATGAGTATCGAGATTTTGTGGAAAATGTGTTAAAAAGCAACGAGAACTAATCAATTCCTGAAAGTGTTCAAAGAGCTAGAAATATTGTCAGAACAATTGCTGTAAGTTCAGCAGAAGCAGAAAGGGGTTTTTCAAAGATGAACATTATATGTTCTGAGAAGAGAAGTCGGCTAACTGTTTCCAATATATCAAACATTATGATTATCGGTCTTATCGGCCTACCGCTGAAGGAATGGAATCCTACTACTACAGTGCAAAGATGGTTAAGGGTAAATCACACAGCTGATGATGCTCGGATAAAAGCAAAGAAAATTGCAAGTGAGGACGCCAATCAAACAGCAATATTCACTAACTGTTTGTGAGGTATTTAATATTAAAAATCTTCCGTTACACATAATCTAGTTGTCTTTACCTCTTTTACTGTTCTTATTGCAGTATTTAATGCGTGAATTGTTAGACTACCTTTCGGTATATCTTTTGGTATAGTTAAAATGGTAATTAGGACATAGAACCTGTTGTTAATTTTTTTAAATCCCACCACTGGAGAAGGGCCCTGCTCAATGAGCTTACATCCTGAGGGAGGGTGAACAAAACTCAGGTACAGAGGGAGTGAGTTGACGTATAAACAGTATCTGTTTATACAGTAAACATATCCTTTTATGAAGAACAATGCTATTGAATACTAGGAACAAAGATATGCAGATTACTCATTTAAGATTCCAACTGCCAGTTTAAAATTTTAAATGAACAATACAAGTTTTAAACCGCCAATTGTACTGACCCTGCATGGACAACATAATTCTCTTTCTAAGTTACAAAAAACAACTTTTCCTATTTTTTTTCTTTTCTTTTTTTAGATTTTAAACACAGGTCTGCAAAGTCCTCCTGTAAGCCTGCTAACTATGAGTTCAGTTTTAGACTTCTTTGACACTAGACACAGAAAAAATTACTTAGTTTCTTAATCTATTACAAATCTCCTAAATAACTACAATTTTAAATTTTTCCATGCTGTCACAACTCTACCTCTCATTTCTATAAATACTTTACAATATATATATATATATATATATATATATATATATATATATATATATCTTTATCAAACATGTCAACAAAAGGAAACATGTTTCATATACTATATATTATTGCATGAACACCATGCTTCACTTTAAAATGGCCGACACATGTGCCCTTTTACACAGCAGCCATTTTAAGATTCCCATTTTAAGCAGTAGACTATTGGTATGATGCAACAATATACATTTAACACATTACATTCAAATTTACAGAGGTCTGAAAATATACATTAAATCAAATAGTACAGTTTTCTCAATTGGCTTGCTTAAATAAGATACCTATTTTTCTGTATTTGTATTAGGGATGTGCACCGGCGACTTTTGAGGTCTCGTGTTTTGTGTTTTGGATCCGGATTTTCGTTATTTTTGGGGTTCGGATTTGTCTCGCAAAACACTTGACGAAAGGTCTCGGTTCGGATTTAAGGTTTTGGATTCGGATTTTTTTTGAAAATAACATAAAAAGTTTAAAAATCAAGTTTTTGGGCTTATTTTCACTCCTAGGCTATTATTAACCTCAATAACATTCAATAACAAGCATTTCCACTAATTTACAGTGTATTCTGAACACCTCACAATATAGTTATTAGTCCAAAACGTTGCAACAAGGTATCTTTCTGGACTGCGTAGAGGAGTGGGTCACCACAATATATATTAAAAACCCTGAACTTTTATGATTCGCACCAATAAATGTACCTGGACTGCGTAGAGGAGTGGGTCACCACAATATATATTAAAAACCCTGAACTTTTATGAATCGCACCAATAAATGTACCTGGACTGCGTAGAGGAGTGGGTCACCACAATATATATTAAAAACCCTGAACTTTTATGAATCGCACCAATAAATGTACCTGGACTGCGTAGAGGAGTGGGTCACCACAATATATATAATAAGAAAACCATCAACTTGTTTGATTCGCACCAATAAATGTACCTGGACTGCGTAGAGGAGTGGGTCACCACAATATATTAAAAACCCTGAACTTTTATGAATCGCACCAATAAATGTACCTGGACTGCGTAGAGGAGTGGGTCACCACAATATATATTAAAAACCCTGAACTTTTATGATTCGCACCAATAAATGTACCTGGACTGCGTAGAGGAGTGGGTCACCACAATATATATTAAAAACCCTGAACTTTTATGAATCGCACCAATAAATGTACCTGGACTGCGTAGAGGAGTGGGTCACCACAATATATATTAAAAACCCTGAACTTTTATGAATCGCACCAATAAATGTACCTGGACTGCGTAGAGGAGTGGGTCACCACAATATATATTAAAAACCCTGAACTTTTATGAATCGCACCAATAAATGTACCTGGACTGCGTAGAGGAG
Organism: Mixophyes fleayi; assembly: GCF_038048845.1. Taxonomy (NCBI): domain Eukaryota; kingdom Metazoa; phylum Chordata; class Amphibia; order Anura; family Limnodynastidae; genus Mixophyes; species Mixophyes fleayi. Next base: position 240,041,636 of record NC_134404.1, on the reverse strand, counting down.
TGGGTCACCACAATATATATAATAAGAAAACCATCAACTTGTTTGATTCGCACCAATAAATGTACCTGGACTGCGTAGAGGAGTGGGTCACCACAATATATATTAAAAACCCTGAACTTTTATGAATCGCACCAATAAATGTACCTGGACTGCGTAGAGGAGTGGGTCACCACAATATATTAAAAACCCTGAACTTTTATGAATCGCACCAATAAATGTACCTGGACTGCGTAGAGGAGTGGGTCAACACAATATATATAATAAGAAAACCATCAACTTGTTTGATTCGCACCAATAAATGTACCTGGACTGCGTAGAGGAGTGGGTCACCACAATATATATTAAAAACCCTGAACTTTTATGAATCGCACCAATAAATGTACCTGGACTGCGTAGAGGAGTGGGTCACCACAATATATATTAAAAACCCTGAACTTTTATGAATCGCACCAATAAATGTACCTGGACTGCGTAGAGGAGTGGGTCACCACAATATATATTAAAAACCCTGAACTTTTATGAATCGCACCAATAAATGTACCTGGACTGCGTAGAGGAGTGGGTCACCACAATATATATTAAAAACCCTGAACTTTTATGAATCGCACCAATAAATGTACCTGGACTGCGTAGAGGAGTGGGTCACCACAATATATTAAAAACCCTGAACTTTTATGAATCGCACCAATAAATGTACCTGGACTGCGTAGAGGAGTGGGTCACCACAATATATATTAAAAACCCTGAACTTTTATGAATCGCACCAATAAATGTACCTGGACTGCGTAGAGGAGTGGGTCACCACAATATATATAATAAGAAAACCATCAACTTGTTTGATTCGCACCAATAAATGTACCTGGACTGCGTAGAGGAGTGGGTCACCACAATATATTAAAAACCCTGAACTTTTATGAATCGCACCAATAAATGTACCTGGACTGCGTAGAGGAGTGGGTCACCACAATATATTAAAAACCCTGAACTTTTATGATTCGCACCAATAAATGTATCTGGACTGCGTAGAGGAGTGGGCACTGGGCACCACAATAAAATATATAAAAAACCTTCAACAGGTCTGCATTACACTACACATACGGCTGCTCCTCCATCCTCTCCATCATATACATGTTGGAGTTTTAGCGTGTGACAACCTCTTGTTTTTGATAATGTCAGTGCATTTTGAATATTTTTCAATTTGCCCCACACCACTGAATGTACTTTATCTATGATACGCATCTATCTATCTTGACTGCGTAGTGTGGTGGCCCCGGTACACAATTTGGTACCGAGGCCACAATATAATTAAAAAACCCTCCACGTGTCAGAATTCCACCAAACAAGTATCTGGACTGCGTAGTGGGGTGGCCCCGGTACCCAATTTGATACCGGGGCCACAATACCTCCTCCAAACATGGTACAGACAATTCGTCATTGAGATCCCATCAAGTATGTTGAAGACAGACAGGGTCCAAGTGTTATTGGTTGACTTTGTAAACCAAAAAACTGTCCCTGTTGCACATAGTCGTGCAATGAAGACTGACTTTTTCATTTAAAGGCACCATCTTTCAAGTGTAGTGTTTGTAAGTCTAAGTCATATTATACTTTTGGTAAAATTGGTTTATTTTGTTCCTCTTTATGGTAATTAGTAATAGAATTAAAGTATTAAATAGAATTAAAGTATGAAATAGAATTAAAGTATTAAATAGAATTAAAGTATGAAATAGAATTAAAGTATTAAATAGAATTAAAGTATGAAATAGAGTGGTATAGAGTTGTAGTGTGGTATAGATAGAGTGGTCCCCACAATATAATAATAAAACCCTCAACTGGTCTGAATTCCACCAAACAAGTATCTGGACTGCGTAGTGTGGTGGCCCCGGTACACAATTTGGTACCGAGGCCACAATATAATTAAAAAATTGGGCATCAACTGTCACCGTTGTTTAATATCTGATACACCTAAATATGGACTGCACAGTGGAGTGGCCCCGGTAGTAAATTTGGTGCCGGGGCCACAATACCTCCTCCAACTTCCAAGTGTAGTGTTTATAAAGACAGACAGCGTCGAAGTGTTATCAGTTGGCTTTCTTAACCCTAAAATTGTCCCTGTTGCAAATATTCGTGCAATGGACAGTTACTTTTTTATTGAAAGACTCAAGCTTTCAAGTGTAGTGTTTATAAAATATAAACAACAATACAGTAGTTTTAGAGCACGTCAAAAACTCTTGTTTTAAATTATGACACGGCATTTTACTTTTGGTTTAATTTCTTGAATTTTTTAAAATTTGGTTTTACTTTTTGAACATGGCAAACGACTGTTGATTGGTCATATAATGCCAAAAAAAAAGTTCCAAGATGGAATTGTCCTTGGGCCCTCACACCCACCCTTATGTTGTTGAAATAGGACATGCACACTTTAACAAACCAATCATTTCAGCGACAGGGCCTACCAAACAACTTTGGCTGAAATGATTGGTTTGTTTGGGCCCCCACACCAAAAAAGCTATTCATCTCTCCCTGTACAGACTAAACAGGCTCTACTGAGGCAAGATGTCGTCCTCATCCTCAACCTCTGATTCCTCTCCCCCTACAGTGTGTACTTCCTCCTCATCACACATTATCAATTCGTCCCCGCTGGACTCCACAACCACAGGTCCCTCTGTAGTATCTGGAGGGCAGTGCTGTACTTCATTGAGGAATTGATTATTCATTTTTATAAACATCATTTTTTCAACGTTGTGAGGAAGCAACCTCCTTCGCCGCTCACTGACCAGGTTCCCCGCTGCACTAAAAACTCTTTCCGAGTACACACTGGAGGGGGGACAACTCAGGTAAAATAGAGCCAGTTTGTACAGGGGCTTCCAAACTGCCTTTTTTTCCTGCCAGTAACAATATGGACTGTCTGACATGTCTACTTGGATGGTGTCAGCAAAGTAATCATCCACAATTTTTTCTATTGTGACAGCATCCAATGCAGCGAGAGTAGACATGTCTGCAATGGTTGGCAGGTCCTTCAGTCCGGACCAGATGTTATCAGCATCCCCGCCAGTGCCTCTTTTGGGAAAACTGAGCTTTTTCCTCCCAGCCATAGATGTGGAAGAAAATGAGGGTGGAGCTGTTGGCATGTCACGGTCCTCTTCAGAGGACAATCTCCTGACCAGCAGGTCTTTGCACCGCTGTAGACTTGTGTCCGCCGGAAACAGAGACACAACATACGCTTTAAACCGAGGATCGAGCACGGTGGCCAGAATGTATTCCTCTGACTTTAAAAGAGTGACCACCCTCGGATCCTGGCAAAGCGTACGAAGGGCTACATCCACAAGAGCTACATGCTTGGTGTAATCGCAATGGCTTACCAGCTCCTCCCTCACTTTCTCCAGCTGCTTCTGCAACAGCCTGATCAGGGGAATGACCTGACTCAAGCTGGCAGTGTCGGAACTGACTTCTCGTGTGGCAAGTTCAAATGGCTGCAGAACCTTGCACAACACGGAAATCAGTCTCCACTGCGCTTGACTGAGGCGCATCCCCACTCCTTTGCCTATGTCGTAGGTGGCTGTGTAGGCCTGAATGGCCTTTTGCTGCTCCTCCATCCTCTGCAGCATATAGAGGGTGGAGTTCCAGCGCGTCACAACCTCTTGTTTGAGGTGATGGCAGGGCAGGTTCATGCTTTTTTGATGTGCCTCTAGTCTGCGGTAGGCACTGGCTGAATGCCGAAAGTGTCCAGCAATTTTGCGCGCCACCGCAAGCATCTCCTGCACACCCCTGTCACTCTTGAGGTAATGCTGCACCACCAAATTAATGGTGTGGGCAAAACATGGGACGTGCTGGAAATTGCCCATATTTAATGCCCGCACAATGTTACTGGCATTGTCTGACACCACAAATCCCCATGAGAGTCTAAGTGGGGTAAGCCACTGGGAGATAATTTCCCTCATTTTCTCTAATATGTTGTCAGCGTTGTGCCTCTTATTAAAGCCTGTAATACACAATGTTGCCTGCCTTTGCATGAGCAGCCATTTTGTAGATGCTGCTACTGATGCAGCTGTTGCTGTTGCTGCGGAAGGGGATGCATCTACCCAGTGGGCTGTGTCACGGGCACTAGGAGTCTTTACCCAGGGATCACCAGATGGTAGGCTTACCAGAGCAATGTAGATGGTAATAGGGTACTCTGGTAGCTGGGTGATCACGGAACATGAAATGATGACCGATGAGATGCTCAGGAAAGTCTATGACTAGCAACACTGGTAATAATGAGGTAATGATACACAAGGAACTGTATGGACAAGGACACGTGAAGGTAGTCAGTGGTCTGCGATAGCAAGTTGTACCACTGCTATAGTGAGGAGGAATGTCCAACAGAAACAAGGAGGTGATGAGAGTCAGCGGTCTGCGGGTAGCAAGTTGTACCACTGCTATGTGAGAGGATAATGGAACAGATGATACCGGAAACAGGGATCAGTGGTCTGACATCAGCAAGTTGTACCACTGCATATATATGTGAGGAGGTGCACGGGGGAAGACTGCAACACAGGATATACACAGGCACCTTATACACGATCCACAGTAATATGCACAATATAGGTATATATATATGTAAATGACTGATCAGGTCTGCAATCTAGAAAGTCTCTTGAAGTAGTCCAGCACAATGATAACACAGTCAATGATGGCAATAGACTCAGCGGATAGCAGACTCCAGAGAGAACCAAACACAGTCCAGCAAGATATGCAATACACAGCACAGTCAATGAGAAGTATGCATACCGTGGTTCAGCAGTAGCAGTCAGATGGGATTGCAGCGGTACCTGAGCGGCTGGAGACCGACTGGATAGGAAGTCCCTGGATAGGAGAAGCAGCGGTCTAGCAGGTGCAGCGCACAGGTGAGTAGACCGACAGGGACACGAATCCACAGGAGTCAGCAACACGTGGAACTGGACTCATAGGAAACCCAGGAGAATGGAGATGATCCAGCAGAGGGTAGTAGGAGAGATACAAATCCAATGCTGACAGGAGGGTAGAGGCCAGTGGAACACGTGAAGGCGTGGAGAGTGGATCAGCAGGAGATGGACGATAGCGCTGACCACAGCGGCAGGACTCAGCGGCACACGGAGGTAACCAGTAGCAACCACAGGAACCAACAGCGATGGGAAACAGGAGTGCAGCGCAGGGCAGGAGCTGTAGATCACGAAGTGTAGCAGATGGTAATGACAAGCGGCAGTCTCGAGGAAGCCACAGCAAAGATGAGATGAGAGTGTAGTGCACGGAGGCAGCGGATAGTAATCAGCTGGCAGTCACGATGTTGAACACAGGCGAGTTGCAAGCAGGAGACTGTAGTGCACAGAGGCAGCGGATAGTAGTCAGCTGGCAGTCACGATGTTGAACACAGGCGAGTTGCAAGCAGGAGACGGTAGTGCACATAGGCAGCAGATAGTAGTCAGCTGGCAGTCACGATGTTGAACACAGGCGAGTTGCAAGCAGGAGACTGTAGTGCACAGAGGCAGCGGATAGCAGTCAGCTGGCAGTCACGATGTTGAACACAGGCGAGTTGCAAGCAGGAGACTGTAGTGCACAGAGGCAGCGGATAGAAATCAGCAAACAGACTTGATGAGAAGCAGGAGAGTGAGGTAAAAGCTGGAGTGCACGGAGGCAGCGGATAGCAATGAGTAAACAGTCACATAGATATAAAATAACGTTGAAGTGGTGTAGAAGACTGTAGTGCACGGAGGCAGCGGATAGGAATCAGCAAACAGTCATGATGACACAGTTGATGGTAGAAGTGGTATGGAACCACAGTAGTAGAAGTGGTTTGGAAACCACAGGAATCAGCAGCACTGAATACACAAGTAATACAGGAACACCTTCAGAGACTCATGAGGAATGAGACTCCAAGATCAGGCAACGTGGTAGTGACCACAGGTGCTTAATATAGGGAGGTTGCCTGATCTGCCAATTAAGTTAAAGGGGTATACACTGAAGTATAGAAAAGGGCTGCGCATGCGCAGACCCTCAGGATGGTGGACGGCCACGGTTCCTAAATGTCCGGGAAGAGGCACTCACGGTCCGGTGAGTGACAGTACCCCCCCTTTTAAAGGTGGGCACAGAACGCCTGGAACCGGGCTTGTCCGGATTTTTGGAGTAAAACTTCTTCAAAAGGGCAGGAGCATTAAGATCTTCAGCTTTGATCCAAGAGCGCTCCTCAGGACCAAAGCCCTTCCAATGAACGAGGAAGTGGAGGACTCCTCGCGAAATTTTTGCATCTAGTACCTCGGTAATCTCAAAATCCTCCTCCTGATGGACTTGAACTGGCTGCGGAGCTGAGGGAGGAGTTGAAAAACGGTTGATAATAAGAGGTTTGAGCAAAGATACATGGAAGGCATTAGAAATCCGAAGACTCTTAGGAAGAAGGAGTTTCACACATACTGGATTGATAACTTGAATGATCCTATATGGACCAATAAAACGAGGGGCGAATTTCATGGATGGAACCTTCAAACGAATATTTTTTGTGGATAACCAGACACGATCTCCAATTTTTAGTGGTGGAATAGCCCGCCTCTTCTTATCAGCGAAAGATTTATATTTGACAGATGTCTTCTTTAAACAGGTTCTAACCTGAGACCAGATATTTTTAAAGGTCTGACAAACAGTCTCCACCGCAGGAACTTGGGTGGGCGGGAGGGCAGGAAATTCCGGAAAAGACGGATGGTGACCGTAGACCACAAAGAATGGAGTTTTGGATGATGACTCATGGTACATGTTGTTATGGGCGAACTCAGCCCAAGGGAGTAACTCTACCCAGTTGTCTTGATTGGCTGATGAAAATATCCTTATAAAAGTCTCAAGATCTTGATTGACACGTTCGGTTTGTCCATTGGATTGTGGATGGTAAGAAGATGAGAGTGCTAATCGTATGCCCAAGGTTTTACAAAGGGCTCGCCAGAATCTGGACACGAATTGTACTCCTCTATCAGACACAATCTCAGATGGACATCCATGGATACGGAAGATCTCTTTAATGAAATGTTCAGCCAGGATAGACGAGGAAGGCAAACCAGACAGAGGGATGAAATGAGCCATCTTCGAAAATCTGTCCACTACCACCCAAATAGTGTTATGGTTCTTACTAGGTGGTAAGTCAGTAACGAAATCCATACTAATATGGGTCCATGGTTTGGACGGAATGGGTAGTGGTCGCAGCAACCCTGCTGGGGTTCTGCGGGAGGATTTGAATTGCGAACATAATTCACAGGAAGCAATGAACTCTTTGACGTCTCTCCTCATTGAAGGCCACCAGTAACTTCGAGAGAGGATCTCAAAAGTCTTGTGTTCACCGGCATGTCCAGAAAAACGAGAGGCATGGAACCACGAAAGGATTTTCCTCCTTAGAGTAGAAGGCACGAGGGTCTTCCCAAATGGTAGCGTTTTGGTGGATGAAGCAGCCAGTGAGATACATTTGGGGTCTAGAATGGTATGGTTGGAAACCTCTTCTATATCAGAGGACGTAGCAAAGGCTCTAGATAAGGCATCAGCTTTTTTGTTCTTGGCAGCTGGTTTGAAGGTAATTATTAATTCAAAACGGGAAAAGAAAAGAGACCATCTTGCTTGACGAGGGTTCAAGCATTGGGCAGACTGGAGATATGACAAGTTCTTATGATCCGTGAAGATCGTCACCGGATGGCGAGCTCCCTCCAACAAGTATCTCCATTCCTCTAATGCGGCTTTGATAGCCAGTAATTCCTTGTCTCCGATGGTATAATTCTTCTCTGCGGGTAGGAGACCCCGAGAATAGAAGGCACAAGGGTGGAATTTTTGCTGTTCCGAGCGTTGGGAGAGAATAGCTCCTAAGCCCACATTAGAGGCATCTACTTCTAGGAAAAAAGGGAGTGTCACATCAGGCTGACGAAGGATTGGAGCCGAAGAGAAGGACTCTTTTAATGTTTGAAAGGCTTGAATAGCCTCAGTAGACCATTGCTTAGAATTAGCCCCTTTACGAGTCAGGGCCACAATAGGAGATGCAATGGAAGAAAAATCTTGAATGAAGCGTCTATAGTAATTGGCAAAACCTAAAAAACGCTGGATGGCACGAAGAGTAGTTGGCTGGGGCCAATGTAGTACAGCATTTACTTTGTCAGGATCCATCTTCAGACCAACTCCGGAAACAATATACCCCAAGAATGGAATCTGGGGTAATTCGAATGAACATTTTTCTAATTTACAGAACAATGAATTTTTCCGTAGCCTGGAGAGTACTTCTGCCACATGTTGGTGGTGAGAAGGCAGGTCCTGTGAAAAAATCAATATGTCGTCCAGGTAGACGACGACACATACATATAATAAGTCCCGAAAAATCTCATTAATGAAGCCCTGAAAGACAGCGGGGGCATTACATAGCCCGAAAGGCATTACCAGATATTCGTAATGCCCGTCTCTGGTGTTAAACGCCGTCTTCCATTCATCACCGGAACGGATTCTGATTAAATTGTAAGCACCACGAAGATCCAACTTAGTAAAAATACGGGCTCCCTTGATGCGGTCAAATAGCTCAGTGATCAACGGAATGGGATACCGGTTCTTGATAGTAATGGCATTGAGTCCACGAAAATCTATACAAGGGCGTAATGATCCATCCTTCTTTTTGACAAAGAAGAACCCAGCTCCAGCGGGCGAGGTGGAAGGTCGAATGAACCCACGCTGGAGGTTCTCCCGTATATATTCAGATGTAGCTTGAGTTTCAGGTAACGAGAGTGGATAGACCCGGCCTCTGGGAGGAGTCTTGCCAGGAAGAAGATCAATCGGACAATCCCAAGAACGATGAGGAGGAAGACGTTCAGACTGAGCTTTATCAAAAACATCGGTAAATGAAGCATATTGAGGAGGGAGTCCCGGTGAAATAGCTGAAATGGAAGCTTGCTGTACCTTGAGAGGAATGACTTGGGAAAGGCAATGATGGTGACATTCAGGCCCCCAAGACGTGACTTGAGGGGTGCGCCAGTCAATCTGGGGAGAGTGACACTGAAGCCATGGAAGGCCTAGGACAATCGGACTTGTCGTAACAGGAAGAATTAAAAACGATATCTCTTCATGATGCAGAGCACCAATCTGAAGGGTTACTGGAGACGTACTCTGGGTGATGAGACCGTTGATGAGACGTGATCCATCGATAGCCGTCACAGTAATGGGAGTTTTTAAGGTAATCATTGGTAGAGACCATTGATTAACTAACGATTTGGAAATAAAATTTCCTGCTGCTCCGGAATCAATCAATGCCTGTGACTCAAAGGTTTTGGTAGCAAAGGAAATAGTCACATCAAAAGCGCAGACTTTAGATTTCATAGACGATGGAGAGGACTCCAGGGACCCTAACTTCACCTCTCCAGAACTAGTTAGGGCCTGGCATTTCCCGATCTCTTAGGGCAGGAGCTGAGGACATGAGTGGAATCAGCACAATAGATACAGAGTCTATTCTTGACTCTTCGTTTCCTCTCCTCAGAAGATAACTTGGAACGTCCAATCTCCATGGGAATCACAGCGGGTGACACTGGACGAAATTGAGGGTTAGAGCGAAAAGGTGCTTTAGCAGAAGTCGTTTTCTCAGCCTCTCTTTCACGAAATCTCATATCAACACGATGGCATAGAGAGATCAAATCTTCAAGTGACGAAGGAAGCTCTTGGGTAGTCAGTGCATCTTTAATTTTATCGGAAAGCCCCTGCCAGAAGGCGGCAACTAGGGCTTCAGTGTTCCACTGAAGTTCAGAGGCTAAGATCCTAAATTGAATGACGTACTGGCCTACAGTATGAGATCCTTGTCGCAGACGGAGGATGCTGGAAGCAGCGGAGGTCACACGACCTGGTTCATCGAACACACTTCGGAATGTAGAAATGAATTTGGCACTATCTTGTAATATTGGATCGTTCCTCTCCCACAGAGGGGAGGCCCAAGCCAGGGCTTGTCCTGAAAACAAGGAGATAAGATAGGCCACTCTGGAACGATGGGTAGAAAAATTTTGAGGTTGGAGCTCAAAATGGACTGAACATTGGTTAAGGAAACCCCTACAAGTTTTGGGGTCTCCATCGTACTTTGACGGAGTAGGCAGGTGAAGCGTGGAAGCTATAGACACCTGGGATGGCAATGGGGAAACGGAGGAAAGCACAGGAGCTTCAGTAGTAGCTGTCACAGTCTGTCCAGATGTTCCTTGGGAGGTTAATGACTGATAACACTGAAGTAACAGCTGTTGGCGGGCATCCTGTTGCTCCACACGGCTAACCAGATGTTGCAGCATCTCTTTGGCGGTAGGTTCCACATCTGGGTCTGTCATGGCCTGATCTTACTGTCTCGGGCACTAGGAGTCTTTACCCAGGGATCACCAGATGGTAGGCTTACCAGAGCAATGTAGATGGTAATAGGGTACTCTGGTAGCTGGGTGATCACGGAACATGAAATGATGACCGATGAGATGCTCAGGAAAGTCTATGACTAGCAACACTGGTAATAATGAGGTAATGATACACAAGGAACTGTATGGACAAGGACACGTGAAGGTAGTCAGTGGTCTGCGATAGCAAGTTGTACCACTGCTATAGTGAGGAGGAATGTCCAACAGAAACAAGGAGGTGATGAGAGTCAGCGGTCTGCGGGTAGCAAGTTGTACCACTGCTATGTGAGAGGATAATGGAACAGATGATACCGGAAACAGGGATCAGTGGTCTGACATCAGCAAGTTGTACCACTGCATATATATGTGAGGAGGTGCACGGGGGAAGACTGCAACACAGGATATACACAGGCACCTTATACACGATCCACAGTAATATGCACAATATAGGTATATATATATGTAAATGACTGATCAGGTCTGCAATCTAGAAAGTCTCTTGAAGTAGTCCAGCACAATGATAACACAGTCAATGATGGCAATAGACTCAGCGGATAGCAGACTCCAGAGAGAACCAAACACAGTCCAGCAAGATATGCAATACACAGCACAGTCAATGAGAAGTATGCATACCGTGGTTCAGCAGTAGCAGTCAGATGGGATTGCAGCGGTACCTGAGCGGCTGGAGACCGACTGGATAGGAAGTCCCTGGATAGGAGAAGCAGCGGTCTAGCAGGTGCAGCGCACAGGTGAGTAGACCGACAGGGACACGAATCCACAGGAGTCAGCAACACGTGGAACTGGACTCATAGGAAACCCAGGAGAATGGAGATGATCCAGCAGAGGGTAGTAGGAGAGATACAAATCCAATGCTGACAGGAGGGTAGAGGCCAGTGGAACACGTGAAGGCGTGGAGAGTGGATCAGCAGGAGATGGACGATAGCGCTGACCACAGCGGCAGGACTCAGCGGCACACGGAGGTAACCAGTAGCAACCACAGGAACCAACAGCGATGGGAAACAGGAGTGCAGCGCAGGGCAGGAGCTGTAGATCACGAAGTGTACCAGATGGTAATGACAAGCGGCAGTCTCGAGGAAGCCACAGCAAAGATGAGATGAGAGTGTAGTGCACGGAGGCAGCGGATAGTAATCAGCTGGCAGTCACGATGTTGAACACAGGCGAGTTGCAAGCAGGAGACTGTAGTGCACAGAGGCAGCGGATAGTAGTCAGCTGGCAGTCACGATGTTGAACACAGGCGAGTTGCAAGCAGGAGACGGTAGTGCACATAGGCAGCAGATAGTAGTCAGCTGGCAGTCACGATGTTGAACACAGGCGAGTTGCAAGCAGGAGACTGTAGTGCACAGAGGCAGCGGATAGCAGTCAGCTGGCAGTCACGATGTTGAACACAGGCGAGTTGCAAGCAGGAGACTGTAGTGCACAGAGGCAGCGGATAGAAATCAGCAAACAGACTTGATGAGAAGCAGGAGAGTGAGGTAAAAGCTGGAGTGCACGGAGGCAGCGGATAGCAATGAGTAAACAGTCACATAGATATAAAATAACGTTGAAGTGGTGTAGAAGACTGTAGTGCACGGAGGCAGCGGATAGGAATCAGCAAACAGTCATGATGACACAGTTGATGGTAGAAGTGGTATGGAACCACAGTAGTAGAAGTGGTTTGGAAACCACAGGAATCAGCAGCACTGAATACACAAGTAATACAGGAACACCTTCAGAGACTCATGAGGAATGAGACTCCAAGATCAGGCAACGTGGTAGTGACCACAGGTGCTTAATATAGGGAGGTTGCCTGATCTGCCAATTAAGTTAAAGGGGTATACACTGAAGTATAGAAAAGGGCTGCGCATGCGCAGACCCTCAGGATGGTGGACGGCCACGGTTCCTAAATGTCCGGGAAGAGGCACTCACGGTCCGGTGAGTGACAGGCTGTCACAGTCATATAGTCCTTCGTTTGCCCAGAACCACTTGTCCACATGTCCGTGGTTAAGTGGACAGTGGGTACAACCGCATTTTTAAGAGCACTGAGGACACTTGATCGTACTTCTCTGTACATTTTTGGTATCGCCTGCCTAGTGAAGTGGAATCTCGAGGGGATTTGGTACCGGGGACACAATACCTCCATCAACCCTCTAAATCCCACTCCACTGATGGCGGACACCGGGCGCACGTCTAACACCAACATTGCAGTTACAGCCGCAGTTATACGCTTTGCAATAGGGTGACTACTATCGTATTTTGTGGTCATGGCAAACGACTGTTGGACGGTCAATTGTTTTGTGAAAGACTTAGCGGTCTTACGACTTCCCCTCTGGGAAGATGACCGACTAACAGCAGCAACAGCAGCAGTGGCAGTAGTAGGCGTACCGCTGCAGGATTCCTCGGATGAATCCCGTATTGAGGAGGACTCAGTCTGGCTGCTGACTTGGGCTGCAGGACTGAATCTGATGGAGATTGTGGAGGAAGTTGACGAGGAGGGTGTTGCTGGTGTGTATCCAACTGGACCACGGGATTTAGGTGTCCCTGTACCGATGAGGGTCCTAGCCCCAGTTCCTGAACTAACCACTGAACTATGAAGGTTATTCAGGTGACGTATAAGGGAGGATGTTCCTAGGTGGGCAAGATCCTTACCCCTGCTTATTTGAGCTTTACATAAGCTACATATGGCCATACATTGGTTGTCTGGATTTGGATAAAAATAACTCCAGACCGAAGAGGTGCATTTTTTGGTCTTCTGACCAGGCATGACGATGGGCTTTTTCATCCCATGGACATCAGCTGTTTCCCCCCCTGGTGCCTCATTTACAATAACCACATCACCATCCTCATCATCAAGTTCCTCCACAGCGCCAGCTACATCATCAATAGCCTCCTCCCGAGCCACCTCTTCCCGTACAGTGATGGGAAGGTCAGGCTTGACAACCACCAACATCCTTGGACTCGCCTTGTGGATTTGTGATAATTTCTCTTTAGAAGGCAGAGTTGTTTGCTGTTTTGTTGCTGACAGCATAACTCTCTTCAATTTTTTGTAGGGGGGGAGGAGGAGGAGGGCTAAGATCCGTGGGTGAAGCTGAACCACTAGTCATGAACACGGGCCAGGGCCTAAGCCGTTCCTTGCCACTCCGTGTCGTAAATGGCATATTGGCAACTTTACGTTTCTCCTCAGATGATTTTAAGTTTCTCTTTTTGCTACTTTTTCTTAACTTGGGCTTTTTGGATTTTACATGCCCGGTACTACGAGATTGGGCATCGGGCTTGGAAGACGACGTTGATGGCATTTCATCGTCTATGTCATGACTAGTGGCAGCAGCTTCAGCATTAGGAGGAAGTGGGTCTTGATCTTTCCCTACTTTATCCTCCAAATTTTTGGTCTTCATTATATGTAGCACAAGATACTGCAGAATGTGTGAACTTGGTAATATTGCAGTACCAATGGACTTATACTGCTGGATTGGTTTTGCAAATTTGGTTATAATTATTATATATTTTTTTTTTTTTTAATTTTTTTTTTTTTTTTTACTTTTTTTTTATTTTTAAAAAACTTGGGAATAGTGGGGAAATAACTATGCCCTTAGAAGCACAGAGCACAGGACACAGCACCACTGGACTGAACAGGACACGGCACAGGACCCAGCAGCACTACGGAACTCAGCAGGACAGAGCACAGGACACAGCACCACTGGACTGATACTGCAGAATGTGTGAACTTTGTAATATTGCAGTACCAATGGACTTATACTGCTGGATTGGTTTTGCAAATTTGGTTATAATTATTATATTTATTTTATTTATTTTTACTTTTTTATTTTTTTTTACTTTTTTTTATTTTTTAAAAACTTGGGAATAATGGGGAAATAACTATGCCCTTAGAAGCACAGAGCACAGGACACAGCACCACTGGACTGAACAGGACACGGCACAGGACCCAGCAGCACTACGGACCTCAGCAGGACAGAGCACAGGACACAGCACCACTGGACTGATACTGCAGAATGTGTGAACTTTGTAATATTGCAGTACCAATGGACTTATACTGCTGGATTGGTTTTGCAAATTTGGTTATAATTATTATATATTTTTTTTTTTTTTAATTTTTTTTTTTTTTTTACTTTTTTTTTATTTTTTAAAAACTTGGGAATAATGGGGAAATAACTATGCCCTTAGAAGCACAGAGCACAGGACACAGCACCACTGGACTGAACAGGACACGGCACAGGACCCAGCAGCACTACGGAACTCAGCAGGACAGAGCACAGGACACAGCACCACTGGACTGATACTGCAGAATGTGTAAACTTTGTAATATTGCAGTACCACTGGACTTTTACTGCTGAATGTGTGAACTTGGTAATATTGCAGTACCAATGGGCTTATACTGCAGGATTGGTTGTGCAAATTTTGTGGTAATTAAAAAAAATTAAAGTAGTTTTTGGTATTTTTTAAAAAAACTTTTTTTTATTTTTTTAAACACAGGGGAATATTGGGGAAATAACTATGCCCTTAGAAGCACAGAGCACAGGACACAGCACCACTGGACTGAACAGGACACAGCACAGGACCCAGCAGCACCACTGACCTCAGAAGGACAGAGCACAGCACACAGCACCACTGGACTGATACTGCAGAACACAGCACAGCACAGCACAGCACAGCACAGCACAGCACAGAACTAAACAGCACAGCACGAGATCTACCAGGACAGAGGACCACCTAACACACCCTCCCTCTACCCTGATCAATGCCCGAGTGAAGATGGCGGCGACTAGCGGGGAATTTATAGGATCCGAGTATCGCGAGATCCGACAACGGGATTATGAGTCAGAGCCTCAGTTTCACATTTGAATTTGGCGCCAATACCCGGATCTGTCTCGGATCCGACTCGGATCCGCAACGTTCGGGTGGGCTCGGATTTCATAAATCCGAGTGCGCTCATCCCTAATAATTATGTATTGAACTGCTAAATTTTACATCTGCTAAAATAAATTACTTTGTGCTTTGGAAACACAATACAATCGCTTGGTCAATGCTTATTTGAAAACGATAGAATTACTTTAATAGTACAGTCAATGCAGGCTGATTTTTTTCTATTTAACTACAAGTGTAGGGTGTAATATACACCCAAAGACGATGGCTGCATTGACAATAGGCATAGATGGAGAGGAAGACAATCAGGTTTGTGTGCAGGATTAAGGACGGCCTAACAGGGATTAAACTGTTTTTTTCATAATTTATTAGCTTTAGAATTACCTCACTTATCCAAGAAACTGGTGAAGCACTAAATTAGGTTATTTTAGACCAAAAAAATTGTATTTTTTACAAAAATAGCAAAACAAAACCCAAACAAAACCAAAAGCAAAACACGCAAGGGCGGTTTTGCCAAAACCAAAACCAAAACACGAAGGTAGTCCAGATCCAAAACCAAAACACGGGGGTAAGTGAACATCTCTACTATTAGCCCACTCAGCCAACAGCTCTTTTAACTCAAAACTCAGAACTTTTTCTATGTCTATCACCAACGTACTGCATACTTCCTAATACAAAAGCTTGCAAATAAGAGGAAGAATAAGCCACACTCACCAACTTTGGTGTGAAGCACAAACAGTGGCTGCTTAAGTTCCTCCAACCAATCAGGACAGGCAGGAGGTATGCAACAGCAGCAATTATGGAAGTGTGAACTCCAACTCTGCTGTGTAATTATACAAATATTAGTATTGGGCGAGGGATCCGGGATCACTCAATTTCTGGATCCACACCCCTGGAGCTTTTCACCATGACCTCCCACTGGGTTCTCCTGGAGGGTCCTACAAAATGTCACAAGTTTGAGTCAAGTTTGTCTCATGCATGTATAAGTGCTTGAGGCTAATCTTGAGCAATGCAAGGGTCATTTCTGGGCAACAGGACCACAACCCTTCCCAAGTACATGACTGCCATTTGTTGGTTCCTAACTTTAGGAATAGGCTCCAAGATTTTGAAGACATTTGTTGATACTTGTTCATACTTTAAGATTCTTTCCTGGTATCTATTTACTAAATTAAACTTGAACCTGTAAGCTGTTGCATGAGCACATGATTCAGCTCCAGTAAACTTAATATATAACAAGGCTAACAAGGCTTAATATATAACAAGGCTGGCCCTGTGAGGCACTAAGGAAACCTCATATGGTTTAGAGAATAAGCTACCGATCTTTTTAATGAAGCAATTAGTCACCTTTGCAGTGGAAAATTAGGTGTAGTCAGAGCTGGTGCTTCCAGTATAGACCTGAGGGGGGCAAGGTGGGAGAGGGGGAGAAGGTTACAGTGAGGCGAAGGTTACAGTTAGTAAAGGCGGGAAATCATGAGTGCATGAATAAGGGTTTTGGTGGCATCCTGAGATAGGAAGGGCTGGATGCGGGTAATATTGCAGAGTTGGAGGCAACAGGATTGGGCGAGAGATTGAATGTGGGGGACAAAGGAGAAGGGAAAGTCAAGGGTGACGCCCAGGCAACGGAGTTGGGGAACAGATGAGATGATCGTATTATTAACTGTGCTAGACAGATGAAGATGGGAAGAAGATTTAGAAGGAGGGAATACAATGAGCTCAGTTTTGGTGATGTTAATTTTGAGAAAACGTGAAGACATCCAAGAGGAGATTGTTACGGCAACCAGTGCGGTATAATCTTATAGAACTGGTAGAAGAGGTCTTCACCTGTAGCAGTCGCCTTTCCCATAGAGACTGGTTATGCTCACAGGTACTCAGATGCCCCCAGGTCTTAAACTCAAAGTATAAGTTTATACTTACACGGCTGCGCACAGGTACAGGAGGTAACACACGGAACGAAGGCAGACCAGCGATTTGCAGACTGGACAGAGCACTGGAGGAGATGTCAAGTACCAGCAGGGTGAGGGTCACAGGCAACGGTTCAGAATCCAGGTTCAAGCAATGGATCAGGATCACAGGCAATGGTTCAGAGTCCGGGTACAGGCAATGGATCAGGATCACAGGCAATGGATCAGAGTCCGGGTACAGGCAATAGGTCAAGTTCACAGTCAATGGTTCAGAATCCGGGGACAGGCAAAAGGTCATACACAGGCAATCAGTCCAAACGTTAAACACCAAACAATAGCTCAGGCAGCAGGACTGGAAACAGAACGCTATAACCGGCAGGGAGGCTAAGCCCTCCCTGCCTAATATACTGCAACTAGCCAATCAAGACTTAGCCCTGTAATCATACACAGGCCAGGGTAATGGGTGATAATGAGTCTAAATTAATCAGCCCGCAGGCTGTACACTAGCGCACGCGCCCGGCTGCTCTGTGTTGCCGGGGCGTGCTAATGCTGACTTCGGCGTCCGGCCATTGCCCTGGCAACGGTTGGGGCCGTGGATCCGGATGTGATGTCATAGCGATGGCCGGGACGCCGGGAACCAGGGGCAGTGAGTCGCGGTGGTGCCCGCGGCTGCCGCGGCTCATG
Organism: Mixophyes fleayi; assembly: GCF_038048845.1. Lineage (NCBI taxonomy): Eukaryota > Metazoa > Chordata > Amphibia > Anura > Limnodynastidae > Mixophyes > Mixophyes fleayi. Next base: position 240,023,797 of record NC_134404.1, on the reverse strand, counting down.
AAAGAGATGGCGGAAAGGCAGTCAGATACAGGAGAGAGGAGCAGGGGGAGAAAAATCAGGAGAAGAGATGTAGAGTTGAATATCATCAGCGTAGAGGTGATATTGGAGACCAACAGGGGTGATGAGATCACCCAGAGAGGTAGCGAAGAGTGAAAAGAGTAGAGGTCCAAGAACCAAGCCCTGAGGGAAGGTAGAGGAGAGGGGTCACCCAGAAATGGATACAGAGAAGGAGCGGTTGGCGAGATAAGAGGTGAACCAAGCGAGGACAGTGCCAGAGAGGCCGAGAAAAAGAACGGTCTGCAGCAAGAGGGGAAGGTCGAAGGCAGGAGGATGAGCAGGGAGAAGTGGCTCTTAGATTTAGCTGAGATGACGTCATTAGTAACTTTGGCCAGGGTGGTTTCAGTGGAGTGGAGGGGGCTGAAGCCAGATTGGAGAGGGTCATGGAGGGAGTTGTCCAAGAGATTCTTAGTGAGGCGGTTGCAGACTATACTCTCGAGTAGTTCGTGAGATTTCTTCCAGAGGCGCTCAGCAGCATGAGTGCACTTCTGAATAAAACGGGTGAATTTAAAGTGCTACGGTTGAGGTAGCAAGTGGCGACGACTGACAGAAGAGGCGGGGGCAACAGCGTCCATGGCAGTGGTGAGAGTGTTTGTAGAGCGAAATTGCCTGGTCAGGGCATGCCAGGGTGGGAAGAGGGAGAAGAGCGTTACAAGAGAGGAGGAGAATGAAGAGATCAAGATCGTCAAGATTGCACCTAGTAAGTATAGTTTTAGGGGAAGGGGGAGGAGGACAGAGTGAAGGAAAGGAGGTGGTGGTCAGAGAAATGTAAGGGAGAGTTAGCTAAATCAGAGAGATCACATAGTTGGGAGAAATCGAGGTCAAAGAGTGACCAAGACCAAGTGGGTGGGGGAAGAGGTCCACTGAGTAAGACCAAAGGCGGAAGAAAACGCGAGAAGTTTATTGGAGGCAGGGTCAGTGGGGATGTCAAAAGGGGTGTTCAAATCTCCTAGTATGATAGAGGGGAGGTCAGATGAGAGGTAGTGGGGTAGCCATGTTGCAAATTTGTCAAGAAAGACAGAAGTGAGGCTAGGGGGACTGTAGATAACAGAGACACGGAGGTGGATGGGGTAAAAGAGATGGAAGGAATAGATTTCAAATGAGGAGAAGAAGAGGGAAGGCACCATGGGAAGAACCCGAAGTTAGGGTATAGGAGTAGGCCCACATTAGCTTCTAGGTCATCCGGTCTGGTGGAGTGGGTGAAGGAAAGGCCCCTATGGAAGAGAGCGGCAGGAGAGTCAGTATCAGAAGAAGAGAGCCAGGTTTTAGAGATAGCAAGAAGGTTAAGGGAGTTGGAGATAATAAGGTCATGGATAGAGGGCAGTTTATTGGATCTGGCGTTCCAGAGGGCACAGAAGAAAGGAATGGAAGAACGTGGGGAAATGTTGATAGGATTAGCAGGGTTGCTGGAGCATGGATGAGGGTAGGATTTGTGGCGGATTTGGGGCGGGGGAATGGGCTGGGGGAGAGGATCGGTATAGGACATGAACGAGGGGGCATAATGGCAGACTTGAAGAGAGGAGCGTGGAGGGGAGGAAGTGAGAAAGGGACAGAGGGAACAGAAAGAATGTGGAAGCAACTAGTGGTGAATCACACTATAATGAACAATATAGTACTAAAAACAATAAAATGGAGTCAGGTGCAGGCATAAACAATAGCGGTGCTAACTAAAGGAAACAAGAAAGAGTGAGGAGAGCAACTGGTAGTGAATCACCCTATAATGAGCAATGAAGTATAAAAGACAATAAAGTGCAGTAAAATGTAGGCAAAACAATAGGCAGTGCTATAAAAGTAAATATCTAATCAGAGAAGAAGAGTAAAAGAAGAGTACATAACAACAAATAGTGAGAGACTTCAGGTATAGGGAGTCCGGAGGGAAAGTGTCCACAAGAGTCATCAGGTAAAGGTGAGTTCGGAAGGAAGTGACCATAGGAGTCCAAGTACAGGTGAGTCCAGGGGTACGTGACCGCAGGAGCGCAGGTGACTCCAGGAGACCAAGTGGGACCAGCTGGGAGAAGTCAGGTGAGTTCAGGACACCAGGGAATGGTGAGAGAGCAAGGTCCAGCGGAAATCAGAACATGACGATATCAGACATCAGCGTCCATGAGCAGGTATCCGGCAACAGTCATCAGGAAGGGATCCGGAGTCTGCAGAGCCGGTAGTAGGAACAGGTGAGACCGGAGAGTAAGGCCCAAGCCACGGCCTGAGGTAGAGGCAGCAGCTGGGGATCAGGTCAGCAGGAGGATGCACCCAGAGGAGTGGCTGAACACAAATGCCATCAGCAGCAAATAGCAGCAGCAGAGACAGGCATCTCCATAGGTGAAATGAGGGGCCCAGAAGGAGTTCCAAGCTGGGCTCCAACCGAGAGCAGTAAGGACAGGTCTGTTCAGAAGCTGGAAGAGGAGCAATTTTCCACCCATAAAGGAGCTCATGAAGTAACAATGGTGCCTAGAGCATCACTCTGGGGGATTCCATATAGCTACTCACAGAATGTGTTTCGGGTGTCAGCGGCTGCATGGGTATTGCTGCCTTGTTCATTGTTCTGTGAGAGTGTTGAAGTAAGGGGGATTGTGTAAGGTCGGAGGCAGCTTTGTAAGCGGGGAAAGTTCAATTGTGTGTCCAGCCAAGGCACCCAATAAAGTTCCGGCTTTGCTACATTCAGCTGCAGTCGGAAGGCAGCCCAGAGAGCTAAGAATCAGGCAGGGGAGGTACTGTGATGGTAGCACAGCTTAGAATTGCTGTAAAAAGGAGCAGCTCTGTCCGGCTGGACTAAGAAACTTGGAATGTAAGGTAATTAAACATTTCCTGATTTCTTTTAGTAAACTGCTTTTTAGGCTATTATTTAACTAAAGAAAGTCATGGGAGTTGACTTTAGTTCAAGTCATATTTATGGAGTTTGTGACATTAGTGTAATGAACTATTTACGTGACATATCTTGTGGAAATGGCACTCCATTAAATACAGTGGTTAATTACACATCTGAACTGTGAGTTAAAAACACAGCACAAAGCATTTGTAATGTGCAAAACGGTAGCATCTTCAAGCACTCTTGTCTCTTACAACGCATTTAAACATCTCTGGTAGAGAAGCGAAATATTGTTTTTGCACTATTGCTCTATATCTGGTATGCAATTGTGACTAGATGACTATGGAAAAGGACCTCCCCAGTCTGTCCAGGAATTCTGTACGCCAACGCAAAACCTGGGGCAAGGGTACAAAGCCTGGTAGAAAACCTAGCAAACACTGCTTGTACTCTCCTATGTGTTACTGTTCCTAAACACATCCATCATAAAATATAAAAAGATTGCAATGCAGAATAACAACACCATGACACCCACAGGTGCCTGTGTCCCCCTACCCATGTGTGCCTGTGTTCTCCTGCCCATGTGTCCCTGGGCCCCCCCTTTGAATGTGTGCACCTCTGTCTAGACAATAGGGGGACCCCTGTCTGAATTGCTATGGGCTCCCCAAAGCGTTAAGCCAGCTCTGATGGTGCCTATTTAATGTAGACCAGCAGAACAGCAGCAGCAGTTGAGCCACTAGCTTTGTGACAGCCTGACAGGCAGTATACATTAATTTTTAGGAAAGATAGTAAGTTATTAGAAAATAACCCTAAACAATAACCTATACATGTCCATTTATACGTATCAGAAATACAGAAATGATCTTCTAGAAGGATGTTATACTTGCAATAAGTTCACACTTATAAAATAACCTTTATTATATTTCCACAAAAGAAACACGTTAAATTTAAAAATATTAAAGATTAAATAATACTATTGATTAAAATCAGGTTTAGGATATATTGCTTTTCTACCTCACGTGTAATATTCTTGCATTATATCTCAATAATAGTGTGGAAATTATATGTCACTTATTTACTTAATTATACCATATAATATATGTTCTTTTTTTAATCATTGTAAAATTATGAATTATGCACTATGGAAATGTGAATTTTTTTTTACTTTTAAAGTAAATCAATTGCATTTTAAATTCCCCTTAATCCGACTTGAAGCTTCCAGTTCTCTTCTTGATGAGTTTGAGTATGAGCCCAGGGTATTGGGGGGAGGGGGTAGTCTGAAGCTTTGCCTAGGGTGCCCAGAAACTGTGTGTGTGTCTCTACTATGATTTCTTTCCAGGTATCAATTTTGTCTGTACACTTAGAGTAACTGTAGGAGTGGTTGGGTTGGCAGTTGGCGAATACCAGGGGGCGCTGCGATATGCAAGTACGTTGTTAGAACATTGATCTCTATGTTACGTCGTCATCAGATCCTAGAGACTGGCGGAAGTGCCGCGTCAACTAAGAAGTATCGGGTAAAGATGCAGCTGCCACAGAGTCCTAGTGTTCTTTGTTTCGATAAAGACGAGTTCATGAAGGTTCGGTGGTGCTTTTCAACTCTTTGTTTTATACTTGCATGAAGTCACGATCACGCTTTAATTATCAGTAAAAGTAATCTATTGTTATACCTTGCATTTATTGTTTATATTAATGATAAACTGTTACTGTCCATTTGCTGTGGAATTACATATCCCCGAATGTCCTGACAGTATCTGCATGCTGGGGCTTGTAGTTCCATAAGTACGGTACAGCTGCAGTTTAACTATCACTGATATATTGGTGTATTGGGCATTTGAATGGTTCAGAAAATGTTATATGAAGCATGTCTTTTAAGTAACTATGTTTTGATATTTTATGATATATGTCACATACAGTCAGATACAGTTTACAGAATACATGCAAAAAGAGACTGAAAAATGTGAAAAAAAAAAGCTAAAAAAAAAACCCTGTCCTTTCAAATGTTTAATTTGTGCTAAATTATTCAGATTAGGTGTATAAAAAACATGATGGCGCTAATGTTGTTACAGCTTAAAGAAAATTATAAATCTAAAGAAAATAAATAGCTATGAACAGGTGAATGAGAATGTGCAAATACTACACAAATAGTGTCACAGATAAAATATAGCATAAACATGCAGATAGACAATCAATTGAAGTATTGTCTCAATATTAGTAGTAAAGCAATCGTGGTATTCACATTAATAATTTGCAAATATCCCTTTACTTTGTAGTGCAATAAAGTTTCTTGAGATGCCAATGTACTAGCATCCAGAATATAACTTTTAATTGCTAATTAAGAATACTGTATTCCCAACAGTGCAACTTAAACAGTTAGAAGATCCCCATAATAACGCATCCGTAATTAGTAATATATCAGAACTATCTTTGCAATAAGAGAGCACTCTAAATAAAAAGCACTGTTACTAGTCCGGTCATTCACATATTATAGGGCTTAATAGAAATAACAAAATATTAGCAGTGATGCATCTAGTATATTAGACCATTCATTATCCAAAGAATTAAGACATTCAGATGTAGATCATAATCTCTCTTTTTCATTCCTGGGCTTTACTAATAAATTATTGTAACTCTTCAGTGAACCTTTACCAACCTTTTGTATAAGTATGTTATTTTTATAACGTTAAAAGTCATGATACGTTTCATCTCTGCAACTTAATGAGAGGCTAAAGGCCTTAGTTATTCAAATTAGGCAATGAATGAAATGCCTCAGCTTGGCAGGTATGATTATGCACTAAAATAAAATCTTGATTGCCTCTTTTACATGGGTATCTTGAAATAAATCATGTTTACTGTTAGATGTTTGAAGTCTGCCCTCCAATGCTGTATGCACCTTGATTTTGGGAGCAGTGCAAAAATGGGATTTCAGTTTACAGAGTGATATTATTTAAATGGAATAAAGGGGTGAAGAGAAAGCATTTTCAGTGACATATCTAGCTATGAATGGCCATCCCACTCTGAAAAGGACTTGAATTTTGCATCGGTCAGAGCTGTCAGAAATCGGATCTCACACTATAATTTTAATGGAACCTGTTTTATGCCTGCATGTTGCTTTTCAGAGAAGTGCATTTCCAAATGCACACCCAGGTAATGTAACAACACACTTCACATACAGAATTCCCACCTGTAACACAATCCAGGGCCCTGGTACAACAATTTCATGGGGCCCCCTTATAGTTGAGAATGGAAAAAAAAAGTTTGCGCCGCTGAGTGTTAGTGGGTGTGTTCATACAGTTGGGGGCGTGGCTTTGCATCATTGGGCGTAGCTACCAGATGAGAAGTGCTAGGCCACCCTACTACAGGAAAAAATCATGCATTGTTGTGTGCACCATTGAACAGTCATCAAAAATTGGGATTGGCCTACTAGAATCACAACATTTCACAGACTCTCCTGCTCTCTCCTACCTGTTCTTGTCACTTTCACCTCCTGTGGCTGCAGGTTTCTTTAGTTGCGGCTTGTCTGGATCCTGGAATGTTGGGGGCACTATTTTAAAAAAAAAATAAAAAGGGTACACTTAGAAAATTCCAACCAGCCCCGGCATTAAATCAATAGCACCTACGATTAATAATTAGGCCTTCCTCCAGCCCCAACATTAAAATAATAGTATTCACATTTAATAAATAAACCTATTTCCCTCCCTCCAAACAGCCCCAGCAATAAATTAATAGTATTTATATTTCAGAAATATACCTATTTCCCGCCATTAAATAATCCATAGTCTCATTTAATAAAGAGACATCATTCTCCCCAAACTCACCCCTATTAAATTGCCCCACCATCACCCCACAAACAAAATTGCACCCATTAATTAGCCACCACCTACCTCACACTACATTGCCACAAGCCCCCTGTGCCATTACACACACATTACTCTGCCCCTTCATCACCACGTTGTGCCCCCTTATGATCACACTGCGCCCTCCATGCTGCTTTTCCCCCTTCACCTGGCCCTCCTTCATCACACTGTGCCATACTGCTCCCCCCTCTCCATCATCTCTGTGCCATACTGCTCCCCCCTCTCCTTCATCACTGTGCCATCCTGCTCCCCCCTCTACTTCATCACTGTGCCATTCTGCTCCCCCCTCTCCTTCATCACTGTGCCATCCTGCTTCTCCCCTTCATCACTGTGCTATACTGCTCCTCCCCTTCATCACTGTGCTATACTGCTCCTCCCCTTCATCACTGTGCTATACTGCTCCTCCCCTTCATCACTGTTCCATACTGCTCCTCCCCTTCATCACTGTGCCATACTGCTCCTCCCCTTCATCACTGTGCTATACTGCTCCTCCCCTTCATCACTGTGCCATACTGCTCCTCCCCTTCATCACTGTGCCATACTGCTCCTCCCCTTCATCGCTGTGCCATACTGCTCCTCCCCTCCATCGCTGTGCCATACTGCTCCTCCCCTCCATCACTGTGCCATACTGCTCCTCCCCTCCATCGCTGTGCCATACTGCTCCTCCCCTTCATCGCTGTGCCATACTGCTCCTCCCCTTCATCACTGTGCCATACTGCTCCTCCCCTTCATCACTGTGCCATACTGCTCCTCCCCTTCATCACTGTGCCATACTGCTCCTCCCCTTCATCACTGTGCCATACTGCTCCTCCCCTTCATCACTGTGCCATACTGCTCCTCCCCTTCATCACTGTGCCATACTGCTCCTCCCCTTCATCACTGTACCATACTGCTCCTCCCCTTCATCACTGTACCATACTGCTCCTCCCCTTCATCACTGTGCCGTACTGCTCCTCCCCTTCATCACTGTGCCGTACTGCTCCTCCCCTTCATCACTGTGCCGTACTGCTCCTCCCCTTCATCACTGTGCCGTACTGCTCCTCCCCTTCATCACTGTGCCGTACTGCTCCTCCCCTTCATCACTGTGCCGTACTGCTCCTCCCCTTCATCACTGTGCCGTACTGCTCCTCCCCATCATCACTGTGCCGTGCTGCTCCCCCTTTCCTTCATCACTGTGCCGTGCTGCTCTCCCCCCTCTCCTTCATCACTGTGTCGTGCTGCTTCCCCCCCACTCCTTCATCACTGTGCCGTGCTGCTTCTCCCCCTCTCCTTCATCACTGTGCCGTGCTGCTTCTCCCCCTCTCCTTCATCACTGTGCCGTGCTGCTTCTCCCCCTCTCCTTCATCACTGTGCCGTGCTGCTTCCCCCCTCTCCTTCATCACTGCGCCGTGCTGCTTCCCCCCCCTCTCCTTCATCACTGTGCCGTGCTGCTTCCCCCCCCTCTCCTTCATCACTGTGCCGTGCTGCTCTCCCCCCTCTCTTTCATCACTGTGCCGTGCTGCTTCACCCCTCTCCTTCATCACTGTGCCGTGCTGCTTCCCCCCCTCTCCTTCATCACTCGGTGCCTTTCTGCTTCCCCCCCCTCTCCTTCATCACTCGGTGCCTTTCTGCTTCCCCCCCCTCTCCTTCATCACTCTGTGCCTTTCTGCTTCCCCCCCTCTCCTTCATCACTCGGTGCCTTTCTGCTGCCCCCCCCTTTTTTCCTCACTCTGTGCCTCCCCCCCTTTTTTCCTCACACTGTGCCTTTCTGCCCCCCCTTTTTCCTCACACTGTGCCTTTCTGCCCCCCCTTTTTCCTCACACTGTGCCTTTCTGCCCCCCCTTTTTCCTCACACTGTGCCTTTCTGCCCCCCCTTTTTCCTCACACTGTGCCTTTTTCCCCCCTTTTTCCTCACACTGTGCCTTCCCCCCCCCCTTTTTTCTCACACTGTGCCTTTCCCCCCCCTTTTTTCCTCACACTATGCCTTTCGCCCCCCCCCCCTTTTTTCCTCACACTGTGCTTTTCTACTTTCCTCCCTTTGCCTCTGTTCTTTTACTTACAATTGTGTTCTCTCTGCGCCACTCCTCACTGAATGTCGGCTGTGATTTGATGATGTCACGCCCGACATTCAGTATGACCAGAGCAGAGAGGAAGGAGGAGGGACGCCGGCACCACAATCACGTGATTATATTTTTGTTTTTTTTTAACTACCTGCTCCCCCAACCAACAAAGGGACGGAGCACCCGGCCTCGCAAAAAAAAGCCAAAAAGAATAATTTGATTTAAAAAATATAATAAAAAAAAAACCTGTGGGCAGTAGGGGCCGGGCCCCCTGGCATGTCCGGGGCTGGGTCATTATATTTGCTAGCTTTCAGAGCACAGAGGCCCCTTCATCAGGCAAGTATTTTTTTTTTTTTGTAAACCTGCCTGATGAAGGGGCCTCTGTGCTCTGAAAGCTAGCAAATATAATCATCAGTTTTTTTGGTTAGCCGATAAAGGTATCACTCCTATAATACTTGTGTGTGTGTGTGTGTGTATATATATAATTTTATATATATATATATATATATATATATATATATATATATATATAATCAATCATCTTAACACATGTTATATAAACTATGGTGCAGGAAGTTGCTAATTAAACCACACTCACTTTCTCCATGACAACCTTACTATATCTCCCACATTCTCCTTCATTATCCTTTACTCTGATCATATGACTTACTCTTTCTTCATTCCACCTCCATTTACATCTCCATCCTTGGTTGAGTTATGCACTAAGTATTAAGAGCGGGAAGTCTATTTCCCATATGTCCTGTCTTTTGTGTCCAAAAAAAAGTGGCTTGAGATATTTTGGTCTCTATTGCCCTGATGAACATATATATATTTATATGATTTTTTTTCTATCTTAACCTTTTCAGTATTTAATCAATGCTTTTATTCACGGACTACAATTTACATGTACTCATTTCTCTTGGAAAGGACTCGTTTGATGTCGACCACTTTGTCTCAGAGTGCAGGAAACATGTGCAGCTGGAAGACCTTAGAGATGATCTAGAGATTTACTACAGACTCCTCAAGACTGCTATGGTTGAGCTCATCAACAAGGACTATGCAGACTTTGTAAACCTGTCCACTAACTTGGTATGCTTATCTTGTATTTAGACTATTTTTAATATATATCATATACTACAATGCTTAAAATGTTTGCAATATTTATTTTTTCATGTGTGGCCATTAAATAGTAGAAAGTCAACATTTAAATAGACCTGTTGATTTAAAATGATTTATAAAAACATTGAATAAAGAAATAGGCAGAGTAATCCAGGTAGACTGCATATTTCAACAGCGCTTGGTCTGTTACAGGCCACTACAATGGGAAATTGTTTGGGGTTTTTTTTCTTGCGTGCTTTTCAAAGTAAGATAACATATTGTAATATTTTATATGTTGTTAAGGTTTGTTGTTTTTGTGTTTTTTTTAATATTTGTGCATGCTGGTCCAATGTGATTCCACTAGAGCCTTGCACAGCAATCCGTACTGGTACACCCAGAGCAGTTCATGTTTGATTTTTCCTTCATGGGAACTGGTAGAACAATTACAGTAGGTATTTAAATAGATTGACCCTGCATAATTAAGGGTATCTTCAAAACATTACCTGTGTGATAATTTGGTTGTTTAGCCCAATTGACCTCAGCATTTTGGCCAGAGGCATGACAGGCCAGATTGTGCAGAACTGGTATTTGAAGATCAGACCTAATGCATTATGATTGGGCAGCTATGACAGTACACACTTGTGCCCAATCAAATTTATTTAATTTTTATTTATCTGATAAAGACCAAACGGATGAGATTTCATAGCTGCATCCCTTCCCTGTGATTATCAATCTTTGCACTCTACTGTCATGTTCCTTTTCTAAGTAATTTTATTCTAGCCATGACTGGCACTAGAAGGTGGTAAAGCTACACGTATATGCTACAAAACTTACTATTTTATTGCTACAGAGTGTCTGTTATATTTTAATATTTTGTCTTATATGTTGAATATAGATGTTTTTACAGAGAGATTATTGGAGCTTGGTTAGAATTCACTGAAAAATGTGGGACAGATGTGCCCATTCATTCTGTAGAGCATTTATAAGGTCAGACACTGATGTTGGACGAGAACGCCTGACTCGCAATCTCAGTTCTAGTATATCCGAAAGGTGTTCGATGGGGTTCATGTCAGGGCTCTGTGCAGGCTAGTCAAGTTCTTCACACTGAACTCATCAAACCGTGTCTTTGTAGATTTTGCTTTGTGTACTGGGGCACAATCATGTTGGAATAGAAAGGGCGTTCCCCAAACTGTTGCCACAGAGTTGGAAGCATAGCTTTGTCTAAAATGACTTGGTATGCAGAAGCATTAAGATGCCCTTCACTGGAGATAAGGGGCCTAGCCCAAACCTTGAAAAACAGCCCCATACCATTATCCCTATTTAACAGTTGGCATAATGCAGTCAGGCAGGTAACGTACTCCCGGCATCCGCCAAACCCAGACTCGCCCATCTGACTTCCAAACGGAAAAGTGTGATTCATCACTCCACAGAACACATTTCCACTGCTCCACAGTCCAGTGTTGGTGTGCTTTACATCACTCTATCCGAGGTTTGGCATTGATCTTTGTGAAGTGAGGCTTGCTCGGCCATGGAAACCCATTCCAATAAGCTCCTGCCAAACAGTTTTTGTGCTTACATTAATGCCAGTGGAAGTTCAGAACTCTACAGCTATGGAATCAGCAGAGCGTTGGCAACTTTTACGCACCATGCGCCTTAGCAGTCATTGACCCAGCACTGTGATGTTACATGGTCTTCCGCTTCGTGGCTGAGTTGCTGTTGTTCCTAAACGCTTCCACTTTCTAATAATATCACAGTTGACCGTGGAATATCCAGTATGGATGAAATTTCACGAACCGTCTTATTGTAAAGGTGGCATCCTATCACAGTACATCGCTTGAAGTCACTGAGCTCTTCAGCATGACCCATTTTGTATGTTTGCAAATGGAGACTGCATGGCTAGGTGCTTGATTTTAAACCCCTCTGGCAATGGGTCTGATTGAAACTCCTCAATTCAATAATTACAATGTGTGGCCAAATACTTTTGTCTATATAATGTATCTAGGTTGGAGTGTGCCATCTTTCCCAAAGTGTATTCTTCTCACTTCGTATCTTAAACTAGTAATTTAGTGATTTTAATTCTGAAACTTAGTGGTGCTGCTTATTTTGTATTTTTTGTTATTAACGGTTTTCTACTTAAGCCTTGGAAACATTGTTTTGATTAAATACATTTAATCTAGCATATTCTCTGTGATTCATTGTGATCTTGCGTAGCTTATGCTACAGGTGTATGTGATTTAATTGTGAAACATTAATTAATTAAAGTGGTTTTGGTGAACACAAGGACTCCATAGTAAATCATTTGTTGAGCAGAAAAACTGTATTCATTAGTAAGTGACTAAGGTGACTCCGGTCACAGCCAGCTGTTTCAGATTGCTGTATCTAAAGGCAATATGGACGTTCGTGACAGGAACCCTTACCAAGTAATATGTCTACTGAAATATGGCAGCCTTTATTTGAACCAATTAAAAGCAAAAGACAGCACAAGTGGTTTGATCAATTAACATATATCAGTTAGGGGATAAATGTTTAATTATTCCCAAAATTAAAAAAGACCAAAATTAATTGGTAGATGTGACAGTATGGATCACCTATGCCACCCTGTCTGTTGTTGCAGGGAACCGTCTGGGCTTACTTTGCCACCGTCCTCTTTTGTTATTCCGAATACGCCCCTCCTGCCGCAGTGGGAGGACACAGTTACAGCCTCTGGATACCGGGTAGCGTAGTCCACCACGGTGAGGATGTATCTCTTGCCCGATCTACTGGGCACAGGCAGGGGACCTACTATGTCCACAGCCACTCGCTGAAAAGGTTCCCCAAGTATTGGCAAGGACCTTAGGGGAGCAGGCGCTTCAGTGTTCGGTCTCTGCCCTGGTGTCCAGGCATAGGGATTTGATGGGCAACTGACATTAGTTCACACGAAAGCCCCGTGGTACCACCAGTTGAACTTGTTCCTGGACTGGTCTATCCCCATCTACCTTCCTAGCTACACGGTACAACAACCCTTTACGCCAGGTCACACTCCCCACCTCCATCACTGGAAGGCTGCAGCTAGCCTGGCACCTCATGCCTTCCAGTGAGGGATAAGAGAGCTGCGCTGCCCTGAACTCTTCCCTGCGGCTCTCACTATCATCTAAGTCAGGATATGCTGCAGGGGGTTCTATGTTGGGGTGACTAGGGTTAGTCAAAGTGGGGTCAGTCAAAGGGGGGTCACTGTGGTCAGTTGTACTCACCGCTGGAGCTGGCATACTGCTAGGGACAGGAACATCACCGGACACCCCCACAAAATCAGGTTGGCAAGAGACAACATCATCTGCTTTGCTAGGGGACGAAGTCTTTCCAGAGGCAAAGGGCTGGCTGTTTCCTGAAGAAATAGCAGATGTGGTCTTTTTCTCTGGGCTGAGTTGTGCAGGTGTAGATCCTGAAGACTTTAGCTTTGCAGCTTGGCTCCGGGTAATGGAGTTGAGAAATGCAGCCACAATACCCACAACATCGTTGCCCAAAATCACATCAGTTGGGAGGCCATTCATAACAGCAACATCTCGCAACTCCTGGCCATCTCCCCAGTCCAGATACACCCTTGCTACAGGCACTTCTTTTTCCAGTCCATCTATGACAGTAACTTTGGCAGTGCGATCCTGCAATACTGCAGCAGGATCAATAAGACGGGGACTCACAACAGTAATTGAGGCTCCTGAGTCTTTCAGTTCTTCATCCTGCAGGGGTCCCACTTGGACCGGATGCAGGTTTCTCCACATGTTTTTGGGGGTCTTTTGGACATACAGGTGACTCTCTCCGCTGAGTCAACTTCAGACACGCCACACTCCATTGGGCTAGCAGGGGTGGAAACAGTCTCTAATGGCTCACCTTCGCCAGTTAAGCAAGTTAGCCGGGACCCAGGACTCGGATTAGGGGCACTAGTCTGGGGTGCTGGGGCTGTGGGACAGTCCATCCTTAAATGACCGATTTTCCCGCAGTGGTAGCACTTTCTCTCCAGCCTGGGCTCCGGTGGTCTCTGATAACTCCCAGGGACAGGACGGGGCGGTGGCTGGCGAATGGTACCCGAGGGGCTAGGTACTTGCTTTTGGGGTTGAGTAGTAGAGGGGTGTCCCCCTGTTTGTACAGTCCTTTGGGGTTGGCTGTTAGCCTGGCGCTTCTGCCAGTGTGGCCTCACTGCCACATACTGATCCGCCAGCTTTGTGGTTGCTTCCAGGGTGTCTGGCTTCCGGTCCAGCACCCATTCTGTCACCTCCGGTGCGCACCGTCGGTGCAACTGCTCTTAGCAAATCAAGTCTATTACCTCATCCATGGTCTGGGCACCTACGCAGCGCACCTACTTCCTGGCAGACTCCCGCAGCAGGTTGGTAAACTCCTCATGAGTGGCGTGGAAGTCCTTTGTAAAGTTCCGGAACTTGAGACGATATGTCTCTGGGGTAATAGTGTACCGTTTAAGGAGTGCCCTTTTTACTATAACATAATCCGCACATACTCTGTGGCCACCCAACGGTAGGCCTCCTCTGCACGTCCTTGCAGTATGGGCACCAGATGTTTAACCCATTCCTCTCTGGGTACAGCGTGTAATCTGCAGGTCCTTTCAAATACCTGCAGGTGCTCATCAATATTCCCAACACAGATCTCAAATTTATGGCAAGGTAAAGATAACAGCCCTGATCCTCTATGGGGCTCCTCCCCTCTAGGCTGCATGGCTGATGCCCTTCCCTCTTGGCGCCATGCCTCGGTGACCTGTGCCCGCTCAGCTGCAGATGTGTTGTCTCCTAAGGCTGACCGCTGGATCTTTAGTCCGGCAGCCCTGCGCTCATCATTGGATAGAGGGGCTGGTTGTGCGGGTGAAGTCTGCTGGGTAGAGGTCTCTGCAGGCTGTTGAGCAGGGATCTCTGCTGTCTGGGCGTCTGGGGTACCATGCTGTCGGTGCCATTCCCTCAGCGCCTCTCTCATCTCCGTCCTGTTTGGCTAATGGCTGATGTCAATGCCCTTGGCACTGCACAGAGTCTCAAGATCTGCCGTGGACACGTTTGTGTAGTTATACATCCTGTGCGTTCTCCTAGCTGCAGTTATTCCGCTCCTGAATAACTCGGCTCTCCAGATTGGTTCACGAAAAGCCGCCTGTGGTTATCCCACTGCTTGCCACCAGAAATCTGTGACAGGATGGACCGCCTATGCCACCCTGTCTGTTGTTGCTGGGAACCGACTGGTCTTACTCTGCCACCGCCCCCTTTCGTTATTCTGAATATGCCCCTCCTTCCGCAGTGGGAGGGGCCTGCCGCCACCACTGAGCTCCTTCTGGGTAATTGACGCTGCTATCGTACCTCGTTGCTGGTGTACCTGGGCTGGTACTCTCGACCTCTTACTATGGATCAGGGTTGCTATGGATGGATCCCCCTGGCCTATCACACTGACCAGGGCTTCATGGGTAGCAGGAAGAGAGGTGGTACTGGAGAGCTGGGTCCAACATCAGAATCAGCCAGAGAACGGATTAGAGTTTGGGTCTAATCTGTAGGTCACAGGATTTTCAGCATGGAAGATATTTTCAAGCCGGTCTATGAAGCAAGTGATGTTTGTTTGCTCAAACACTGGTTGAAGTTATCAGCGTTCAGATCAGATGAAATCAGAAAGATACATTTCAGTGTACAAGTCGGTGCATTTCATACAGATTTGGACACAGGCTAGTTTTAGAATCAGGATGTACCCTGCTTACCAAAACATAGATTTACATGCATTGCAAAGCTAACAATATTTACACTTGTCTGTGATGTCTTACAAATCCAGTGATGTCTTGCATCTTGTCTTTAGACACAAGAAATCTAGTAACGAGGTCTTAATTAACACTTCTTGCCTTCAAAAGGCCTCACATATCAAAAGATCCAATCAACACGCATTCTTTCTTTAGACAGTAGCAGGATACGCATTCCCAAGGACCGGTAGAACAAAGCATTTCCTTGCACCAAGATATGCAAACGGCTTTCAAAACAAAGACTTATAGTATCAGATATACATCAGAAATAAGGTATTTGCTTTTGAAAGGTTACAACAGAAAAAAACTAATTTTCTACCCTGGTCTCAGAAATAACGATTTCCTATCTCACAATATACACAATATCAAAATTAAGTGCACGTGCAATTATATAAATAAGCGCCCTGCGCTATTTCATTTAAATACATTTATACCAGAACTTATTCATCAGTGATCCAGTCACAGTAGACTAACCACCTATGCATGTATGAAGAAAGAAAGCAAAGACTTGGCATAAGGCAAGAAATTGTTTCCTGTGATATGGATCCAGAGACAATTTTCTTGACAAACAGGGCTTGATAAACTTAGGAATTCTGCAGACTCTTGCATTCCGTGGGACTGAAACAATTCTACCAACAATATTTTCACTGTTTTAAAAAAAAAATCCACCTCAACATGGGATTGGAAGCTTTTTGCAAACTACGATATAAATTGCTATATCCATTGCTTATTCCTATGGTAGAATATTACATAAAAGTTTAGTCACTGATAAATGTTTAGCCTCCATTATTTTCTTTCTCCGTAAGTGCTTCCTTCCTATGCTTAACAACTTGCAAAGTAAAATAATCTAATGTCCATATGACTGATGTTTAATTAAAAGGGGAATTAGCCTTTAACTACAGCATGTTCTTGCCATTGTCAGCTGAATGGTTAGGAGAGTGAAATCAAGGGTTTGGGGAGAAAGCAAGACTGTCCTATTCCAAGCTATTACAAATTTAAATGTGCTTTCAAACTTATTGTGACTGTGAGAATTCAGATTTATTACAATACTCAGCCCTGAGTAATGCCTCTCATTGCCTATTGCAATGCCCCACTTTCAATTGGAAACCTATTCCAATGTGATTATGCTGATTTCCTATTTACTGCCTTGCAGTATTCTATTCGCCCACTGGAGGTAGCTAAATGCTCATAATTTCCTTAAGTATAGATGACATCTATTATAAAGATATATAACATACGATAATACAAAATACAACTCTATTTATTTTCTATGAGTCCAAATACTTATTCTAAAACCATAAACCTCTCAAACCTCCTAAACATTTAAACAAATCTACTCATCTAGAATGGATATTATGGCTAGATTTCACAAGTGAAAAATATTGTATATATCATTCATGTGGAGGCAGCCCCAGTTAGCATGAAATTGTCACTAACAACCTGTAAAACTACAAGTCCCAGCTTAACATGCACTTCCAAAGTTTGTTGCTGTATGACTATTTCATACATGAGAAACTTTTTTTATTTTTTTTTTTCATTTTAATTTTAGTCCTATTAATGTTGAAAAAATGTACACTATTTCAGCTTTGTTTTCACCCTCCATTTGTACCTGTAAATATTATCAAGATTTAGGAATTTACTGTGTATTAATCTCCTTAAAAGTAAAGTTGCAGTGCGTAACATGGCATACTATGTTCAAATGTGAACATTGATAATGATAAAAGCTTCAATAGCCAGCTACTGTGATGTAAGACTCTACATTGGGTTTGTCAGAATATAGATTGAAACAAATATTGATTTTACTTATATTCTGATTGCTACATTTATGTGGCTGAACTGTGGGGATCAATTTAAATATGTGCTATTTATGTACCTGATCTGTATAGCAACTTATATTTGTATTTTTCAGGTTGGTATGGATAAAGCATTGGGTCAACTTTCTGTGCCATTGGGACAGCTGAAAGAAGAAGTATTGGTGCGTCCAATATATTTGTTACATGAACAAAAAATGATTTTTTTCTTATGTTTGCCTATTTGTTTTCGTCTGCAGTAGCCGTTTTGCTGTTTATTTTTTTAATTTCCACACTTCAATTTCTTTACTAATTCTGTGTCTAATAGTATATTTTTGTTTGCTAAATGGTATTTATTACAACTGACAAAAGTAGTTAAAAAAACAAACAAAACAATTTCTAATCTACTGATAAACACTGAATGTTTCCACCTCTTCGTGGATTTGTACATTGCACAGTACACTGAGTAAAACAATTTTTTGTTTAAACTGATTCAATTTCACCAACCCATCACTTAATGCCAGTGTGTGTGATACCAAAACAACCTTATGCCCAATAATTATCCAATTACAATAAATTGATTAGCTGGGGAAATGCCTCCTAAGGTGGATGAACAGGTAGTGCACAACTACCTAACACAACTACCTTTCCCATTTCCAGTGCAGCTACGATTAAGGATGGTGCAGACTGTAAGGTCGAGGGCATCCTTAATTCCGTTTCCGTAACAGTGGAAGTCTCGTTAAGGCGCGTCTTGGCATCTGCATGGGCGAACAAGGTTGTGGAACTCTGTTCCGAACTGCTAGCCTAGTGCTGGTCGGAGGGAAATCGGGGGGTACCCGCATTCTAGCTTGTTCTCAGGGACTCAGGTAGTGAGAAGGTAGGGGATTAATGTATCCCCGATCTATAACTCCCTTCACCCAGGAACCTGAAGTGGAACTGAAGTACTGATCCACAAAAAGTAACAGACAGGCTCCACTACAGCCTCTGCGGGTGGGCAGAACGTCGCGAATGCAGCCTATTTATCCGAGAGCTTGCTTGACAGATTCTTAGTGGAACAAGTCTGCTTACCTCTCTGCTGTCCTCCACGAGAAGCAGAGAACTGTCGATCCAATTCAATACCGTATAATCCATCACCGGAAAAAGCAAAGACTCCAGAGTCTTCTTTTTAGCCTGCATCCGTCTCACTAACATTAAGCCAAAGGGCTTGGCAAGCGGAGACCATCAAAGCTTAAATTCTGGCTCATATTTGATCTGCATACAGAGTTGTGCCCCCCTGGTATTCACACACGTCCTGGATGTGTGCAGCCAAGTTTGCTACTAGAGACCTAAGCTTGCCAGACAGTTTGTGTATATATACACACACACATATGTATATACACACACACATATGTATAAACACACACACACACACACACACACACACACACACACACACACACGTGTGTGTGTATATATATGTAATATATATTTCTCTTTCATCCAGTCTGGGGGACACTGCTTACCATGGGTTGTGGAGGGTAGCTTGGGAGTTGGCACCTAGCTAGTTAACTTTAGCACTGCTGACAGACCACTCCCCTCTACAATCCCCCTGCCTCTTCCTCTTCCTGTCAGTTTTTTCTAGGTGCCCAAAGGAGTTGGGCTTGTTTAGAAACAGCTAGTGATTTATTTTAATTTATTTTTAATAACTTTAATTTTTCTTTTATTTTTAGACATAGAGTTAGATTAGGGCAGAGCTGGGAGTGTGTTCTATATATAGAGAGCACACTCACAGAAACTGGGCAGCGGTGACCGGACTCTGTCAGAGGGAGCAGACTGCTCTCAATGGCAGAGCATTAGCGGTCACTGTACAGAGTGACAAGCGGTCTCTCTTGGAGGCTCAAACGATAACCGGCGCTGCCATTATAGGCATAGAGCGCCGCTTATTGCATTACCTCGCCAGCGGCCATGATGACGTCATCGGTCCGCGGAGGTGCACAGAAGAAGATGGAGAAGAGTCGGGGGCGATACCAAGATCCCCCCCTCAGGAAAATAGGAGGGGGCATCGGGGTATTCAATGCTGCAGGAGACCTCTTCAAGGGGTCTCCATAACTCTGCCAGAAATAAAGATAACTTCCTTTTTTAAAAAAAAAAAAAAGAGAGACAGAAAGCTGCAGAGGGGGAACTATCGCAGAGCTCCCCTGCTCTGAAGCACAAGTGGTATAGTCCGGACTTCTGGCGCCAGAAGGAACTTATCTTGGAGGGAGCAGGCACCAGGACACTGCTGTGGGACTTCTCCCCTGAGTGGCCCTTTTGGCTAAGTACCAAAACCTTTCTTTGAACATTTACAAACTGTATTTTGTGGTTACAAGAGGGAGGCTAGTAAGGATTATTGTATTTTCTTACTTGCATATATATCTTTTTTTTTTTTTTTTTTAAAGTTTTTATTTTTGAAAGGTCACAAACAAGCATCAGTCCAATATAGTATCCGTAACAATCAAGTCAAACAAGTTCAAGGACCTATACATTCAGTGTATATCATACAGAACAGAAGCATGATATTGACCAAATTTTAATTGTAGGGAAAGAAGAGAGAGGAAACAGAGAAAAGAGAAGTTGGTCAGGGAGAGATAAACCAGTTAGACTAGGGGGGCGGTGTGGCAAAACCGCCAATAGAGGAAAAAGAGGGGCAAAGCAGGAGAAGGGAAGAAGAAAGAAAGGAGGGGAAGGCAAGGGAGGGGAGGCGGTAAAGAATCGAGGAAGGGTATCAAGTGGAATATTGCAGGGGAGTCAAATGGCAAAACGAGTTTGAACTTGAAAAAAGGACATCCACGGTGCCCAAATTTTGTTAAATGATTTAGAAGTATTACGCAGTATGCATGTCATAAACTCCATTTTGTATGAGTGCCAGACTCTATTGATAATTGCCTGCAGAGTAGGCACGGTGGCCTGTTTCCAATTAGTGGCAATTTGACACAGCGCTGCAGAAACTATATGGCGGAACATTTTGGTTTGATGTGTAGTAGCAGATGGAAATCCAAGTGGGAGAAGGAAAAACCTAGGAGAGAATGGGATGTCAACCTGCAGAATCTGAGACGCGAAGTCCCTTAGTTCCAACCAGAATGGGGCAAGCTTGGGGCACTGCCACCAAATATGGAGGAAGGACCCTTCCGACGAACATCCTCTCCAGCATGAGCTGGATGTGTCCGGGAAGATTTTTTGCAATTTGGTTGGGACCAGGTACCATCGATAAAGAAGCTTATAGGCGTTTTCTTTCAGCTTCACACAGATTGAGCTAGAGGCCGTGTTAGACTTTATTTCATCCCAATCCTCTCTATCCAAGGGGCCTTCCAAATCTTCCTCCCAGGCTCGCTCATGGGAGTCTTGGATGTCTAAGTTAGGGACTCTCAGTTCCCAATATAATCGCGATATAAGGCCATTTGTAGAGGATCGCCGGAGAAAAAGTGATTCGAATGAGGTCAACGGCCTGATTCTTAAAGTTAATTTAGTGGTGGAGTGAAAATTTCTAAATTGAAAGTATTGAAAAAAGAAGGTGTTGGGAATAATAAATTTGGTTTTTATGTCTGCGAATGAGGGAAAAGAAGCGTCTTTAGTGATATCATTAAGATAATATCATTCCTTTTCCAAAATTTAAAGGATGAGGCTATACGACCTGGTGGAAAATCTGGGTTGTCAAAGAGAGGGATGATTGGACTAGGAACCGGGGCGAGATTAAACTTTGTGTTTGTTTGGTCCCAGATTGAAAGCGAATGTGATACAATTGGGTGATAAGTAGCGGACCGAGGACGCTTAGTGCGAGGGAGCCACAGGAGAGAGGAAGCGGAAGAAATACCTAGGCTCTCAGCTTCAATCGAGACCCAGACTCTGGAGGAGCCTGAGGAATTCCACAAAATACATTGGGCAAGTTGTGCTGCCAAAAAATAGTTCCTAAAATTGGGGACCCCCAAGCCACCGTCCCGTGTCGATCTTTGTAGAACAAGAAGCCGTACTCTTGGGCGCTTCCCACCCCAAATAAATTGTGAAGTGTAGTGTTGTAAGAATTTGAATACATACGGGGGGATGCTTATGGGAAGGGCTTGAAAAAGATTTAGTAACCTGGGTAAAATGTTCATTTTGACTGAGTTGATGCGTCCAATCCAGGAAATGAGATTCTTACTCCAGGTTTCTAAGTCAGATTTAATTTGGGATAATAGTTTTGGGTAATTAGCTTGGAAAAGCTGATTATATTGTTTAGTTATATAAATACCCAAGTATTTTATCTTTTTTTTGGTGTCATTTAAAGGGGAATTTTTGAGTAAGAGAAGATCTCATACTATCTGTGAGATAGAAATCAAGAGTTTCTGTTTTTTGAGGATTGACTTTGTATCCCGAAATATAACTGTAGGTTTTGATGTCTGCGAGAAGGGGGTGGAGAGAAATAGTGGGGTCCGAGAGAGTCAAAAGCACGTCGTTGGCGTATAATGATATTTTATGTTCGGATTTCCCTGTTTTAATTCCATGTATCGCCCTGTTAGATCGGATCTTTGCCGCTAATGGTTCAATTAACAGGGCAAAGATTAAAGGCGAGAGTGGGCATCCCTGCCGCGTCCCATTAGAAATTGAAAATGGGGGGGAAGCGACTCCGTTGACCACTATTGTTGCTCTAGGGGACTGATACAAAGCTAATAGGCCGTCTAAAAACTGACCAGAAAAACCCATCGACCCTAGAACCCTAGACATAAAGATCCAAGAGATGCGATCAAACGCTTTTTCTGCATCAAGTGCCATTATTAGTGATGGTGATTTACCAGAATGAATAGAATGTATGAGGTCAATAGCCCGTCTGGTGTTATCTATAGCTTGTCGGCCTGGTATAAATCCAACCTGGTCTGGGTGGATCAGGGAGGGAAGAAGGGTGTTCAAGCGGGTCGCTAAAATTTTGGCATAGATTTTAAGGTCCACGTTTAATAAAGATATAGGTCTATAACTGGAACAGGAGGTAGGATCCTTATCTGGTTTTGGTATAACAACGATAGTGGCCAAGGTCGTCGCCTCGTTAAAAGGTGAACTTTTTAAGATGTTGTTAAAAAAATCTGTCATATGTGGGGCAAGGTCTCTAGAATTTTTTTTATAATATTGCGCTGTGAATCCGTCCGGGCCAAGAGCCGATGACTATTTCATTGCTTTTATCGCTGAGATCGTTTCTATTTGGGTGATGTTCGCATTCAAGAAAGTGGCATCAGCGTCCGAAAGATGTGGTAGGGTGAGTGATGATAGAAAAGATGTAATTTCTGAGTCAAGAGATTCAACAGAGGATGAAGTCTCGGGAAGATTGTATAGTGCTTTGTAATAATCATGAAATTCTTGAGCAATTTGCACCGGGTCATACATAGGCTGCGAGTTAGGAGACTTTTTAAGTTTTGTAATTTGTCCTCGAGATTTTTTCTGCCGAAGTTTGTTGGCGAGCATTGAGTCAGCTTTGTCAGCCTTTTCGTAAAATTGCTGATTTAACTTTTTGAGAGTGTTAGCTGCTCTACGAGAAAGAATTGCCTTTAGCTGGCCTCTTACTGCAGAAATTTGTGTTTGTAATGTCGAGGAAGGATGAGCTTTGTGCTGGGCAAGGAGGGAGGTTAACTTGGTCTCAAGGGAAATAATTTCTTGGGATGCTAATTTTCTGGCTGTGGAGGATTTGCCAATCAGTCTACCTCGAATGGTAGCCTTATGGGCTTCCCATAAAATGCCCGGGGTAATATCCTCTGAAGTGTTTAGATCAAAATATTCTTTGATTGCGTCTTTAATTTCTTGTTGGGCCGACTGTACCAACAAAAGGGAGTCGTCAAGGCACCAACGCCTCGAACGTGGGGCTAACTTTATTAGATCAAGAGTGATGTAAACTCCGGCATGGTCTGTCCAAGTAAGCGGGGAGATTCCTGCATCTAATATTGTTTGAGTGAGGGAATGAGAGACAAAGATCATGTCTATACGGGAGTAACTACCATGTGGGGCAGAGTAATGTGTAAAGTCTTTTGCATCAGCGTTTTTCAAGCGCCAGGTGTCATGTAGTGCTAAGTTGCGTATGCCGACTGATAAGGATTGAGAGTCTTTCAAAGAAGAGGAGGGGAATTTTTGGTTAGAAGATCCAGAGGACCTATCTAATGTTGGATTTAAAATAGTATTAAAATCTCCAGCCAGAATTATATGACCCTGTGCAAGGCGCCCAATACGATTAAACACATCTGAGAAAAAGGAGCTTTGACCCTGATTCGGTGCATAAAGAGAGATAAGTGTAACTTGCTCAGAACGGAGTGTGCCTATCAGAATCAAGTAGCGGCCCTCTGGGTCAGAGTGTGACTTGGTTAGGAGGAAGGGAACTCTGTTGTGTATTAGAATAGCTACCCCACGTTTTTTGCAATCCGCAGAGGCGAAAAATGTTTGAGTGTATAGCTTACTTTGGAGACGAGTGTGCTGTCTCGTGAGATGGGTCTTCTGAAGGAAGACTATATCGGCTCTCTCTCTCCTGCAGGCTCCCAAGACCACCGCACGCTTAGTAGGTGAATTCAGGCCGTTGACATTAATCGAGAGCACCTTGAGAGCCATGGGTGTTGTAGATAGTGTAAATCCTACATGATATCAGCAAAAAAAAGCAATTTACATGAATAATTTGAGAGCAGAAAAAGGCATCCATCCACTTGGTATTTCGGGAGAAAGGGGGGGAGCAGGGAAGGAAGCCACAGGTAAGAGGGAGAGGAGAGGAAAGGTGAGCAGGAGGCCTAAATAGGCCGTAACCCTCAGAGAGGAGAGCCCATGATAGGGCTATCAAAGAAATAACACAAAAAGAAAAATACATTGCAAAACTAGTAAGGGTGCTTGTGGGGGGTGTTGGAGTTAGTAAGGTGTTGGTTGGCCGTACGAGGGGCCGTTAGAGACTGTCCAGCTCAAATGGCTGGCATAGCTAGTACATTATTGGAATGGGTAATTGACCAGAGGGGGGGGGGGAATGATAATAAAATTAAAATGGGGAATGGAGGGGGGGGGGGTTAGGAAAATATAGGGGGTGAGGGGGTGGGGAGTGGAGAAACGAAAACAAAAATGACAAAAAAGGGGGGGGAGGGGAGGGGGTTGAGACAAACAGCACAACCCATGTTACAACATCAAATCTGTGAACAATAACATTACTAACCGGTGATGCCAAACCATGGTACCAACAATACCGTTATGCCCCTGAGTTCTAAGTCCTATAAGGGGATATAATCTGTAAACTGTAAATAACTTGGTGCCAGTAACAAAAGGTAAATCAGTTATTAGGTGCCCTTGTTGGTTGCCTAGTGGCTAAACAAAAAAAAATAAAAAAAAATAAAAGACAACAGTGTTCTTGTAACATAGGAGGAAACTAGGTAATCAGGGTGTGAGAGCCTGAGTCCAAAATGAAGGAGTAGGATGGATCCTGTTGGAGGACTTCAGAAGTTTGCGGTCAGTCTGGAGCCGTAGGAGATCTTGCAGGCTGTCGTTCCACCGTTGTCCAGTCAGGAGCAGGAGCTGAATCAGATCTTGAGGGATTACTATGTGTTGCAGAAGGGGTAGGGTCTGGAAGAATCTTGAGTTTAGCAAGGACTTCTTGCCCTTGAGGTAAGGATTTGGCATATAGGATAGAGTTCCCTGCATATATATCTTTTTATCTGTTACACACATACAAGTACAACTTTTATTACAGATTAGTTGGTTACTTGTTGTTTACTCTGTCTCTCTCAAAATGATCTAAGTGTGTTTGGTGTGCTTTTCCTTTTAAAATGTCAGAAAAGGGAAAAGGCTCTATGGCTTAATATTTTACATGTTCCAGATGTAAAGTTAAATTACCATGTGGGCAGAAAGACCCGTTGGCGCTCTGCTCAGTCTGCGATGGAGAGGTCCCCTCTGCGCAAACCCAGCTCCTTCCAGCCCCACTGACGGAGGAACCGGCCTGGGTGGCTTCCCTGACACAGTCGGTTTCCTCTTTAGCACAGATGATCTCCCAATCTACTCAATTGTTATCTAGTGTGGCAGCCTCTGTGACTAATAATGCTATTACACCTGTAGGGCTCCCTGCTGCCACGGTTTCTACTGAAACGTCTATAGCACGACCTTCCTCTTTGCTTATGGACCAGCCACCTGTATCCACAGAACCGGCATGGTCCTCAGCATTTATAAAGGGTTTGGACAGACTTAACCAGTTACTTGAACCCCCAAACCTGCCCCCAGCTAAAAGAAAGCGGCTTAGATTCGCTAATCCTCTCACGGTCCTTTCAGATTCGGAGGGATTTTCAGAAGAGGAAAGAGATTCAAATTTGGATTCTGACCAGGTTCAATCCTTGGAACAGGAAGAAAACACTAAATATCAGTTTATTGATGATTTGGTTTTAGCGTTGAGGCAGGCGTTGGACCTCCCAGAAATGGAGGATCCTAGTCCTAGAGACAGAAGTCTCTTTAAGAAGGCCAAAAGGAAGGTTATTCGATTTCCCCCTTCTGTAGAACTCAGAGATATTGTAGAGGGAGCCTGGAAACAGCCTGATAAAAAGTTCTCTGTTCTAAAGAGGTTCTCTTCCCTGTATCCATTACAGGAGGAGGACGTGGCTCGCTGGGAGGAAATTCCTTAAGTAGATACTCCAGTAGCCCGTTTGGCCCGACACACTCCTTCCAGCCCCGGGCTCAGCAACTCTGCAAGATACCACTGACCGCAGAGTGGAATCTCAATTAAAATCTATATTTGTAGCAGCGGGTTCTTCCTTTAGACCCGCTTCTGCTTCAGCTTGGGTTGCTAAAACCATGGAAGCATGGGCACAGCAACTGGCAGAGTCCCTACAGGATTCAGAATTGATCACACTAGCTTTACATTTAAAAGAGGCATCAGGGTACATTTATGAGGCGGCTCAGAGCACAGCATCTGTGTCCTCCTCTATTCATGCTGTGTCAGTTTCAACTAGAAGAACGTTATGGCTGAAATCCTGGGAAGGGGATTCAGAATCAAAGAAATCCATGGAATCCATTCCTTTTACAGCAGCAGGTCTGTTCGGCCCGGAATTAGATAATATGATTTCCCAGGCAACGGGGGGCAAAAGCACCTCTTTGCCGGTCCTCTCCGGTAGAGGCCGGGCCCAACGGTTTAGCTCCTTTTGTCAGTCCTTTCGGGGAACCTCCTTGCCCAGGGGACAGTCGTTTAAAGGTAGACAACCGAATTCGCAAGGCTCGTCTGTCAGAGGCAGGTCCTCGTTTGCAGCTAGGCGCCAGGCCTCCAAGACTCAGGAGAAGCCTGCGTCCCGACTGCCACTCTATTCTCCAGGAGATGGCGCCGGTGGGGGGACGTCTGTCTCTTTTTCAGGAACAGTGTGCAGCGTCATCCCAAGACCCTTGGATTCGGGGCATTATATCAAGAGGGTACATGATAGATCTGCTGAGGCTGATACCACAGCGCTTCTTTGTAACCCCGCTATCCCGAGATCCACAAAGAAGACAGGCAATGCAGGCCTGTGTCGCCTCTCTTCTTTCGCAAAGAGTCATTTGCAGGGTCCCAGACAACCAGAAAAGGAAGGGATTTTATTTAAATCTTTTTCTGGTCAAGAAGCCGGACAGGTCCTTTTGACCCATTTTAAACCTAAAGAGCCTCACTGTGCACTTACGAGTGGACAAATTTCGTATGGAGTCCCTGAGGTCGGTGATAAACGGCCTAGAGAAGGATCAGTTTATGGCGTCTATAGACATAAAGGACGCAAACCTCCACGTTCCCATTTGGAGAAATCATCAGTCTCTCCTGAGGTTCACAGTGGAGAACCCCCACTATCAGTTTTGGGCTCTTCCCTTCGGCCTCTCCACAGCACCAAGGGTCTTCACGAAGATCATGTCGGTGATGGCAGCGTGTCTTCACCTAAAGGGAGTTCAGGTCGTTCCTTATTTAGACGATCTACTCATCAAATCCTCCTCAGAGATTTGCTTACGTCAGCACTTATCACTCACCATAGCGGTTCTCGAGAGCCATGGGTGGCTGATAAACTTAAAGAAATCCCAGGTGGTTCCGTGCCAACGCATGGTCTTCCTAGGACTCATCATGGATACCAGTCAGCAGAAGGTGTTCCTGCCTACGGAGAAGATTAGTTCAATCCGAACTATAACATCTCAGGTCTTGTACTCTCCCAATCCCTCAATTCATTTGTGCATGCGGCTGCTTGGGAAGATGGTGGCCTCCTTCGAAATGATCCCCTTCAGTCGGGCTCATTCTCGATGCTACGTTTGGATCTCCAGAGGATTTCGCTGTCTCCGGGGGCGAGAGAATCACTCCAGTGGTGGCTGAATCAGGATCACATGTCGGTGGGCAGGTCTTTCGCTCCATGGTCATGGATCATAGCCACAACCGACGCCAGCCTGAGAGGTTGGGGGGCTGTAATCCTGCACCTCCGGCTCCAGGGATTTTGGTCTGTTCAGGAATCAGCCTTATCAATCAACACGTTGGAGTTGAAGGCAATTCTTTTAGCTCTTCAGGGGGCCCAGACCCTCCTTCAGGGCCATCCAGTCAGAGTTCAGTCCGACAATGCCACGGCTGTGGCATATGTCAACAGGCAGGGAGGAACCAGGAGTGCAGCTGCAATGCGAATTACAGCTCAGATTTTTGCTTGGACAGAACAGTATGTTCCAGCAATCTCGGCAGTGTTCATTCCGGGAATAAAGAATTGGGAGGCCGATTACCTAAGTCGAAATCCAATGATGCCGGGGGAGTGGTCACTCCATCCGGAGGTATTTCAGTCTCTAGTTCAGAGGTGGGGTCTTCCGGATATAGATCACATGGCCTCCAGACACAACAAAAAAGTTCACAGGTTTTGCGCAAGGGCAAGAGACCCCTTAGCGGTAGCGGTGGACGTGATGACCATGTCATGGGAATTCAGGTTGGGATACCTGTTTCCCCCGATTCCCATGCTTCCTTGCGTGCTCAGGCGAGTGAGGCAAGGCGGTCTGCCGGTAATTCTAATTGCTCCCTCATGGCCGCGTCGAGTGTGGTACGCGGACATAATCTCCATGGCGGAAGGACAAGGATATAGTCTTCCGTCACGAGACGACCTTCTTCTTTAAGGTCCCTTTCGTCACCAGAATATACCTCATCTCAGTTTAACGGCATGGCTGTTGAAGCCAGCCTCTGGAGGGCTAGGGGTTTCTCCCCCAGTGTAGTGAACACTATGCTGCGAGCTCGAAAGCCGGTTTCGGCTCGCATCTATCATCGTATTTGGCGAGCCTATATCAGATGGTGCGAAAATAAGTCCTGTCACACGTCTTCTTTTCGCCTCCCTCGCTTATTGGCTTTTCTTCAGGATAGGCTAGAAGCAGGGCTCCGTTTAGGTTCCTTAAGAGTTCAGGTATCAGCACTTTCAATTTTCTTCCACCTGAAGTTAGCGGATTTGCCAGACGTCAAGACTTTTCTTCAGGGAGTCTTACATATTCAGCCTCCCTATGTTCCGCCTACAGCACCATGGGATCTTAACCTGGTACTGGATATGCTTAAAGCGCCTCCCTTTGAGCCTTTACTTGTTGCAGATTTTAGGTGTTGGACCTGGAAGGTCGTCTTTCTTTTGGCAATTGTATCGGCACGTAGGGTGTCGGAATTGGGAGCTCTGTCTTGCCGGGAACCATATCTGTTTTTTTACGAGGACAGAGCGGTATTGAGAACACTCCCTTCTTTTGTCTCAAAAGTAGTGTCGGCTTTCCATTTGAACCAGGAAATTGTAGTTACGGTCTTTTCATCTACTTCCCATTCTGATCAACAATCTATGGAAAAGTTAGATGTGGTTAGGGCTCTCCGTATTTATGTCAAAAGAACTTCTCAGATTAGACGTATCGATTCTCTGTTTGTTCTTTATGATTCTAACAAAAGAGGCTGGCCAGCCTCAAAACAGTCCATTGCGAGATGGATTACGGCAACCATTAAGCAGGCTTACTTAAGGTTTAACCGTCGTGTGCCAGAGAGACTTACGGCCCATTCCACCAGATCGGTAAGGGCGTCATGGGCAGCGAGAAATGGGGTTTCTGACGACCAGCTTTGCAGGGCAGCCACCTGGTCTTCTGTCCACACATTTACCAAATTCTATCAATTTAATATATTCCCATCCGCGGATGCAAATTTTGCTCGTAGTGCCCTACGAGCGGGGTTTTCAGAGCGGTCCCACCCTTAGGGGGCTGCTTTAGAACGTCCCCATTGTAAGCAGTGTCCCCCAGACTGGATGAAAGAGAAAAGAGGATTTATGTACTTACGTTAAATCTGTTTCTCTGATTCCGTCTGGGAGACACTGCGATCCCTCCCTTCTGCTTTTCCTCTGTATGCTCTTGGTTGATTGACCTTTCTCCTTGGGGCTTTTTAATTAACTGACAGGAAGAGGCAGGGGGATTGTAGAGGGGAGGGGTCTGTCAGCAGTGCTAAAGTTAACTAGCTAGGTGCCAACTCCCGAGCTCCCCTCCACAACCCATGGTAAGCAGTGTCCCCCAGATGGAATCAGAGAAACGGATTTAACGTAAGTACATAAATCCTCTTTTTTTTATATATATATATATATATTTATATTATAATATAATTTATTATAATATAATTTATTATAATATAATTTATTGGTAACACTGTTTACCGCCATCGGAGTATTGTACCCAACCCCTGTGGAGTTTGAATAGAAAAATAAGATTTTCCTGTAGGTCGAGGAGGTATAAGAGGGAGGATCATTTATATTTTAGAATTATTTAACGTGCCCATGTCCTTAAGGAGGCTCTATACCCTATAGACACTGGTCCAGTGTCCCCCATGAATTATTAATTGTTAGATAGTTTCATTATGAATCCATGCATGCCAGGACTAGTGTCCCTTTACCAGCTCCCATGCCAACATTTTTAGTTTCCTTGTAGCCCTCCAGCTGTGTACTATGTATGGTATTGTTGTCTTTATAAATGTATGCAAAATGATATACCGTTGTTTTAGGTCTGCGTTCAGATCATGAAGCTGGTCTACATTAATTTCAAACACTGTTTTATGTTTAAGGCAAGTGTATGTTAGCCTATGGAACTCTTGATATCTCCTGCACATAGTAGAATTAGCACTGAGTTTCTCTCATCTGATCAGTGATAGACTGTGCAAGTGTTTCCAGTGTTTTCACTAGCCTAATACTGGTGCTTTGCGCACTTACATTTTAAGCCAGGTCTATTGTGTTCTTTATATGCCTGTACATTGCAATGGTGTAACAGACAATTTAAGCTCTGGGTTCCTACATTTTGTAATTTGTAATGTTTTAGTAATTTGTTGCCTTGGGTGCAGGGTTATGGTAAGCCTAACTTTATAAAGGTTGGTTATAAAAATGAAGACTTACTGCTGGCACCTTGAGGACTGTAACAGCAGTATTTGTGGAATATAGACTGCAGACCTGCACATTTTCTTCAGTATGTTGACATTTTGCACATTTACCTTTTTTCTAATCTGCATTTATTACCCTGAACCATTCTACAAATAATAAGCACTCTGTTCTATTAATTCAGCTCTTAATTAATATTTCCTTGTTTAATGTGCTGCAAAACTTAATAATGTCTCAAGGTGAAACTGAATGTGACAATTTATAATATCATGAGCAGATGTCAGTTTGATACAAAGTCCTAATTGATTGTGTTGTGGTAAGTGTTTAATACAATGAAATATTTTAGGATGGTTTATGAAGCTATCTTTCTTGGAGTAAAGCACATTGTGATAGAATTACAACTGTGGGATACAACTACAACATTAGACTGATATCGAGTAGTCCTGCTAATCTTATAAATGCATGAGATCATGTTACGTTAGCTCTTTCCATTCACATTTACTTATGTATACCTTTGGGTAGCTTGAGGTAGATGGGTAATTTTGATATAATCCATAGCAGGCTTCCTAAAGTGCCGTGTGTTTTAAAGAAAAGTGTCCCTTTTTCGTATGATTTTTTTTTTCAAATGAGAATGACCACTTTGGGCGCAAAAATCATAGCCATAAATCAGTTCAGTTGACACCAATAATATATGTAGCACAGACAAGTATAATGGAAAATGATGCACATATGACATCTAAATATCCATAGTCTGCACTATTTGCCCCATGGTATTATCTATTTAGTAGTTAATGGGTACAAAAGATAAGGCATTCTCATGGACATTGGATTTCCTGCTAATCCATTTAGCAAGACTACAAAAAAGCAATATCTGGACAAGCTTTTAAGAAACATAAATACTTGGTTAAGGTGACACTAACTGGGAATGGGGCAAAATGAACTGCTTTCTTCACTTTTAAACTTTTTTTTTTTGTTAGTAACAAAACAAAGTTTTGAAACTAATGTAGTTTTTTTCTGTTTGCAGAGTCTCAAAACGTCTGTTAATGATAGCATAAGGGCTGTTGATGAACGTTTGGCTAAGCAAGATGATGTAAGAAAAAAAAAGGCAAGTCCAAATATTTTGAGATCATATAATGCTCTATATTCATTGATAAGGATTTTACTGTATGTATTAATCTTCAGTGTTAAATTGTCATACTTGTTTTGCTGTATAAACAAGTGTTACACAACAATACGGGTGCTGTATAAACAAGTGTTGCACAACAATACGGAGAAGGTTTTATGGAGCACATTATATTTTTCACGAAAATCATACAATTCTTTTGTTACAGTGAACTAAATCACCCAGCAATACAACTTTTAGCATATATTAGTCTTTGCTCTCTGACCATAACCATACCTTTGTTATTTGATGCAGAGAGCTGGCATGCATTGTAACTCTCAGCACTAGAGGAGTATATCCATAGCACCTTAGTAGAGCTCTATAGAAGTTTGCACTGTGCTCATGTTCCCTGCAATGAAATATAAATGTGTGTGTATATGTGTATATATATATATATATATATATATATATATATATATATATATATATATATATATATATATATATATATATATATATATATATGTGTGTGTGTAACAAAACCAGAGAAAAACAAGCCCGCGCTCGGTATATGCCACATTATATATGGTACCAGATGCTTGGCAATAAGCCCATGCTCGGTATATCCCATATTGTATAATATTGTATATGGTACCAGCTGCGTGGCAATATAAATGCCCATATATGTATACAAAACAAAAAGACAGTTGTCAGCGCTTATCCGTCACACTGCATATCTGTGTGTGTCTAGCAAAATAAAAACATGAGGTAATAGTTCATATTTTGATCAAAAGATTTAAGCCTGCATCCCAACGTCAAGGGAACCTCATTATATGCAGGTCCTACACTTAACTATATGCTTTAAACACCATTAAAATGCAGTTAAAATTAGATGCACTCACCTCCCAGGTATAGGGGTTTACATCTAGCAAGGGCTGGCTTGTGAACTAATTAGAGATGGTCACTGACCCCCGTGTTTTGGTTTTGGATTCGGTTTTGGATCTGGATTACCGTCGTGTTTTGGTTTTGGTTTTGCAAAACCGCCATTGCGTGTTTTGGTTTTGGTTTTGTTTTGCTATTTTGTTGGAAAATCAATGTTTTTGAGCCTAAAATAACCCAATTTAGTGCTCCAACTGTTTCATACATAAGTAATTAATTGTAGAGGTAATAAATCATCCAAAAAACTGTTTAATTCCTGGAAGGTAGGCCTTCATTTATTCTACACACAAAACAGATTGTCTTCCTCTTCATCTATGCATATTGGCAATGCAGTCATCGTCTTTGGATGTATATTACACCCTACACTTATAGTTCAATATGTAAAGAAATGGAAAAAGGCAGTTTGCTTTCTGTCTCTATAGGCCCCCCTCCACTTGTTTAAAAAAAACAAAATATTCAGCCGTTATAGACTGTACAATATTAATTGAAATGGACAAAGCCAGTTTGGTTTCTGGCTCTCTAGGCTGCCCTCCACTTGTCGAAAATACAATAAAATTCAGCCGTTATAGACTGTACAATATTAATTGAAATGGACAAAGCCAGTTTGGTTTCTGGCTCTCTAGGCCCCCCTCCACTTGTCGAAAATACAAAAAAATTCAGCCATTATAGACCGTACAATATTAAGAGAAATGGACAAAGCCAGTTTGGGGTCACTCTGTCTATGACACCCTACCCTTAAGGATAAATTGCCCAAACAGCAGCCTTTCAAGACGGTACGTGATATGGAAATGCCCCAAGTCCCTTTCCTCTTTGGGGGTAGATTGCACCCTACACTTACATAGAAAGTTTTAAAAAGATGTTATCGTCATCATCTTCAGCTTCATCCTCACCCTCATCAGTGTGTACATCATCAGCACAGACTATCAATTCATCGCCGCTTGAATCCGCCATTAGAGAACAGTCAGTGCTTGGATGTCTTGGATGGTGAAGGCCTTCCTCGTGGAAGATGTAGCTCATTTTTATAAACATCATTTTCTCCACATTTTTGGGAAGTAACCTTCTACGGCGATCACTGACTAAGTTCCCTGCTGTGCTGAACACTCATTCAGAGTACACACTGGAGGGTGGGCAGCTTAAGTATTGCAAAGCAAGTATGTACATGTGTTTCCAAATGGCCTGCCTTTCTTCCCAGTAAGGAAAGGGACTGTCTGCCATTTCCATATCAACTAGCTCTTGAAAGTAATCCTCCACCATCCTTTGCATGTTTATACTCGTATTGGATGGAGTTATGGGCAAAGTGACACATTTTTTTGAAAAATCCTTCAAACCAGCCCAGATGTTAAATTGTTCTTGTCTGCCCCCTGCGTCTTCCCTGCTTCTTTTTGGGGAATTTAAATTTTTACGAGCAGCAGCAGCTTGAGAAAGTGAAGGAGGACACGTCGTCAAGCCGAGGCCCAGTTCAGCGGCCAACTTGCTGAGCAATAGCTCCTTGCAAAAGTTCACATCTCGCTCATTTACAAGTAAAGACTCGATGTAGGTTTTAAACCTTGGAGCAATCACAGTGGCCAAAATGTACTGATCCGAGTTCAAGATCTTAATAACTCGAGGATCATTGTGAAGCAAATTAAGTACTTGATCGAAAAGGCCAACATACTTAGCTGAATTGCATGTTTTCAGCTCCTCCTTCATTTTCTCAAGCTGCATTTCCAATAGTCTAATTAAAGGAATGACTTGGCTCAAACTAGCAGAGTCTGCAATCACCTCACACATCACAACTTCAAATGGTTTCAGCACCTTGCACAGCACTGAAAGGATTCCCCACTGTGCAAGAGTGAAATACATCCCCCCTCCTTTCCCAATGGCTTGTGCAATATGCTTGGATGGCTTTGTGCTGTCACTCCATCCTCTGAAGCATGTACAGGGTGGAATTCCACCTAGTTACCACCTCTTGCTTAAGTTGGTGGCAGGGCAAGTTAAACTGCCTTTGGAGCTGCTGTAATCTCCTACATGCTGTGGCTGAATGCCTGAAATGGCCTTAAATTTTACGGTCCACCGAAAGCATCTCCTGCACCTCACGGTTATTTCATAGGAAGCTCTGTACCACCAAGTTGATGGTGTGAGCAAAACAGGGAATGTGCTGGAAATCACCCAGCTGTAATGCTCGCACTATATTGTTGGCGTTATCAGAAATTACATACCCTGGGGAGAGTCCAAGTGGTATAAGCCATGCATCAATCACATCTCTCAGTTTGCGTAACAAATTGTCAGCTGTGTGCCTGTGTTGAAGCCGGTGATACAAAGAGTGGCCTGCCTGTGACAAATATTACGTAGTGGTGTACATGCTGCTGCTGTTCCTGCTGGTGAAGGTGAATGACCAACCCAGTGGGCTGTCACAGTCATATAGTCTTTGGTTTGGCCACTTCCACTTGTCCACATATATGTGGTTAAGTGGACAGTGGGCAGAATGGCATTTTTCAGCGCAATCTCTACATTTTTACACACTTTTTGGTATAGTGAAATTGCTTTATGGGAGAAATGGTGTTGCGATGGAATTTTGTAACGCGGACACAAAACCTCTATTAACTGAAAAACCAGCTGCGTTTATTGTGGAGATTGGACGCAGATCTAACACTAACATTGCAGCCATGGCGTCTGTGATTCGCTTAGCGGCTGGGTGACTGCTGTCATATTTGCTTCCCCTCGCAAATGATTGTTTCACAGTTAATTGCTGAAATGTAGGACTGCTCATTTTCTTGACCTGCCTCTGGGATGACGATTCACCCCCAGCAGCAGCAACAGTGAGATTAACGCTTTCTTCAGAGGAATCAATAATAGTGCAGGAGTCATCCAGCCTTAAGTGGGATGCCGGGCTAACTCCGAGCGCTACTGAGGATATTGATGAGGATTTTGTGGTGGGTGTATTTTGTAGCCGTCGGGATGTCGGTGAGCGGAGGGTCTTAGCTGATGATGGAGTGCTTGTAATTTTTTGGGAAGAACTTTCTGCTTTTCCCAACACTTTGCCATGAACTCTCGTTGAATGGCGTAACATAGACGAGGTTCCAAGATGGTTAAGGTCCCTCCCTCGACTGACTGTGGCTTGACATACACTACAAATGGCTATACAATTGTTGTCTGGATTTGGGTAGAAATAATTCCACACATAAGAAGTGGATTTTTTTGTTTTATGCCCAGGCATGACAATGGCCTTTTTCTTGTCACGTGCCAGAACAGCTGCCACTGATGCAGGACTTACACAAACAACCTCATCCTCATCAACATCCTCATAAGCGCCCTCGTCACATACACAAATTTCCCCCTCATCCTCTTCTAATTCCAAAGTGGCATCCTCAATTTGTGTATCACCGGCTAGACTCGGGCTATTAAAGCACACATCAGCAGAATGGTCACGATTAGACATCCCACTGTTGGATGGACTCTCCACAGGGATTGGTGGTGTCATTTGTGAATCAGAGCAAACATTATCCTCTAATGCCTTACTGTTATTTTGCAGCTCGGCTATGACGCGTAACAGTAGTTGTGCACCAATTGTAGGCTCAGTAACTTTTTGGGATCTGCCACTTATAGCCAAAGGTGAAGGCCTCATTCTCTCTTTGCCACTGCGTGTGTAGAATGGCATGTTGGCGATTTTTTTTTTATCGGCACTTAACTTTTGCTCAGTAGCACTTCTTTTTCGCTTCAACACAGTAATAAAAATTTTTGATTTTGTTTTTTGGACTGATTTCGAAACACTCTGTAAATTGACATCGACTTGCCCAGATGACGTACTGGGAACACTAACATCAGGACTGGTGACAGAACCTGGTTGCTCATTCTGATCATATGTGGACTGCTTTGAATCCATTCTGAGCGCAAAGCACTTGTAGTGGTAAAAATTATTTGGTAAGATACTGCTGACAGATATGACTTTTGACAGCCAGAAATATTTATGCACAATTTATGGGGAACACCCCAAAAGCACTGGGGAGTGCTAAAAATTATTTGGTAAGATACTGCTGACAGATATGACTTTTGACAGCCAGAAATATTTATGCAAAATTATGGTGGACACCCCAAAAGCACTGGGGAGTGCCAAATATTAAAAAAATAAAATAAACCTCTATCCTCCACTCTCCTCTAGCGATTTTGTTACAGCAATTGGAATAAGAATATTGTATTCTCTGTCCCTGCTCTAATCAGCCTGTGACTACACCCTGCTCTCTCCCTCTGTCAAATGGCGATGGATTGCTGTGGAGGCGTGTATTTATAATCTTGAAGTATCGCGAGAACCGAGCCACGAGATCCGACGACGTCACGTTGACGTTCGGCCTCGATTTGGATTCGGAGCGGGTGGGAGAGTATTACTCGGATACCCAAAGTTCGGGTGGGTTCGGTTCTCGGGGAACCGGACCCGCCCATCTCTAGAACTAATACCTCATGTTTTCATTTTGATAGACACACACAGATATGCAGTGTGAAGGATAAGCGCTGACAACTGCCTTTTTGTTTTGTATACATATATATATGTGTGTGTGTTTATGTATAAAGCTCCATTTCTTTCACACGAAAGAAAACCTACTGAAGGCAACGAGAGTGACAGAAGACACAGACACACTAAGGGGTCTACAGTTGTTCTCAAATTTTTCCACAATCACAGTTGCTAAAACTAGGTAATTTCCCCCCCTATAACTTCAGATCTCCGAGCTAGCGAGATTTCATACAGATTTTCAAGTAAAACGGGCTGTTCACTACAAGGTTTCCACTTATGTGATTTCCACAGTGGAGGCTGGGGTTAAAATTCTGGCATAATGGAACATTCCAGTTAACGCCAGTCCTTTTAAATTGCAAAAAAAACTACAATCGCAATGGGCCCAAGCTGATTAAAAAGATGCATAGTTCTAAGCTTGGCAATATGGTTGTTTTCATTTTTTTATTGCTCTTTTTCAGCATTAAAGATTGAATATAACTTTGTTTGCCTAGGGGTGAGTGTTTTCTTGTTCCCCAGTGAAACATTGGAAAGTTTATGAGGTGAAATGACTATACATCTTTTTCGCTGGCCTCCTACTCCTAATTCAGGCTGGGAAAGTGTATAACGTTTAACTTATGTTTGTTGCTCTTAATTTGTGTTTAACTATTTTTCTATTAAATTTTTCTAAATGTGAAATATGTTTTTTGCTAGTTGTGTATTTTTGCCCATTGGTGAGATTTGTTTCTTCTACCCTATATAGCTACTGTTTGCTATAATTTATAGCTTATCGCATGGGTGGTGGCACGATTGGCCACCCCCCACGCATTAACTATTTTGCTGCATTCCACACCCTGTGGTAAATCCTTTAACCCAATGTACCAGGCTATTTCATCTCCTTTTTCTATCCTTTCCCTTCCCTCGCCCCTCATACTTCCCATTCCAATGGGACAACACTATATATCACTAGGTATCCCCAGAGCACCCGTTTTCCTCTACCCACACCACAATTTTTGTATTGACTTTTTACACTATATCATACTTGCCAACTCTCCCGGAATGTCCGGGATACTCCCGGATTCCGGGTGGGCAGGCCCGGCGCTCCCATTAGGCAAAACCTTAGGCAGTTGCCTAGGGCGCCGGGACCTGCAGGGCGCCGCTGTATAGATTTTTTAATCTAGTCAGCGGCTTGGGAAAGAAGTGACCCCGCCGCCTCTGTTTTTCACTGTCCACCGTGCTCTTCATTCCAAAGCGCCCAGGCTGCCCGGCGCATCTCGCACATGATCACTGACTGACGTCAGATAGAGCATAAAGTGCCAAATAATAGTAATTTTTCTCCCACATAGCTTGAAAATCAAATATAGAGCATGAGGTGGCAAATAGTAATTTTTCTATGGTATAAAAATGACTATTTGCCACGTCATATACTCTATAATAGATTTGCAAACTATGAAAATTTTTGTGTGAGAACCTCGGGGGCGTAGGCTGAAAGCTTGCCTAGGCCACCTACCGACCTTGCATTGGCCCTGCGGGTGGGTCTCCCAGACTCCCGAGAGTGTGTGGCTGTCTCCCGCATCTGGCCACTTCCAAGTGAAGTGGGCAGAATTAGGCCCAAAATGCCACGATTATCCGGGAATCACGGCATTTGGCTCCGCTCCTGCTGGAAAATACAGCGTTTGCGTCATGACGTCACGGGGGGGGGGGGGGGGATCGGATCCAAAATTGCACGCTCACCTCCCCCTGGCATCTCCCGGATGCCAACTAGAAGAAGTTGGCAAGTATGCACTAGATAAATGATAGACTATGATAAAGCAGCCCCTTCCACAGCATTCTGAAAACTAATGACAAAATTTGATCTGTATGATGTGTGGAGAGTCAAAGCACCTCTGGTAAAAAATGATACTTGAAGCCAAAATGGCTTTATCGGAAAGGCTTAACACTATTTGCACAAACCAACCATCTCAACGACGCATCAGTTTATACGTTCGGGTATACTTTAAAGGAGGTATTGCTATGTGTAAAGCAACGGGCATGGTGTATGGTGTTACAACCCCTTAATCTAATTTAATCCTGCACTTTTTAGCCATGTTGTTATCAGGAAGTATCAGTGATGTAATTATCACATCTCCTTGGAAAAGTACTTCACGGGTTAAATTCCACCTCCACACGGAACACTCAGGAGTTGAGTGAATTAAGCTACCACTGTTATTTCTGTTTGCTCCCTATTGTCCACTAGTGAGCTCTACAGCCAGCCAGGAGCCTGACCTAGCAGGGGTCACCTGAGAGAAGACTCCTGGGGAGGTAGGGGAGGGGGCTGGATAGTGTAAGCAGCCCACCAATTGAGACCTTTTGCAACTCCCCTAGACAGGCAGATCCCAAGGTGGGATTAGGAGGTGATAAATGAGGCTGCCCTGGGAGCTGAAATTGTGTGACTAACTTTTGGCCAAGAGGTGATGCTCTGCCAGAGATGCGCTGTGGAACATATCTCACTGGATTTATTTGAACTCATTTCCTCATTTGTTGGACCTGCTATCATTACGGGGCCGTGCTGTATTTAATCCTGTTCTGCAGAATAAATCATCCTTCTATTTTTCCCCTAATACCGTGTCCGAATGATTTGGGAACCACGTATCTTCACACTATGCAAACTGGCTCTAGACTCAAAAAAAAAAATAACATGACAAAGCTTAAGCTGACCTAGAAGCTAAACTGGTCTGTATAGAGGAGCAAAACATAAAGCTCCCCACAAAAGTCCTTAAGAAAGAAGTAAGTTCCATACGAATTCAGCTACATAAATTACATATGTCATGTACCCAGGCAGTTCTTAGTAAATTGTGGCAAAAATGTTATATGGCAGGAAACTGAGCAAACTACTAGCCCATAAATTGAGTGCCTCAAGCAAAGGATAGGATCAAACATATTCTTACAAAACAAGGTTCCATTGCAATTCATGCTCATCGTGTATGTC
Organism: Mixophyes fleayi; assembly: GCF_038048845.1. Classification (NCBI taxonomy): domain Eukaryota; kingdom Metazoa; phylum Chordata; class Amphibia; order Anura; family Limnodynastidae; genus Mixophyes; species Mixophyes fleayi. Next base: position 239,983,617 of record NC_134404.1, on the reverse strand, counting down.
ATCTGTTTTGAGTGGGTGGGAATAGAAAAATCATATACTATTCAAAGCAGTAGCGAGTATATGTTGGAATTGAATAATCTGATCTTGTGGGAGGCTGTGACTTGCCTACTGGTGTTATTAATTACTAGGGGTGGGCTGCCTGTGACAGGGGCAGTATCTTAATATGAGATGGGGAATAATAAAGGAAAGCCAGAAGGCACGGACTGATAAATAGTGTAAAGAGCAGGTCCCCCAATAGCATAAAGTAATAATGCAGGAAAACTGTGATGATAAATGCACATATGTGTGAAAATACAGTTTACACACCCAACTTGTGTGTAGAGTTAAACAGCGGAGATTCCAACAATACTTACCAGTAGAGGTTCAAAAGTAATTGGACATGGGCAGCCGCGTTCGCTGCAATAAATAATATCTGTGCAGTTCAGTTTGCAGACATTTTTAATAGCATAGGACAAATTGAACAAACTCAAGACACAATTATATATCCAAGGGCTTATAAAAGCATCACTTTGTAAGTGACAAATATTTCCTTTCTTTCAGATGTGTGTTTTAAGAATGATTCATGTCATCCGTTCTGTTGAGAAGATTGAGAAAATTCTGCACTCCCAGAACTGTAAAGAAAATACAGAGCTGAACAGGTGATCTCAATGTTGATACTTTAGTCATCTTTTAAAGACAGCGTGGTCTTGACTTGTGATAGTGTGCATATGACCTTGAGTCAAAATTCCATGTAACCACGGGTCATTATTACGTGCGGTCTGTCTGATAAGTCACAAGCTACGTGGCTCATGGTTGCCTATCTCCCAAAATTAAATAAAAATGTACCAATCTCATTCAATGTTACTGATGGACCTCATTAAAGGGCCAGATCTTTTGTACTATACATTTGTTTTGCGGTTGGAGAAGATTTGATATGCGAATGTGTACTTTTCTGGGTTTTAAAGGAGGATGCATGTAGCTCCTTAAGTTAACTACAAGGAAATCCTTGAAGAACCGCTCCCAGCCTGCTGGTTGCCACTTGAAATTTAACTCGTATTAGTTTGTGAATGGATAGTTGTAGTATAGTCACAAGCCCTTAGTCTAGTTACCTACAATTTCAGTAATGTCTATTATTCAGCAAAAACATATTTGTGTCATGTAAACTTTAACTTCACATTTTCCCTAGCCCTTCATAACTGATTGAACGCTATTACAAACCAGGGAATGCCTACTACAGGGTGGGTAGAATACTTCCATTGGACTGTTGTTTCTATAAAAATAAAATGGTGCGAAGAAATATATTTGTTTTTTAAATGTACTTTATTTTCGATCACTGATTTTCCTTCTGTTTTTAAGCACATTGCTAACTGGGCAGATGCTGGAAAGGATTGCAACAGAATTTAACCAGTTGCAATTTCATGCAGTTCAAAGTAAAGGAATGCCTCTTCTGGACAAAGTAAGACCTGTAAGTATGCTACCCAAGAAATGTATGAATCTCTGTATTACCCAGAGCAGGTTTAAAACGAACAGACTTTAATATGCCATTTAATGTTTTAATTAAAAAAATTACAATTCCAATTCAAGTAAATATGCCATAGGGTAGTTGCTTGTTTATTATTTTATTTCTTCTTCTTTTTTTATCATAATTTTTATTGAAAACTTTTTTGTAAACATTAGGGGTACAGAAAGCAAACGGGAATAAGAAAAGGCAATACCACTTGGTGAAGAATAAAGGGGGGGGCAGCAACAACTCTATAAATGTGCAAATGTGATATAGCACAATATCCACTACAATCTATGAACAACAATATCAGATAGCAATCATATAATATCTTAAAGTTGTGGTGGTTCATTCAGACTGAAAAGGGGGCAGAGTCATTCCCACTGTTATCAATGTGGAATCCTCTCCAGGCTAAACAAATTCATGCCTTTGGGACCATTTAATAATAGGAGACGTTGCAGTAGTTGAATATGGCATTCCCATTGTTTCCCTGAGGAAATTAAATTGAACTTTACATATTATCTTAAGAATAGTAAGGGGGTTCGGCCCATTCACCTCTTCCTGGGTCCTGCTTTAGGAACTTTAGTAGGCCAAAAGCATCACGTGGCGCCCTTATCTACTGTCTATAGTTGCAACTCTAGGCCTGTGCTTACCTATCCGGTGAGTGTTTTTCTTGCAGTCATAGCTGTAGTCCTTGTGGTATATTCACTTGACTGGAGGTGAGCAGGCCAGTATGCTCGTTAGTATCAGTGGGTCTCCACTATCTCCACACTAGCATGATCTGTTCATAGGGAACATAGTAGAGAGGCACCAGGTGTACATGGTGGTGCTCTCCGGAAGATGTCGATTACATTTGCTTTAATCCATCGAAAAGCCACAGCCTGCTGGCTGGTATATCTCAGATTGGCTTTTTTTTCCCTTCACCATACACATTTCAGGTGGCATGTATACATGGGGAGGTGAATTGATCTCTGCTTTGGAAGGGAGGGGCATGTCACCTTGCGCTCAAGTACATAGATGAGTGGTACTTGGTGTGGACTGGGGGTAAGCGTAATGGGTGGATGGTTATTGAGTGAGCTTGGATAGTATGCAGAAGTATATAGTAATAACAGTATTATACGTAAGTGAACAGTAATATAGTAATTGATAGTAATAAATAGTTTTACACAATGGTAAGGAATTGAGCAGTGCAGGAAGTATTGCAAGCTATTAATGAGCAATGGAATAGTTAATAATAATAAGATTGATATTGAATATATAGGAGTGAAGGATGCACATAGACCATGTAGGTGAGCTTGTACGAGCTGCTCCGTGGACGGGAGACAACCAATCCCCTAAATAGTGATGTAGAATGCAAAAGTCCACTAAGTACTCCAGTACAATACTAAGATGATAAACAATGTGTGAGTAAATTGCATATGAAAACCATAAGTACTGAACAAATGGTGGAATGAAGATAAAGATTTAGCCAAACAGTATATGAGTAGGCAAGGTGATGTAGTTGCACTGTTAGTAGGCGGGTTAATAATAGTCTGTGTGTAGATATTATACAATATTGGTAGTTTCCTATTCTCCTGTGACATATTTACATATTTTGTTTTTCAGGCAGATATATATTGATATGGGAATATATGTATATATATATATATATATATATATATATATATATATGTGTATAATATTCCATATGGTGACTGTGGATGAACATTTTCCATAGGTCTAGTAAGGGGAGTTCCAAATATATAAAATCCCTTTTGCTACGCTTAGCCTGTGTTCCCAAGTACTGTGGGTGGTTAACTTTTATACAGTTTTCCAAATATGCGGTATGTCTCAGGAATTACTTAAGGGGTAATAAACACTCTGTTTTATATGCTCTACATTATGTATGTGGCACAAAATTAATATACAGTGTTATCCCGTGGTAGGCTGGTTGGTCTGTATAGAAATGTGTATGTGTGTGTGTAAATGTATATATGTACATCAGGAGCTGTGGCTCAACTGATATATACACTGTTCTGATTACATAGTGTTGTGGGTTCAATTTCCCTAAGAGCACATATATATTACCAGTTAAAAAGATAGAACAGATTTATTCTGTGTCTTCTTTCTTGCTATTGTATCAGGCTTCAATAGGTGACTCTTCCAGTAGTAAAATACTCGCTGGTTTGCAGATTCTAAAATGTGTGCGTGTGTGTGTGTATATATATATATATATATATATATATATATATATATATATATATATATATATATATATATATATATATATATATATAATGTGTATATGTATACAAACTTATTTCCCATCACCTTGCCTACCATTTCCTTATGTTTTCAAACAGATCCACTGGGAAGTATGAGTGGCATTATATACGTGCGAAATGTAATTTATAAATGATCCTTTCCACAGCCTAGCCCGAATGCCTCGGCACAGACTGCGGGGCTAGGGTCTACAAACAGGGTGCTTCCATTTCGGTGTCAGCAGTTTTGCAGAAACAGGTCTGGCCTAAATCACTGTCGCTTCTGGTGGCCGAACTCATTAAGGTGATTTTAGAGTCCGAAATGGTACGTGAGTATACCCTTTTTCATGCTTCTACATATGTTTACACTGTTCGGGTTAAGCCCCCACACAGCTTATATATGTCCACTAACACAGAAGCGACATTCCACTATTTAAGTACAAAACCATCCGGACAAAGACGCTGTTGTTCACCATCTTCCACAGATAGGCAGAATTTTATCTTTCACTGTTGTCACAGTCAGAATAAGGATGTAGTTCATTCCTCACTAAAGGATGTCTATCTCGATCTTGTTTTACTAACAAGAACATTATTCCCTCTGATTACACTCACGAGGTGGATAATCCCAGCTTAAACTTTACACAGTTTTAGCATTTGCAAAATACCAGTCTATATTTCAATTCGCACCCTAAGCCTTAGTGACACCCTGCTTGAGAAAATGTTTTTCCTCATATATTAGCCTCTGTGTCTGTCTTTTGACAAAAACCAGGTAAACAGTTATTGGCTAGCTAGATTTTCATCTCCCTCTGCCGCCTGAGAATACAGGTGAAGTAAACCCTGTGGCTCTTCAGTTCTCTTATTCTGCTATCTCCGGCGGGAGCTGACAGAAGAAGTTCTCCTACACAGAGCAGGAGCTGGAAAGGGTTTTTATCTAGAGGCTCTCTGACAGAAGAAGTTCTCTAGCCTTTATTCACATGAAGGATTAATGGGGTGGTTTGTATTCACCCACCAAAGTCATAGCTGGTATTCATAAAGCCGTCCAGCTATGATACCATTAGTTAGCCACATGCTCATAGGACTATGGTACAATAACGGAACTCTCAGTTTGCACTATTACAAACGAGTATCCAAAGGCTTCTGGCAGTAGGTGTGCTTCCTTTTTTATGTCAGCGACACCAGGCCATGACGTTTACGTGTTCAATCCGTTCATCCTCTCTGTTGATCTGAGGTCAGGGTGCCACATTCCGAGTCAGGCCTAGCCTTACATGGGTGCTTATAGTTCATGTACAGTGGCAGTCAGGTAAACGCCCATAGGTCTGGCGACATCCCCCGAAGGGGAAAGTTATTTATTTCAACGCTTACCTTTCAGCTTGACCTTTTCTGCCAGCATATTTTTTTTGCAGCCTCTCAGCAAGCAGCAGGGCTGCATTATTGAGTTCACAGGTGGTCACTTTGAACCTACCCAGGTCTTCGCTTATTCTACCACACTAGAAGTGTTGGTTTATGCCTTATCTTCTAGATTGGAACACTCAGTATCTTCTTAGCGAAGAGCACGCTCATCTCTCTTCTACACAGTTCCAAAATGCTCCTGGTAGAATTTCCTTTCAGTAACATGAGTTTCAGTTTTGCAAAATAGGATACCAAGGTTCTAGTTGAATCATTGGCTCTCCTCATTCGGAACATCTCTCATGTCTCAACAGGGATATTCTCATCAAGGGAAGCTGCCTTCCTTGTTTTGGACGTGCATAGCATCCCTCTGCTCTGATCCAATGGTTTACCTTTCGGGTGGTGCTTAGCCACAATGATTTTTGAGTGGGTCAGTTGTCCTTCTGGTACAGGGGGTCAGAAAACTTGTAGAGATTCGGTCTCATAATGCAGGGCTGTTGCATATTTGTAGCACTTATGGAATACCGGTATCCTAATTGCAGGATAGGGGTCGACCTGTGTATGGTCGGAGGGGTGTGCCTTGTGCCATACTATGGGCCAAGTTACTCCAACGAATTATTATTGAGGGCCGAATGCCTTAGCTATCAGCCATTTACCAGGGAAAGTGGGTCACTCCTGGGTAATACATTTGTGCCCTCCTGGTTAGGTCATAGGGCTCTCCGAGAGGCAGCTCAGGTTCTTTTCACATGTTAACCTGTTTTCTCTGTCGGCTCTCAATCTAATGACCCTCAGGTGGATTTGTCCATAGCCAAGTCGGGTCTCCCTAGAACTTAGGGGGTGTACATGTTATTTACAGGTCCCATTTCCTCGTGCGTGTTCAAGAGTTTCTAGGAGGGGGTGCATCCCAGCTAGTCTGGTGGCTCGACGTGTGTCTCACAAAGCAGTGTTCTCCTGGTTTAGGGGACTAGTGTTGACGTCCCTCTTTTCCCAGTTTCAGAGCGGCCTCATTTTGTAGTTCGGCCCTTTTTTCTTTATATCATCTAGTTTGACGCTGTGGCGTCGGACGGCCAACCTTTACGGCCAGAGAGTCCTTGCAGGGAAATGGTTGCTACCTTCAATTCAGCCGTAGAGCTTCTTCCTCAGCTGTTTTCTTTGGACTAGAAACGATATTCGGTTGGTGTAAATTCCTAAAATTTCACACGTCCTACTCAGGAATCTTTAAAGGGTTTTCTTTACCAGCTGGCTCCGATACAGGTCTCCGCCCTACTTCCTTCAGTGTGCAGCTCCCGTGGCTCTCCGTCTAGCTCAGCGGAAGGTTGTCTTGCTTAAGGGGTTTCTTCAGGCTCAGCCCACCTTTGGTTGGTCGTGAATTTCCAGGGAGTCTAGTTCTCGTCATCAGGGGGCTTGCTTTGGCCTCCGGTGACACTCTGTATTATTTAAGCTGTTAGCTCATGGTATGAGTGCTCCCTTGTATATATGACGGGCTTACGTTGTTATCTCTCTATATGAGTGCTCCCTCAGATATCTCTGAGTTAGTTAAGCTGTTTAGCTCGTAGTATGAGTGCTCCCTTGTATATCTCTGAATGGCTTAAGCACTGTATGAGTGCTCCCTTAGATATCGCTGAGTGGCTTAAGCTGTTAGATCAGTGTATATGGTGCTCCTTTGGATATCACTGAGTGGATTGAGTTGTTAGCTCAATGTAGGGTGCTCCCTTGGATATCACATCTCGTAGGGGATCCGGGACGAGAATGTGTATGGCTCTCCCTCATTTCATTTCCCAGAAAATTAGTGGCACATTGTACGAGGCATTATTGGTTCTGACGTTTAGTGCCTGCATACCACTTACACAGGGATTGCGGTATATCATTCTTGTGCCTCTTCTTTTTGTGTAACGTTTCTCCGATGGGATGTAATTTGTGCTCTTGTTCGCACAGTTCCTGTTTAGGAATTTAATGCCCCTTTAGCCTCTCTAGCGCTAAAGAGCGTAGGGGGTGGGGGTGGATCAGGGTCCAGGTGGTCTCTTGCCACTGCATCTCGACCAACATTCTTTCTGTACCCCTCTGCAGGTTCCAGTGACTTTTAGAGTGCACTCTCCAGGAGGGTTGCAGCGTCTTGGACGGCACAACAGTGTCATTCAATGGCGCAGTTGTACAGAGTGGCAGCGTCTGTTTCTGCTGCATGTTGTTTTCTTTGTTGCGTGCCTTTGCATTCACTAATGCAGGGTTTTGGCCACAAGATATTGCGCACAGCCGTTCCAGAGCATTCCCGCCCTTGAACACAGCTTTGGTAGCTCCCCAATGTAACGCAGTGTCCCCCAGTGGTAGGACAGAGAAAAGAGGATTTTTACTCACCGTAAAATCAATTTCTCTTACTACACTGGGGGACACTGCACACCCTCCCTTGCTCTGAAAGTAGTGCTGTCTTTGGTGTTACTTTCTGAATTGTTTTTACGGTGAGTAAAAATCAACTTATTACTGTTTATTACTATCAATTAATATATTACTGTTCACTTATGTATAATACTGTTATTACTATATACTTCTGCATACTATCCAAGCTCACTCAATAACCAAGTGCCGCTCATCTGTGTACTTGAGCGCAAGGTGACATTCCCCCCCCCCCCCTTCCATAGCAAATTAGGAGTGTGGTTAACTCCCTGTCACCCAGCAGCTCGTACATCCTCGTTGCCTTAGTGCATCCACCTTCTCTTCACCTCTTGATCTCTGCTTTGGCTCGGGAAGCATGGATAGGAATGGATTTATTATGTGCTGGAGTTGTGCTCTCTCGAAACATATCCATCTTCCTTGGCTGCTTATTTCTATGATTTGTATGATTGTAAAAATAGAGATTTATACAGGGAGATATATTGATTTGTTTGGGATTTCATGTGGAAAGGAGGAAATAACTTAGAAATGAAGTTTACCATCTTTATTTTACTGTTTTGAGGGTAATGCTAGACTTTTGCCAAAAATGTACTCAAACTGTTACACAATAAAGACAATATGTTTTAGATTTCAACTTTACAAAAAAAACAGAAAAATTGATACCATCTACTTAGGTGCTGTGTGCTGATGTAAAATCAGCTAAACCAGAAATAAAAGGTAGAATGTTCCTTTAGGTGGCATTCTATATTGTTATAATGTAAGGCCACTGTTAAATAATAAGCAGCTTTCTATGAAGTTTGTGCGATCCTCACATATATTTGTATAGCATAAGAGGAGAACGCAGTCCCGAACTTTCTCCTTTTATGTTATAAATAATAAACTACTTATGTGCAAAGTATCTCTTGTCTGTCTGTATGATAGAGGCATAAGTCATGGTTGTAGCTTATTTTATTTGATTAAAGAACAGAATCCCTGCTCTGCTCCCCATATTTGGTTTATGTTATTTGGTATATACACAATTCCAAACAAGTGGAACCCTGAGATATAAAGATAGGTAGTCCCTTGCATCACTTATTAGTGAACTTAGAATCAGAGCAAACTGATGGGGAGCCTTTCCTGGTACCTCTTCCCACTGCCTCCTGCTCCCAACATGGGACTATCCTCTGGCGTGGTCCCCTGCTGCCAGGATGGGTGCAGCAGCATGAGACCACATACCAGAGAAGCATCCAGGTAAGTGACTCCTCTCCCCTGGTAGCAAAATCGCATTCACCTAGGTCTACCTGAATGCAGTGTCTTGTGGTTTGCTTGAGAGCATGGTCAAATGGGGGCAGCCCTGCACTAAACGCAGGTTGGCCAAAAGGGGACCGTCCCTTGCAGGATGATGCCTAAAGGTGTGCTATGCCTTGGGAGAGTTGCAACCCCGAAGCAGCATAGCGCCTCCTTTAGGTGGGCTTTACTTCAGGGACTGAAGCCTGTCTGCAGATGGTTCAACCTTCCCCACACAAATTTAAAGAGATTACTTGTATAAACTTATTTTTCATGTTGGTATCACAGAGCTGATATAATTCTAGATACATTAAGTGATTTTTTTGTTACAGATATTTTAGAAAGATAGACTTTTTGTCCAACATTTTATAAACAGGAAATGTATTTTAGAGCTGTGTCGGTTGTCGGTCGGATATGTGTTTTCATATCTCTACTATTGGGGTTTCTGTGCTTGCTGTTCCAGGATTCACTTCCTTATGCTGTGTGCTCTGTAGCTGTCTTTAGCCCTATCTTATATATCATGGCTGATAAAAGGAGTAATTCCAGGTCAAAAGCTTGGCACACACTGAAGAATATTTCCGACTGATGTGCTATCTCAAACGATTATACCTATGACTGAAGGTCCGATCAGTCTGGCGATTCATGCATACACACTGACACGATTTACCTTCAGATCTGTGCTCTTCATCTGGTCCTTTATCTGGTCCTCTAGTCCGGAGAATGACAGCACAATATTCAGTCATTCACTACTGTCACATTGTCACACTGATTAAAACCACCTAGTTATAGCTCTCCACATGTCCTAATGAATTTCGTTAGGTTCTGTGACTCTGAAAAGAAATATTCTGTCTCAGAACGAACAAATGAATTATTCCTGCTACAGCACTCTCTGCATTTATTCACTCTGACATTCAGTGCTAACATCGGCTAAAAAGAGCCCGACTTTATGAACTCTATAGAGATCGTCAGCATGAGTGCATACACACTACATGATCATTAGGTGATTGATCGGAAAATATTGAACGGTACGACCAACCAAATGAGGCAACAATCGTACATTTGGGCAGACTTTCCACCATCGTGTCACTACACACACTGGTCCGACTTTCGAACGAGCGGTCGTATGTCGGCTGGTTGAGCCGATTATTGGACAAAAACCCTGTAGTGTGTACCCAGCTTAAGGCTGGATGCACACTACAGGCTTTTCAGACGATTATCGTGCCAATTACACCATATACGACTGATCGGCCCGATATTACATTAATATGTACACTGAAACAATGAACAATTATCGTTCCAAAGCTCATTATATCGTTTCATTTGATTTTTAAACCAGACTAAAAATCGATGGATATTGTCCTTCCAATTCTGCTTTGTGTATGCACTCACGATCAGGATCTCCATAGAGTTTACAGAGTCATGATGTTTTCAGCAGATGGCTATGACAGATGAAGAGCACAGATCTGAGGGTAAATCTTTTAAAGCATGTATAGTGTGAACACATGAATTGGCATACTAATTGGGACTTTTTTTTTTTTACAGCCATTGGTAAAATCGGTACTAATATGGCATTGGGAGAAATTTTCTGTAGTGCGTACCCAGCCTTAGTCTGGAGCTGTTTCATCAGTAACTTTTTATACTTTAAAATGCCATTCTAAATTGCCTAGTGAACAGTCAGGCACTAGCGCCTTATGTGCAGCATGTGAGATTGACAGCTCACTGTCACACATGCTTATAGTTTGCGCCACTCATCTGGCAGAACCAACTTTGACTAAATCCCTGTCCAATTATCTGTTTCAGAGCTCATGCAGCTTGCTGTGCTTCTCCAGGTTGTGGGCGGAGGGACCCGTCCATCCACTACTTACGCTAAAGCTTCAGCTAATGATCCTATGCATCTTCGTGTACTCGGCTAGGTCCCCCAGCAACAGCATTCGATTAGCCAGTTTGGGCGCAAGCCCTGGCTATGCTTGTGCAGGATCTGGTTAAAGTTTGCTCTCTTTTTAGAAGTTACTTTACAGATATCTTCAGGGGCTAGGTCCTGGGAAGTGTCAGAGTTCTCCCTTATCCCGATCCTACAGAGGGCCTAATCCTGAGTACTCCTCCCAGGAAAAGGGTTAAGTAGTTTAAGACTCAGACATTGAAAATTCCTTGGGTTTTGATGCGGATCCTACAGGATTGTTTGGAGTGGATGATTTAGTACAGGCGCTACATATCTAGGACAGCAAAGAGAACGCTGAACCTGACTATACACTGTTTAAGAGGAAAAACAAATTGTTGCTTTCCGTCCATTCATGATGCTTAAAAGGTGTGAGCGGAGATCTGTGTTTTCTTTCGTGAATTTTACAATATGTTGTAGTTTTTCAGTATAGTGACTGTTTGAGGTTTGCATAACTTTTGTACATTATGAAAGGCATTATGCTGTAGGATAGTTGCTGTACCAGTCATTCTATCCGATAAATTATTTTTATGATTGGTATAAACTATTTATTTGCTATTTTAACTGTAGTTATAATTGGGATATCTACTTTTTAAAAATATATTTCGTCTTTCTTATTTTTATTACAGTTTTCAATATGCCTTTGGTTTTATACAGCATAAATGCAGTCCAATCAAATGCAGATAGTGTTTATTCTGAAGATCAATCAGTTCAATTAGGATGTTAAGCTGACCACACCCCAACTGGTAGCTGGCCATGCCCTTCATCTACAATGATGGGCCCTCCTATCAGTGCACCGCCCTTGATGCCCCATTCTGACACTGTCCATATGTATAGCCTTAACTTTTTTGCGCAAAAGACTACATGTGCTGCTTGCCAGTTGGGCTCTCTTGTAATATGAATGTGGAAATTAAGAAATAAACAGATACAGAAAAGTGATCAGAGGGCCTATATTGTTTAATTGTGCTTAGCATTTTCACAGTTTTAGACATTTACTCTTCCCGCTGCCAGTGACATATTTAAGTAAGCTACTTAGAAAATATTTTTTGGGATTAAGTCCAAGAAAAGGATTCAAATATAAACTTCTAATGCTTATGCTTATTTTATAGTGCTGTTTGTTTAAGCTTCATGCGATCTAATAGTCTACAGCATTTTGATGAGATTATCTGTCATATAAAAATCTGGCTTTCTATGTTCTTGGAAAGCCAACACTCTTCAAGAATTTTAAATTCATCATTTTATTGACTGTACATATATTTAATTAATTTGTTCTTCTTTTTTTTATAGCGCATTGCTGGCATAACAGCAATGTTACAGCGTTCTCTAGAAGGTCTCCTGTTAGAAGGCCTTCAAACCTCCAATGTGGATATAATTCGACACTGCTTACGGACATATGCTACGATTGACAAAACAAAAGACGCAGAGGCACTTGTTGGTCAGGTGCTAGTAAAACCATATATTGACGAGGTATGCTTTTGTCCAGCACATTCTTAAATATTGCAGGTTAGATAAAATGCCTATGCTTTTTGTCAGCCCATTCTTATAGGTTGCTGTATATGACCCATACTGGATTACAAAAGGTTAAATACACATATACATTATTGCAGCTGTTGAGGCTAGGCTTTGCTCTGACTCACACCTGTAGTCGGGGAATTAGATGAAATTAACAACGCAATTGATAATAGGTTATTATAACTATTTGCCAAAATGAACTACTGGATTGATTTGATTACCAGAGCAATGGGTGTCCTGTTATTTGTTTTTTTATTTTAAAATTATGGAAACACTAACCATAAAAATACTTTAGAGATTTCAGAGAGTTTATTTTCACTATTTAGTAAAATATTTACATTATTTATTTGAAACCTAACCATTTTCTTTGCAGAGCAAGTAATCATATTTCGGCCATATTTAGTAGAACAGTGCCATCCAGTGGAAACATTGTTTTGAAACATTTAAAAGTACTTGCTATTGTACAGTATTTTAAAACATCTTAACATTCTTTTGTTTGTTTTAATGTGTAATAGTTTTAAGTGAAGATCCAAATTATTATCCATTTAATATGGCATATTATGTCATAGATTGTCATTGGACCTCAACACTAACCCACTTAAGTAAAGAACAGGAAATAGGTAGCACAATGCTTTTTCCCTTAAGGTTCAGATATGACCCTCCACGTCTTTATTTATGTCCCTTACCTTACATTCTCTATAGACTTTGCTGTATGACATTATTTTGTAATAGCAATTAGAAATTTAGCACATGTAAATTCTTGGACAGTAATGCCAATGTGCCTAAAAACAAATTCTTTATATTGAGGGCAGCGGATGTACACCTTTCATGGCTTAAATTATCTTGCTTGCTCCTAGATTTAATTTACTAGCTCTTGAATTCTACATTATTTTGTCCACTCATATGCTCATTGCTGCGGAGTTAAGTACATTTATAACAAAGAATTTGAGCCTAAACAAGTTGAATTCAGAAAACATAAGAGGTCAAGCATCGCATGTGCCTGATTTTCTTCAGTCACTCCCATTTAGTCCCAGTTAAATGCCTTTAGTGCTGCAAGACGTCATTCCACCAGTCATGGCCACACTTTCCAACTTGGTGTCTCTTTGTATTCCTGGTGCCATGGTTCCCCTTACTTACAGCACACTAGGGCACTAAAACACATTGTGACCACTATGAAGCCCATGTAGAATATTGATATATTTGTGTGTCAGCAATAGATGTGAATTTCACCTTCTTGTCTTCTATAAACAGATGACATGATGTCGGTCCCCTTGAATAACTAGATTTTTTTTATGAGAAATTATTCAGTTAAAGAGAATCTTTTTATTTTGTCAGGTAGTCGTGGAGCAATATGTAAAATCTCACCCAAATGGGCTGCAAGTTATGTATAATAAGCTTTTGGAGTTTGTTCCACATCATTGTCGACTTCTGAGGGAGGTCACAGGAGGAGCCATTTCAAGGTAAATTCTTAATATAAAAGTTAATACTTCCTGAAAAAGGCACACATCTACAACTTTTGGAATTTTTTGTTGTGTTCAGTTATTTTGATCTTCAGGTGTTTATAATTCTTGCCAAATCCAAAAATGCTGACTATAAAAGAATGACCAAGTCTGACCAATTTAGCCCCACATGTTTATGGACAAATTGAACAGATCTAGTAGTTTGGGTATCGGGTCGATCAGACTGTAAACACACACATACACATGACATTCATATTATGTGCAAAAATGCCCACCTCAAAACCACCTCATGAGATCTAAGGCCAGGTCTGTGTTAGGGCACATGACTACAGGACATTTTCACTAACTACTTGGACTCCTGGAACTTCCTTCCCATTAAGGACAGTCTGCTATAGCTACACACTGTTGTGCTGCCTTCTATCAGTTGAACACGGATTAAGTCATTGGCACTTTTGCTAAAGCAGATTTTGCATTTTGGGAATGGCACTTAATATATTGAAAAATGTCTATGAAGCAGTATAGTTTGGTACAGTAAGTTGCCGTTTTCACCAGTCTCAGCTTCACATACTTGTAAAATTATATATATTTAACCAATACACATTGATAACCACAAATGTAATCAAAGCTGTAAAGCTCACAAACCTTTTGCATTTCTGCAGTTTAAACATTTCTTGGTGGGATTACAGTCTTAAAAATTAGTAATATAATAGGTTGCTTTTATCTAACCATCTCTGACAGCTTGGGTCCTCTGTTAACTTAACTCACATTTACCCCGTGTTGTAGCCAGTATACACCGATCAGCCACAACATTAAAACCACTGGCAAGTCAAGTGAATAACATTGAGTATTTTGTTACTATGGCACTGTCAAGGGGTGGGATATATTACGCAGCAAGTCAAACGTCCGTTCTTGAAGTTGGGCAAGCGTAAGGATCTGATAGATTTTGACAAGGACCAAATTATTATGGCTGGACGACTGTGTCATAGCATCTCCATAATGCAGGTCTTGTGTGGTGTTCCCGGAGCAAAAAGCTCATTGATGCGCCACAGCTAGCCCATCTGGTCTCCAATCCCTCAGAAGAGCTACTGTAGCACAAATTGCTGAAAAAAATTAATGCTGTCTATGATAAAGACTGCGTAGCTGCAGACCAGATCAGAATGCCCATGCTGACCCCTGTCCAAAGCACCTATAATGGGCATGTAAGCACCAGAACAGGACCATGGCGCAATGTAAGAAAGTGGCCTGGTCTGATGAATCATGTTTTTTTTACATCATGCTGACGGCCTGGTGCATATGCGTCCTTTACCTGTAGAAGAGATGGCACTAAGATGCACTATGGGAAGAAGGAATGTCGGCAGAGGCAGTTTGATCCTCTGGGCAATGTTCTGCTTGAAAAACTTGGGTCCTGGCATTCCTGTGGATATTACTTTGACATGTACCACCTACCTAAACATTGCTGGAGACCAAGTACACCCCTTCATGGCAACGATATTCCCTTATGGCAGTGGCCTATTTTAATGGGATAATGCGCTCTGCCACACTGTAAAAAATTTTCAGGAATGGTTTGAGGAACATGACAAAGGGCCTGAGTCATTAAGGAAAGTAAGGCAATAAAAGAAGTAAATGATCTCTGGGATAAACCATGTTATAATGCAATGGGTGCAAATTAGTTTATTATTTTGCACAAGTTAAAATATAGCTATAAAGTGCTAGATGAAAAAACGGCTAGTATTTAAAGTTGATCTAGAACATGCCCTATCCCAACTAGAAATCTGTCCCCACATTTTCTGTTTACTACCTTCTCAAATGCAACATGGTTTTGCCCAGGTGCAAAGTTACTCCTTTTTGATGCTTTGCTCTCCTTAATGACTCGGGCCCAAAGAGTTCAAGGTGTTGACTTGGCCTTCAAATTTCTCATATTTCAATCCGATTGAGCATCTGTGGGATGTGCTGGAAAAACAAGTCCAAGCCATGGAAGCCACACCTGGCAACTTATAGGACTTAAAGGATCTGTTGCTAACGTCTTCGTGTTAGATATCACAGGACACCTTCAAAGGTCTTGTGGAGTCCAGGCCTCGACGGCTCAGAGCTGTTTTGGCAGAACGAGGAGTCCTACACAACATTAAGCAGGTGGTGGTTATTATCGTTTATTTATGAAGCGCTACAAAGGGTCTGCAGCGCCGTACAAACAACAAGGGACAACAGTACAGGATAACCGTAAACGGCATACAAAAGTAAAAAGTGCAAATAAGGTGTAAACAGTACAAAATTACAAACTCAGGTTCAAAGGAAAAGAGATAAAAGTGACTACCAGTACACAGATAGAGTGAGAAGGGAGGGAGGTGGGTTTAATGTTGTGGAAAATCTGTGTACAGCTTATGTGCTATTATAATCATCATTTATTTTGGGACCTAAATGGACTTCACCATGAACATAAAATATATTATTTTATTACAAAAATGTGGGCAATAGATGTGAGATGTAAGCAAAGTTTAGTTTATTATCTGATACCAAAGTGCAATATCTAATGCTTTGTGTCTCTATGCGTGGAACCTGACAAATGAAAGAGATGATTTCATTGTTGTTTTGTAGTGAAAAGGCGGATATGGTTCCGGGATATGACTTCTTAGTGAACTCTGTCTGGCCAGAAATAGCACATGGATTAGAGGAAAAATTGCCATCACTCTTCAACCCAGGGAATCCAGATATATTTCATCAGGTACAACACTAGCTTAGAGTATTTTAATATCCTTTTTTGCGGACTTTGAAGTTTCATTTGAAATTAGATTCTTCTGTTTTATCTATACGTGTGATTAAAGTAGCTAAAGGAAATATTTGTACAATTAGAGGACCACAAAAAATTGCAAGCATTTTAAACATGAAAATATGCTGTTCACTTGTACTACATTGCTAAAGATATCCTCTTTTGTCAGTAAATTGAATGTCATAACACTAAAGCAAAGTGTTAGTCCACGACAATTAAACACATCCCTCTAATACATTACAAACCCTGCTTTCACACCTATAAAAATGTATGCGAGCACTAGAAACACACTTATCTGCAGCTTCCACTAGCTTCTTCTAATTAATTCTTCATCCCCAACAAATGCCACCATGGTGTCTCCTACTTCCCAGCAACTGTCATCCTTTATTACTCCAGTGCCTGCTTATCCTTTTTTAATTTAGTGTCTCTCATGTATTTCTCCATATAGTCAAACTCTATATCCTTCATTCATTATGCCTCCCTACTCGACCCCTGCCAATTTAAAAAGAAAAGCATTGCCCACTCCCTCTTTGTTTCTGTTGTGCCGACAGTCAGCCTTACCTGATGTGTGGCAGGAGATATTGTACTTATATCTGTGTCTCTGTCACAAGCACTACCAATAGAATGTAAATCCTTGCAGTTTGCTGACTGCTGCTGATGCAGATAATACTTATTAAATAACACTATTAGTTGTCCTGTACTCCACTCTCAGAACTGCCACCACCTACTATCTATGTATGATCAGCAAACGCAGATAGTACAGTGTGTCTAGCAGAGATCTCTATGTAATTTCTTAGGCTGGGTACACATTACACTGGAACCCTGGAACGATGAACGATCATCCGTTCCAAAGCACAGATCATCATTTGAGATGATTGGTTGTATTGTTTTAAAAAATGTCTTTCAGTTATAAACAATGTCTGTCCAATTCTGCATTGTGTATGCACTCTGCAAAAATGGAACGATAATCTAGCTATTTACCCGATGTTTGACAGCTGGTGTCCGGGGTCCAGAGTCTGTCCATGCTTTGTGAGGTGTAGGTAGAGTTTATGCTGCCCTGTGTGCTGGTCCCGTGCTTTGTGTGTAGCACCACTTTTCAGAAGGGGGGTCTAAGCTTGACTTTACTGCAGCACGATGATTCAGCCCACCAGCAGAGAGGTAGGAGGGAGTGGGGAGAGACATGTGCAGGGAAACCTCTCACTGAAATATTGCCTGTCAGCTTTGAAGGAGAGTTGCTAACAAGAAAGGTGCACTAAAGTTAAAACGGGTAATTACCCTGCCCGGATAACATGAATGCAGGAGCCCCGACATCAACCCACCGACCCCACCCCACCCCTACCACTCCTCTTCTCTCTTCCCCATGTGCAGCCAGTTTTACAACCTGTCATTCAACACAGGAGTTGCTGTTACCATTCAGACTGATTGTTATGACAGAGGAACAGTAGACATCTGGAGGTAATCGTGTACAGTGTGTACACATAAATCGGCAGGTTGAACAGGTTTTTTTTTTCCATGTCGTTGGAAAATCGCTGATCGTTTATTTTTGCTGTAGTGTGTACCTAGCTTTAGTCTGCAATAATATGTATGTGCAAGTTTATGTGCTGCCAGGGAAATTATGCAATGTGTGGAGGTGCCATTGGAGTCTTTGTACAAGGTTCCAGACTGCCAATCTGGTTTATGTGCAATATGTGAGGATTTCCACTTACCTTTGTGCAGCTACCAATGTGCCAATATGGTCTCTGTGGAATATGTGAATGGGATCTCTCTGCAACCTCTGCAGTTGCCAGCAGTCTCTGTGTACTATGTAGGTCCCAGTGATATTTAGGCCCATGCTGCTCTTATCTTACACAACTCAATTTTACTCCTCTGCTTAGTCATCGTTTGTCCCCTGAAAAATCCCTCCTCCCCCTGGTCTTCTGAAGCCTTACTTAGTGTTTTGTACTTTGCCCATACATATCTTTCCCGGACCTCCATTCGTTTTTCTTCTGCTCATTATCTACTCATTAATCCACAAATAATAATTATTTCTCTTTCATCCAGTCTGGGTGACACTGCTTACCATGGGTTGTGGAGGGGAGCACGGGAGTTGGCACCTAGCTAGTTAACTTTAGCAACTGCTGACAGACCCCTCTCCTCTACAATCCCCCCACCTCTTCTTCTCAGTTTTTTCTAGGTGCCCAGGGAGTTGGGCTGTTATATTAACTGGTAGTGTTAATTATTACTTTATTAATTTATATTTTTTATTTTTTATTTATTTTCTTTTATTTTTTAATGTTTTACATGTACAGGGACTTTTATTTTGAAGGCAGACCTCGAGTGTGTTCTACCATAGAGAGCACACTCCCAGAACCGCAGCGCAGACACGACTTTGTCAGATGAGAGCCGAGGGCTCTCACTGGCACAGTCCTGGGTGTCTGAAACAGAGTGACAAGCAGTCTCTCCGGACTGCTGTCACTCTCAGCCTCCCCGATAACCGGCGCTGCCACTGCGGGCATAGAGCGCCGGCCATCTTGGATTCGGAGGAACGATGAGGAGACCAGGGGCACAAGAAGGGGGCAAAACCAAGATCCCCCCTCAATAATAGGAGGGGGTATCGGGGTCAGAACCGCTGCAGGAGACCTCAGTCTTTTTGATGTCTCCATTACTCTGCCGTTTTTCTCTATCCTACCACTGGGGGACACTGCGTTACATTGGGGTATAGTAGGTGGGACTGGAGTTAGGCACTTATAAACTTGTTTGTTCCCCTGACTCCTCCCCCACTATGCCCCTCCTCTGTAGCTGACTTCAGTTGTTGTAAGTGCCTTCTGGAGAAAGGTCACTTCTGTATAGGCTCCTGCCTATACTTAGTTTAGCAGTAGGTTTTCCTGTTTTTATTTTTTTTTCCTTTTTAGGTGCAGCGCTGGACTCCATGCCAAGACCCAGAGGAGTGAATAGTCCCGGGGATTTCTTCACTCTTGAGTTCCAGCGCAGGTTAGCAGCACGCTTCCCTCGCACCTCTAGAAAGAACGAGCAAAGGGGCCATTGTTTATTTTCAAGTATGCCTTTAAAGGCAGCTTTATTTGGGGCACATATATGTTTATTAATTGCGGCCTTATAGACGGCCGCGGCCGCGTTTAAACAGGCGGGCGGGTGTGAGGGTGTCTCTGCCTCTCCTCCCCGCCCGTAGACTTGTCGGCAGCTTTCCCCCCTCCTCCGCCCCTAGACAACGAGCAGTGGGGGGAGAAGGACAAGCATCGCGCTCTGTGGAGGCGATGAAGTCAGAAAGAGCGTAGGAGGCAGGGCAGGATCCCGGTGGTCTCTTGCCACTGCATCACGACCAACATTCTGTCTGTACCCCTCTGCAGGTCCCATTGTCTTTTACAGTGCACTTTCCAGGAGGGTTGCAGCTTTTTGTACGCCATAACAGCGTCATTCAATGGCGCAGTTGTACAGAGTGGCAGCGTCTGTTACTGCTACATATTGTTTTCTTTGTTGCATGCCTTTGCATTCACAAATGCAGGGTTTTGGACACAAAACATTGCGCACAGCCCTTCCAGAGCATGCCCGCCCTTGGATACAGCTTTAGTAGCTCCCCAATGTAACGCAGTGTCCCCCAGTAGTAGTATAGAGAAAAGAGGATTTTTACTCACCGTAAAATCATGTTCTCTTACTACACTGGGGGACACTGCGCACCCTCCCTTGCTCTGAAAGTAGTGCTGTCTTTGGTGTTGCTTTCTGAATTGCTTTTTCTCTCTTCCTGCCTCGGTTATACAAAACTGAAGACAGCTACAGAGTAGGGGCATAGTGTGGGAGGAGTCAGGGAAACAAACAAGTTTATAAGTGCCTAACTCCAGTCCCACCTACTATACCCCAATGTAACACAGTGTCCCCCAGTGTAGTAAGAGAAATTGATTTTACGGTGAGTAAAATTCCTCTTTTTTCTATAATTCTTTTAAAAAAAAAAAAGAGAGAGAGAGAACTGAAACAGAAGAAGGTGAGCTAAAACTACATAGAGCTCCCCTGCTCTTCAAGGCAATTGAAACAGTCCTGTCTTCTGGCAACAGAGAAGCCCAGGAAGGAACATATCTCGGTGGGAGCAAGCACCAGGACACTGCTATTGGACTTCTCCCCAGTATCTCAAATTTTTTAAAGCAATTACAAAACTGTATTGTTTTATGATAAAGTGGGGCTAGTAGGGGTAATATTGTTGTATTCTCTACTTGCCAAAATGACATTGTTTAGTTAAAAAAAAAAGTACAAGTACAACTTTTATTATAGATCAGTTGATTTACTTGTGTTTTCTCTGTCTCTCTCACTCTTTCTCAAGTCTGGTGTGCTGGGTGATTCTTTCCTTTGTAAAATGACAGATAAAGAAAGAGGTACTATGGCTAAATATTTTACATGTTCTAGATGTAAGGTTATATTCTGATTGTGAAGAGGGATCCCCCCCCCCCATCTGCGCAAACCAAACTGCTACTCTTCTGATATAGTCAGTTTACTCGTTAGCTCAGCTTCTTACTAAATCTACTTAGTTATTGACAAGCTCAGCAGCACTTTCTTCTGTATTGGATAATGCTGTCACAAATATGGGGGGTCCTGCTGCAGCTGCTTCTACTGGGACGGCTATAGCAGGCCCCTTTTCTTTTATAAGGGATCAGACCCCTGTCTCGACAGAACCAGCAGGGTCCATCATCATTAATAAAGGGTTTAGACAGGCTAAACCAGTTTCTATATCCCCATATTTGACCCCTACTAAAAGAAAGCAGTGTAGATCCACTAATCCTTTTTTGAAGAAGGGAAAACAGATTTTGATCCTGATCAGGTTCACGTGTCTAATCAAGAAGAAACCGCCAGATATCAGGCCATTAATGATTGCTATTAGCGGTAAGGCAGGCCTTGGACCTCCCAGAGTCAGAGGATCCTAGTCCTATAAACAGAAGTCTCTTTAAGGAAGCCAGAAGAAAGGTTATTCGTTTTCCTCCTTTGGTGGAATTGAGAGATATTGCTGAGGGAATATAGAAACAACCTGATTAAAAGTTTTCTATTCCAAAAAATTCTCCTCCTTGTATCCATTACAGGAAGAAGATCTGGCTCACTGGGAAGGAATCCCTAAGGTGGATACTCCTGTAGCCTGTTTAGCCCGCCACACTACCCTGCCGGTCCTGGACACTGCAACTCTGCAGAACACACTGACCGCAGAATTGAATCTTAAATAAGTCTATATTGTAGCAGCGGGTTTTTTCATTTAGACCCACATTTGCTTCCGCTTGGGTCACTAGGGCCATGGACGCAGGCATTGCAGAACTCAGAATTGCTTCCCCTGGTTTTACATTTGAAAGCGGCGTCTGGGTATGTTTACGAGGCAGCTCAGAACACAGCGTCTGTATCTTCCTCTATTCAGGCTTCGGAAAGTTCAGCAAGAAGAACAATATGGCTGAAATCCTGGAAGCCGGATTCGGAATCTGAGAAGTCCCTAGAAACCATTCCTTCTTCAGCATCAGGTTTGTTTGGGCCGGAATTAGACAGTTTGATTTCTCAGGCAACGTGTGGCAAAAGCACCTTTTTGCCAGTGAATGTGGGCAGAGCCCGGACCCCGCGTTTCAGCTCCTTTAGACAGTCCTTTCGGGGGACCTCCTTTCCTAGGGGCCAGACATCCAGGGGCAGACCACACAAATTCTAGAAGCTTCCCTGTCAGAGGTAGATCCTCCTTCTCATCTAGACGTCAGGCCTCCAAGGTTCAGGAGAAGCCTGCACCCTGACTGCCATTCTACCCGCCAGGAGGTGGGGAAGGAGGCCTGTCTCCTTTCTAGAACAGTGGACAGCGTCTTCTCAGGATCCTTGGATTCGGGGCAGTATAACTAGGGGGTACAGGATAGATCTCTTGGGTCCTGTTCCACATCGTTTCTTTGTAACCCCGCTAGCTCGAGTTCCACAAAGAAGGCAGGCAGTACAGAATTGGGTCGCTTCTCTTCTTTCAGCAGGAGTTATTTGCAGGGTCCCAGTAATCCAGAAGGGGAAAGTTTTTATTCAAACCCTTTTTCTTGTCAGGAATGCCTGACGGTTCCTTTCGACCCATCTTAAATCTAAAGAACCTAAATATGCACTTAAAAGTGGGTAAATTTCGGATGGAGTCTCTGAGGTCAGTAATAAACGGATTGAAAAGGAGTTTATGGCCTCCATAGACATAAAGGACGCATACCTCCACGTTCCTGTCTGGAACGCTCATCAGTCTCTCCTGAGATTCGGGGTGGGGGCCTCTCAGTATCAATTTCGGGCTCTTCCCTTCGGCCACTCCTCGGCTCCAGGGTTTTTTTCTCAAGGATTATGTCGGTAATGGCAGCTTGTCATCACTCGGGGGGAGTTCATGTCGTGCCTTACTTAGACGATCTTCTCATAAGATCCGCCTTAGAGATTTGCTTGCAACAGCACATGTCCTTCACCATAGCGTTCCTCGAGAGTCATGGGTGGTTAATAGATTCAGGATCTTCCTGGGACTCGTGATGGACACCAAACAACAGAAAGTGTTTCTGCCAGAAAAGATCAGGTCGGTTCAGAGGATAACATCTCAGGTCTTGTCCTTTCCCAGTCCTTCAATACACTTGTGCATGCGTCTCCAAGGGAAGATGGTGGCCTCCTTCGAAACGGTCCCCTTCAGTCGTGCTTATTCCCGGTGCTTTCAGTGGTACCTCTTGACAAAGGGGTCGGGATCCCACCTACATTTGGATCGCCAGAACATTTCTCTGTCTCCGGATGCGAGAAATTCGCTAAAGTGGTGGCTGATTCCGGATCACATGTCGGTGGGCAGGTCTTTTGCTCCATGGTTATGGATCATAGTCGCCACAGACGCCAGCCTGAAATGTTGGGGGGGCTTTGGTCAGTCCAGGAGTCCTCTCTATCAACACATTAGAGTTGAAGGCAATCCTTTTGGCTTTTCGGGGGGGCCTGAAATTTTCTTCAGGGTCATCTACTCAGAGTTCAGTCCGACAATGCCACGGCTGTGGCATATGTCAACAGACAAGGAGGAACGAGAAGCACAGCGGCAATGCGGGTATCGGCTCAGATATTCGCTTGGGCGGAACAATATGTTCCAGCAATCTCGGCTGTGTTCATTCCAGGAATAAAGAACCGATTATTTCAGTTGCAATGCGATGATGCCAGGGGAGTAGTCCCTCCATCCGGAAGCTTTTAAGTCTCTGGTTCAGAGGTGGGGTTTACCGGATATAGATATCATGGCCTCCATACACAACAGGAAGGTTCCCAGGTTTTGCGCTAGGGCAAGAGACCCCTTGGCAGTAGCAGCGGACGTTATGACCATGTCAGAGGACTTTAGGTTGGGATATCTGACGAGTGAGGCTGGGCGGTCTGTCAGTAATTCTGATAGCACCTGCATGGCCGCGGCGAGTGTGGTATGCGTACATAATATTTATGGCAGTAGGGCAAGAGCTTCGTCTTCCGCAATGACAAGATCTTCTCCTTCAGAGTCCTTTTCATCACCAGGATTTACCTCGGCTGAAATTAACGACATGGCTGTTGAAGCCAGGCTCTAGAGGGCTAAGGGTTTCACCCCCAGTGCAGTGAACACTCTGCTACAAGCTCGTAAGCCTGTTCAGCTAGCATCTATCATCGCATTTGGCGAGCCTATATCACAGGGTGTGACAATAGGTCTTGTCATACGTCCTCTTTTCGTCTTTTCCGACTTCTAGCCTTTCTTCAGGATTGTCTTGAGGCAGGTCTCCGCTTGGGTTCCTTAAAGGTATAGGTATCTGCCCTTTCAGTTTCCTTCCACCTGAAGTTAGTAGATATGCCAGACATCAGGACGTTTCTTTAGGGGGTCTTACATATCTAGCCTCCTTTCACTTCTCCTACAGCACCATGGGATCTTAACCTGGTGCTTGATATGCTTACAGGGCATCCTTTGAATCCTTACTTTCGTCAGATTAGGTCTCTAACCTGCCGGGTGATGTTTCTCTTGGCTATTGCATCCGCTCGTAAAGTGTCAGAGTTGGGATCTCTGTTCTGTCGACAACCATAATTGATTTTACATGAGGACAGAGCGGTAACGAGAACTCTCCCTTCCTTCGTTCCGAAGGGTGTTTCAGCCTTTCATTTGAACCAGGAACTTGTGGTTACGGTCTTTCGGACAGCTTCTCAGTCTGATCAGGTGTATATGGATTAATTATATGTGGTTAGGGCTCTCCACATTTATGGTTAGAGAGCTTCCCAAATTCGGTGTAACGATTTTCTGTTTGTCCTTATTGATTCTCATAGAGGCTGGCCAGCCTCTAAGCAGTGAATTGCGAGATGGATTAGGGCAACAATTACACAGGCTTACATCAGGGCTAACCGTCATGTGCCAGAGAGATTTACGGCCCATTCCACCCGGTCAGTGGGGGCGTCTTGGGCAGCGAGAAGTGGGGCTTCTGCGGACCAACTGTGCAGAGAGCCACCTGGTCTTCTGTCCATACTTTTACAAAATTCTATCAGTTTAATGTGTTTGCGTACTTCTCTACGGGCAGGGCTTTCAGAGCGGTCCCACCCTTAGGGGGCTGCTTTAGAACGTCCCCATGGTAAGCAGTGTCCCCCAGACTGGATGAAATAGAAAAGAGGATTTTTGTACTTACGTTAAATCAGTTTCTCTGATTCCGTCTGGGGGACACTGCGATCCCTCCCTTCTGCTTTTCTTTGGTGTGCTCTTGCTTGATTGGCCTTTTCTCCTTAGGGCTTTTTAATTAACTGAGAGGAAGAGGAGGGGAGATTGTAGAGGGGAGGGGTCTGTCAGCAGTTGCTATAGTTAACTAGCTAGGTGCCAACTCCCGTGCTCCCTTCCACAACCCATGGTAAGCAGTGTCCCCCAGACGGAATCAGAGAAACGGATATAACGTAAGTACAAAAATCCTCTTATTTGCATTTTTCCCATGATAAATGAACGATCAAATTTACTAGTATTTTGAATGTATTCGTATTAATAGCAGACATGTCAAAGCCCAGTCGCACTAGACTAAGCTGCAAGTCTTACTTCAATAGCAAGTACAATGAATGGTATTTAACTTTGGTCTTTGAATAATTTCTGAATTTATCTTCATATTCACATGAAGTTTTATGCCATCCCTGATTGGTTTGGTTGTATTTTTATTTAAGTATTTAATTTTTTTCTTATTAGTCTTTTTTTACAAGTAAAAAACAACTGTCATCATCATCAACATGTGTTTATATAGCGCCAGTAAATTCTGTAGCGCTTTACAATTGGGAACAAACATTAAATAAAACAATACTGGGTAATACATACAGAGAGGTAAGAGGGCCCTACTCGCAAGCTTACAATCTATAGAGCAATGGAACTTTGAAACACAAGGGCACATGCTACATCATATTGCACATTGGACCAGCTGGAATGCAAAGATAAAAAGTATTGAGTGGGCTCTGTGATTAGTCACACAGCAATGTTGGTCACAGGGTCTTGTGTTAGCTGTGTAGAGGGTGGTAATAGGGTAACCTAGGGAGATGCTAGTTGAGGAATATCATAAGCTTGTCTGAAGAGGTGGGTTTTCAGAGAACGCTTGAAGGTTAGAAAACTAAAGGAAAGTCTTACTGTGCAAGGGAGGAAATTCCAAAAAGTGGGTACAGCCCGAAAAATGTTCTGTAACCAAGAATGGGAGGATGTAATGAGAATGGAAGAGAGACGTAGATCTTGTGCAGAGTAGCGGTGTCTAGTTGGGAGATATTTTGAGACAAGTGAGGAGATGTATGTCGGTGCAATTTTGTTGACGGCCTTGTATGTTAGTAGAAGAATTTTATATTGGAGTAGTTGAAAAACAGGCAACCAATGTAGAGACTGACAGAGTGGCTCAGCAGAGGAAGAACGGTTTGCAAGCATAATCAAACTAGCCGCTGCGTGCAAAATAGATTTTAGGGGTTCAAGTCTGATTTTGGGAAGACCAGTAAGGAGGGAATTGCAGTAGTCGATGCGGGAGATGATGAGTGCATGAATTAATGTTTTTGCGGTGTCTTGTGTGAGAAATGTGCGTATTCTGGAAATGTTCTTTTAGATGTATTTAACATGATATAGAGTCGATGTGAGGAATAAACGATAGTTTTGAGTCAAGGATTACACCTAGCAAGCGAGCTTGCAGGGTGAGATTTATGGTCATGTTATTAACAGAAATAGAAATGCCAGGCAGGAGACTTCTGTTTTTGGGTGGGAATATTATTAATTCAGTTTTTGAAAGTTTGAGTTGGCGAGAAGACATTCCAAGATGTAATGGCAGAAAGATAGTAATGCGAAACAACACAGATGGTGAGAGATCAGGAGAGGATAGATAGATTTGTGTATCATCTGCATAGAGATGATACTGAAATCCAAAGGAGCTTATTAGTTTTCCAAGAGAAGGGGTGTAGATAGAGAAAAGCAGAGGACCTAGGACTGAGCATTGTGGTACTCACAAACTGATAAAGGAAGCGGAGCAGATGTGGATCCAGAGAAATTAACACTGATAGAGCGATTAGATAGGTAGGATGAGAATCAGTATAGGACAGACCTAGGGATTGTAGCGTTTGTATGAGGAGAGAGTGGTCAGCTGTGTCAAATGCAGCAGAAAGATTCTGGCGAATTTGAAGAGAGTAGTGGTCTTCAGTTTTTGCTGTGATCAAATCATTGACAACCTTGGTCAGCGCAGTCTCTGTGGAGCGTTAGGAGTGAAAGCCTGACTGAAGAGAATCCAGTAGGTTGTTTCCTGTAAGAATGTGTGTAGGCAATTCTCTCGAGAAGCTTGGAGGGCCATGGGAGCTGAAACAAGGGGTGGTAATTTGAGAGAGAGTTTGGGTTATAATTTTGTTTTCTCAAAACAGGAGTAATCACTGCATGCTTGAATAGTGATGGAAAAATACCAGTAGAGAGAGAGAGATTACAGATTTTAGTTAGAGTTGGAATGAGCACAGAAGACAGGTACCTACCAAATTTTGAGGATATGGGATCAAGAGGACAGGCGGTAGAGTAGGAAGATGAGAAGAGAGTATAAACTTCCTCTTCATTTGTGGGATCAAATGAAGACCGTATCAGAGGGTGCTACAAAGAAATTGAGCTGATTGCTTGTCAAGTTAGATGATACCATTTCAAGTCTGATCTTATCTATTTTGTCCTTGAAATAGGAGGAAAGATCCTGGGCACTGATGGTAATTGGAGGGTTTGGGGTGGGAGGATTGAGAAGAGATTTAAATGTGTTAAAAGGGCATTTGGGATTAGAAGCCTGAGCAGTTTTTCAGTGTCCAGAGCATTTCTATAGGAGTGGTAGATACCAGTATATGTGATAAAATCATTAGAGGTACAAGATTTACGCCAGTGACGTTCTGCTTTACAAGAGAGTTTTTGTAGCGTTTGTGTTACTTTAGTGTGCCACTGTTGGCAGCGAAGTCTACGCCTAGTATGTAGAGTCGCTGGAGCCAATTGATCAAGGGTAGTTGCTAGGGTTTGGCGAAAATGGGGTACTGCCCTATCAGGGGAGGAGAATGTAGAAATTGGGGTGAGAAGGTGTTGAAGAGAGGCGGAAAACTGTTGAAGATCAATAGAGTTGATATTCCTGCGGTTGTGAGGAGGCTTGGGAGAGTTTGACACTGGGGAGAGTAAAGAACTGGGGGTGAGCGAGTAACTATTAAGGTGATGAATCGAGAGTTTGAAAGTCTAGAGAAAACAAGATCAAGACAGTGGCCAACCCTGATGAGTAGCAGATTTAATCCACTGGGAGAGGTCAAGTGAGGATGTTAGAGAGAGCAGTTTTGAAGCAGCATTGGAACCTGGATTAGCAATAGGGATGATGAAATCACCCATGATGATGGTGGGAATGTCAGAGGCTAAGAAGTGAGGGAGCCAAGCAGAGAAGTGTTCATGAAATTGGTGGTGTGGTCCAAGGGGGGCGATAGATGACAACAACACGCATAGAGAATGGGTTAAAAATCCTAACAGTATGTACTTCAAAAGATGTGAACGTGAGTGATGGGTCATTTGGTAGAACTGTGAACTTGCACTGTGGGTAGAGAAGTAGTCCAAGCCTACCTCCTTGTCTGCCTCCAGATCTGGGGGTGTGGGTGAAATGGAGACCACCATGTGAAAGGGCTGCAGGTGAGGCAGTGTCTGATTGCGTGAGCGATGTTTCTGTTATTGCTAGGTTTAGGTTTGTTTGAGAGGAAGAGATTGTGTACGGAGGTAAGTTTGTTATATGCATTCCAAAGGGCACATTTAAAGGACTTTGGAAGAAAGGGGAGATAGGTGATGGTTTTGAGGTTTGCTGGATTTCTGTAGCGTTCAGATATATGTGTGTGGGAGAAGTGAGTGGGACCTGGATTAGGTGATATATCACCAGCTAATAAAAACAAGGAGGAAGAAAGGTAGGAAAGATGAGTGTAAGATGTGTGTGCTTTAAGTTTCTGGCGACAGGGTGAGGCTGTTAAAGTTATTGAATTTAAATAGGAAAAGAGTGCATGAGTGTTAAGTAGAGGTGAGTGAAACAATGAAGAGGCAATGTGGACAGAGGTGTGTGTTGCAGGATGGGTGAGGGATGATATAGTCCTAAAGATAATGCCATGAAAGGAGAAAGAGAAAAATAATTTGGCAAGTATTGCTATTTATGAATAAAATAGCAAAAAATTAGGGAATTTAAAAGAATTGCCTAGTTGTAATATCCTGTGCAATCAGAGAAGTAGTGCAGAATGATGCTGCAGTTAATGTAGTTTAATCCTGGATGTCTGGATAGCATGAACTAATGATGTGGGGAGCCATGTGGGGGAGTGGGTTGAAGTGTTGAATGAGTTCAATCTCAGTTTCCTTTCTTCCCACTTGTGTTGGCAGACAAAGCCTTGAGTATAATTGAAAGTACAACGATAATATAGAGTACTGAAATAGCTGTAGCATGGGTAGGGAGTGGCTGAGCAAGTAGTACAGCAGGCTGATTAAACAGAGGGGATTTTACAGGGAAAATAAACTGACAGATTAAACAAACTTTCATGAGCTGAGTAGAAAATAAGAGTCCAAAACAGTTGTCTTGTGGTGTGAAGCTTGTAGCCAGGGAGAGATGGAAACATCAGGAGTAGATTATGGAGTTTCAGGTGAATACTGACTATTATCCTTGTGTTGCTGTGTTAGTAGGCATTATGTTCTTCTCCTGTTTTCGTCTGTTTAACTCTGGTATAACTCCGAATTATACTATTTACATTTTTTACACTTGTAACTATAGACTTAGAACTATACACACTAGCTATGCAGCCATCACTGGCTTTGCAGCCATTCTACAATGAATATATATGGTTAACAAACACATATGATCAGTGTTCTTCAATCAGGCCCTCAATAAACTCCCCCAACAAACACTAGCAATAAAAGGTTTAAACAAACAAACAGTGAAAGGACAGCATACTATTAGAAATTAAAATGCGCTGTGCAGGTTTCAATGCTCCATTTCCAATCCTTGCTAGCCAGTACAGAATAGGTATAGCCATGTCTTAGTTTCAACAATACTGCAAGTATGTTTTTATTGTTTTTCTAAAATTACATATATACAAGTAACATATACTAATTTCTATACAACTAATGAACCATGGAAGTTGCATAATGGTTGGATTTCATGTTGATTCAAACCCTAATGAGAAATAAAGCTAGATAATTAACTATAACTGACCTCACTGTATTGATTTATTGAAAAAGTCATGTTTACATGACCTGATCTATAGTATTAGTGCAGTGTACTGGGTGCTCTTGAGTCCGCTTCATAGCCATCCAAGTTCCAGATATGCATACTTTGGGTAGAATTATTACTTTATTAGATATTTCCTCGTTGTCCTGTTTACTACATCATTCAGGTTTAGTCCAAAAATTCATAGACCTGGGGCTGAGTGTGGGATCTAGATGCCAGTTCTGTTAATGGACCTTATGACCATTTGCCAGAATTTTTGTATCATAGGACACTGCCAGAGCAGATACCAGAATATTCCAGCCGCACAGTGACATTTAGGGCAGAGCAGACTCTGCATTCTTCCAAACCTAACTAGCCTTGTAGACATAAGGGTACACCTTATGAAAAATGTCATATTGAATCTGCTGATATTTGATGGATGAGGTAGATTTCCTGTGATTACAATTTATAGTCTCTGACTCCTTGTTTTTGCAGGGCTTCTATACCCAACTCCCACTTGGCCATAAGGCCCACCAGAGCATTTTGTTGACCTCTGCTAGAAGATAAGAATACAAATAGAAAATTAATTTGAGCCTAGAGATTACAGGAGTGCCTTACTCCTTTATTTATGTAATACTCTCCATGGCACTGACTTTTCTTTTTTCAGAACATCCCACAGATGCTTGATCGGATTGAGATCTGGGGAATTTAGAGGACAAGTTAACACCTTGAACTCTTTGTCATGTTCCTAAAAACAATTTTTGAAGTGTGGCAGGGCGCATTATCCTACTGAAAGAGGCCACTGCCATCAGTGGATACTGTTGCCATGAAGGGGTGTAATTGGTCACCATCAAAATTTAGGTAGGTGGTGCATGTCAAAATAACATCCACATGAATTCCAGAGGAACCCCAAGGTTTCCCAGCAGAACATTGCCCAGAGCATCACACTGCCTCCGTTAGCTTGCCATAGTGGACCCTGGTGCCATCTCTTACCCAGGTAAGTGGTGAACACGCACTCGGCCGTCCATGTGATATAAAAGAAAATGTGATTAGACTAGGTCACCTTCTTCAATTGCTCCATTGTCCAGGTCTGACACTTACGTGCCCAATGTAGGCGCTTTGATGGGTGGACAGGGGTTAGCATGGACATTCTGACCGGACTACGGCTACACATCCCCATATGCAGGAAGCTGCGAAGCACTGTGTGTTCTGACATCTTTCTATCATAGCCAGCATTAACGGTTTTCAGCAATTTGTGCTACAGTCGCTCTTCGGTGGGATTGGACCAAATGGGCTAGCCTTTGCTCCTCATGCGCATCAATGTGCATTGGATGCCCATGACCCTGTCACCGTTTCACCAGTTGTGCTTCCTTGGACCACTTTTGGTAGGTACTAATCACTGCATACCAGGCACACCCCACAAAACCTGCTATTTTGGAGATGCTCTGACCAAGTCATCTAGCCCTCAAAATTTGGCCCTTGTCAAAGTTGCTCAGATCCTTACACTTGCCAAATTCTCCTGCTTCCAACACATCAACTTCAAGAACTGCCCAATATATCCCACCCCTTGACAGAGGTTTTTTAACTATTTATTTTGAAAAATAGCAATCGTGTACAGATAAGAATCAACAATTAGTACATTTGCAGGGCAAGAGACAAAAATAGAGAACAGAACATGTGATGGGCATAAATCAAAGAAGCTGAAAATGTTTGCCTAGCAAATATATAAAATAGCCAGAGGTTGTCAATAAACAGACAATTGTTATCCAGAATACTCAAGAAACTATAACATTTTATGACAATATAGTGTGGGGGAGGGGAGGCACTGGTCGCCACCGAGACTGAAAGAAAAAGATAACATACTTCCCAATTATCCACACAGTTCCTTACCCCTATCTTTCCCTTTCAAGAGGAGGAACAAATAAATAGAAGAGGGGCAATAAAAGTTTCAGAGGAGATTACTGCTTAGATTCTCTGGGAAGGGAAACAACATCGAGAGTCAAGAGTCAGGCCACCTATGAACTTAGGGAGTCTTTTTAGGAGGAAGGAGATGGTACAGGAGGTAAGGGGTTATAAGTAAAGCCAAGGAGCCCAAACCTGGTGAAATTTATCATCCCTATCATGCAGGTGGTATGTAATCTGCTCCATCCGGGCAATAGATCAGATATAGGATCGCAGGGCTGCCATAGTGGGGGGTTCAGCTTGTTTCCAAGACTTAGCTACTAGACACCGCGCAGCAGCCAGGACATAGGAGAATTTCGCAGACTGTATCATCCTCAATCAAAGGGAAACAGAGAAGAAAAGACTATGGGTCTTTCCGGACAGGGCATGGAAGGAGCGAGGAGAGGAGGGCCCTAACTCGATCCCAAAAGGAGGATATTTTAGGGCAGGACCACCAGATATGAAAAAAGGAGCCCATCTGGCCACAACCCCGCCAACATAATGGAGAACTAGAGGGGAACATTTTAGTGAGTTTGTCAGGTGTATAGTACCTCCTATAGTATACTTTATATGCGTTCTCCTTTACCAAAGTGGAAATAGAGCTGGTGGCAACTTAATCCCTTATGATTTCCCAATAATCCTCCTCTGAGGGGGGGCCCAGATCCCTCTCCCACTCTCTCTCATGCCTACCGCCCGGAGGTAAAAGTACATTGAGAATTAAGCTGTAGATAGATGAAATCATGCCCCTACCCAAGGGTGAGGAGAGACATAGGGATTCAAAGGAAGACCTAAGAGAGGGGAGAGGAGCCCCCCCCCCCCCCCTGAGGAGAGAGGCCACAAAGTGTCGTAATTGGAAATACTCGTAGAATTTATGATGGAGCCTTGGATATTTAGAGCGTAGGCCATCCCAGGAGATAAAGGCCCCCTGAAATAATAGGTCTCCAACAAATGGAACTCCCGCAGCAACCCAGGGACTATAGAAGGCAGAGGAGAGCCCAGGAGAAAAGGCAGGGTTACCCCAAAGAGGTAGGAAAGTAAGAGAAGACACCGGTATCTTGAGATGGGGTCGGCAGGTCTCCCATATTGCAGCTGAGAATAGAAGAGTAGGGCATTGGTAGGTAAGGGGAGATCTAGTTTGTTTTGAGAGACCCCATATACAGGACAAGATTGGAAAATTAAGATAAGCGGATTTGATGTCAACCCACGACAGTGCCACGGGGGGGTGGGGGGTGGCAAAGGAGGCTACGATCTGGCTCAGATGAGCTGCCCAATAGTAAATTTTCAAATCCGGAAAACACCTACCACCACCTCTGGTAAGTCTCTTTCTTTAAGGGAGCCAGCTTAATCCTGGGAGACCGGCCGTTCCAGATAAACCGAGAGACATTTTTGGATAGATGTCCGATCCGAAAGGGGGACTCGGACAGGAAGGGTGTGGAAATAGTAGAGGAGCTTAGGAAGGAGGTTCATTTTGACAGAGATAACCCTGCCCAGCCACGAAAGGATCAGTGAGCACCAGAAGAGCAATTCAGCCTTGATCTTAGCAAAGAGGGCCGGGTTGTTCTCCCGGTAGAGGGAGACATAGGAGTCGGTAATGAAGATACCTAAGTATTTAATTTTCTTTCTCTGCCACCGAAAGTTAAAGCGGGAGGTGAGTACCAATCCTTCTGGGGAGGGAATATTAAGGAGGAGAGCTTCCGATTTCGTAATATCGATCTTGTACCCTGAGAGGTGCCCATAATGGTGTAATATTCTAAAGAGTCCAGGGAGAGGCTTCTCGGGCTGCAGGAGAGTCAGAAGGACATCGTCCGCAAAGAGAGAGAGCTTACTCTCCAGATTCCCCGTCCGCACACCCTGTATGTTCGGGCAGGCCCGGATAGAGGCCGCAAGAGGCTCTATCACAAGGGCAAAGATGAGAGGAGACAGAGGGCACCCTTGCCGTGTACCGTTGGATATGGCTATAAGGTCAGAAGGAGAACCGTTGATCATTACTCTTGCGGAGGGTCTAGAGTATAAGGCTTGAATACCCGTGAGAAGGTTGCCCGAAATCCCAAACGCCGACAAGGCTCGGGACATAAACCTCCAGAAGATCCTGTCAAAAGCTTTCTCGGCATCAAGGGAGAGAACAATGGCTGGGGCCTTCCTGGTATTAATGATATGAATCAGATCAACGACTCTCCTGGTATTGTCTCTGGCCTGACGCCCCGGTATAAAGCCAACTTGGTCATAATGTATAAGGGAGGGAAGGACCGAATTTAGTCTATTAGCCAAGATTTTTGTATATAATTTGACATCTATATTAAGCAGGGAGATAGGGCGATAACTAGCGCAGTCATGAACATCCTTACCCTCTTTATGAATGACTGAGATCCGAGCCTCCAATGAATCCCTAGACCAGGAATCCCCAGTCAGGATTGAGTTGAATAGGGTGTGCAAACGGGGGACCAGGAGCCCAGCAAACTTCTTATATTACACAGCAGTAAAGCTGTCTGGCCCCGGAGCCTTTCCTGTTTTCTGAGACTTTGTGGTTTGTTCAATTTCCTCTCTAGTAATCTCAGCCCCCAAAAGAGTACTAGCTTGTGAAGAGAGTTTTGGAAGCTTAGCGTAAGAAAGAAAAGATTCAAACAGTTGTGAGTGTTGCTGGGAGACTAAGGGATCAGACGGCTGGGGGAGGTTATAAAGTTTAGTGTAATAGGATTGGAAGGCAGCACGTATCCGCTGAGGGTCATAGTGTAAAATTCTGTCAGAGTCCCTGATAGCCAAGAGATTCCAGGCCGCTATCTTAGCTCTAAGTTTGGTGGCCAGCAATCTATCGGCTTTGTCGCCCTCTTCGTAGTAGCGCTGATTGAGCCACTTCATTTTATTGGCAACCTGGTGGGACAGCAAAACATTTAATTCACCACGGACAGAAGCAATTTCCTGGAGACCCAAGGGATCAGGGTTCAATTTGTGGCGTTGCTCTAAAGCTCTCAGCGAGTCCGTCAATTGAATAGTTTTAGCCAAACGGAATCGCTTAGTCCGAGATGCCAAGGCAATAAGATGACCCCGTATTACAGCCTTATGGGCGTCCCAGAGAGTCATAGGAGAGATATCAGGAGTGTCGTTCGTCTCAAAGTATTCAGAGAGAAGAGAATTTAGGTGAGTAGTGGTTTCTTTATCATGTAGGAGTGATTCGTTGATCCTGCAGGTTGCTCTAGGAGGGTGGTGAGCGAGGGAGGTGAGTACAGCGGAGACAGGGGCATGGTCTGACCAGGTAACAGGGAAAATTTGGGAGGAGCAAAGTTTAAGAGTGAGGTCGTGGCTGAGCAGGATCATGTCAATCCGGGAGTAGGTATTATTGGGAGAAGAAAAGAAGGTATAGTCCCTGACCAGAGGGTCTAATACTCTCCATGAGTCGTACAAGTTATGGAATTTTAGAAAAGCCTGTAAGGCAGCTGTGGTGTGGGCATCTCTCCTCGAGGGAGAGAAGGAGGGGCCTGAGGAACGATCTATAGTCGGGGCTAGAACAGCGTTGAAGTCACCAGCGACCATAAGTTCGCCTTGATGAACACGCGCTAACGGAGAACCCAGTTTTTTGAAGAA
Source organism: Mixophyes fleayi (assembly GCF_038048845.1). NCBI lineage: Eukaryota > Metazoa > Chordata > Amphibia > Anura > Limnodynastidae > Mixophyes > Mixophyes fleayi. The sequence goes on along the minus strand of NC_134404.1, from coordinate 239,948,031 downwards.
CCTATGCTGGCCGGTGTTGGGTGCATAGAGGTTCACTAGAGTACAGGGGAGATTATTCAGAGTGCCTATGAGGATCAGGAACCTACCTTCCTTATCTTTATGAGAGTCCTGTAGTTCGAAAATTAAATGGCGTGCAATCAGAATTGCTACACCTCGCTTTTTCTGCCTATGGTCACATGCATGAAATGTCAAGGGAAATTTTCTGGAGCGAAGCTCAGGGTGGAGAAGATGGGCAAAATGAGTTTCTTGTAGGAATATCAAATCTCCTTTAAGAGATTTAAGAGAGGAATGGAGTTTAGCCCGTTTCTGAAGGGAGTTGAGGCCCTTGACATTATAGGATATAAGGTTAAGGGTCATAGAAAGATCAATGAGGGGAGCGCTAGAGTCCAGACGAGAGAAGAAGTGCCAGGGGAGAGGAGAAAAAAGGAAGAATGTACAGGGGCTGACCATCAGGGGGACCAGCATAGAGCCCTAGGCTCTATGGGGGGTGGTAGACTAGGAGCTACCACAGAAGAAAACGGAGGGCCGGGGGACCCAGAAGGGGAATTCGAGAGTCCATTTTAGTGTGTATGACCTATTGGGAGGGAAGTGAGGAGGGAATAAGGAGATTACTGACCTCCACGGTAGATGAGGAGAAGGGGAAGTACAAGAAAGGAGAAGGCAAAGGTAACAATTAACAGCAATAAACATATTATATGAGGTAGGAAATAACTCAAAAACACTAAGAATATTGTAGAAAACATTTGTGAAGCCACCGAGTGTGGCCCAGTTAAAGAGCTATAGGAAGAGAATCAAATGAACAACAAAAGAACCGTAAATACAACATGGAGACAATTATAACAAAGCGTCAAAGCTACTTATCGGTGGTGAAAGCAGGAGCTGTGATGTACGCGTCATCAGTGTCTCGCCCCACCTGAAAGATATAAAGAATAACAACTCACCTTCTCAGGGGGCAGGCAGCGAGAAGGCAACAGATGATATAAGGCATTACAGTGTCTAGCACCTACATTATAGTTTTAGTGTAGTAGGAAATGAGGGGCAAGGACATCGGAAGACATGGGAGCCTTGAGTTCTGTGTCCAATTATAGGACTATGCCAGGAAGTGACGAAGGGCACATCGACACCTGTAGAGGAAAGTGCGGCCGCACTTTGAGGAAGGAGCAGGGACGGGAATTAGCCGGTCCGTGATCCGCAGATTGTGGTTTAGAGTGACGAGGGACAGTTGACCAGTCTCTCGTGGGAGCCGTTGCGCTCTCGGTGTGGCGGGGCCCGCCACGTTAGCAAGGGCTTGAGGAGCATCCAGGGAGGCTTGTTGACTCGGTCCAATCTTTCGCAGGAGGTCCCGTGCTTCGCCTAAGCTTTTAGCTGACAGTTGTTGGTTCTGGTGCCAGATGGAGACGGAAGGGAAACCCCCATTGATATCTGATGTTGTTCTCTCTGAGGATTGAGGTGACAGGCTGGAGTTCCCGCCTCCGAGACAAGGTAGTGGGAGAGAGGTCCTGAAAAATTTGGAGGGCAAATCCCTCATAAGATAGAACAGGGAGCTTTCTAGCTGCCTGTAGGACAGCCTCTTTGGTCGTAAAATAATGAAGGCGGAGAATAACGTGTCTATGTGTAGATTGATCCGATGGACGGGGTTTAAGGGCTCTGTGGTCTCTATCCAGCAAGAATTGATCTTCCGGGACTTCTGGGGCAAGCAGGGAAAATAGTTTCCGGAGATAGGGGTCCAGATGCACAGATTCAACGGACTCTGGAATGCCTTTAATTCGGAGGTTATTTCTCCGGGCTCGATTGTCCATATCTTCCTGATGTTCATGGATACTATTGAGCTCCTGGCGGATTTGAGTTAGGTTATCGGACGTTGCTTCCTGACCTGAGACGAAATCATCCATCTTCCTCTCAATATGGTCCGTGCGAGACCCCAATGAGGAAACCTCTGATTTCAGACTATGAAGAACGTGTTGAACCTCAGCGTGAACTGAAGACCGAAGCTCCTTCATTTCTTTGATCAAGGAGAGAAAGTCTTTCTTGGTAACTGGAGCAGACACATCTTCATCGGAGTCTGAGTCCTCATGAGAGCGGGGGGAACCCGCTTGTTCTGTAGAGGACTTATAAGGGTAATATTGAGGGATGTGAAGTGGGTGATAGAGACCCTTTTGGGAGGGCTTACCTGGGACGTCTGCACTTTGTTTTGTTGTTATGAGGGTTGGTGCTGCCTTGACGGATGTTCCGGATGTTCCAGTTCCGGTTTTTGTTGGTTGCTTCCTTGTTTCTTCTGTGGCGCGACCTGTGGGGAGATAAGATGGGGAGTGGGAGGGAGGGGGGTGAGAAAGAGAACAGGAAAATAGTGTGGTGTATAGGCTATAGAATTGTGTGTAGGTGGATGGTTATGAGATGTTACGGCGTTTTGCTCTTATGCTCTAAAAAGAGCAGTTTGTGTGTTTCTGTTGACAATATACCTTGGGTGGGCGGGTTGGCTGCTGATATAGGTGTTAAATCGTAGCGCTGGACGAGCGGTCGGGGTGGCTGCGGCCCAGCGGCTTCTTTCCTGTGTCCTTGGAACGCAAGAGCGTTCCAAAAGCCTCACTTCCGGTTTTTGTTTGGAACGCACAGGCGCCTGTGCGTTCCACTGCAGAGTTAGATCCTCCGCTCGTGATGTTCTTGCCTTTCGTGTGATTAGCCTATCGTCGGGGAGCTTGATGCTTTGTGGAGGTTTGCAGAGAACAGGTCCTTCTGTGTAGATAGGTCTTGTGAAGTGGTTGAATCCAACCACTTCACAAGACCTATCTACACAGAAGGACCTGTTCTCGGCAAAGCTCCACTATTTTCCACTTATCCAGCCCTGTACTCCACACAGGTGTACTAAACATTTAATCTCCTAAAGAATCGGCTCCAACAACCCCATATACACATCCCTTTCTTTCATCAAATCCCTAGACCGTATCCCTTTTAAAGGGAACCTAACCAAATTTATACCTTAAGAGTTTTAAAGCTTGCCACCGCACCCTCTAGCCGTACATTTCAGTATTATAGAAGAAGCAAGCATATATACCAATTAGCAGATTTACTGCAATGCTTAAAACCGAGAAGCTTCAAACAGGGCATCTTAATCTCCCTGCCCGCCGCATCCCCAAGAGTATACTACTCTGAGAACCCATAGAATCACCCCAGTATACACGGCACTAGAGCTATAAACTAGGCAAAAGAGCTATAGACCAATACTGCAAAAGGAGCTATAAACATTTCCCACTCCAGAAGAGCCACCGGACGGCCGCTATCGTGTATACTGTCTCGCCTGTTCTCTCTCTCTTTCCCCCCCCCTCCCCCTACCTGCACTTATATGAGGTTCACCACCGGGTGGCAGTAGAGAGTTAGGCTTGCCTGTATCAAGTCAGGGATCCCTGGAAAGCCTCTTTTCAGGCACGATCAGGAACTGGCCCAAATATGCTATAGTCTGTTAAGTTTACAGAGTGAGGGGGGCACACACTGGCCTAGCAACCCTTATACACACACCACTTTCTTGTGTCAGGCTGTGACCGGCGGGGCCCGCAGCCGTGGGTGGAGGGAGGCTGGTTACACCTTATCCGGCGGCAGCACCCCTTTCCCGGTAGTCCCCAGGCTTTAGTATGGGGATAAAGAGAGGGTTGTAGAGGCAGGTCCAGCACCACAGAGCTCTGCGCTGTCCGACCGGAAGTCCCGCGGCGGGACCGGAAATGGCGGGGTCCGCTGGGCAGGTCTAAACTTTACCTCGGGGTCTCAACCGGAAGTAGGCCGAAAGGCCCGGTAAATGCGTTCCGGGTGGCAGGGACCTCAGCCGGAGATCAACGGGGCTCCTCCGGAGGCAGGGGGGGGTCTGACAGCCAGGCACCAGCAAGCCCAGGATGTAGGAGGGCACACGGCGCAGGAACTTCAGCCGGCTGCAAGAGGGCTCCAAACGTCCCGGGAGACAGGTGGGTGGCGGCAGAGGCTCCAGTGATCTTCCCACGTCGCCCAGAGTACTCAGGCAGCGTGGAAGCTGAATTGCAGGTTGGTTTCACGAACCGGGGACAGGGAGAGCCCAAAGAACGTGACTGTCCAAGATGGCATCCTAGCTACGCTTCAGACAGAGGTTTTAATGTTGTAGCTGATCAGTGTATAGCTTGTCTACTATATAAGGTAACAAAGTGACGGCAACAATATTTAATGACTGGATATAATACGGGAAATAAATTACATTTGTCCACACACTGAGTCCTTTAAACTCTTCTAACAAGACACGTTACAATTCTATCTACTGTGAGATACCTCGGGCACTAATGCTAGTTGCCCTTGCAGTACCCTCAAACCTATGAACTTTGATTTAATTTGCCTGATTTTTAAGAAAGGAGAGTACTCTGTTGACCTTTGACCGCCTTGAATCCAGTAACTGAACTCGTGACTTTCTTTAAAACAATTTTTAATCCATTTCACTTTTTTCTGTATTCTCTAGTACATATCACAGTCTCTATTTTTACTCTTCTCCTTAGTTTGTGTCCGTACTCTTCAGACAAAGTCTAATACCCCTAACCCTTCAAGCTTAAATGGTATCTGTCCAACAGCATCTTTTCAGGCAATTCACAAAATGGATATTCGTTATTCTGCTCTTTGTCACTATTGCAGATTCTTCACCCGATTGGTCAAATATCTCGGTCTCTAACAGTCTCCCTTCCAGCTTCAAAGCGTTCTTGGACATGTAGTTTATCACTCTCTGTGGCGTATGTGGCGTCATGCAGTGGCAGCAGTGTCATATTTATAACGGGATGGGATTGAAATTGGGCAGCTAAAGCAATGAATCAGTTGTAGGTATCTGAAAAACATCACATTAGGGACACCAAACTCTTGCCGGGAATATAACTATCCCACCGAGATCTTACAATGTTGGACTCGTTGAGCCCTTCCTCCCAATGACGTCAGTTCTCTCATCACACAGGACTGCCATGAAGGAATGTCAGGATCAAGGCCGACACCTCCAAGGATTTTATGCACGGAGTTCCAATTTATTATAGCTTGGTCAACTAGTGGCAGCCTGTTGCCCGATCTCTCTCCAACGCCCACGCCTCCCCCTCCCCAATAAAGCCTCTACTGGCAAATGTCCATACCCCTCCTGCTCATTTAAAATTGAGTGAAGCTCTTGATTCCTAGCACCCAAAATCCACACTCTCATGTGCTAATTGAGTTTAATAATAAGCCTAAGGCTAGGTACACAATGCAGCAAAATTCTATCGATATGGTATTTTTACCAACTTTACCAATGACAGGGAAAAGTCCCAATCAGCATGCCAATTCATTTGTACACACTACACCCGATAACATTCAAATCTGTGCTCTTCATTTGTTATAAAGTCGGTTGCAAGACTAGTGAGGCAAGATCAGTGACTGGTAGCCACACAAATCCCATGTCATGAGCAATAGCAATGCAGGGGTTAATTATAGCTGCCCCCCCCCCATGCAGAAAGTATGCTGGGGGAGATTAGGATCAAGCAGGTCACAAAGGGAAGATTGGTGCCGTGTATAAATGTCAGCTTGATTAGTTTATGTCACGGCAGAATGTGAAACTTGTACACACATGAACACTGTCTACAAGTCAGTCTGTGCCCCTGCAGCTGTTTCTGTGACTTGTAGTTCTACAGGTCACAGGTTGTGCTAGACATAGAGTGATTGGTATTTTCAGCATGTGTTGGGTCAGGATCGGTCAGACTTGGCTGTTGAGGTTAGATTGAGGTTACAGGCTGGAGAGACACAGTGAAAGGGAGGAATGCAATGAGTGGGGTAGAGAGGGGGGTGGCAGAAGAAAAACGGGGAAAGAATGAAAAGAGGGGGAGATTAAAATATAAGAGGAGGGAAAGAGATAGAGGAAAACGTGGTAACCTAAGAGACAGAGAGAGGAGATTTACCTTCAGGATCATTAACCTAGAGACGGGACATGGGCAAGCTGCTGACAGGTTCGATACTAACACTGACTGCTGACAGGTTTGTGACTCGGCTGCAAAGAGCATAACTCCAGATGTCGGTCCAATTCTGCAGAGTGCATACACACTGTTTCTTTTTATTCTACTTCCACCCAGACCAGACCAGAAACAGTGATTTTTCAGAATATTTGTGGTGGTATAATCACCAGGAACTGCTGTAGTACATACAGAATTTTAGAATGTACTATCATTTAAGTTAGACCATGTTTGTCAAGGGCAGTCTTTTCCAAACAAGTGATTTGTGAGAGAAAATACCATACTTGTCCCAGTTGATATTGATGACCACCTGAAGAAAAGAAATAGCAGCATATGACCAACATATCGGTGGTATTCGTTTAACCGACGGTATTTACACAGACAGCGAGGACACCTGCAAAAAAATAAAACCCCAATAACTGTAAAAACAACAAGAAGATAATACAGAATTATCTAAAAAACGACAAAGCAGATTAGCGAAGAGAGCGCCATGCTGACAGCTAGATGTTCCGATGACAAGGCTGGCTGGCACTTCATGATGACGTCACTTTAAACAGCGACATAGAGGAATGTGCATTTAAAGCGGCAATGTGAGGACCCCACAACTACACACTTTAGTGTGTGCTACATTAAAGTGTGTAGTTGTGGGGTCCTCACATTGGCCGCTCTCTTCGCAAATCTGCTTTGTCGTTTTCAAGGTAAGTCTGTATTGTCTTCCTGTCGTTTTTACAGCGATCATATTTTTTTGCAGGTCTCCTCGTGGACGGTGTAAACACCTTCGGGTAAACGTACCCAATCCCAACATTGCCATTGTGTCAGCTGTCCTACCTCACGACCATGAATGCCCATCTAACTATAAAGGCTGAGGTTCAATGGCTACCACAAACAGAGCAGGAGAAATGTGGCATCCCTGCCTGGTGCCCCTACCCAGAAGAAAGGCAGAGGATACATAACCGTTTTAACAAACTCTTGCTGCTGTACTAGAGTTTAATAGTTTGACCCATTCTAAATAAATTTGGCCTACCCAAAATCTTTTGAGGACCTCCCAGAGGTACAACCATTCAGCATAATCAAAAGTTTTGGCGGCAACTAGAGACACTACCATTGCCTCTTCACTCCATGTATGTTACATTTTTATTAATGCATATAGACGCCTCAGATTGGTAGCCATGGACTTTCCTTGAATGAACAAGGTCAGGGTGAATTATTTCTTCTATGACTATTTTTTCCTAGAAACCTTTGACGTCCGTTGAGAGCAGGGGAGTTTGGGTGATTCGAGTCAGGTTGTACCGGATTTTTTCCTGCTTTTAGAAGCATCGCAATCAGGACTTCAGACATGAATCGGGATAAAGAACCAAAGTCCAAAAAATCGGTAAAGGTTTGAAGGAATCGGTGGACGTAAAACACATTGTGTTTTCTTTTTGGTATCTTGTCAACCCATGGCTTTACATTTAGGGAATGAGGTGATAGCCATAATTACTCCTAATAACGTAAATGGGGAATCCAAATAATCTCTGCTTTCAACAGAATGTTTATGGAGTCTAATATTATCAAAATAGCGCATCAAATTCTCCTTCGTGTATTGCACCTGTGAAACATATAGTTTCATAATGCTTATAGAATTAGTCAGCATTGTTCTTTATCATTATTTGTTTTTGACATGCTGTATCTGGAATAATTGTGTAAAAGCTTTCTGCCTTGTCTAGGTATGCTAGGAAACTGTCCGTTTGTCTGGCTTCCACATATTGAGCATGTCTTATAAAGATCAGTCTGCTTTTGGACTTCTATAGTCCACCTCCAAAACAGTGAGAAAAGACCCATCTCTTCAACCAGGTGAACAAATAGCTGACCCCCCCTGTGAAGCAGCAGCCAGATGCCTTCTCCATTTGTCAAGATTTTTATCTAGAACATTATCGAAATCCCCTAGGCAAATGTCCAGCGACTAGGTGATCTTTTTAAAGACATTGTTGGTCTTTGGGCAGCACGGTGGCTGAGTGGATAGCCTTATCTGTGTGGAGTTTGTATGTTCTCCCCATGCTTGTGTGGGTTTCCTCCGGGTGTTCTAGTTTCCTCCCACATTCCAAAAACATAATAGTAGGTTAATTGACTGTTATCAAATTGACCCTAGTCTCTGTCTGCCTGTCTGTCTGTGTGTATGTTAGGGAATTTAGACTAAGCTCCAATGGGGCAGGACTGATGTGAGCGAGTTCTCTGTACAGCGCTGTGGAATTAGTAGCGCTATATAAATAGCTGATGATGATGTATGAGGGTTGAGAATACACCACAAGTATCATTACAGAGGAAGAATTTATAGTACTCCTAATAAACACATAGTGTCCCCCCAGAGTCTGTTTGAACCTCTGCTAAGTAAAAACTCTTAATGTGTCAAGTCTGACACTCCTCTGGAATTTGTGGTATGTGAGGTATAATAGGCCCAGCCCACTCATTGCTTCTTGAGTAAGAGTTTCTACCCTTCCTTCTCTCAGCTGCGTCTCAGTTAAACAGATTATATAAGGGTTATATTTCTTAAATTGGCTCAATACAAGAGACCTTTTGACGCTGACATTCTAGGTCAGAAACTGGGCTTAGTTGTTGGACCTTTACTTATCACACACAGTACCTCACATAAGAAAGTGTAGCACCTATCCTCTTCTTTACTAGCAAGCACCCAATAAGAGAGAGTATCACCATAGTGAATGCTTAACAGTGAATCAGGTCAATATACCAAGTAGTAATTTTCATAAAACTATGCAAAATCACAAAATAAGCTTCCATCCTAAAAACAATTGTACCCACCCCATACACATGACCCAACTACGGCATACTTTTAGCTATACCATGAAACCTAGCTAGATGCCGGCAGTACATAGAAAAGACACTGGTTGCCATTACTTTGCAACCAGCTGTGAAAGATTGGAACAGGATGTCGCTTGCCATTACTAGGCAACCAGTCTGGCGTGCAGTGGCGTCTGCATGTCATCCCATGTCCTGGCAGGAGCATACTTGTAGAGTTCCTGAGAAACACTTTATATAATAATCAGGTAGGAAGCATTGGAGCATAAGTTAACAGTTTCCTATACTAGTTCCTCTCTGTAGTTTAATGTGCAGGTCCCCTTAAGTGTTTCAGCATAAAATAAAAGTATTGACTATATGTACTGTTTTATGGAATTTAAAAATAGCCCACTGGTTTGCATACAATCTAAGAATATGTCAGCATATTGTTTGTTTGTTTGTTTGTTTGATAAATTGAAAACAACTTAGCAATTTGTGATATAAAGCATAAATTAATTAAAGTGATTTATTTTTAAATAAGAAGTTACAAATGCCAGTTCCTTACTCAATGTGATCACTTTGACATTACTGAAGGCTGTGAAGGAAGATTAAATAATACATATATTTCCTTTCCCTACTCCACGGCAGCCCTTACAATGGTTAATCCCTAATCAGCTAGTGTAGACAGGAAGAAATTTGTCCCAGCGGGCCCCTATATAAAGCAGCTTCTCCTCTTCCTCAGTGTCTTTTCTTCCTGTCTCAGCAGTGTATAGGACAGGGGTTGTAGTGAGTGTTTTTTTGTTTCCTTTTTATTTTATTCTAGAGAGCTTACCTGGAGGTTTTTCTGGCTTTCCTCTGAGCTGGCTGTTGGGATGACAGATCCAGCGGGGCAAGTGCCGGACAAGTCTGCCTCTTTGAAGTTTAGCAAGACTTCCGGCAGACGTGCACACTTGGAAAAGGAGGCGCACGCATGTGGAAAACGAGCGCATGTGACGGGGGTGAGCACGTGGATACATGCGCAGTGCCGGCAGCGCTATTCCCCGTTTACCTCACCTGTTGGGATGGAAACAGGTGAGGTAGTAAACTAATCTGCTAAAGACTCACCTGGTAAGTCAAAAGCAGGCACTGTTGAGCAGCTACAGCCCATTTATGAGGCTCAGTATTGGCTTAGTGTTTGATGCTGCTGGACCTAGCAGCTACCTGTATAGTGCACTATGGACCGGGAGCCCGCCCCAAAAAAGCTGAAGGACACCCCAAGGTAAGCCCTTAAAAAGGGGGTTTTTTTTGTTACTCTTAGCTTACTTAGGTCCTTTTTTCTATCGTTTACAGTACCTCCTGTGGAACTTGTGCAGGGAAAAAGGAAATATAAACTGAAGAATCGTGTATGTGCAGCTTGTGATGTCAGTTTACCGAAAGATTGTACTGATCCGTTATGTGTGTCATGCACCCCAGAGACGGTAGAGGAGCCTGGGCCCCCTGAACAATTTAAGCAGTTCTTTTCATGGATGGTTAAAGCAATGCAAGAGTATCAGGCCGCAGAACAGAGAACGATAAGGGACAGGATCCCTATAGCAGAAGATATGGAGGAAGTAAGGCCAGGGCCGTCCTCTGAAACATTTAGTTCTGCTCAGTAATGGGATTCGGAGTCAGATAGTGAGGATGAAGTGAAAGAGGATCCCAGGATGTTTAATTTGGATACTGTGAATATCATACTTAAGCATATTAACAAGTCTTTAGGTATTGAGGAGCCAACTGTACCAATTAAACCACAGGATGCATTATTTTCAGAGCACCAAGTGAAGTCTAGTGTGTTCCATACGCACAAAGTGGTTAAAGACTTGATAACTAAAGAATGAAAAGCCTTAGACAAGAGTCACCCTAACATGGGGAGACTAAATTGTATGTATCCTTTTCAGTGCTGAAATCGTGTTCTGTACCTAAAGTGGAATCGGCCATAGCCGGCTTATCCTCAAAGATCAATCTCCCGTGCGATGATGGGGGTCCATTAAAAGATGCTATGGATAGGAGAATGGAAACTTCCTTTAGGAAATTACACATCTCCTCAGGCATAACTCTAAAGTCTGGGATAGCCATGGCTTCAGGAGCTAGAGCCCTGAGGCTGTGGGCCAGTACTCTACATACAGACATTGAGGATAAAATAAATAGATATCTACTTAAATCCTTAGAGATTATGCAGAAAAGCATTGATTTCCTGTGTGAAGCTTCGTTGGATATGATTGTTTTCTCTTCCAGGAGCATGACCACGGCGGTTGTAGCAAGAAGGGTGCTCTGGCTACGTCCGTGGGCGGCAGATCATCAATCCAAGAGCCATCTGACAAAGCTTCCATATGAAGGCTGTTTTTTGTTTGGTGAAAAGCTGGATAATCTAATGCAGAGGCTTGCAAGTGGCAATGCCAGTCGCCTACCACAGGACAGAAAGGTGAGACGTTTTCACTTTTATTCTCCAAGACAAGGAAGGCCCGTACCTATAGGCCAGGGAGACCATAATCTAGACACCAAGATAATATGGCAAGACAGTCCTTTCGGCCCTTCATACCAAAAAGGGTAGACAAGGGCAGCAGAGATCCCAATGACTATCTACAGATCCAGTCTCCACTAACTCCAGTGGGCAGCAGGATATCGCGCTTTGCAAACGTTTGAATTCAGACCACACAAGACAAATGGGTCCAGGAGATCGTCACCAAGGGCTATGCCATAGAATTCCATACATACCAAGTGGGAAACAAACTTTTTCAGTCAAGGAGCCCCTCATCTCCCTTAGAACAGCAAGCGCTGGAGGAAAGTCTAAGAGACCTGGTAAAAACAAGGCTATAGTATCCGTACCATCAAGTCAGGAAAACATGGGGTTCTATTCCAGACTATTCTTCCTCCAGAATCCATCAGGTGCCTTCAGGACAGTGCTAGATTTAAGGGCTCTCAACTGATATGTGCGAGCAAGACATTTCCGGATGGAATCTGTCAACACAATTCTCAGAGCGGTAGAAACGGTAGATTTTCTGACGGCAATAGACTTAAAAGATGCATATTTCCATATTCCAATTACACCTCATCACCAACAGTTTCTGAGCTTTTGCATTCTAGGGCGCCACTTCCAGTTTACGTGCCTTCCGTTTGGCCTTTCCACATCTCCAAGAACATTCACCAAGGTCCTTAATAGTTCTCATAGTGGCACTCAGGGAAAAAGGAGTGACCTTGTGGCCGTATCTGGACGATATTCTAATTTCAGCAAAGTCAGAAGAAGCAGCCTTGGAAGTTGCATCTCAGGTGATACAGTTTCTGCAACAACACGGTTGGTTAGTCAATATAGAAAAAAGCCATCTGATACCATCACAACAGCTTGTGTTTCTAGGAGTGCAAATAAATACACGTACAGACAAAGTCTGCCTCTCCAAAGAGAGGGCCGACAAAATTCAGTCCTTAGCGCATCAAGTTCAATCCCGTGTGTCAGCGCGAACATGTCTGCGCCTCCTAGGAATGTTTTCCTCAACAATAGGAATTCTCCCGTGGCCAAGATGGCATATGAGAGATCTTTAAGCAAACCTCTTTGCACAGTGGGATCATACAGTGGGGTCTCTAGACTCCAAAGTCAATCTCTCAAGGTCAGCGAGGCAGTCCTTACGTTGGTGGCAGCTCCCAGGCCTGAGGAAACAAAGTGCGACTCTCTCGGTACCAGACTGGTATGTCCTTACCACGGACGCCATTGCACTAGGTTGGGGTGCTCATATGCAAGATATGGTCACGCAGGGCAATTGGCGAGACAAAGAGAGAATTCTTCAGGGAAAAATCTTGGAGATGAGAGCAGTCTGGCGTGCGGTTCAGTACTTCCAGCCCTATCTACGAGTCTTCTCAGGCAACAGGACTGTGGTTGCCTTCATAAACAAGCAAGGCGGTACCAAGAGCAGAGCCATGGTGGAATCTGAGATCTCTCTCAGCCCTTCACGTAGCAGGCAAAGACAACGTAGTGGCGGATTACTTAAGCAGACACCAAGTCCACCCAGGGGAATGGGAGCTGCACGAAGAAGTCTTTCAACTGGTACAGCACAAATTTGGAACACCAGAAATAGACCTAATGGCCACAGGAAGCAATGCCAAGGTACCCCTCTTCTACTCCAGTCACAGAGACATCAGGGCCCTAGGGATAGATGCCCTGTCAATACAGTGGAACTTCAAACTGGGGTATGTGTTTCCTCCCTTTCCACTCATTCATCAGATACTCAGGAAAATAAGGAAAGAAAAAGTGGAGGTGATAGCGATTGTTGCTGGAACATCCATGGCCATTACCGGTCAGGCCAGACCTGACCTCATACATCAGGGTCCAGTTTTACATCCAATTCCAAACTCCCTCAGTTTGATGGCGTGGAGACTGAGAGGCAATTACTGAAATCCAAAGGGGTCTCAGATGAAGTAATAGACATTCTAATTGAGGCCAGGAAAAAGAACTCCTCTATGATTTATTACAGAATCTGGAAAAAATGTATTTCTTGGGCAGGGGACATGGCGAAGGATCCCATGTCTGCCAGTATGCCGGATGTGTTAGAATTTCTCAAAGATGGTTTTGTTAAGGACTAGCACCTGCTACAGTAAAGGTATAAGTATCTGCCCTTAGCATTCTTCTTGATATCAAACTGGCATCTCAGGGTCTAATCTTCCAGTTTTTTCAAGCACTAAATATGCCCAAGACGGAAGCCAATCTTAGCTCCTTGGGACCTGAATATTGCTTTGGATGCCTTAACAGCCTATCCTTTTCAACCGTTGCAAGACATATATCTTAGATGCCCCTGAAGGTGCTCTTTTAGGTGGCTATCACTTTGGCTCGTCGAATAGGGGACATACATGCTTTGTGGTGTGAAGAACCATTTCTGAATATCTGTGAAGATAGAGTAGTTTTGAAGACGAATCTGGATTATTTACCCAAGGTGGTATCCTCCTTGCACATCAATCAGGCGTTGATTCTGCCATCTCTCTATTCTCTTCCCACTAACAGTGACGAAACACGTCTCCATACTCTAGATGTGGTGAGAGCTATGTCTACATACATTATCAAGACAAAGAACCTTAGGAAGGCAAAGCAACTATTTGTACTTCCTGAAGATCCTCGCAGAGGACAGGCCCCATCCAAACCCACATTGGCGAAGTGGATCAGAGAAGTGATTGCACAGGGGGAAAGGGCGTGAAGTACCTAGGATACTGAAGGCGTATTCAACTAGGGCGGTGGCGACCTCCTGGGCACATAGAACCCATGCATCAGCAACCGATATCTGTAAGGCAGCTTGATGGTTGTCGATGCACACCTTTTCTAAACATTACCTTCTTGACTTTTCGGTCTCTGAGGAGACAGTTTGGGAGAAAGTTTTTCCAGCAAGCGCTGTGAATAAATTTTCTGTTTGACCTTATTAAGGTGTTGGTTTTATTGCCCTCCCGATTATTGTACTGCTTTGGTATGTCCCATTGTAAGGGCTGCCATGGAGTAGGGAAAGGAAAATTGAGAATTATACTCACCGTTAATTTCCTTTCCTTGAAATACTTCATGGCAGCCCTATATTTTCCCACCCTTGTTTTGATAGTTACGTTGTAGGACGGCTTGGGAAGTTACGAAAGACACTGAGGAAGAGGAGCAGTTGCCTTCTATAGGGGCCAGGTGGGACAAAATTCTTCCTGTCTACGCTAGCTGTTTAACCATTGTAAGGGCTGCCATGGAGTATTTCAAGGAAAGGAAATTAAAGGTGAGTATAATTCTCAATTTTCCTGTCTGCTGTCCCTTTGGCAAATGTAAATTGGAAGTCCTGAAATTTAAAATTTTGCTACCCATGTGGCAGAATATATCTTCTCATGGTCCAATATCTAATTCCTTAGTAAATATTGCATATATTTTTAGTTATGTATAAAAATATAATGTGGGCTTAACTTTTAAATAGTGAGTAGTTTTAATTAAAATTAACTTTTTTTTTTTTCCAGAAATACACCATTAGCATGGACTTTGTGAGAAAGTTTGAGCGACAGTGTGGATCACAAGCAAGTGTAAAGAGATTACGTGCACATCCCTCTTACCGCAGCTTTAATAACAGATGGAATTTGCCCGTGTATTTCCAGATAAGGTAAACATGTGACTTGTCTTTTTCCAAATTTTCAGTTCAAAATCCTCTGAGTTTATCTAAGCACACATTTTCCCTCAAATCTTTTGCGAGTGCTGTGTAAAAGGTAAACCGATTTCATAATGCTTTTTTCTTTTTATTACTTTTCTTTTTCAGAGAAATCTGGGTTTTTTTCTGGCTAATTACAAGCTTTCAATCAAGGAATACTGAGTACAGTTATAGTCAGCTTGTGTACAACATATGTACATTTTATTATCTGGCAAGTGTTAGTGTAGTTTTCCTATAGTGAGCCTTTTATCAACTGGAGAAGAGTACATATTTACTGCACATTTCCTTCCAGACTCAATTGCACCTATTCGCCTGCACAGTGTATATGTTTATGCTTCTAGTTCTCAGTTAGTGTTTGGTCAGCTTCTGTGGAGGTTCTGGTTCAACTACACCTTCTTAGAAGTAGACACAGAATGGAAAATTCCACCAAGAGTGGATGCCCCCATTGTCCATTTTGGAATATTGACAGTCCTATTCCATACACTGCTTCCTTAAAGGAAAGCACAGGTAAGAAATGCAAGGTGATATTAAAACCTATCTTTGTTGCAACAGGTTCATTGCTCAGACCCATTCTTGTGGCTGCTTGGATTATCTGGTCTGGGTAGCTCAGTGAAGACATACAATCAAGGATACCTAGATCGAAAATGCTGCCCTTAGCTGATCATGTAAAGGAAACCTCTGAGTATTTGGGTGACACTATCCTTGATTCAGTCTAGATTTCTCCAGAATCTCCACCTTCGTGGTAGCAGCCAGATGTACTCTCTGGCTTTAGACATGGGAGGCAGATGCCTCTAGAAGTCATATCCTTTCAGGGAATGTCCTTTTTATTCCAGAACTTAACATGATCATCTCTCAGGCCACAGGATGAAAGAAATATTATCTTACTGTTAATGAAACAAAGTCCAGAGGCCTTAAATTTTGTTTCTCTGGGAAAACAAGATGAACTTCGGCGTGGAGCCAGTCCTTTTCCCTATGTGGGGCTCACCAAGGGGCAAGCAGGCAGGGGCGGGCCGACTACCTGATTCCAAGGCTGCTGATATAGTCGTCATAACCAAATCCCTCTTCACCCAGAAAGAACCATGTTAGGACCTGTATGGATGACCTCTTGATAAAGACGAGCTTATCCACTCTTCTCCTGACCCTTTTGCGCTTCACAGTGGAAATGCTAGAATTGCACTACTGGGTAATAAACTAAGTCAAACGTCCTAAGAGTCAAGGCTACCAATAATGTTCTCAAGCTCAGAACAGTGCTAAACGCTCTGCTGCAAACTCAGTCCCTCTTAAGAAGCAGACCCATTCAAATACAATGCTTTGGCTCTGGAGACAGCCAATATTATTGGGTAGAATGTTTTGTCCCAGTGATTTCAGCTGTATTTATTCCAGTGGTGGACAATTGGGAGGTCGACTTCTTGAGTGATCATGCCATTCACCCTGGTGAAAGATCTTTACATCTGGAGGTTTTCTACCTGATTAAGAAGAGATGGGGTTAGCTAGTGGTACACATGATGAGCTCTCGGGAAAACCACAAGTAGCTTGATACTGTGTAAGAAGCAGGTATTCGATGCCATGACTGTCCCCTGAAAGTACCAGCTAGTCTATCTCTTCTCTCAGATTCCCATGTTCCCTTCGGTACTGAAGAATGTCTAGAGAGAGGGTGTCCCAGTTGCTCTTGTAGTGTCAGACTGGCCAAGAAGATCATGGTACACGGACGCTGTAAGCATGGCAATAGAACCAACATGCAGGCTACCTCTAAAAGAAGATCTTCTAAATTCGGGCCAATTTTTCCACCAGTACTTAGCTCAGTTGACTTCAATGGTATGGCTTTTGAGGCTAAGGAGCTAATTAATATAAATATATATATATATATATATATATATATATATATATATATATATATTATGTATAATATAATAAAATGGGTAAAACACAGGAAATAACCAAAGTTCAGTGGATATGTATATAGTCCAAGATATGTTAGTATTTCAAGCTTCTGGATAGTCCTTTAGGACCATAAGTATAAGTCCAGTCTTGTATGCATAAAAAAAGACATAAAAAAAACAGAGATCAGGGAACTAGTGTGTGTTAATGATAGCCCATCACCATATGTATACACACCAGAAAAATAAATAGCTTATATGTATAGATTTTTCTTGTTCAAAGACAGAAAAACCGCTTATCTGTATAACCACTTCTCAGTAATAAATAACCAGCATTTCAGTCATCTCGGTCTCTCTCCGAAAAACAGCATAATCAGCACATCTGTATGTCTGCTCCTCAGTCATGCACCAGTCACAACATCTCTCCTCCACTCACCAGATATGGGGAAACAAGATAGTGTACCATATGGTGTAGTATTTCAAAAATGCAGTATTTAATTAGCAATTCATATAAAATGTGTACTCACAATAAATCAATACAACAGCACGGTGGCGTAGTGGTTAGCACTTCTGCCTAACAACACTGGGGTCATGAGTTCAATTCCCGACCATGGCCTTATCTGTGTGGAGTTTGTATGTTCTCCCTGTGTTTGCGTGGGTATAATATATGATATATTATATATGTTAATATATTATATATAATATATTGTGTATATATAATAATATATTGTGTATATATATTAATATATTTTGTGTGTGTGTGTATATATATATATATATATATATATATATATATATATATATATATATATATATATATATATATACATGTATATATTAATATATTTTGTGTGTATGTATATATATATATATATATATATATATATATATATATATATATATATATATTAAGACAAAAATGTGAAAAGACAACGGCGCTCAGTGCAAACACCAATGATCACGTGTTTAATACCTGTGCTCAAATATTAAAAATCACATACAGTAGGCTGCTTCCCTTTAAAACATCAGCTTGCAGATGTACAACCTAGATACTCAAAAGAGAAAGAGAAGCGGTGATAAAGTCTAATAGACGAAACGCGTCAAGAGATTTTCTGATGTGCATCTGATTTGATCTGTCGGCTGAACACGCATTGTCGCTTGTCACCAGAGGGGCTAAGGAACTACTATCTCCTGTTTGTGTATTGGTGCAAAGGAGCCAGGATCACCAGTGGATGGCGAGATCTATATTGGACAGTGGATGATCACAGTGCACAGATAAGCTTGATTTGATTATATTCAATGTACGGGCATTGATTTGCTGTTTATGGATACAATTTTATGAATAAATTCTATGTTATTTTACTTGTGTTGTGAACGCACTGCACTATTGTTTGCTATTTTCTATCTGAGTTCTAGTTTGAAGTTCCTTAATCTGCACTAAAAGGATCTGAGGACCGCAGAGGGATACTTTCTGAGATAAGCGAATTTACTTCTTACATTTGGTACGAGGCCAATTTGATAATCCTCATCACTGCTCTGTTTTGGCAATATCACACTATCTTTTGGCGCTTCTCTTTCTCTTTTGTATATATATATTAAGAGTAATATATATATATATATATATATATATATATATATATATATATATATATATATATATATATTATATTAAGATATATAGATATATATATATATAGATATATATATATATATATATATATATATATATATATATTAGCGCTTTACAATTGGGAACAGTCATTAATAAGACAATACTGGGTAGTATATACAGACAGAGAGGTAAGAGAACCCTGCTCGCAAGCTTACAATCTATAGGACAATGGGAGTTTGACACACATATATATATATATATTTATATATATATATATATAAGCCTGGTATGAAAGAAAGCAAGTTCACACTTCTTCCTTTAAATTGGCACACCTCTTGTCCATCTTGACAGTGAGTTGCAATTATCCTATCTTAAAGCCCAAATGTTTACCTTTTCTCTCTTCTTTCATAATAAACTGGCAACTATTCCAAAGGTCCAGATCTTATTTCAGGGGGTTCTTCATGTGCAACAGCTTTTTTGTTCCACCTGTAGTTCCGTGGGATCTAAATTTGGTTCTTTTGACGCTTCAGAAGCCACCATTCGAGCCTCTTCATTCTGTTGATCCGAAGTTGCTTACTTGGAAGGTGTTCTTCTTGCTGGCCATTGCTTCAGCAAAACAGGTGTCTGAATTGGCCGCCTTGTCATGCATGCCACCATATCTTGTCTTTTTCAGAGATGTTGTGCACACCAAACTTTCTTTCCAGCCAAAGGTGGTGTCTACATTCTGTTTGAACTGGTATATTGTTGTAACCTACACTGGGCCAGGATCTAGCATCTAGTAGTGAATAATCTCTCCAACCACAACCCACTCTACTAGATCAGTGAGCACCTCCGAGGCAGTGTGGTATGGATCCTCGGTTGAACAGCTGTGTCGGGTAGCAACCTGGTCCTCCTATTTAACCAAATTCCAATTTCAGGTTCAATGTCTTTGCTTCCAAAGATCCCAGCTTTGGCTGAAAAGCTGGTGGAGTGTCCCCAAATAGGATGTAGAAAAAGTGGATTTTTGCGCATGCAGTACAATCCATTTCTCTGAATCCATTTAAGGGACACTACATTCCCAACCCTTTTGATCTTTGCTCTGTTTTTAGTTAAGTAGTGGTCTTGTTCTTTGTTCTTGTTTGATGATTGTATATTTCAGTCCTATTCTATGAGCTTTGTTAGATAAACTGAATACTCACAATGGAAGGGGCATACAGGGAACGAGGAGTAAACCAGATACATTTTACTGTAGATTAGTGCCTTACTCTCAACCAGTGCACTCTATACCCCTTGATGAAGCAATGTTCCCCAAATGGATTCAGGGTACAAATAACCTCTTTTTATTATTTTATTAGTATCAATGAAACTTAGTTCAACGTTCTGTGTAGCTTCCACGAAAACATGCTGGATTTGGGTAGCGGAATTCTTTTTGTTTTGTTGAACATCTTGAAATGGGGTTCTATGTTCTATTGTGAAGGGTTTGTTCAGCAGCGGAAAATCACTTTATCTTTAATGGTACTGGTGTAATACATATATGAATTGGATTATAATGATTCAAAGTTGATGTTTCTTTTTTAGGTTTAAAGAAATAGCAGGAAGTTTGGAATCTGCATTACTTGCTCCTGTACAAGATGCTTCAGGTATTTTCTTCTTTTATTTAATTACATTGTTTTTATTTAATTAATAGAAATTATTTTGTACTGTAGTTTCAATCTAATAATGTATGAGATTCAGAGACCCCCACATCTGGGACTAAAAATTTACCAAAATGATTATGAAAAATGATTAATTTCAAATAATCTCATTGAGAGATTATTTAACATTATGTGAGTAGGGATCATTTTTAAAAATCATGCTTGGTTTGGAGAATAATAAATTAATTATTAAGAAACCCTTTTTTTCTTTTTTGAGACAGTTTATGTTGTATTTTTTTTTGTCACAAATATTTGAAATAACAGCTGGCTTCACATCTGTGTTGTAGAATGCCAAGTTTTTTTCCAGTCAGAAACATACTGGGCCTTCAAAGTTTGTTGTAATAACAAACCACATTCACTATGTAACAGCATTTCCCTGCTACTTGAAAATAGTCACAACAAGAGCAAGGGACCTAAATGTTGTTGCATTTAAACTAGTAGCTGTTGGCAACTAAGAATCTCAAGTGGCAGATTTTTTGCTTAACTTTATAGTTATATAGTTGCTTTATAGTAACATATTTTTTTTATTTTTTTTTTAAATGGAACAATGCCCCACCCCACCACAAATGGATGTGGCAGAACACCTGTAGTTCACAATACATTAGCTTCTGAGGTTAGCGGTCACTCCCCACCACTCAAAACTTAAGAATTTGAATGAAAAAGGTGCACATTTTAAATAAATCCATACCACTGATGTGTCATATGCTGTTAAGGGGTTTTGTTAGTTGAAGGGATTGATCATAGTTGCCTACTCTCCCGGAATGTCTGGGAGACTCCCGAATTTCTGGGAGTCCTCCCGGACTACCGGGAGAGCAGGCAATTCTCCCTGATACTCGCCGGCTGTGTAAACTAAACGAAACCCCTGTTTTTATTGGTCCATTGTAGTGATGTCTGTTTTGGGGGTGGGGCTAATAACACAATTCTTCGAGCCCCGCCCACACACACCCATCCGCACCCCGGACCTCCCGGGAAACATCTTGACAATGTTGGCAAGTATGGGATTGATCAATAAAAAAAGTTTAAAGATGTATGAGAAAAATGGAACTGGTCACATGGAGTTCTATAGGGGGACAATACAAATTATATGAGGAGCAACCTGAGAAAAGGGGATGACAAAAGTGAGCCATACGGACATGTGTACAAATCAAAAAGCCATTGGTAAAAATAATAAAATATAAAAGATTTCATTGCAAAAAGGAGGGAAAAAACACAAACTAAATAGAAAAATGTGCATAAATATCTTCTAGTAGAATAAGCCAACCTGTGGCTCTGCAAGTGTTTTCCCATCAAGCCCTATATGCCTCTGGTTGGCTATTGCGTTAGTGTAAAACTCAGTCTTAGAATAAGTATAAGACTTCTGTGTGAAGGATATATTTTATATCATACAGGTTCCTTATTGTCTTACAGGATGGGCTAAATGCCACGTTGAGCCTTAGCTTCCTGTCAGTTCTTCATTCTCCTTACATTTTTTACGCCATGGGATGTGCTTTGCAGCATTCCATATTTGAACCTTTGGGTGAAGTAGACTTAAAATTCATGACTTGGAAGACTGTTTTCCTTTTAGCCATTTCAACTGGACAAAGTGTTTCAGAGCTGGCAGCTTTGTTCTGCTGATCTCTTATTTTCCAGGAGGATGAGGCGGTCCTTCGAACCACGCCTTCCTTTCAGCCTAAAGTGGTCTCTAGATTTCACCTTAACCAAGATATAGTGATTCTGGCCTTGGACCACGGTAGGTTTGCAGAGGAAGAGGGCTCTCTTTCATCTCTGGATGTGGTCAAAGTTTTAAGGACCTGTGTTCATAGGACTTGCAATATTCGCAAGACAGAGTCTTTTGTCCTTTATGAAGCCCATAATAAAAATTGGCCAGCGTCCAAGATATCTAATGCTTTATGGATTAAATGTGCTCACTCCAGCAGGTCGGTGGGGGAATCTTGGGCAGCATGGCATGGGGCTTCAACTAAGCAGCTGTGTCAGACTGCCGCCTGGTCCTCCATTCACACATTTACCAAGTTCTATAGGTTTAATGTGTTTGCATCTAAGGATGCCAGTTTCGGGAGGAAGGTGCTTCGCATTGCCTCCACTGAGCGAAAAACCCACCAGTAAGGGTAGTCCCCGATGTTCCCGAGTCCCCCAATTATAATGCAGAGAAAATAAGAATACATTTATGTTAAATTATTTTCTCTTAATCCACTGGGGAATACCAGACATCCACCCTTTTACACTTTTGTTCTCCCCTCCTTGTTTTTGTGTTTCTACTATTGTATCCTGTGGTTCTTAGTTAAAAAGGAACTGATATTTGCTCCAGACATGGGGTATGGAGGGAGAAGAAGAGGAGCTATGGCTTAAAGTAAAAGATTTAAAGTGCCCTGACTGTTTGCAATACCCCAGTGCTCCGGTATCCCCTAATGGATTAAGAGGATTTAACGTAAGTATAAAATCTTATTTATGCCTCTACATACAGTAAAATTGAAGTAATAGTGGGCGCTAAATAATTTACATAAGTTGGTATTAGATACAGTTGACCGCTGCTGCCTCTAGTTAGATATCTGATACTAACTCAATAGTGGAAATATAGAAAAAATAGAGGATAAGCGCTGATTCAACTATAAAATAATTTAATATACAAATTTAAGCCTAAAGAGCCTAAACATAAAAACACCACAACTGACTAGCATGCATACATTGATTTTTAATTCAATATTGAATTAACAATCAATGTATGCATGCTAATCAGTTGTGGTGTTTTTATGTTTAGGCTCTTTAGGCCTCAATTTGTATATTAAATTATTTTATAGTTGAATCAGCGCTTATCCTCTATTTTTTCCATATTTCTACATGCAGTACAATCCCAAGTACTGTTTGGTGTGAACTGATCTAAAAACACACTAGGGATTGGTTATACAATTGTTGGTAGAGGGTGTATGTTCATAACGTAATCTGAAAGCTGAGCAATCAATTGATTGGTATTAAATATAGAGGCTATAGCTTTATAGCATATGAGAGTTTTTGCACAGTAGAGGTTTACAGCTAATACCACCACCTGTTTTAGTGGTCCTTTAATAACCGACCCCCATTGAATTTCTTCCAACTGTCTTAAAGTGGAACTGTCACCATTACGAACATGAGTTTTTGTTTTTTCTGATTATTATTTATTGCAATTTGAGGGTTTTGTGAAGTGTTCTTAACCCATGAGATGGTCTGTATCTTAGCCTGCCCAAAGTGCTAAACAGCTTATCCTGATAGTCCTATCTACCCTGTACTTTCCCTCCCCTTTTTCAGTTCTTCACACCTATAAAAATTGCTGTAGAGAATGGTACTGGAGAGTACTATTCTCTCCCTTCTTCAGACCAGAGAGGGGCTGAAGAAGGGAAAGCAAAATGAATATTGATGAAAAAAAAAAACAGGTGTCACAGTTATTCACTGTTTTCCAACAGTGACTGACTCCTTGTGTACTGAAGCATACGTGTGCTTCCCGTAGGTATTAAAGTCCTGTTGACAGGTTGGCTTCCCATGACGGGATGTTGTCTGTGGAGAGGTAGTGAGCGAAATGTTTAACATTGAGCCAGCCTGAAATGTCCTTGCTCCTGTGCCCTTTAAATTATGTCATAAGCGAAAAGTTACATCTATATTTGCATTTCTCATTGATTGTGCAAGTGTTGCTCTAAGCAGGTCAAATTCTTCTCGTTCCTTTGACATTTTCACGTTAGTGCGTCACTTTGCTCATGCTCACAGGCCCTTTTCTTTCCCTTCCTACCAGTTTGGTTCCCTTGTGGCTGGGTGGCTTTACCATTGTCCTGTGTGGGTCTGTTTGTGGTTAACTGTGTGGGTAGAAATGTGCTTTTCTTTTACCTAGCTATAATAATGATGAAATCAGATAGTTGTATCCATTCGTATGCTACAGAACATTCAGGCCAAAGATTCTTCCGACACAGCTGCAAACATGAGGGTATTCTAGACAAATAAACTTTCACCCACAATGCTCAACTCTACAGCTATAGCTGCCGTGATTGGTCCATGCCAATTGTAAATATTCGCCCATGTCTGCGTCTATAAAATTATAGAGGAGCCAGTCTGTTGCCAGCTGTGTGTGATAAGATGGCGGATGAACAGATGAAAGACAGGGGTGACAGAAGTGATGGAGAGGGATGGAGAAGCAAGGATGCAATCGGAGGACATTAAAAGAGCCAAGCCCATGATCCCAAGGAAGATGGAGATGATGGAGTGCTGGACTATGACTGTCAAAAACGAAAATCCTGAAAAGTCAGTCACTGAAAGGAACTAATTATGCAGAAGCTCCTAAATCTGCTTAGAGAGCAACTCGGTAAAAAAAGAGTAGAGTTCCAGATTCAAAAAAGCTGGTCTAACTAAAAACAAGAAGCAAAGAAAGCTCAAGAGAATCAGAGTGAACATTAAAAAAAGTGAGTATTCAAATTGGTTATTAAAGCTATTTAGTAAACAGTGTTAGTAACTAACTGTAACAATAGCGATTAGTAAAAATTTGATCTTTTTACAGAAAGAAGAATGCGCAATGAAGTGTGCTGCTTAGCTACACAAAAAATTAAAATGGAAGATGATATAGCGACTATAAAAGAAGAAATGACTAAGATAGGAATTGGGGAAATAAAAGAGGAACCGAAAGAAGGTAATTAAGGAACGTTAAAAAATTTAGAAAACGTAAGGTGTAACCTTTACCATTATATAAAAAATGGCTATAATTCAGTTGGTATGGACCAGCATGGCAGCATGCCTGGCCAGACCCCGAGGGACATCAGCATAAAGTGATTTCAAGCAGTGTCCAAGGTGAGCAAATGGTAGTAGTCCCACTAGTAGAAACAATGTTTTGTTCTGTTTTAGCGTTAAACATTATTAAATACATTTTCCTCTCCTCATATAGATACCATCGTCTCATTTGGCGAAAGTTCGGAAGGAGGGCACACACACCAATATTTCTATAACTTCAGGTAATGGAAAAGGTGTGGCCAAGAAGATAGAAAGCTGAACAAATATTTTAAAGAATTGAGGACTGACATCAATGATGTGAAGAAAAAGTTCCACGAACTGGAGAAAATTTTCCTGGACTTGTTTAACATGTATGAGAAAATAATGTTTTTAACTCTGTAGCCAGATTAAACGTTAAAATAATTACAATTACTACAATAAACTAAATAACTAAAATATTTTATTTAGTGGATTAAGATATTTTGCAATTTCTACATCCAGTCTTTGTGGATAATGTTTACAAATAAAAGATATTGTAAACTGATTTCTGGTTCATTGGATGCACTTGCTAGATAGGTACGCCTTAACTGTGGAAGGGGGAGGGAGAGGGGGACCTTAACTGTGATGGGGAGAGGGGGACCTTAACTGTGATGGGGAGAGGGGGACCTTAACTGTGATGGGGAGAGGGGGACCTTAACTGTGATGGGGAGAGGGGGACCTTAACTGTGATGGGGAGAGGGGGACCTTAACTGTGATGGGGAGAGGGGGACCTTAACTGTGATGGGGAGAGGGGGACATTAACTGTGAGGGGGAGAGGGGGACATTAACTGTGAGGGGGAGAGGGGGACATTAACTGTGATGGGGAGGGAGAGAGGGGGACATTAACTGTGATGGGGAGGGGGAGAGGGGGACATTAACTGTGATGGGGAGGGGGAGAGGGGGACATTGACTGTGATGAAGAGGGGGACATTAACTGTGATTGCAGGGAGGGGAGAGGGGGGACATTTACTTCGGAGGGAGGGGAACATTTACTGTGATGAGGGAGTGGGCGGGATGTACTGTGATGAGGGATAGGGGGCGCATGTATGGTGAAGATGGAGAGGTGCACATGTATGGGGAGGGAGGCACATGTATGGGGAGGGGGGGCCCCACCAGATTAATTCGTACTGGACCCAGGGAGGGGGGTGGGGGGGCGTCAGATTAATTGGTACTGGGCCCCACAGTTTCTGATGGCATCCCTGATCAGTACACATAAATATAAATAGATTCCTACTCAGCCATTGTGTTAAAAAAAAGTCAGTGCACAAAGAGGTATTAACAGGTATAATAGGTACGATTATACAAGTAGACATATTTATCAGATAAACAAAAGTTTAATGAGAATATGTACTTCACATGTGTTAATGCATGTTGTATATACTTGCATACAGGAACACATAACTGACATATGAAGCATATAAATCAGGTTGATTATTGCTTCTCCATTAAAAAAACAATTCCTATTTCCTTGCTGTTTGCACCTGGAAGACATAGAGACAATATAATAAACTTAAATATACACGCCCAGAAAGGCATCGCTGTTGGAGGAACTATCGGCATAATGTCGGACAATTGGTCGTGAGTTTGTACACACTGCAGGCTTGGAAGGACGTTGTTCCATCGCTGAACAAGATTTTCAGTTCAATTTAAAATAAAATTAAACGATACGATAAGCTAGCATACTGGCTAGTTACCATTGCCAGCCAGTGGAGAGTGTGCCCGGAACTAATCAGGAATGACTCCTGTATCAACTTGTCATCACCAGCTTATTCTCCAGCCTGTTTCCCAACCCCAATGCTGTTAACATGGGTAATGAACTAGGCAAATATCTTGAATAAAAATAAGTATGTATTAATAATTCATCAAAGGACTATAACATGTATGAAATAAAATAAAAATCAAGATTAGAGTAACAGCTTGTTTTATATTTTATTTATTATTATTTTGAGTTATGTGGATGACACGGAGTTCAAATATGCTGCCATTATGCTATAGGAGCGCTCTGTTTCTGGCTTTCTATTGCTATACATACTGTTATGAAATAGCATTTCTGTTAATTTAACTATTTTACAATAGTCAAGGGAAAACAGAACAACAAATACCAATCCTTTGGGGTATTTTTTTCGAGCAGAGTGTGCAATTTGAGTATTCTAGCTTGCTCCTACTGCCAGTAAGGCAGCAGTCCATCCCTGGCAGCGCACACCAGCACAAAGGGCAGTGGAGATGTGAAGTTCAGGATGAAGCCTCTACAGGCTTTAGAATCCTTTTTGATGATTCCTGCTCCTGGACAGTTTAATGGTAACAGTAATCTCCAGCCAGTTCTCTCTGACAAGTCTCTTGATGGTTCCCAGGCACCGCTCGTTATCCAGGTTATATGGCAGTGGGTTCTGGATATCAGTTAGAGAACCAGCTGTTCTGCGCTCATTGATGTTTGTTATCTTGTGGCAGTGGTTAAGGACACAGTTTCTGATCTTTGCTCTCCTGCGGCTGATGGCTCCCTGAAGTCTGGAGATGAGGGAGACACATAGTGGGCTCAATCCAGGTACAAAAAAAGATGTAAACACTATAGTTAAGTATTTAGCCGGTTCCCAATGTCTTTTGATATTCTCCTGAGCTTACCAGTGCTTCCGTCATTGATCTGTGTTTGCTGATCTGTGGTGCTGAAGTATAGCAATAAAAGTGCTTAATGGGACCAGTCAACCCAAAGTAGCTATGACATTCTTAAGGAATATATAACTTTTCAAAAGTATGTGTATAGTATTCCTATATAGCTTCATTTAAGAAACGTAAGAGAAGTGTCACCAGCATTCTTCAAGGAAAGGGGTTCCCAGTCGGCTTTCCTTTTATTACTAGTGCCCCACTCATCACATTCATATGTTGAATGTGATACATTTCAAAGTTGCCCCTAACATGAGAAGGTTTTTAACGCTCTTCAAGTGCAACACACAGAATTAAGTATAGATACTAAAAATTATATTCAAAATATAGAACAAGATAAGTAGTACTTTGCAATCAGGTTAACATAAAATATGAATACTTTTTTTGTGGTAAATCTTCCAAACCGTGAACTGCGGTGGTAATAAGGGAATTCTGACAAATACAGAAGTCTTTAGTGTCAAAAGACTTGTTTGTACATTATTCTGTTGTTTATTGCATTAAACTACATTCCAGCTATCACACAGTGTTTAAGCACAATCTTCTTTTAAATAACTTCAGAGTTTTAGAATAAATGTGTTTTTGTTTTTTCTCAGCTGAGACTGTATATTGTCTTCAAACTTCCCATGTCCTATGGACTTGTCTGACTGCATGCTGGTCTGATCAATTTTTTTTACCGTTGCTCGCTCACCGTTTCTGGAAGCTGACCCTTCAACTGCTGTCACGTTATTGTGTGTTCATTAAAGAGGTGAGATATGCTATGATTTTGTGGGCTTTAGATGTTGTTAAAAGAACTCATCAATTATACAGTTGGCTTGCAACCAAGCTCAAAAAACTGTTCTCACAATTGTAGCATTGGCATTCAAAGTCATCAGTGTCTTTTAATAGAACCACACACATTTTTTTAACTTCTTTTTACAGTCCACCACAGAAAGCAAACAAGGCTCCCCCAAACATATTTTTATCTCATTCAAAAAGGGTCCATTTTATGTACTTTAGATTTCGCAGTTGGTCATATTGATGAAAACAGAGGCTACTAAAAAGCAGGGCACTTTTAAGGAGACATGGGGAAAAGTTACTTCTCTTCTTTAACTAAATATTAACAGTTATCTGCTTTGCTCTGAGCCCAACATCAATTCACTTGACAGTCATGATGAGCATTATAGTCACAACATGCAGGGTGTTTGTACATGTTGGTATTGTGGATGAATGGATATGTTTCCTTCTGGTTCCCGTTCTTTTTCAACTGGGATCTGTATCCCAATGGGATAGAGAGGATCAGATAATCCTCCCTAGCAATTTAAGGATGAATGCCTCTTTTGTAAATAAATTACAAGGAGTTTAAAGAACCAGGTGGAAAAAAGGGTACTCGCAGTCAGTTGGATTCTATGGGAATATTGGTACATTCTTCTTATGATGAAAATATATATATTTCTACTAAAACTCATGGTTCTCTCTTTGTAGAGTGTTAGAAAAAATAGTTTTTCCTGTAAATCAAATGGTGAAAGAGTTCATCTATAAGGAAAGGACCCAGTTGGGGAAATGTCCGTCTAATGCAAAAAGACTTAATCGGATGTACCCGTTTAGGATGATGAAGCTCCGAAGTGGAGCTATAGCTATTATGTCTACTAGAACAGCCATTCCCTTGGAAGATAGGGGACCTTTAAGGAGTCTATGGACAAGAAAGCAAAATGTTATTTCAAAAAGATTCTTGTTTCATCTGGAACCAAATTAAAATCTGGAGTGGTTATGGCCAGAGTCGTCAGGACCTTAAGGTTATGGGTTGCAAAATCTACAGATAACGTGTTGAAATGTTGCAAAAGCATATAGAACTCATCTGTGAAGCATCTTTGGTTACAATTGTTTTTTTCTGCAATAGCTATGGCATCAGCAGTAGTTGCAAAAAGAGCTCCATGGTTATGCCCTTGGGCAGTGGATGCTCAATCAAAGATTAGTGTGGCTTTCCTTCCTTTTTAAATGGGTTCTTTTTGGAGAAAAATGTGATGCTAGTTGTGGCTGGATCACTTATAAATAACTTATTGTATAAATATATTTAAGTTATTAGTGTGGTACAAAATTTATATAATTGCAAATTTACTGATTTCGGTACTGTGGCTACAGTACATTCCTAATATACAAATATAACATGGTTGAGAAAATGTGTTTTTTGTGATTTTCTGTAGGCAGGTAATCTCATGTTAATTAGACCTTTTCGTCTTAGTGTCCAACAGATCCCTTAGCCTGAAGGCACAGGGGGAGTAATTAAACGTGTTCGCTTTCCTATGTCTCTAAGACAGGATGCAGGAAATTAAGAGATTGATGTAAGTTTTGTTAAAGCTTAAATCGCATCAACTCCTAGTCTGGAGGATTTTACATCCTGAGATCTGATGTAAAATTTCAGTCATTGCAGAGCCATCTAGGATCAGAGGACAGTGTTACCCCCTGCTACCATTTGTGTAAATCTGTATAAAAAGCAGACTGTTTGACCAGCATAGAACAAGTTGGGGTTTTAAACTCCAAAGGTCCTATCAGATCAGGAGAGAAGCACACATTAATTTAATAAGACAGATGTGCAATGACTAATGCACACCACAGCTGAAGAGGAAATGATTAAAGCTCACCAGAGTTTAGGTTGGGCACAGACTACAGTATTTTCAGCAGGTTATTAGGCCAATCAAATGATAAACAACCATTTGGCCCGATATCACATTAGTGTGTACACTTCAACAATGAACGATTATCGTTCCAAAGCACATTGTATCATTTGATTTTTAAACCAGACTAAAAATGTTGTTCAACGATGGAGCGAGGTCGTTCCATTTCTGTAGTGTATACACTCACAACCAGCAGTGTCCATAGATTGTGTGCAGAGTCACAATCTTTTCAGCCAATGGTTATAACAGATGAAGAGCACAGATCTAAAGGTAGATTATGTAAAACATGTATAGTGTGTACACATGAATCAACATGCTGATCGGGAGTTTTTTGTTTTTTTGTCTTTCATTGGTAAAATTGTTAAAGATGTTGCATTGGGGGAAATTTTCTGTAGTGTGTACCCATCCTTTGAGGCATTCCCAATGTCCTCACAGTTTCAAAAGACAGCTTGGGAAATACTCAAAAAATTTAGAGCAAAAGAAGGTGCTGGCTTATATAATCTCTGAGGTGCCATTTTTGTTTAACCTGTTTCTTGCTAAACAAAATGGAAGCACACACATAGTAAAGGTTGCCATGGAGTACTTGGGGAAAAAGGAATTAACAGTAAGATAATTGCTGTAACCAGGGACGCAACACTTGGAAGTGTTGCCTGTGACATAAAGATGATAGATACTAAAGTTTACTTTTCCTTTGCAGTCCATAGTCCTGGTATGATACGAGCATATTCAGTTTTAGCATAATGTATTTTGGAAACATATATAGACCTTCAGGAATCTATTTTCCTAATTTCATTTGGCATTTTTCCAAATCCTGCTCCAGCGCCTGGAAGGTCTGGAAGACTATTTTTCAGTCGTATTGTCAAAGCATTTGACCTCAGCCCAAACACCCATAATAGGTTCTTGTTACTTAGACTCCCCTTATTAAATATGATAAGGGTCACTCTTCATATTCATTTCTGTTATTAAATGCTGAATAATATTTAGACTGACTAATAATTACATTTAGTGAATCCTACTAACTCCACAAACACACACACACATATATGCTATATGGACAAAAGTATTTGGCCACACCTGTTAATTATTGAATTGAGGTGTTTCAATCAGACCTGTTGCCAGAAGTGTATAAAATCAAGCACCTAGCAATGCAGTCTCCATTTGCAAACATTTGTGATACAGAATGGGTCGTTTTGAAGAGCTCAGTGATGTCAAGTGCGGTACTGTCCTAGGATGCCACCTTTGTAATAAGACTCTGAAATTTAATCCATGCTGGATATTCCACGGTCAACTGTAAGTGATATTATTAGAAAGTGGAAGCATTTAGGAACAACTGCAACTAGGCCACGAAGCAGAAGACCACGTAAAATAAACGACTGCTAAGGCGCATGGTGCTTAAAAGTCGTCAACGTACTGCTGATTTCATAGCTGAAGAGTTCCTAACTTCCACTGGCATTAATGTAAGCACAAAAACTGTGCAGCGGGAGCTTAATGGAATGTGTTTCCATGGCCGAACAGCTGCATGCAAGCTTCATATCACCAAGACCAATGCCAAACGTCGGATGGATTGGTGTAAGGCACACAGACACTGGACTGTGGAGCAGTGGAAACATGTTCTGTGGAGTGACGATTCACGCTTCTCTGTTTGGCAGTCAGATGGTCGAGTCTGGGTTTGGCGGATGCCAGGAGAGTATTACCTGCTTGACTGCATTTTGCCGACTGTGAGGTTTGGTGGAGGAGGGATAATGGTATTGGGCTGTTTTTCAGGGTTTGGGCTAAGCCCCTTATCTCCAGTGAAGGGCCATTGTAATGCCTCAGCATACAAAGTCATTTTTTTGGACAATGCTATGCTTCCAACTTTGTGGCAACAGTTTGGAGAAGGCCCTTTTCTATTCCAACATGACTCTGCCCCAGTGCACAAAGCAAGGACTACAAAAACATGGTTTAATGAGTTCGGTGTGGAAGAACTTGACTGGCTTGCACAGAGCCCTGACCTCCACCCCATTGAACACCTTTGGAATGAACAGGAACTGTAAAAGCGAACCAGGCCCTCTCATCCAACATCAGTGCCTGACCTCATAAATGCTCTACAGAATGAATGGGCTCAAATTCCCACAGAAACACTCCCAACATCTTGTGGAAAGCCTTCCAAGAAGAGTGGAAGCTGTTATCTCTGCAAAAGGGAGACCAAGTCCATATTAAAGTATATGTATTTGAATACAATGTCATTACAGTCCCTGGTGTAATGGTCAACAAGCATCCAAATACTTTTGTCCATATAGTGTATGAACTATAGGCGTTTTGTTAAGGAAAGTCTCTCAGTTTAGAGGAATTTTATTTAATTAAAATGTAAAGGCATTCATATTGAACAGTTTGTTTAATAATTACTCAGGGAGGAAGTGCCTAATGTTTTTTTTTTCAGTTAGCAACTTTTGTTTCTTTGCATTGTCAAAATAGGATGCTAATACATATTTTATTACTACGGATGAGCGGACTCGGATTCTGGCAATCCGAACCCCCCCGAACAGTGCGCATCCGAGTCCGATCCGAGCACTGTTCGGGTATTCCCGCCGATGGCCAAACTGAAAACGAGGCTGAACGTCAGGATCCTGCCGTTGGATCTCACGAGATTTAGATTTATATTCCCCGCTTGCCGCCGGAATCTTCACTCGGGCGTTGATCAGGGAAGAGTGTGTTAGGTGGTCCACTGTCCTGCTCTTTCTCGTGCTGTGCTGTGCTGTGTCCTGCTCAGTCCAGGTGTGCTGTGTCCTGTGCTCTGTCCTGCTGAGTTCAGTGGTGCTGTGTCCTGTGCTCTGTCCTGCTGAGTCCAGTGGTGCTGTGTCCTGTGCAATCTATAACTACGTTCACTGTTTTTGCAGTATTAAAAAATAGGTACTGCAATCTCAAACTTCGTTCACTCTTTCTGCTGTACCAAAAAATAGGTACTGCAATCTCAAACTACGTTCACTGTTCCTGCAGTACAAAAAAATAGGTACTGCAATCTCAAACTATGTTCACTGTTCCTGCAGTACAAAAAAATAGGTACTGCTGTATAACTCCAGTCCAGTGGTACTCTCCTGTGCCGCATATAATTTTTAAAGGCTTTGCCGAGTGTGTGTGGTTTAGGGGTACGCTCTCTTGTGCTGCATATAATGGAGTACAAAAATTTGGAGGATAAAGTAGGGAAAGATCAAGAACCACTTCCTCCTAATGCTGAAGCTGCTCCCACTAGTCATGACATAGACAATGAAATGGCATCAACGTCGTCTGTCAAGGCCGATGCCCAATCTCATAGAGGGCATGTAAAATCCAAAAACCCAAAGTTCACAAAAATTAGCAAAAAAAGAAAATTAAAATCATCTGAGGAGAAACGTAAACTTGCCAATATGTCATTTACGACACGGAGTGGCAGGGAACGGCTTAGGCCCTGGCCCGTGTTCAGGACTAGTGGTTCAGCTTCACCCAAGGATCTAAGCCCCCCCCCCTCCCCCCTCAAAAATTTTTAAGAGAGTTAAGCTGTCATCAACAACACAGCAAACAACTCTGCCTTCTAAACAAATGGCATCACAAATCCCCAAGGTGAGTCCAAGGGTGTTGGTGGTTGCGAAGCCTGACCTTCCCATCACTGTACGGGAAGAGGTGGCTCCTTCCACCATTTGCAGCACGCCCTCTGCATATGCTGGAAGGATCACCCACAGTGCAGATCCAGATTTGGATAATGAAGGTGTCAATGTTGTACATCAGGAGGAGGATATTGATGTAGCTGGCACTGAGGAGGAACTTGACGAGGAGGATGCTGATGTGGTTATCTTAAATGAGTCACCAGGGGGGGAAACAGTTGTTGTCCATGGGAGGAAAAAGCCCATCGTCATGCCTGGGCAGAAGACCAAAAAATCCACCTCTTCGGTCTGGAATTATTTCTATCCCAAACCGGACAACAATTGTATTGCCATATGTACCTTATGTAAAGCTGCAATAAGCAGGGGTAAGGATCTTGGCCACCTAGGGACATCCTCCCTTATATGTCACCTGAAGAACCTTCATAATTCAGGTTTTAGTTCAGGGACTGTGGCTAGGACTGTCAGCAGTCCAGGGACACCTAAATCCCTTGCTGCCGTTGTATCCACACCAGCAACATCCTCCTCGTCAATTTCCTTCTCGATTGGAGATAGTCCTGTAGGCCATGTCACTGGCATGACTGGGTCCTCTTCAATCCGGTATTCTTCCGGAGGATCCTGTAGCGCTACACCTACTACTGCTGCTGCTGCTGTTGCTGCTAGTAGTCGGTCATCTTCCCAGAGGGGAAGTCATAAGACGTTACGTCTTTCACTAAACAATTGACCGTACAACAGTCGTTTGCCATGAGCACGAAGTACGACAGTAGTCATCCTATGGCAAAGCGAATAACTGCGTCCTTAATAGCTCTGTTGGTGTTAGATGTGCGTCCGTGTCCGCCATCAGTGGATTGGGATTTAGACAGTTGATGGAGGTATTGTGTCCCCGGTACCAAATCCCGTCAAGATTTCACTTCACTAGGCAGGCGATACCCGGGATGTACAAAGAAGTACGAAAAAGTGTCCTCGGTGCTCTTAAAAATGTGGTTGTAACCACTGACATGTGGACAAGTGCTTCAGGGCAAACTAAGGACTATATGACTGTGACAGCCCACTGGGTAGATGCATTGCCTTCCGCAGCATCAGTAGCAGCATCTCCAAAACGCCTGCTCGTTCCAAGGCAGGCAACGTTGTGTATCACCGGTTTTAGTAAGAGTCACAACGCTGACAACCTCTTAGAGAAACTGAGGGAAATAATCTCGCAGTGGCTTACCCCACTTACACTCTCCTGGGGATTTGTGGTGTCTGACAACGCCAGTAACATTGTGCGGTCATTACATATGGGCAATTTTCAACACGTGCCATGTTTTGCCCACACAATAAATTTGGTGGTGCAGCATTACCTGAAAAGTGACAGGGGGGTGCAGGATATGCTTGCGGTGGCCCGCAAAATTGCTGGACACTTTCGGCATTCTGCCACTGCCTACCGCAGACTCGAGCAACATCAGAAAAGCCTGAACCTGCCCTGCCATTACCTCAAACAAGAGGTTGTGACGCGCTGGAACTCCATCCTCTATATGCTGCAGAGGATGGAGGAGCAGCAAAAGGCCATTCAAGCCTACACAGCCACCTACGACATAGGCAAAGGAGTGGGGATGCGCCTGAGTCAAGCGCAGTGGAGACTGATTTCCATGTTGTGCAAGGTTCTCCAGTCGTTTGAACTTGCCACACGAGAAGTCCGTTCCGACACTGCCAGCTTGAGTCAGGTGATTCCCCTGATCAGGCTGTTGCAGAAGCAGCTGGAGAAAGTGAGGGAGGAGCTGGTAAAGCATTGCGATTCCACAAAGCATGTAGCTCTTGTGGATGAAGCCCTTCGTACGCTTTGCCAGGATCCGAGGGTGGTCACTCTTTTAAAGTCAGAGGAATACATTCTGGCCACCGTGCTCGATCCTCGGTTTAAAGCGTATGTTGCATCTCTGTTTCCGGCGGACACAAGTCTACAGCGGTGCAAAGACCTGCTGGTCAGGAGATTGTCATCTGAAGAGGACCGTGACATGGCAACAGCTCCTCCTTCATTTTCTTCCACACCTGTGGCTGTGAGGAGAAACAGCTGAGATTTCCGAAACGCTGGCGGGGATGCAGACAACATCTGGTCCGGACTGAAGGACCTGCCAACCATTGCTGACATGTCTACTGTCGCTGCATTGGATGCTGTCACCATTGAAAAAATGGTGGAGGATTACTTTGCTGACACCATCCAAGTAGACATGTCAGACAGTCCTTACTTTTACTGGCAGGAAAAAAAGGCAGTTTGGAAGCCCCTGTACAAACTGGCTCTATTTTACCTGAGTTGTCCTCCCTCCAGTGTGTACTCGGAAAGAG
Source organism: Mixophyes fleayi (assembly GCF_038048845.1). Taxonomy (NCBI): domain Eukaryota; kingdom Metazoa; phylum Chordata; class Amphibia; order Anura; family Limnodynastidae; genus Mixophyes; species Mixophyes fleayi. Next base: position 239,911,973 of record NC_134404.1, on the reverse strand, counting down.
TTTTTAGTGCAGCGGGGAACCTGGTCAGTGAGCGGCGAAGGAGGTTGCTTCCGCAAAATATTGAGAAGATGATGTTCATAAAAATGAATTATCAATTCTTCAATCAATTCGAGCAATGGCCTCCAGAGACTACAGAGGGACCTGTGATTGTGGAGTCCAGCGGGGATGAATTGATAATGTGTGAGGATGAGGAAGTACACACTGAAGGGGGCGAGGAATATGAGGATGAGGACGACATCTTGCCTCAGTAGAGCCAGTTTAGTTAGTACAGGGAGAGATGAATAGCTTTTTTTGTGTGGGGGCCCAAACAAACCAATCATTTCAGCCACAGTTTTGTAGGCCCTGTCGCTGAAATGATTGGTTTGTTAAAGTGCGCATGTCCTATTTCAACAACATATGGGTGTGTGGGAGGGCCCAAGGACAATTCCATCTTGCACCTCTTTTTTTGCCATTATGTGCTCTTTGGGGCCTAGTTTTTCAAACTGCCATCCTGTCTGCCACTGCAGTGCCACTCCTAGATGGGCCACGTGTTTGTGCCGCCCACTTGTGTCGCTTAGCTTAGACATCCAGCTACATCAGTGCAACCTTTTGGACTAAAAACAATATTGTGAGGTGTTCAGAATAGACTGGAAAATAGTGGAAATGAATGTTATTGAGGTTAATAATAATGTAGGAGTGAAGAAAAAAAAAAATGGATTTTAGCACTTTTTATGCTTTTTTGAAAAAAAATCAGAACCCAAAATGAGAACCAAAACCTTTAGTGGGGTGTTTTGGCAAAACCAATCCGAACCCAAAACCTCAAGCTATTCAGAGCCCAAAACACGAAAAGTGGCCGGTGCACACCCCTATTTATTACCCATTTTTAATACCCCCATGTCTTTTACTTTATTTTGTGGTCAGATTCCTTCAGTCCCCATACTTCTTCCGCAAGGCTTGAGTGGGCCCTTTTTTTTCCCAGGGGTCAGGTGAAGTCTTCCCCTGGCACTGGAGTCTTCAGCCATCCCCCCACCCTCATAAGGATATGGGGGGGGTGACCTTATGTGCATGATCCAGGATGATCCTCATTCAAGATATGTGAATTAACCTGGGGGTAGATTTAGTATACCCTCTATAAAGGAAAATGAGCTGCTGATCATAGCAACCAATCAGATAAAATTTTATAGATTGTACTAGATGAATGATTGCTAGAATCGAATTGGTTGCTATGGGCGATACCTCCACTTTTCCTTTTTAGAAGTTTTAGTAAATCTACATAAATAGACAGGGGGCTGGTTATCCCCTGCTAACCTGTGTATGTAAACTGAAGGCAAGGCAGAAATGCAACCTAAAATGGGTTTGTGTTTACAGCTCTGTTAGGACCCAAGAAGCCATCATCTGCTTTATTTAATCACTTAATTTGGAAAGCTTATTTCACCTGTGAAAAGGGCCACTGTTCTAAACTTTTTTGTTTTACTTTTCACCGCCATGACTTCTCTGTTCTGAGTTTTGTCATCAGCTGCTTACTCTAGTGTCAGTTATCAGCCATTTATATGCTCTTTCAATGATGTAGCATAACAAGTCGTCAATTTCAGACCTTCATTCAGAGGGTGCTATTAGTACAGTGTTACACTTTCTGTCTTCCATGGCATCCTTGTGCATTTTGGATTCTTTATTTATAGTGCACAAAGAGCAATGCAAAGATAATAGATAAGCCTCTTTTGCTTTATGGATCTGCTTTCTCATAGATTATGCTTACTCTGTTTGGGATAAGTTCTCTTCTCTTCAAAATCATTGCACACGTTACTAGGGCTTTCTGAATGTCCTGGGAATTTTGTTACTAGAATATGTTTGACTCTATCATGATGATACATATTTTTTAACCAGTAGCACTAACTTAAAACCAATCAAACTGTGCTGAAATTCTGTCAGTGATTGCTGTCAAAAGTACCAGGTCTGCTTATACAGAAAGGTTGGTTTACAGCTCCTTTAATAAATGATGTAAATCTGCTACATTTGCCCATCACTGCTTGTCATCGCTTACTTTCTGTGCAGTTAGTAATTATTTTTTTTATCAACATACATAAGAATATCTCACCCACAATTTCCAGTAGTGTATTACACTTACTTGTTTGAAGGAACGAATTTGAGATCAGAAATTTCCACCTATGTTCTGCAATGTTTTTGCTACATATGGTACAATATAATTAATCATTTGCTTTATCACTTCTACAGACCATTTGGTCTGTAGAAGTGATAAAGCAAATGACCATTGCACTTAACAATGGTCAGCAGTGAACTTTATTTACTGCAAGGTAAGGCACCCAGTTTGTCTAAATTTGTTTCTGTAGGAGAAGGACTTTTCCCCAAGTTAAGTAGCTTACATAACGTGTGAATTTCTCTGCATGAAAATAAAAGTGGGAGCTGCCTTATCAGAGGTTCATCCTTGATAAAGTAAAACAGTATGCATGACTGTATAATCACATAGATTGCCAAAAATGATCATGTTTTTTTTTCGCTTCACTTTATATTTGAGATGTATATCAACTTTTTTTTCCCTTTTTTTTAACCAATGTTTCCATATAATATAATCACTTTTATAGCCACCTTTTCTGTTTAAATTTTGGTGGTTCACATTGTTACATAATAAAGAGAAATATGTTTCCAGAACTACTAAACTTTGTGAGTCCTTCTCTGTTTATTGCCTTTTCTCAATGTTTACTCTTTGTGATTTGGATATCTAGTTGTCATCCCATGCCACATCGGAAAGCTGTGTAAATGAGAGTAAAAGTTTGCTGCCATCTATTAGCAAAGATTTAGCTCACTCATATGTGGCTGCTGAAGACCAAGCAAGTGGATCATCACCAGTGGCTCAACCTTTCATTCTGTCAACACGTCAACTAATACATATTGTTACAGATGTGGATAAACTAATTGATCAGGTAAGAAGAAAATAATTTATGACTATAAGTGATGGTTTTCAGGCATGATGCTATGACGTTTTTCTCCCATTAAAGAATCTGCCATTGCATAATAAATAAATAGTGACTCATAGGGGCAGATAAGAACAAGGCAGGATGTGCACTATTACCGTTTTTACGGTAATATATGCGTATTATTACTGTTACTACGGTAATTTCAATGCTGATTGTTGCTCGAAGTTCTGTGAGCCGTGAGCAAAAATCTGCATAACAATTATCAGAGTAACGGTAATAATATGCTGCCTGTGTTGTTCTAAAGAACAACGTGGGGAATTGAATCTGCCCATAATAATGTCTCTCAGTGTCTCATCAATGAGGAAATACCAAGCTTGAAATTTTCAGATTTAGCACTCCCTGTGTGTTACATCTTGAAAAAGCTGCACATTCTAGTACGTTAGAAGCACAAAAGAAAAAGTGTATATATTGAATTGTACACATCAAAACTGGCATTTACATCAAACGTAACAAGTGTGTGTACTTATTCCCCGCAATAGTGTAGAAATGCATAGTTATCGTAAATAGTAGTAGTAAATACAAAAGTGGCCCTACCCTATTTACACAATGTAATGAAGTGTCATATACACAAGAGAATATTGACTGTTATCAAATTATGCGAAAGTCACATTTTAAATATAATTTGTATGCATTTATGGTGTACATGTGCAGTATAGAAATGAGTATCTTACGCGAAAACAAATATATGTAAATCCAACTCTTAATGAGTCACATTTTATATTTGCAAACTTTTGGCCTGCTCATTTGTTTGTTTGTTTTTGGTTGATCAGGGTCCTTCCCTTAAGTTAGAGCATTTTTACTACATCACAGAATGACAAAACAAAGTCATAAAGTCATATCATAAGCTACATTATTATTATTTTTTTATATTAAAAATCTGCTGAAGACCAGTTGAAAGTTAACACATTTACTACGGTCTGTCTAAGTTATATTGATGTAAATGGTGACATTACAGTTTTAGAGAATCACTGTATAAAATGTTACTCATGATAATGCTAAGTGTACTAAGACCATGGGATATGATGATCTCCTTCTATTACCGCACATTTCATTGTTTTATTTAATGCTGTGTCTTTTGACTTCCATATACTGTCAAATTATTAAATACTTCCACATTGCTGAAGTTAAACAATGAGCATTTCATAGTTTTTAACAATGACAAAAAAAAAGATATTTTTTTTTTTGTTTTCTAGTTGCCAGAATTAATTGAAGTAACTAAAGTGAAACTTGGTTTAATAGGCTTTAAGAACATGGCAATTATAACGGGTAAGATTTTCATACTGTTGTTTCATGCATTCGTTTTTTAAAGTAACCCTACACAAAGCAAAGGCATCCATATTGTGAGCTGAACCAGTATGCAGACTATAACTTTGCTAGGAAAAAGGTGAAATCACTGAGCGTCTTCCTGATTAACAGTGGTGAGGCCTGTTTTTTTAGGTACTGGTTTTTAGTTAATTGAGAGACTGCATTCTCATGAATATGAGTTCACCCGACAGCATAGCTGCATTTAATGTTGTCATGTGTTGAATAAAAACATAAAAGTCTATTGTCCCTATAAACCAAATAAATAGAATAACATGTTTTGTGGTATATAAGTTACAAGTTATAAAATGATTGTGTGGGAAATCAATGGAAATGTTAAATTTGGGTGTTTTGCCCCTTTTTCATAAGACATGTGAAAAAAGTTTGTAAAACCACCTTTAGCATGAATAAGCAGTAATCATTTCCTGTATGAGTTTATCAATTTTCTTTATCGTGTTTCAGAAATTTTGGCTTAAAATGCTGCTTCACTTTATTGATGTCTGAGGACATTTATTTATGTACAGCTTTCTAAAGGTCCTGCCACAGCATCACAGTGGATTCGAGTTTTGGACTTTCTTTGCCTTTTCAAAAACCTTTGTTATTATTTTTCAGCCATTCAGCTTTTTTTATTTGCTAGTGTGCTTAGGATCATTGTCCTCTTGCAGGATCTAATTTCTGCCAAGCTTTAATTGTCAGACAGATGGCCTCATATATTTTGGTATAAAGAGGAGTTCACAATGTTCTCAATGATGGTAGGCATACAGGTCTTGCAAAACCTAAACCTAAAACCCCTCTCTCTATCACTGTGATTTATGGTTAGTATGAGGTTCTTGTGGTGATATCCGTTTTTTCATCTGACATGTTGTTGTGCATTAAGGGTAAATATCTTCACTTTGGTCTTGTTTATCCAAAGGTCATTGTACCAGAAGTCTTGTGTTTCATTCAACTTTGCAAGCCTAAGCCGTACTGTGATGTTTGTTTTTAGTTTGAGAGAAGTGGTTTTCTCCTGGCTGCTTTCATTTTCACACATTGCTTCTTCGTGTTCCCTTATTTTTGTTAAATAAATAATGTCAAAGTAAACTTGTTACTTGTTATTTGTCACATGTGATTAGATTTATCAAATTGTAGGACTTGATGAGGACTAGTTGATTGGTAATTATTTCCTGATGTAAAAACACAGATTTTTCAAAGAGGGTGTACTTTCTTTTCACGTTACTGTACATAGTAAAAAAATATATATATTATATGCTACCAAATAAAAGCACTATCTGTCCCAAAAACAATATCGACAATCTTTGGTAGACTCAGAGCGGAAATCTGGTTATAATAACAACCATGTATTGATTTTTATTGCAGAATGTTAATAGTTTAATTTTAATACTAATTTGAATACCTATTTTCCTAGGAGCTTTGGAGGACATATTCAGCTCTTTATCAACACCTTTATTGGTCATAAATAACAAAATCTCCCTGGACCTTAGTGAATCCTGCTTGGCATACTTGAAAAGTGCTCTGGAAGTCCCTAGGCTTTACAGAAGGACAAACAAAGTTAGTATGACTTTATCTAAAACTATGCTGTCGAAGTGTGCTGTTTTAGAATTACATATCTCCCAACTCTACCTCTTTAAAAACGTAGCATGTTGGCAGCAGGTAAAGGTCAACTGGTCCATCTAGTCTTTATATTTTGCTCATTAATTACCGTATTTTTCGCTCCATAAGACGCACTTTTTCCCCCCAGAAAAGTGGGGGGAAAAGTGTGCACGTCTTATGGAGCGAATACTAAAAAAAAAAAGCCTTGTACCGATCCTTAATCGAGAAGTGGCTGAACGAGCGGTTGTGAAGTAAAAGTCAGCGGCACCACATCACTCGCATGCGCACGCGCGCACTTACCACTGGAGAATCGAGACATCCGCCCGGCAGCAAGGCGCTTGAGCGTCCCCACGGCAAGACCTAGATTTTGGAGAAATCGGTGATCTACTGGCACGTCTACTACACAGACGCCGAACTGGCACAATTATATCCTGGGAACTACAAGTTTGGTGTTTGCTCCCGGAGCGGAGAGTCGGCTGTGCTGTTTTTGATTGATTGCACGGAGTTGTGGATTACGCTATTACAGACCATTATACGGGACAGTTCATCGGACCAGGTCTGTTTATGTTAACCGCATCAGCGGTGAGAGAAGTGATGTTTTTGCAATAAACCTTATTGTTTGGATTGATGGTCAGTACATTTTCCATGCCTATATGTTCTACTCATTGAAGGGGACTTTATACTGAGTAGAGGGAATCCCTTATTCGCTTTATATTTGCTCTATTGGTGTGGCCACACCGTTCTTTTCAATTATTCTTATTGTTCCCTATCGGGATATTGGAGATTATTGTCCACACAGTAGGGACATTGGACTCTCTTTCAATATATACTTTTGGGCTCATTTATCATGATCACGCATTATTTTAGTAGTTCTCTTTTTCCTGTTTTCCTCCTCTAAAAACTAGGTGCGTCTTATGGAGCGAAAAATACAGTATATACTACATGTACAACACTTGTTGACATTGGGATCAGTAATATCCTTACCATAGTTCCACATTATAATTCTATTTAAGGTCCAATGCATGAAAGTGCCACATACCTCAGAGTTTATCTGATGAGTCTTATTTGTGAGCCTAATGTGGTTAATTATACAATGTCTTAATATTAAACATTTTTTTTTTTTCTTGTATTGTTGAAAATCTGTCACAAATAACTACCTTGTATGGAATCTATTTCCACAACACTTGTGTCATACAAAGTTTAATGGTATTATGTATGTTATATGAAAATATAAGATTTGTCTACTTGCGTTAAATCTGATGTCATCTGGAAGACACTGCTTCTCAATGGGGTATATAGGTAGCTGCAGAGCTTTGCACTTAATTTAAAAGTAAAATAAGGACTCTTCCCCTCTATATATATCCCCGCACCTGCTGACAGTCACCAGTTTATAGCTAACAAATCCCAGAAAAGTCACAATCAGGATAACAAAAAACAATAATAACTGAATGTAGAGTTTGCAGTGTCCCCAGATGACATCAGAGAAATGGATTTACCGTATGTGGATGAATTAGCAGAGCTCACAAGGGTAATGTCTCACCGTGAGGTAAGCCAAACTTCTACTTTTGTAGAAGGTTGGCTCTACACATGTCAGATACACAGTTAGGACTGTCCTCTTCTGTGGCGTCCTAAGTTGAATCATCTCTAGCACAATCCCTTGCGGTTTCGTCTCGGGGTTTAATTGCGGCTACTTCCTCACTGGGACGTTTACTGAATGCGGCTAGGAGACCGTCTCATAAGCGTCATGCCTCTCAGGGAGCTAGGGATTTTATGTCCACTTCAGAGGTTTCATTAGAGGAAGAAGGTGAAGTTCACCAAGGTTCGGGGGTGGAGGATTTGGCCAGTGGGGAAGATTCATCCACAGTGCAGGTGTAGAAAACCTGGTCTTGTGGGTGCGCCAGACTTTAGGCTTCACTAACCCAGAGGTATCCCGGGAGACTGGTTTTTCTCTGTTTAAAAGACAGATGAAACAACTTTTTTCCTTTCCTCCTTCGGCTGAATTAATGCAAATAATTTCAGACGCCTGGAAGAAGCCTGATCTGTGTTTTTCCAGGCCAGCGAAGTTTAAAGCGCTCTACCCTCTTCCAGCTGAAGATTGTGACAAATGGGAGGCACTTCCAAGGGTGGACCCTCCCATAGCCAGGTTGACTAGAACAACCACTTTACCAGTTGAGGGTGTTATTTCCCTTAAAGATGCCACAGACAAAAAATTTGATATTTTTATTTGCTCTGGTCGGCTTATGAAGCAGCTGGTAGTGTTTTCAAGCCGGCCATGTCCACGGGCTGAATCAATAAGGCTATCCAAGCATTGGCAGAGCAGTTGTCAAATGGTCTCAGGGATGAAACCCCTAGTGACGAATTATTGGTGCTCTCTAATCATATTAGAGAGGCTTCAGAGTTTGTAGGGCAGGCTTCATTGGAAGTTCATTCTCTCGCTGCTAAGCTCCCGGCATTAGTTATAGCAGCAAGACATTCTCTATGGTTGCGTTCTTGGTCCGCAAATGCGGATTCCAAGCGCACCTTGAGGCGGTTCCTTTTGATGGTGCCTCCCTCTTTGGAGCTAGATGGCACAAGATCATTTTGGAGGCTACGGGAGATAAGAGCCCTTTCTTGCCTGTGTCTCAAACCAGGCCTAGACAGCCTAGGTTTAGTCCTTTCGGCCCTTCCAGAGATCCAGAGCATCTCCTGCTAGGGGGCAGTACAATTCAAATGCCCCCACTAGGGGAGGGTACCGTAGGGGTCGGGAACCCTCACATAGGAGACATCCTAAGCCAGCAGAGTCGGCGTCAGCATGACGTGACCTCCATACACTGAGCTGTGGTGGGGGCACGTCTTCTGCTTTTTCGGGACAGATGGCTGGAATCATCATTAGACGCATGGATCAAGGGCATTGTCACAAGAGGGTACGTCATAGACTTGCCTCAGTTTCCTCGTTGCCTGTTTTTCACCACAGGGCTTCCAGCCTACGTTATTTCGTGCAAGGCCCTGCAGATAGCGATCCAGAACTTGCAAAGAAGTTTGGGGTTTTACTCAAACATTTTCCTAGTCCGAAAGGCAGACGGCTCTTTCAGACCAATTTTCAATTTAAAGTCTCTGAACTTACAAGTCAGAGTCAGGGGATTCAAGATGGAATCTCTCAGGTCAGTGATTGCAGCTATGGAACAGAGAGAGTTTTTAGCTTCCCTAGATATAAAGGACACTTACCTGCATATTACCATTTGGCAGGGCTATCAGTCCTTACTTCGCTTTGCAGTAAGGGAAAATTATTTCCAATTCAGGGCATTACCCTTCAGTCTAGAGACCGCCCTGAGGGTATTTACAAAGGAGATGGCAGTAATGGCGGCCCTTCTCCGCTTCAGGGGGTCATGGTAATTCCTTACTTGGACGACCTTCTGTTGAGGGCTCCATGGTTCTGGTCCTATCGCAACACATTCAGTTGGCCAGATCCTTCCTAGAGGAGCATGCCAAAGTCATCCCTAATCCAATCGCAGAAGATGCGCTTTCTAGGGTTATATTTCGACACCAAGTGTCAGAGAGTGTTCCTCCTGTATATCTAGATGCTTTCTCTCCAGTCCAGGGTCAGAGACCTCTTAAGCATGCGTCAGGTGTACCTGCTGCAATGCATGAGGCTGCTAGGGACTATGGTGTCAGTCTTCGAAGTAGTGCCTTATGCCCAGTTCCATTCGCGGACTCTGCAGTAGGAAATCCTACGCAAGTGGTCAGGCTCTCACTTACATCTGGACAGGCAGGTGATTATTCTATCATCTCAGGTCTGCCTGGCCTTCACTTCGTGGATGATTAAGTCACATCTGTCCCGGGGAGGATCTCTTCAGACCTGGAATTGGACCATTGTCAACACAGACGCAAGTCTGTCTAGTTGTGGGGGTCTCGCTGCAACCCTCAGATTCCAGGGTCAGTGGGATCCGCTGGAGTAAGCTCTTCCCATAAAATGTGTTAGAGCTACGAGCTATATACAGGGTGCTGGTACATGCTCAGGTGTTTCTGCGCGGAAAGCCAATCAGGGTCCAGTCGGACAATGCATCGGCAGTATCATATCTCAATCATCAGGTAGGTACATGCAGTGCCAGAGCCATGAGCGAAGCGTCCAGAATAATGCTGTGGGCAGAAAAACACATTCCAATTATATCAGCAATATTCGCCCCAGTTGTAGACAACTGGGAGGGTGATTATTTCAGCCGAAACAGAGTTCATCCGGGAGAATGGTCCCTTCATCCAGAGGCCTTCGATCTCCTGGTTTACCGCTGGGGTTGTCCAGAAATAGATCTGATGGCCTCGTGGTTGAACTTCAAGGTTCCTCTCTTTTGCTGAAAGACCAGGGACCCGTGGCGGGACTCATGGATGCTCTAATGATCCCTTGGCGGTTTCACTTAGTTTGTCTATTCCTTCCCCTTCCAATGATCCCAAAGGCTCTCAAGAACCTGAAGAGGGAACAGTTGAAGGCCATCTTAGTGGCTCCGGACTGACCGCGCCGAGCCTCAGACCTGCTAGGTATGGTAGTACCAGGCCAGACTTAGACATTCAGTGTCCCCTTCAGTGCCACTCGTTAGGTCAGCTGACTTTAACGGCGTGGCTATTGACTCCATGATTCTGAAGGCCAGGGGTTTTTCTACTAAAGTAGTTAAGACCATGATCAAGGCCAGGAAGCCTTCATCAGCGGCTAATTACAGATCATGGAAGACTTATGTTTTATGGTGTGAATCAAATCATTTTCACACTTCCCGTTTCAAGCTCTCTAGGTTGCTGGCCTTTCTTCAGGCGGGTTTGGACAAGGGGTTGTGCTTAGCCTTGTTGAAATCTTTTCAGCGTTGTCCATTTATTTCCAGCGTAAACTGGCTTCCCTCCCGGAAGTTCATACTTTCTTACAGAGTGTGCTTCATTTTTTGCCTTCATTTGTTCATCCTGTCGAGTCATGGGACCTGAATTTGGTTCTTCAGGCTTTGATTAAGGATCCTTTTGAGCCTTTACAGTCTGTCGAACTTCGTTTGCTTACTTGGAAGGTGGCTTTTCTTTTAGCGGTTTCTAAGTTGGAGGCTTTATCTTCTCCCCCCTTTTTGTTTTTTTATGAAGACAGGGTGGTGCTTCGCCAAGCCCTCTTTTGTCCCTAAGGTTGTTTCCCGTTTTCATTTAAATCAGGAAATTGTTGTCCCTGCCTTTCCTCAAAGTACTAGGTCACGGGATCAGTCTTTGTTGTTTTTGGATGTATTCAGGGCTTTTAAGTGCTATGTGGACCGCACAGCTGGTTTGCGCAAAACCACAGATTTTTTTTGTGCTTTATGACGAGAAGAAAAGAGATTGGCCTTCTTCTAAAGTCTCATTAGCTCAGTGGATTACCTCCACCATAAAGCTGGCTCATTCGAGGTCAGATAGACCGTTGCCAGGAGGTTTGTCAGCTCATCCCACTAGGGCTGTGGGTGCTTCCTGGGCGGCGCGTCATGGAGCTTCTGCTGAACAGCTGTGCCGTGCGGGTGCGGCTACGTGGACGTCTGTTCACACGTTTGTGAAATTCTATAGGTTATAGGACTTCGCATCACAGGATGCCAGCTTTGGCCGTAGGGTTCTGCGTTCAGCCGTGTCAGAGCAATCCCTCCCTTAGGGGACAGCTTTGGTAGGTCCCCTATGTATAGCAGTGTCCCCCAATTGGACGTAAGAGAAAATAGGATGTTTGTACTTACCGTAAAATCCCTTTCTCGTAGTCCATTGGGGACACTGTGCGCCCACCATTGCTCTGAATGTTGTATGGTTGACTGTGTTGTTATTAGTTAAATTAGTTAACCGCCTTTGGGCTTTGTTAGACATAAACTGAATATCCTTCCTGTGGGAGTGGTATAGCAGGGGTGGAGTGTCACTCACAGATTTAACTGTTTAAATGCCTGGACTCCTGATACCACCTACTATACCCCTAATGTATAGCAGTGGTAGTCAGCATCGATATGCTGACTACCACCGGCTTACTTGCTGGCCAACCCCTCTTTTGGGCATCATACAGGACTAGGAGTGAATCCGTCTTCCAAACACCAGCAGTTCTGGATACATATATCCTAAGCGATATGACTAAATCCACGAAACAAGACGAGATTATCTACTGAACCTTTTTGTTGAAAGGAAGGAATAACAATTTCCTGGTTAATATGTAACACTGAAATCACCTTCGGCCGGAAGGATGGAATAGTTCGTAGCACTGCCCTAGCTTCATAAAAGATTAGAAAAGGAGGCTTACATGACAGAGCCCCCAGCTCCGAGACCCTTCTTGATGAAGAAATTACAGGCAGAAAAACAGTCTTCCAGGTGAGATATTTCAATTTTGCAGAATGTAATGGCTAAAAAATATGTTGTTGCAGAACCGATAAAACGAGATTAAGGTTCCAAGATTCTATAGGAGTAACAAAAGGCATCTGGAGTCTAAGAATTTCCTGTAAAAAGCACCTCTGAAATATTAGCATGCTTCTTCTGAAAGAAGTTAGACAGAGCAGACACCTGGACCCTTAGAGAACTGAATCTTAGCCCATCGTCAAAACCATTATGGAGAAAAAATTGGAGACGGGACTAACTGAAGTCTGGAATCCTCTATGTTCACATCATAGTAAATAGGTCTTCTAAACTCTATGATTTAAAGCAGTGGAGGGTTTTCTAGCCCTTAAAGTCTGGATCAACCTTTCAAAGAACCCTTTAACCCTTAAAATCTAGTCATGCCTGCAAACTAGCATCGAGCTAAATCGTGGTGTAAGAACAGACCGTGAGAGAAGATCTTCTCTTAGTGGAAGACACCATCCTGGCTCGGCTGACATCCTTAGGATGTCCCCATATCAAGATTGTTTTGGCAAGTCTGATGCCACCAAGGTCTCCTGAGATCTTTCCTGCCTGGCATTCTGGAGAACCTGAGACAACATGGGTATTGGATGGAAGGCATATATTAGATTGAAATTCAAAGACACTGTGAGAGCATTCACCAGAATCACCTGAGGATCCCAGGTCCTTGAGCAAAATCTCTCTATTTTGTGGTTAACATGCGAGGCCATCATATCGACATCTGATCGTTCCCATCTTTTTAATATCTGATTGAAAATCTTTGGCTGGAGAGACCATACTTCTGGAAGGACTGTATTTCTGCTTGGAAAATCTGCCTCCCAATTCTCGATCCCTGGGATGTAGATGCTGAGTTAACCGGAACATGATGTCCAGAATCCTGAATGATTCCCTCATTGCCAGGGGGCTTTGAATGCCCTCCTGATGGTTTATATATGCCACAGCTGTGGCATATATAAACATATATGTGGCATTGTCTGATTGGATGTGAACTGGGCAAAGCACTACTTATAGCTCTGTGCTCTAATACATTTATTGGCAATTCTGATTCCTTCCTGGACTGGAAACCCTGATGAAGCGTCACAGCGCCCCAACCCGCATGGCTGGCATCCGTTGTTACAATGGTATAGGCCCAGATGCAAATAAGTCACCCCCTGTTCAGATGATCTCCCCTGATCATCCACAAAAGGGCTAGACAAGACTGTGGTGACAGTCTGATAAGCTGGCTGTCTAGATGTATGTTGGATCTGGACCATTTCCTCAGCAGATCATTCTGGAATGGAAACGAGCATACTGCACCATGAGTTAACCATCTTTGCTAAAAATCTCATGCACAGGAGAACCGATGGTTTCCGGGAACCAATCTTACCAGCCGCTGAATGAATAACGCCTTATCCTGTGGAGGAAATCCTCTCTGAAACTGGGTGTTGAAAAGAAGGCCCAGGAACACTTTCCCTTGTGATGGGATGAAACTGCGCTTGCGTTTTATGATCCATCAGTGAGCCTCTAACAAACCTGCTACGATCCATAAATGAATCTGGAAAAGAAAAAAAGATTCGGCCTTTATAAGCAAATTGTCTGAGAAATCACTGTAATACCCTTTAGTCTGAGAAAGGCGGTTATGTTCGCCATCATTTTGCTGAATACTCTGGGAGCTGTGTCCAGCCCAAAGCTTAAAGCTCAGAACTAAAGGTGGAGATGCCCTTCAGCAAATCTTAACTTGATTATGGTTACTCTCCCAAATCGGGATATGGAGGTACGCGCCCTCTATATTCATGGTGGCTAGAAAATATCTCTTTTCCATAGAATTGATTACCGACCTCAGGGATTACATTTTGAACATCGCTATCCAAAGACTGGCATTTATAAAGATTTTAGATTTAGAATAGGATGAAATGTCTTGTCTGGCTTCTGCATCAGAAACAGATTGGCATAAAATACCTGTTTCTTCTGATTCTCTGGGACGGAAAGGACAGAAGCGTCACAATAGCCCCCTGAAAAGCCTGTTTCTTTAACCTGTCCCATAGAAGCCCTGAAACAAATAAATTACTGGATGTGGGACCCAAGAGTTCAATAATATATTTGTACAATCCCCCCTTACCCAAGAATCCGTGGAGATGTTCTCCCATATGCCCCGAAATCGCAGAAGACTAGCTTGGTGAGAAGAGGGCCCTGTAACACTGTCTAGATTTGTCTCCAGGCCTAGGACCTAGACTCCTGGGTGCATATGCCTGCCTGCCTTTCCCTCTGAGAACACCATTGTAGGGTACTGGGCTGACCCGTGGAAAAGGAAGACTTCTGCTTTGAAGGGTCATTTCTCTGAAATTGAAAGACCAAAACCCTGAGAATCTAGAAGGATTAACAGGGAGAAAATGACTCTCTTCTCCTGTCGTCTGATTTATATTTTTTTTATCCAGTTCTGGACTAAAAATGCCCTGACCATCAAAGGGTTGGACTCCATATCGACATCCAGTGACCTGAGCCAGAGAATTCTTCTGGCTGCCACCGTAGAAGCAGAAATCTTTTAGTTCACTAAAGCAGCATCCAAAGCGGTACTTAGATGTGTCTCTGATATGGTCCACCGATAAATGAGAAGAGGCAGTGATGTGTCTTTTACAGGGTCTCTAAAAGAAGAATCTACCACCCTCTCCAGGGAGAAAGAAACCTTAGCTAGACCTAAGTCTGACCTCTGAGTGGTTGCTTTTTACTTTTTCAACCCAAGTGGTTGAAAGGGTATCCCTGGCCCAGGTAATGAAGAAGAACTACCCTGGTGAAACAGTTCTGTATCAGAAACTCTACTGGGTGTGACTGAAAGAAACTCACTCACCTTCCTCTGATGCACTGAAACGAGTTAGCTCAGCAATTGACTTTGCCCAAGCTGGTTCTGTCTCTGCAGCAGCTGTTCCAGGTAGACGTTCTAGGTTTCTGGGCTTTGCATACGCAAATCGGGCATCTGGATTCTGACATCTATTAAAGTAATTTCATCGTATTCCAATAAGCATTGTCTAAGCGATTTGTGTGGTTCCAAAGCACAAGCAATTTATTTAGCAAAAGCAAAAAGGTTTAGCAGTTCAATAGCTACAGTACAGCCGATACATGATAAATACATACATACGCTACGCTCGCTGAATTCAGCTACAGTCCTTCAGTCCAGATGACTGTGGTCAGAACGACTGCAGCTAATTCCAGGGAGCAATATATATACGCTTAGTGATACAGTGAAGACAATACAGGTGACTTGGCAAGTTTCCATAGGTTCAGGCTCCAGGAGGGTCCAGTGTAATGCAGTCCATAGGTCAGTTCAAACAACCCCCTACAAGGGTGGGGGTCTGCTCTCCAGATGATGCATACTTAGTTTTCCCGCCACGACCTGGTTCAAACTGGTCTATTAGCATTACACAGACAATATCATTCCAATCATTTATTCCCTATCATCGATAACTAGCGCACGCAATGTGCGATCCTTTCGGTGAATGAAGCGGGCAACTGTGAATAAATAGGGGATTTGAATGATACCAAACATAACATGCTTCCTGTGACCTGAACGCTAAATATCACTAATATGTACATATAACATTACCATATTTAACTATAAACTAAATAACAATTGCTCATAAACAACTGTGGATTGAAACTATTAATGTGAAATCTATATAAGTGAATTTGAAAGTGCGAGTGTATGTGTGCGTGCTTTATCGTGCGATTGCGCCATGGCACATAACACGTGGCGTACTGATCGCAATCGCACGGTAAAATAATATTAATCAATATACTGTCTTTCATCCAATTATACGACTTTGACAGCTCCTATGTCTATCAACAATGTCGTATACGATCTCCTTGAGTTAGTATATACACTCTAATAATATCAACAGTTCTTTTCATCAGCACTTGTATAGTCTGTTCGTTCTTCCCATTCTCCCAATACTCAAGTTTCTTTGTACGTGAAACAGTGATCGGCCTGCCAAATATTGGGAGACTTCAAAGTAAGGGACCTAGCTGTTTTACCTTTCCCCTAGTGACCTCCCACCCCATAATTCGGGTACCTCAGGAATATTTAATGGAAATAGAACTAGTCCTACTTGATGTAATCTCTAAGGCACTTGAGAGCACACCCAGCACTGTTTGGTCTACAACCTTACCCACCCAAGAATGATAATCATTCTCAAGGATGCCTGCTCAAGTCCGAATATTACTGGACTGGCATCGCTGGATGTACCTCTCTTCAATTATGGGGTCAACGTTCGTAATACTCCTCATACAATAGCCCCTCGCACTTTCTCCAAGATCCAAGGTTTCCAAATTTTCCTTTACCCCTGAATTGAATAGCGTAATTGGCTGCAACGATTGTACTAACACCTTCTCCTTCATCCCCAACTCCTCAATATCACTACCTGAACCAGCCTCGGTCACCTGTCCAATTGAAAGAATTGACTGTCCTGAAAAGAGAACGAGATGAGAGAAACACAGAACAGGAAAACCAGGAAAAACTACTACTTCATGCTGGACAACTGTCTTTGCAAGGTCTTTGGGTCAGATTCATGGGTGTTGGCTCCTCTGCAGTGGATGGAATGGGTACCAGTGTCTCTCTGCTACCCCTACGGACGTGATGCTGGTAGTCAACACTTGGTACCTGTCTGTCAACCAACCTGAGCGTAGGAAATTATAGTCCCACAACTTACTCTCCCAGTTAGTGTAACACCTCAGGAGAGTGCTTCGAACATTCTTGGTTACTGTCTCACTATTTGTTTTTCCTCTCAAGGTCTAGAACAGTCTCTCCATTACAAACTCATCACAGGAAAAAGTAAAAACATTTCAAAAGACGACAGGTTAAGAGTGATTTTGATAGTGGGGAGGACTAGTGGCCAAAGCTACCAGCCACTCCAAGTTTCAACCCTCATTCTATTCAATTCATTCTAGCTAGTACCATTACTTTATTTTCCCACTGGTTTGTGGCTAATCAAAAGCATGTAACTTCCTATCACTACTCATACATTATACAGTTATTACCAATAACATGAATACCCCTATCACCTTTTATAACTCTAGGGATACCACATCAAATAACAAAAGCCCTGAGTATGACACAGCAATACATTAAAAAACATTTCAATACAGCTTTACCCAGATATATTTCATCGGTACACCAGTGCATACTTGAGGATCCTGCAAGGTGTTAATTGGATGACGTGGATTTGTTTTACCTAGAGAAAGTCCATCTGTAGGAGGGGTATGGGATGGCTCTATTGGTATTGTCTCCCTGACACTCTCAATCAAGACAGGACATTGTCTTCCTACTAGCTTGAGAAGAAACGTCTGGTGCACCCTAATATACTCTTACCAGCTTGCATATATCTTCTGTACCCAGCTGAGCCAGACCCTGTGCTGCCTCCGCTAGGTCTGGAAGATACACTCTGGGAGCTACTGGTCTATCTTGTCCATCTCTCCAGGGTCCAGAAGACTCCTGACCACCTCCCTTCACCTTCCAGACTGTTTATTCTTCAGTTAACACAAATCTCATATATTAACTGTGTGTGTGTGTGTGTGTGTGTGTGTGTGTGTGTGTACACAATTTAAAACAATACAACGAAAAACAAAACATAAATTTGCCAGCTGTCACGTAACACTCTGCTGTCTATTTGACAGCCATGTCTGCCCTGGTGTGACAGTCATGTGTGTAAGTGTGGACTTATCTAACAGCCACTTCAGTTAGTAACTGTGTCACTGTCACAAGTCCTACATGTAATGTCCTACTTATGTACTGCTATTGTTATAAAAAGTTCATCAGTCGCCTCAGCGTCGCCCCCTATACTAGAAAAATACTGAAGACCATTGTATATCAATTGATTTTCCCTCCGCCATCTCTCATGCCATTTTCAATCTACTTGGCTAATTGAGAAGGGCAAAGGGGTCTATCTCTATAACACTTTCTTCAAATGTAACAGTATCCAGTACATGTCTAACAGTGAAAAAATATAAAACATGACAATTTTACAGTTTTTTAGGTTTTCACATTATGTCAGGTCTTGTGGCAAAAATCCTACTCCAATATTCTACACAGAGATGCATATCTGTATGACTACTTAATTTACTTTCAGCTATTCTCCTGTCTCCCACCTTTTGTGCATATTTAGAAAGGCACACTTTGCACAGGAGACAAAAATGCAGATATGCAATCTATGAAACACGAATTCTATTTCCACAACTAAAACCTCTCTGCTTAAAATTAGCAGCTTCTATACACGTAAAAACAAATCCCTAGCTACTTCCGTGACTTATGTCAATCTAGTGTGTATATCTCTGACTGTCTAATGTCAAAAATGTCGTTTTTTTTTAATGTCTTTACAAGAAAAGAGTGAGATACTGACTAGGGAAGTATAGACTGTGAAATAGAAAAGCAAAGAAATAATAAGAACACAAGGATTTGAAAACAAACAGAAAAGCAGAAAAGGAGATTTTACAGCAAACATGACAGCTGGATTGGACACTATGGGAAAATGGCTCTACTTATTCCACTAATCACCTTAGCTATTCACTAAACTATGACCCCCCCTCCCCATACTTAACTGGGGTGGTTACATCACTCATCCAATCCAGTGTCGTCCATCGTTCGCTTATATGGAACTCGGTATCACCATAACTATATACTTTTGCGACAGACTACAATAGCGAAATGCAAAATTAACTCTTAGTTACTCATACTTTGTATCTCACATGTGTTTATACCTGAAATTCATAAAAACAACATTAGAGCAAAGTATGTACATACTTCATTTTGAATAATGACTCTCAGCCAAATAAATTATCATAAGCCACTGCAGTCTAAAACAAAGTGTGTTGCAATGATCCATTGTTAATTTGTCTTTCAATAGAAATTTTTTGCACTCCTATTAATCCCCTTCATTACTAAGCATATAGCTCTTTTGTTTTTACTTAACTATGGAAAAAGAACAAGTTAGTTATTTTCAAATAACAAAGAAAAACAAAAATTTTAATTCCTTACCATCGGCCAGAGATCAGGAAAGCAAATACAAGACAACATAAAACAAACAAGCAATAACAACAAACTATACTTTTAAATCAATTTCTTTCTAAACCTGCACACTGATACTTACCATTGATTAGCATTTGCCTTGCCTGGTCCTAATCTTCTGGCTTTCGCCCTAACTCATTCTTTACAATCTTTCCTCAAGTGTCCCTTCTTAAGGCAGTTGAAACACTTCAATGATTTCTGTTTCTTTCGTCCCTTATAGTGGGTTTTATAAATCTGAGGTTGTGAATGTAATCTTTCTAAAGTCTGGATACTCACCATCATTAGCCTATCACTGCGCCTTTTCGTTTTAAAATATGTTTTTATCATGTTCCACGGCAGACTCTCTAATTGCATCTACCGTGAGGCCTCTCCAATAAGGCAGCAAGATTTGTACCTTGGTCTTTAGATCCTCCCTGAGACCATCCATTACTACTGTAACAGCTGCTTCCCTGTGTTCCACATTTTTCTTCTTATCTGGTATCCATGTGTACTGAGTCATGGCTGATAGAGCACTAGCAAAGTAGTCAGCTGCAATCTCACTACCTTTTTGTTTGATAGTGAAAATTTTTCTCCAGTCCACTATCACTGGAAAATATATGGCCAACTGTGAGATTAAAAGTTTAATATTTTCCTGATTATCATCCTCTGTTAAGGATCTATCCTCCTCCAACATACAATCCTTAATGAACTTTTGTATATCAGTGTCGGGAGGAAGACAGGCCCTAAACACCACTCGCCAATCTTTATTAGTAGGCTCATGTGCATTACCTAAATGTCTAATAAATTTCTGACACTTGGCCAAATCTTTTCTAGGATCAGGGAAATCGGACATAATTGAAAACAGTTCAGTCCTAGTCCATGAAGAGTGCATTGCTACATGTTTTATGGGATCTACACCATCTTTGTCCGCCTTCCTATTGGGAACTGCTGTTGTGCGGACAGGATGTAAACCTACCAAATCACTGCATTCTGGACTAGTTGCTGGAATTACTGTTGCAGTACAATGAATGTCCCCCTTTCTATTAATTTCTATATTATTCTCACCAATTTCAGCCGCTGCCCCTGCTGGTGGAACCGTTCCGTTTCCTTGTCCGTGTGATGCGTCTTGCATGTTACTGGCATGGGCAATGGCTGAATTGACAGTGGGTACATTTTCTTCTTCTGAAACATTACTCTCATCATAACTTAATACATCATACAAATTACTCATTACATTTTTACAATTTTTGGTATCGGCTGTACTTGCCACCCCAACTGCATTTGGCGGCGGGGGCGTGCTTGCAGTCAGTTCTCCATGCTTTGCAACGCTCACTTCCGTTATGTGCGAGCTCTGCACCACGCCTACTTCCGCTGTGCACGCACTGCCCTGCCACGTGTTCCCTTCTTGTTGCCACAATTTTAAACAGTCGTCATTTGAGTACATAGTTTGAGTACTTTACAACTGTTAGCAACCAATATTTATCAGAATATCAGTGGTTGCAGCGTATTTCCTCCCACATCTCCCAAGTCACAATCACGGTTGCACAATCAACCATGCGGTCCGATCGCAACGCTTACAGATACTAACTTATCAGTAAGCTTTGCGATTACTATTGGGAATGCCTGCCATATATACTCTGTGGCGTCTCTTTTTCCCCTGTTTTGTTTGTTAGAACAGAATGCCACTCACACAAAGGTTTCTTTATATCCTGTTATCCTTTCAAACAGAACCTTTGTTTTCAGGTCATCTTTTTACCATGTTTCGTCAAACACACCTGAACAACACCCCTGGATAATTTCAACAGTAAATAAACTCTTCTCTTTCCTGTCTCTTTTCAACAGTAAATAAACTCTTGTTTTTATGCATACCGTTCACATCCACATATACCTTTATTTTCCACGCAGAAAATTAATTTCCCAAACAATAGTAATATCTTTTCAGAGGCTTTAACAAGTCATTATACTAAACATATAACAAACAATCTAAACGATTGTTTAAACACGTGACAACAACACCGGAA
Organism: Mixophyes fleayi; assembly: GCF_038048845.1. Classification (NCBI taxonomy): domain Eukaryota; kingdom Metazoa; phylum Chordata; class Amphibia; order Anura; family Limnodynastidae; genus Mixophyes; species Mixophyes fleayi. Next base: position 239,890,752 of record NC_134404.1, on the reverse strand, counting down.
GTGCACATACACAATGCAGGAAGTATACATACGCTATGCAATGCAATACATTTAAAACGCAAAACGACAATAAAAAGAAACATTTTTCTTTCTTGTCCCTAGATTCTAGTTAGCGCTCCTTAGATTATGCAATAACGGACATTCGGTTTCACAACACAGAATGATGAACAGGTTTTAAACACATTGCGTTCTTACCGTATATGACGTGTCACTCCACCCTTTGATGAGGAACCGAAATCTGTAGGCCTTGCGTATCGTCCGGTAGCGTAACCTCCGCCAAGAGCCCCCAAATTAATAAAGTAATTTCATCGTTTTCTAATAAGCATTGTCTAAGCGATTTTGTGTGGTTCCAAAGCACAAGCAATTTATTTAGCAAACGCAAAAAGGTTTAGCAGTTCAATAAATAACTACAGTACAGCCCATACATGATAAATACATACATATGCTGCGCTCGCTGAATTTAGTTACAGTCCTTCAGTCCAGAAGACTTTGGTCAGAACGACTGCAGCTAATTCCAGGGAGCAATATATATATACACTTAGTGATACAGTGAAGACAATAAAGGTTACTTGGCAAGTTTCCACAGGGTCAGGCTCCAGAAGGGTCCAGTGTAATGCAGTCCATAGGTCAGTTCAAGCAACCCCCTCCAAGGGTGGGGGGGTCAGCATTCCAAGGGTGGGGGTCTGCTCTCCAGATGATGCATACTTAGTTTTCCCGCCACGACCTGGTTCAAACTGGTCTATTAGCATTACACAGACAATATCATTCCAATCATTTATTCCCTATCATCGATAACTAGCGCACGCAATGTGCGATCCTTTCGGCGAATGAACCGGACAACTGCGGATAAATAGGGGATTAGAATCATACCAAACGTGACATGCTTCCTGTGACCTGAACGCTAAATATCACTAATATGTACATATAACATTACCATATTTAACTATAAACTAAATAACAATTGCTCATAAACAACTGTGGATTGGAACTATTGATGTGAAATCTATATAAGTGAATGTGAAAGTGCGAATGTATGCGTGCGTGCTTTATCGTGCGATTACGACACGTAAAGCGTGGCATACTGATCACAATCGCACGGTAAAACAATAGTAATTAATATACTTTCTTTCATCCAATTATATGACTTTGACACATCCAAGAAGTCAATTTTGTCTAGCATCTAGAAGAGGTGAAATAAGTAATGGACTTAGAATGTTTAGCCTTGGAACCAGTTCCTTTTTCAGACATATTAGGGTGGAACCAAAGTACAAACAAGGGTAGTTGTTGTAAAAGAGCTGCTGCCCCTGGCTGGAGAACTCCCTTAAGAGGGGCTGCAGCCTGATTTGCACCCCGACACCCTGTAGCGCTTACTGCTATGCATTCCTCACCACCGTATGGGCGCTGGGTTATTAATCATGCTTCCGCCACATCCACCTTCCTGGAAGAAGCAGAAGATCTTCCGGGTCGCAAGGCAGGTCGCGCGCATGCACACAGCAGACCCGGCATCTCCCCAGCTGAGTCTCACACTTAGCTGGGGAAGGAGTCCTTCTTTTACTTTTAAATTAACTAAGTTCCCAGATGCTCAGCTCCCTATATACCCCACGTGGAAGCGGGTTGGGTACCTTACACAGACTATGGCAGTGTTGGCTAATCTGTGACACTCCAGGTGTTGTGAAACTACAAGTCCCTACCCTTCCAGCAATAAGCTGCTATATATTGGCAAAGCATGCTGGGACTTGTAGTTTCACAACACCTGGATTGTCACAGGTTAGCCAACACTGGACTATGAGAAAGCTGACAAGAAATAGCACGACATAATAACAGCGAAACTGTGCTTACCGGCACAGTGTTAATATCGACTGGTTGAAAAAGAGACTTCAAAGGATTGCGACGGTTGGAGATTCCGTCCACCCAAAATGACGTCAGTTTACATGGCGACAGTACATATTTAAGAAAAAAGATCACTAACTTTTCCAATGTTTTATATTCTGTATTATTGTTTATATAGCTCCACAATATTACGCAGCACTTTCCAGATAATAGTTTTTCATCAGTCCCTGCCACTATGGAGCTTATAATCTAAATTACCCACCACACTTGGGTCCCTTTTTTTTTTTCTTTCTGTTTAAATCTGAAACCAATTAAACTACTAGAATGTTTGTGGATGATGGGAGAAAAACCATAGAAACTCCATACATATGTTCCCTGGTCAGAATGGAACCCGCAACATGTAAAGTTAGTGATTTTCTTACTGATTTATTGATGAAAAATCACTGGAATATAATCAGATTGACTAACACTCCATCATAATTCCCATTTGACTAGTACAGTATAAGCTCATTAACTATGTCTTGTTTTCCATCTACAGAGACACTTGGCTGTGGTATACCAAAAACAGCTGCTGTTGTCTTGAAATTTTTGGCTGCCCACACATTGTGTTCAATTTGATCCCAGTGATCAATATACACTGTCAAAGTGCAATTGGATTTGATCTGGTAGGGCACAAAACAAAGCCAACTGATGACCTCAAAGGCCACATGTGGAGTCATAGTGATCTAGTTCATTAGATAATTGCCTGTACAACTGGATCAGTGCAATTTGGCTCTCCAAAATGTCTGAATCACACCATGTGTAGATTTTGGCCAACAGTAAAAAGAGACGCTCTTCATGCAGTGAAAACTTGTGTACTGACAGGTTTTTCTTCACAGAATACTCTAAGCACAATAGGTCATTGTTTTAATATTGTTCCTTTTCTTTTATATATACTATTCAATTTAGAAACTATTCAACTGTACATGTAAATGTTAATTAAAATGCGCAATCTTGAACTTTCCAGTGACCCAAAAAAAGAGCCATTAGATTTTTTTTGAAGAACTTATATGGTTTTTCTTTTATATTGCAAGAGGCATAATGTTTAGATGTCTTACCAAGGCTATTGCTGTTTCCTAAATGGCAAGTATTTTCAATCTTTTCCATAGAAGCCATATAATAAGAAACTATTCTCTTCTTTGCACTTCTCTTTGCAGGAAGTGCCAACGAAAGCTTCTTCGTACATTTACAATGCACTCAAGCCGCTAGAACAGCTCCACAGTGAATATAAAAATACACTGAAACAGGCAACCAGGGAAGAATGGCTGAAAGGAGCACTTTCTGAATGTACACAGAAGTAAGTAAATGAAACATATATGTGCCATTTGAGCATTTTTCACTATTTTATCCAGTTTCTTTCTCCCATATAATTTTTTTAGACTGTAATTGCTTCAGCCTCAAGCTTCTTGGGAATAAAATAAACCTCCTTTTACCTGTACATGTTATAGAAAATACATAACTAAGACACAAATCATTTCCAGCATATTAATTGAAGGTAAACTCAACCTTTCTAAAAACTATACATATAATGTACCTACAGCCACATTCTCCGTCAGTGTTTGTTTGTACCTGATTTGTCTTGTTGGATTTTGTACTTGTTTCCTTTCTCTTTACTGTTATAACTTTGTTTTAGTCACTTAACCTTTTTGCTCAGTTCTTTTGTCTCTGACTGTGGGTCTTGTTCATTTGACTTTGTGTAAGTGCTGTCTCTGAATCACTATACTACCTGTTATTTTCTGTGTACTGTTCCTGCTCCTTTTGATTTCCAGTGTTGTCTGTCCTAGTCTCTCACCTTGCGATCCTGCTTCTGAGACCTCCTTTTCCTATTGTTTTGCCCTTGTTCTGTTTCGTTTCTGACACTCACCTGAACACTTGGGATTTTAAATTTCTTCTTCAGTTAATGAAAAATAAATATTTCTTACATCCATGGGAGACACTGGAGACTGTTGGGTACAGAGTGTGGTCACTGGAGCCTTGGCACTTTCAAATTTAGTGCTGAAATTGAAGCTCCGCCCCCTCAAAACCCCATTGACTACTGTCTAAACGCAGTTTTTGTTCAGTGCCTGCCATGCCTAGGCAGCCTCTGCCTTTATTGCGTTTTACAGCACTTTCATTTTATTTTTTTAATTTTAATACTATCGCTTATCCCACCCCTCAGCTGCCGCTGGAAATGCTCAGAGCGGAATGTGGAGGTGCTGTGAGTGCCACTGAGGGATCACCTCCGAGTAATGCCTGGAATCCTCGTACATCTAGTGCCATTGGGCTGGAAATCACTGAACTGCACACTCTAAGCATAGCAGTCAGTTAAGTGGGTGGGGGGGCTCTTTTTACTAGTAGACCCACATTAGGCACTGGGTGCCTGGAGGGGCAGTCCTTTGGATGGCAGCCTGACTTATGTGCTGGTCCCTGTGGGAGGACAGCTTTTTCCAGCCCCTCGTCCCTAGTGTGGCTTTCCTCTTGGGCATGCCCACCAGAAGAGTCAGAGCAACCGTTTTGGGACACACCACTCATAACTGTGTTCCTGAAGCATGAACACAAAGGGGCAAAAGGGGCTTAGTGGAGAGGTATTGGGGTGCTGGGTTTTGGGGGTTTCTCTTTATTCTTCTGGACAGTGTCTGTATAGTTTCACATCCTTTTGGATTGTGCAACTGCTTGTCTCTTCTCTTTTCTTCCCTCATTTCTGTCATTTGTGGAGAGGGGAGCTTGTTCAGAGCTAAGCCTGCAGGTGGGACAGTAGCAAAAGTCTTTACATGCTCCAGTTGTCATTCCAATTTGCCTAGTCCCCAGTCTGGAGCAGATGCCATCTCTGCAGCATGCAAGACTGAGGTCCAGTGGCCTCGCTAGCATGTGAGTGCACCTGCTGAAATGACAAAGCCAGCCTGGACAAGGTTTCTAAGCTTACACGCCCTATTGGGCTGGGTGTGGATGCCCCCTAAACAGTGCATTGTCTGTGATGGTTTCAGGGAGTGCTATTGCCTCCCCTGAGCCAACCCTCCTAGAACCTTTGGGTTCTGCCTTTTCTGCACCTAACCACAGGACTTGGTTGGACCAGTGCAGTGTTTAGTTCAAGTATCCTCTTCTTTTTAGAGGATTGTGTCGTCTAACACTTCTGAATATCTGAAGCTTCCGCTTCCAGCGATCCCCCAGACCCTGGTGGAGTCTGATTCTGATTTTTCTTCCTAGGATAGCGGGGAGTTGGCAGAAAGCTCTGACCCTGCAGTTTCCTTATTCCTTGAGGAGATTTCCTACCAGAAACAGGGTGTTAGAGAGACGGTTGAGATCAGGGACTCCAAGGAATCAGAGATTCTAGACCCTTCCCTTTTCAAAGAAAAAAGACAGATGGTTTCTTTTCCTTCATCCGCACAGTTGGTGGACCTGTTTAGTGAGTCGTGGGCTAGACCTGACTGTATATTTAGGTCTCGCGCTGACTGTGTACCCTTTATTCTGGGAAGGTATCAATGCCTTCTTAGATTTACTATACAATCTCACAATTATCAGTTTCGGGCCCTGCCCTTTGGTCTGCTGACAGCACCAAGGGTGTTCACTAAAATCATGGCGGGGATTGCAGCCCTTCTTAAATCCAGAATGGTGACGGTCACTTTTAACCTCAATGATCTGCCGGTTAAGGCAACTTCGCTGTCCTTGCTTCATTCCCATGATCAGGAGGCAACACAGATGTTAGAATTAAGCGTTACAGACGGTTGAGTTTTCACCTTCAAGATGTCCAACTTGAGCCTTTCTCAGAGGATTGTCTTCCTGGGCCTTCTGTTTGACAGGTGTTACTGCCAGAAGACAAGAGACTCGCTACAGTGACTGGTATGGTCCCTGTTTAGTGTCCGTTCACCCGGGTATGATAGTTATTGCAAAGAGGGTGTTCTCCTTTGAAGCTCTGCAATTTGCACACTTTCATTCATGTTCCAGCCTGGGTTAATCTTAAAGTGGGACAAGTCCCACCAGCTCTAGACCAGACAGACTTTCTGTTAGTGGCACCAGTGTTAGTGGCTCCACTGGTGCCGCCTGAAAAGTGGAAACCTCAATAAGGGTTGCCGTTTGCCATCTGGGTGTGGTCATTGGTGACAACAGATGCCAGTCTCAGAGGCTGGGGTTGATGATCCATCGCCGGTTTCAGGGCGTTTGGACTCTAAGAGCAGACATAAATGGATCCCCCATGGATCTGACGGAAAATAGGATTTTGCACTTAAGTTAAATTCTTTTATCTGATAAAAATGGGGGACACTGGATGCCCTCTCTTTACGCTCTTTTTATTTGTTTTTGGTCCATTCCGTTTTTTCATCTTCTAGTTTTCATTGGAGAATATCTTCCTCTGTACCCGTTTCTGTCCTTCAAGGCTTTGTTAGACAAATACAGAGGGTTAGAATGTTTGCAATGGGGGGTATAGGGGGGAGCAGCTTCATTTTCAGCACTAAATTTGAAAGTGCCTAGCCTTCTGCGACCACTCTGTCTGCCCAAAAGTCTCCATTGTCTCCCATTGAGATTCAGAGAGAATGCTTTAACGTAAGTGCAGAAATCCTATTATCCGTTGGAAAGTTAAACAAGTCTTATCTATTATTATTTCAATGCATCTTTTAACATATGCAAGTGTAAATAAATCCATTACAGATTCATTTAATTGTCAAGAAGTGTCTAGCATAGAGATGTATATACATACATTTATTTATTTTGAATTGCAGTTATATTTATTTACGTTGTGTAGTCATCTACCCTAATATTGGTAAACTGCTAATGATTCTCTTATGCTTTATAGGTACTATGAGACTGTATCTGATGTTTTCAGTTCTGTTAAGAAAATGGAAGAAAGTCTGAAAAGGCTCAAACAAGCTCGTAAAACTGCAATGTCTAGTAATACCAGTAATGGAGGGATTAGTGACGACAACAAAATCAGACTTCAGCTAGTTCTAGATATTGAATATTTTATAAATCAGGTATGTTGTTTATATTTGCAGTCTAAAGTGAATCAGTGGAAATCTATTTTGAATTTTAAGTAGCTACATTGACTGTTTAATTGATATTAATCATTTTAACATGGTTTTTTTATTTCCAGGTTTATATTCTGTTTTTATGATTCTATTTAATGCGTACAGATGCAACCACTAGTGTTGGCCTCTATTGCAGCACTTCATTCAGCAGCTGCCTTGAAAGTATACAGTACAGAACAAGCTCCACCTGATGGTGTGTGTGTGTGTGTGTGTGTGTGTGTGTGTGTGTGTGTATGTGTATATATATATATATATATATATATATATATATATATATATATATATATATATATATTAGTTTCTCTATCACATCATCTGGGGGACCCTGCTTCTGCTTCACCATGTGGATATAAAGGTACCTGCGGAGCTGGGCACTGAGGCGGCTGTCTGGCTGGGACTTGCGTTCAATGCCCGATGTATGGCTTGCGAAGGTAGGACCGTGAGGAGACAGAACCAGCTTGGGCAAAGTTTTTGGCACAGTCAATTGCTGAACTAAATCGCATTTTGGGGCATCAGAAGGAGGTGAGTGAGTTTCCCTAAGTCGTAACTTGTAGAGCTTCCGATATAGAAGTCTCTCACCAGGGTTGTACTTCCCAGTTGACTGTGACACTCTTTGAACCACCTTGGGTTAAATCCTTAGAGAGGTTGGTCTTGGGCCTAGCTAAGTTTTGGATGCTTCTTTTCAGAGACCCCGTAAAAGACACATTCCTTTTCAGATTACTAGACGGGACTCTGACTCAGAATTATCTTAGACAATGGAGGGAGAATTGCCAGGGCATTCAGATTATGGAGATCTGTTTAATTTTGATGAAGAACCAGTTAGTAGATAGGGAGATGAAGATCTAATCATGCCTCCCTCCCCCTTCCCCGCCCTCTCTAGCTGTGCATTGAGCTTACTGAGTTGCTGTGTTTACTGTACTGTGCTGTCTCCCATTGTATTGTAATTTGTTTGTCTCTGTACGGCGCTGCAGACGCCTTGTGGTGCCTTATAAATAAAAATTAATAATAATAATAATGGCTATTCAACAGACTTTGCATAAAGAGGATGCAGGCGATCCTTCACTTTCGAATCTTTCACTTTTCAAAAGAAAGATGAAGTATTCAGTTTCTTTTCTTTCCTCTTCTCATTTAACTGCGATTTTAGAGGAACCTTGGGTTAAACCGGACAAGGAATTCCAGGTTCCAAGGAGGTTCCTTCAAACTATCCTTTCCTAGCGGAGGATATAGTGATGAGGGAGGTTCCACTCAAGGTTGATATACCAGTGGCCCGGTTATCTAGACCTACCACTATTCGTTAGATTTCCAGGGTTTCGGTCCTTTTGATTTCATAGAAACGACTCTTCAAAAGCAGTAATCTTCTGTTTCCAGGAGTCAGTCCAGTACACTACGAAGAAGTTCTCAGAGGGACAGGCAGGCATGGGCACCCAGACATACAGGTCCTAGGCAGGGGGCCAATCAGCAGCATGGCATAGCCTCTTCCCAACCAGCCTTGAATATGGTGGGAGCTTGTCTTCTGCGGTTCCGGGACACACCTCCACAGATTCTTGGGTAAGGAGGATTGTACAGAGAGGCTATATTAGAGACCTCCTGGGTCCCACACCCAGTTGTTTCTTTGTTTCAGGCCTTCCATGGACCAGGGCCATTTTTACTCTTCTGCCCTCAGAAGGTGATAGTTCCAGTCCCAGAGTCTCAAATGAAACAGGAATTTTATTCCAATCTGTTTCTTGTGCAGAAGCCAGACAAGACATTTCAGCCTATTTTAAATCTGAAGTCTTTAAATGCCAGTCTTCAGATAGAAAGGTTCAAAATGGAGTCCCTCAGGTCGGTGATCAATTCTGTGGAGAAGGGAGAATAGCTAGCCTCACTGGATATAAAGGACGCGTACCTCCATCTCTCAATTTGGGGTGGTGACCAAAATCTGTTAACATTTGCAGTAGTGCATCTCCATTTTCAGTTCAGAGCTTTTAACCTTGGGTCTGACCAGAGCTACCTGGGTAATAACCAAACTTATGGCAGTCATATCCATCCTACTCAGGCTAAAGAGGATTACAATGATTCCTTATTTAGATGATTTGCTAATAAAACCTGAATCGTTTCTTCTTCTCCAAAACTATCTACAGATCGCAGCAGATTTGTTAGAGGCTAACCGATTGATAATTAATTACACGAAGTCCAGTTTGAACCCACCCAGTGGAAGGTGTACCTGTGTCTTCTTTTCAACACCCAGTTTCAGAGAGTATTTCTTCCTCAGGAAAAGGTGTTATCCATTCAGAGGCTGGTAAGACTGGTAGTGAGTCACAGGAAGCCATTGGTTCTCCTGTGTATGAGATTATTAGGAAAGACGTTTCCTTTTTCAAAGCTGTGCAGTACGCTCGTTTTCATTTCAGGGCAATTTCTTGAGGAAGTGGTCCAGGTACAGCATACGTCTAGCCAGCCAACATATCAGACTGTCGCCACAGTCACATCTGTCCCCTTCTGTGGTGGTTCAGGGGAGATCATCTGAGCAGGTGGCGTCCTTTTTGCGTCTGGGACTGGATCATTGTAATGACTGACGCCAGTCTGGCTTTGGCGGAATGTGATGTTCTGGTAATTTTAGCTGTCTACATCAAAGGGGTCGAATATTGGGAAGCTTATTTTCTAAGCAGAAATGTAGTCCTCCCAGGAGAATGAGCTCTCTCAATTCAGAGGTCTTCAAACAGATCGTAAAAAGATGAGGACGACCTGAGGTCGATATGATGGCCTCATGCTTTACTTTCAAAATAGAGAGGTTTTGCTCAAGCAATCCGAAACCCTCAAGCGATCCTAGTGGATGATCTCACAGTGCCTTGGGATTTTCATCTAATATAAATCTTTCCTTCAATAGCCATGCTGTCTCGGATTCTCAAAAAAGTCAGGAAGAAAAGAGCAAGTGATCTTGGTGGCACCAGACTGGCCCAAAAGAACTTGGTATGGGGACATCCTAAGGATGGCAGCCAAGCCAGGATGGTGACTTCCACTAAGAGAGGATCTTCTCTCTCTATGTCCATTTTTACACCATGATTTAGCTCGACTCCGTTTGATGGCATAGTTGTTGAAGCCAAGATTTTAAGGGTCAATATAAAATGTGATCCAGACTATGATAATTTAAGGCAGAAGGTTTTTTAGCTCTTAACACAAAGTTTGGAAGACCTATTTGCTATGATATGAACATAGAGGATTCCAGACTTCATTTTCGGTTTGTCCCATCTTTTCACTTTTCTCCAGGATGGTTTAGACAATGTGCTAAGATTAGGTTCTCTAAGGGTCCAAGTGTTTGCTCTATCTGTCTTCTTTCAGAAGAATTTAGCTAATATTCCAGAGGTCCAGAAGTTTTTACAGGTAGTTCTTAGAAATCTGTCACCTTTTGTTCCTCCTATAGACCTATAGACCCTTTGGATCTTAATCTGGTTCTTTTGGTTTTGCAACAACATCCTTTCAAACCTTTAGATTCTGTAGAACGTAAATATCTTACCTGCAATACGTTTTTTTTTCTCCTTGCTAATTCTTCAGTCTCCTTTTCTAATCTTTCATGACGATAGGGCAGTGCTGCAAACTGTTCATTCTTTCCGGCCGAAGGTGGTTTCAGGGTTTCATATTAACCAGGAAATTGTCATTCCTACTTTTCAATGAGAAGGTTCTGCAGATAATCAGAATTCTTGTCTCGTGGATGTAGTCAGATCGCTTTGGATATATGTATCCAGACCTGCTTGTATCCTAGTCCTGTATGACCCCCGGGAGAGGGGTTGGCCAGCAACTAAGCAAACTATTGCCCAATGGATAAGAAGAATGACAATCCGCCATGCTTATGTCTGTGCAGGTAAGCTTGTGCCAGGAAATATTTCTGCTCATTCGACCAGATCAGTAAGTAATCCTGCGCAAAACGTGGCCTCGTCCGAGCAGCTATTTCGGGCAGGAACCTGGTTCTCCATCCATACTTATGCTAAATTCATTCATTTCAACATATTTTCATCCAGGGATGCTAGTTTTGGTAGGAAAGTTTTGCGTATATTTCAGGTTTGCGCGGTGTCTGAGCGTACCCTTCTTTAGGGGCAGCTTCAGAATGTCCCCATGGTGAAGCTGTGTTACCCAAATGATATCATTGAGAAAACAGGATTGTTTGTACTTATGTTAAATCCATTTCTCTGATGTCATCTGGGGACACAAAACCTTCCCTTAAGTTACTTTTGTTACCATTTTTATTTGCTTTCTCTGGGCTTTAGTTTTAGATATAAACTGATGATTGCCAGCAGGTACGTGTATATATATATATATATAGAGGGGAGGAGACCTTCTTTTTTAAATTAACTCCTAAGTGCCCAGTTCCACAGCTACCTCTATATCCCCTTGGTGAAGAAGTGTTCCCCAAATGACATCAGAGAAATGGATTTTTGTTTTGTTTTGTTCTATGTGAATGGTTTAGGGATCCAGTGCCCAAAGTTGAGAGCTGCTGTTGGTGATTGCTTTAGATCGGCACTATTGAGTTTCTGGTCTTAAAATATCCAATTAGATCGGGCACCTGTTTTTGTTTTTCTTCTTCATCGTCTATACAATTGTAAAGTTTTATGGAATATGCTCACACTATATATAAATAAATGATTGATTAACTTTCAAAATAGGTAAATACAGTCTAGCAGATATTATATTTGTACATCTGGGTACCCCACCTTATAAATGTAAACAATATGAAACTGTGATTTAAAGTATTGAAAAAATACATCTCTGAATGTAAATTACAGTGTGAGGTAAAATTAGAAATTATACTAAAGGCACAGTCCCCTCTTCATTCAAACACGCTCTCATCTCTCCTATCCTCAAGAAAGCCAATCTTGATCCCACCTCCCTTGCGAATTATCGCCCTATCTCTCTTCTCCCCTTTGCCTCCAAATTACTCGAGCGGATTGTCTGCAGCCGCCTCACCAGACACCTCTCGGTCAACTCCCTCCTCGACCCCCTCCAATCTGGCTATCGCCCCCTCCACTCCACTGAAACTGCCTTGGCCAAAGTTACCAATGATCTCCTATCAGCCAAAGCCAAGGGTCACTTCTCCCTACTCATCCTCCTCGATCTCTCCGCGGCCTTTGACACTGTAGACCACCCCCTCCTGCTGCAAACTCTTCTCTCTCTTGGCCTTTCCGGTTCGGTCCATGCCTGGTTCACCTCATACCTTGCTAACCGCTCTTTCTCTGTATCCACGTCTGGTTCTTCCTCTACCCCCTCCCCTCTCCCTATTGGAGTCCCTCAAGGCTCTGTTCTGGGCCCTCTACTATTTTCGCTCTACACCTCCTCCCTTGGCGCTCTCATCTCCTCTTTCGGTCTTCAGTATCACCTCTATGCTGATGACATTCAACTCTACATATCTTCCCCTGATCTTTCCACCTCCCTCCTCTCTCGTGTATCTGACTGCCTCTCAGCCATCACCTCCTGGATGTCCTCGCGCTTTCTCAAAATTAACATCTCTAAAACTGAACTCATTGTCTTTCCCCCACCTCGACTCCCTTCCCACCATGACCTCTCTATCGTTGTTAACAACTCCACCATCTCCTCTGTCGGCCAACTCCGCTGCCTTGGGGTCACTCTTGACTCCTCTCTCTCTTTTGCCCCGCACATTCAATGCCTCGCCCAAGCCTGTCGCTTCCAACTCCGCAACATTGCCCGCATCCGTCCCTTCCTCTCTCAGGAAGCCACCAAAACTATCATACACGCACTCATCATCTCCCGCCTTGATTACTGCAACATCCTCCTTACTGGCCTCCCCCACTCCCACCTCGCACCCCTCCGCTCTATACTCAATGCGGCTGCAAGACTCATCTTCCTTTCACGCCGCTCCTCCTCTGCCTCCCCTCTCTGCCTTGCCTTACACTGGCTCCCTTTCCCCTACAGAATCCTTTTCAAACTCCTTACCACCACGTACAAGGCTCTCTCTCAGTCTACGGCCCCTTACATCTTTAACCTCATCTCCATTCACACTCCTGCCCGCTCCCTACGCTCAGCTAATGACCGCCGCCTCTCCTCCACTCTTATCACCACTTCCCACTCCAGAATCCAAGACTTCTCCCGTGCCGCCCCCCTCCACTGGAACGACCTCCCTCGCTCCATCCGTCTCTCTCCTAATCTGTGCTCCTTCAAACGAGCACTCAAAACTCACCTGTTCCTTAAAGCCTACCAACCTTCTACCTAACCCGCATCTCCTCCAAACGTTCTACTCTCTCTCCTCCCGGTCCCTCTCCCCACAGTTCAAATTCCTCCAATTGTGTCTGTTCGTTCACCCACCCTTAGGATGTAAGCTCGAATGAGCAGGGCCTTCTTCCCTCTTGTCTCCACACCTGTTCTTCTACTTCGCCTCTACTGCATTGACCTAACTGGAGTTTCTGAAGCATTGGTATTTTTGTTTATTGTTCTGTATTGTTATACCCTGTATAGTCTACTGTTTGCTTTGTGTACGGCGCTGCGGAAATCTTGTGGCGCCTAACAAATAAATGATAATAATAATAATAATATTAAGTTCTTATAATGATTATGATTTACTAAATACCCTTTATTTTTGCTGGACACAAATACATAGTAACTTAGTTGATGAGGTTGAAAAAAAGACTCCAGTCCATCAAGTTCAACCTATTTTGGATCTCCAGCGATCCCTGTCTTATATTTTAAATTGATCCAGATGAAGCAACCACCAACCTGACCCAATATTGGAGTCCTATTTCTCCCTGGATATATCTCCGCTAAATATTTGCCTAAACCTTTCTTAAGCATATCAATTGAATTTGCCATCACAACCTTCCCTGGCAGTGAATTCTTGACTGCCCTTAATGTAAAGAACCCTCTCCTTTGCTGGTTTTTAAACAACTTCTCCTCTAACCTTAGGGGTGACTGCATGTCTACAGTCCTTGGGGTAAAAAGTTCCCTTGAAAGTTCTCTCTATTGAACCTTAAAGTAATTTGTACATAGTAATCATATCCACTCTTAGACTTCTCGTTTCTAAAGTAAATATGCCTAAACTAGCTAACCCGTTCTCATAACGTAATGACTCCATAACCTTTATCAATTTTGTTGCATCAATTAAAGTTTGCAATGCTACTTTGAATGCGGTCAGGTAGGCTTTGGTGAACAGTGACATTTAGGGAGTATTTGAAGCATTGGATGCTGGCAGAGCGTTTTACAGCGAGGGAGAGCATTCCAGTGTTAGGGAGCAGCATGGGAGTAGTCTTGAATGTGGGAGTGAGATGTGGTTACCAGAGGGGAGGTGGTGGTAGTTGGCCAAGCCGAGAGTGCAGGAAGGAGTGTTTAGGGAGATGTAGGGGGGAGAGGAGAGGGCAAGGGCTTTGTAGGTGATGGTGAGGAGTTTGAATTGGAATCTGTAGGCAATAAGCAGTCAGTGAAGGGATTGGTAGAGGGGGGCGGCACATGTGAAGCTGTGAGGGAGGAAGATCAGTCTTGCATTGAGGAGAGTTATTAGAGAGAGGCAGGTAAGAGCTTGCGAGACAGGAAAAGGTTGCAATACTCAAAGCGAGAGATTATTAGAGAGTGGATTAGTGTTTTGGTTGCATCAATGGAGAGGAAGGATATAATCCTGGCATTATTCTGAATAAAGAAACAACAGGAATGGGGGAGGGACTGGATGTGAGAAGTAAAGGATAGGCAGCCCAGGCAGTTCTAAATACCTACTGTGCATAAAATGCATTTTTACAGTTGCTCTTTATTGCAAACACATGTTCCAGCATACATACACGACAGTTAACACTATCACTTGGTGCTTACGTTTGTCCTTTAGTTGATATTCGTGAGTTGGCTCAAATTAATGAACCTGAAAGATGCGCTCAACCTTGGCACGCCCTTGTACATTGACTATATGCATAATCCCCTTCCCTCCCACATTAGTCCTTATAATCGTAGGCTGTCGGAAGTGTCATTTGTGTTTCGAAGATGAATTGCATACATTTACTTACACTGGCTTATACTCCATTTCTGAGCATGCGTAGAGCAATTTTACGCAAAATACAGCAGGTATTGGCATTTACATTCCTTAAGAATCATTTCCCATATGTATAAATCAACCATTTCATAGAGTTTGTGAAGCGTGCACTCAGACTCTGCCTACTTAGAGAAGCACTGCCCTCCTGACATTGTAACCTGTTGCAGAGTAGTAAAAGCATGTCGGACATATTTAGTTAAGTATAAACACTCCAGCTCAGCAATAGACAGCCGTTAACATATATTAGTGGGAAATAGTGTCAATGCTGAATTACAACAGTAAAACAAAAAAAGATAGTTGTGGAAGAGTGAAAATATTCATAATTATATCGTATAGTATGTTATAGTTAATTATATGGGCACTTCTGTAACTCACCGATATTGTGTCCCTTCCACTTGACAATGCCGTTTCAAGTCTCATGCTGCCTGGCTGAAGTCAGTGAATAAATTATCATGTCAGCCAGACTACAGGAGATTTGAAAACAGCCACTTTGCTGATTCTCAATTAGCAGCTGTTTTCATATTTCCCGCTACCTGGCTGACGTGATCAGTTATTCACTGATTTCAGACAGACAGTGGGAGAATTGAAACTGGTTCAAGTGTAAACCCTGGTGCACTGATGAGTTTCAGTGGTGCCTGTATAATCCACACAAGTACTTAATATTTACTTTGGCCACAGGATATACAGGTGCTAGCTGGCTGACAGAGAAGTACTTGTCACATCAACATTTTGAAGGTTGTAGCCCAGTGATCATATGCTGATGTGCTTCATATATAGGAATCGCAGCCTGCAATATAGTTTGCCACATAGTAAATACATGACAATGCAATCAGAACTCTTTTGGAGTACACAGTTTTAATCCATAAAAAGATTATAACTTGGGAGAGAAACAATATATTAATGCTGTGTACTTTCTTTTGAGAGTGTGCAAAGAAGAAATCATATATATATAGACATGATTGCTAGCAGATAGCCTTTGCTATCAATGACCGTTCCATTTTTTGCCCTGCATTATTTCTCTAATTGGCCGATAGTTCCTGGACCAATGCACTAGTCACCAGGAAGGGGGTCTAAATTGTCGACTAGCCTCCAGAGAATGGATTGTGTACTGTAGACTAGCCAGTCTGTTCAAAGTGGTATGAATACTATCAATTACTATCAATTAAAAATCTTGCACTGCACCTTCTGGTTGTGGCTTTGTCAACCATTTCCTATAAATGCAACATGATTTATAGAAATGTAATTATTCAGTATAATAACTTGGCAGATATGTTATCCTAAAGAAGTATAAATACACACGCACTAGGTAATCACATACCTGGTTTATATAATTAAATCCTTTCAATATCTTATGACCAGGAGGGTGCACCTCTAAACATGTAAATCTATTCAGACTAAAGAACAAAGTGCAAGAGGAGAGCATGTAATAGTGAGGACACTCAGTGATTATAAGAGTTCTTTAAAACATACATTTTATTGAAATGTATTAAAAATATATTGCTTAATCCCATAATTTAGGCCTGAACACTACTAATAGCGAAATATTTAAAAGAAAATAAATATGAGTAAAGTAACAAATTTAAAAATGGCAAACAAATGCCATACCTCGCTGTGTTGTCAGTTTGTTCACTGATATATAAGTAAGTTCTACTTATTGTAACAATAGCTATAGCTGCAAGTTTTATTATGTAAATTAACAGAGAGCCGTCTTGTTGATCCCAGACACTACAATATAAAGGTCTAATATCCTGTACTGAGTCTTTCAACATGTGAAAAGGATCATATTTACACGGGTTCGCTTTATATAGATGTAGCCTATAAATTATGTTGTTTCGGTATTTGATATTTATTATAGTATTTGTTGGAAGCTGTGCATTAATTTAAGGGGGATAACACTTAATTATAAAATAGTCCCGAGGTTGTTGTCATAACACACTTTAATATTAGAGATCTATCCCATTGTTATAATGTTTCTTCAAGGCGATCCCCATCTAATACGTCTGAATTTCTAAATATTTAAGATATTTATTATGATCCTAATTATGTAGCCGATGGTAATCTGCAATCAGTACGCCATTTCATATATACGGAGCATAGATCCAGATTGATTGTCTCTCAGGATTTAGATAATTGAGATCCCCCCAGGTCTCCTAATCTGACGGATAACCCGCGCCGGGCTAAAGATATCACTCGTCAGTAATGGTCTGTAGTCAGTGCACCATTTAATATATATGGAGCTTAGACACAGCCCATTGTCTCCCTAGAATTTAGATAATTGAGATCCCCCAGTTCTCTTAATCTAGTGGATAGCCCACATAGGCTGAAAGTATCACCCGTTCCCTCTGTATAAATAATTTCACACAGCGAGGCGAACGCCGACGCACGTTTCGCTAACTCGCTTTGACCAGGCAAGCCGAGGAGTACAACTGACATCTCTTTTATACTGAATACCACTCCCATTGTCAACGTCATATTGCTGTGAAACAATCAGGTTCCGCCAAGTACGGAAACTTCTCTATTGATGGGCATGTAACTTGACAAATCAAAGAGAGAGCCCACCCACTCTATCCCATGTCTGAATGGTTGAATTCTCAATGAATGAAAGATAAGTGTAAATCTCGCTAATGCCAATAGTCGTGGCATTGTCATTATCCTATTAACTACATACATGCATCGATCTACAAAGAAGGTATTATGGTATTGTTGGTAGTACTATTAGTCAAATATATAGATCGAACTACGGAGAAAGTCATGAGAGATTATATTAAAGCCTATTGTGACCGATTAGTGGGGGATTTTTTATAAAAAGGTTTGGGACACAAATTCATTACTATACTTATTAAATGAATATATTGTGGTACAATAAAATTAAGCTGCGTTATTTCAAATGATGATAAATAAAGAAAAATACAGTATTAATATGGACATTAATGACGTGTCAGTGTTTTGATTTACATTGATTTGAATATTATAAGTGTGGTGAAATGTAAAATAAAGAAAACTAAAGTGATAAGTCATTCAGTTTATATCTAATATTGATACATATAAATAAATAAGACATACATCATTATTTGTATGATGGGTGAAAAAATAATTTTAGCAGTGTGAATTATAATACATCAAAAACAATTAATTAAGTGCAAAAAAGCAAGTGAAAATTAGTAAAGTGCAATTTATTTATCCATATTAGATGAAAACGGTATAGTTAGTTTTGTCATTTAAACCATATGGTATCAAGCTATTCATTAAGAATATTTGTTTTGATCCTTTTTTAAAAGGTCTTGTTGTATATTACCCCCCCTAATTCCCAGAGATACTTGTTCCATTACAAATGCTTGTAATGTGTCTGGATTACTCTCATGGACTAACAAAAAGTGTTTAGCCACCGTAGTTAGAGGTTTAAATTTGTCTCTATCATTTGGGGCATTCTTTATATTGCTGACATGTTCTAATAGGCGTCTCTTAAACGGTCTTGTTGTCATGCTTATATAATTGAGGCCACAGGGGCATGTCAAATAATAGATGACCCCAATTGAATCACATTTGAGAGATTGGTTAATTTTACAGACCCTAAAGTACCTATCAACATATTCTTGTTTTTGGATGGTATATTTATAGGCTTTGCATCTGCCACATTAATAAATTCCCATTGTTCGGTTCAACAGTTTCTTTTTTTTAATGAAGTGGCTATGAACAAAGCGATCCTTCAAATTGCGAGCTCTTCGCCATATTATTGCAATTTGATCATCCAAATTCTTTCTGAGATCGTCATTGGATTCCAGCTGTCATTTTGTAGGAGGTACTAAATAAATGACAGCTAGAATCTGATTGGTTGCTATAGGCAAAATCCCCACTTTTTCAAAGCCGCAGCTTAGTAAATCTAGCCCTGAGTGTTATTTAGTTGTCTACACACCTCCATTACATATTTAGAGGTCGGCCACAGGACTATGTTCTCACCTTTATCTGAAGGTTTAATCACTGTGTCTTCCCAATTCTCTATGTCTTTTAATGCCTTAAATTCTTGTTTGGACAAATTTTTTATTTGTATCACGTGATCTTTTTAGTTTAAATAATTTGTCCAGATCTTTAGATACCAAATCTCGGTAGATTTTGATCTGTGGACAGGTCAAAATGTCAGGAGAGAAGGTGGATTTCTTCTTTAGTTTGGTCTGTTTGTGAATATTTTGTATTGGATATATATCCAGTTCTTTGGCAGTGTCAAGTTCTTCTAAAGTTAACAAGTCTCTCGTCTTCAGTTAGAGATGCCAGCTCCATCCTCAATATGGCATTATCATCAGTAGTATTCATAGATAGAGACTCCCTCATCTTTTTTTGGTTACAGTAAAATTTATTCAATAGTAATTTCCTAGTGAATAAATTCAAGTCTTTTTCCCATTCAAAACGGTTAAAAGACTGTGGGTGAAAATGATAATCCAGAACTTAAGACCTGTATATGTATTGGGTCTAATTGTCTCTCAGTTAGATTAATAATTTTAAATGACGAATCTGATGTATCTGTCGTCTGTAATTCCGCCGACGAAATTGAAATTGAGGACCTTCCTGTCCCTCCATTTGTTTCTCTTTTTGCGTTCTCTTGGTCATGTGTCTCCCCCTTCTTGTCGGTTTGTTTCTGTGGTCCCTCCTTCTTCCACATTCCTGGGGCCTCTTCCTAAAAAAGACCTAGTGTGATAGGAACGGCCTCGTTGGTTAGGGGGGAGGTATCTGATATCTCACTTGTCGAAGAGTCTATTCCAGAGTTGCTATAAGAGCTGTGGGATTTGTTAAATGTCGGTCTATCCCATTTAAAGATTTGGTTTTGAGCGTAATCTCTTTTATCTCGTGCAAACTTTTTTCGTTTCTTTTCCACAGGCTTGCCTGGTCAAAGCGAGTTAGCGAAACGCGCATCGGCGTTCGCCTCCCTGTGTGAAATTATTTATACACCTGTATGCTGCAATAACAATGTATGAATGAGAATTTAAACAGAGGGAACGGGTGATACTTTCAGCCTATGTGGGCTATCCGCTAGATTAAGAGAACTGGGGGATCTCAATTATCTAAATTATAGGGAGACAATGGGCTGTGTCTAAGCTCCATATATATTAAATGGTGCACTGACTACAGACCATTACTGACGAGTGATATCTTTAGCCCGGCGCGGGTTATCCGTCAGATTAGGAGGCCTGGGGGGTTCTCAATTATCTAAATCCTGAGAGAAAATCAATCTGGATCTATGCTCCGTATATATGAAATGGCGTACTGATTGCAGATTACCATCGGCTACATAATTAGGATCATAATAAATATCTTAAATATTTAGAAATTCAGGCGCATTAGATGGGGATCGCCTTGGATAGATCTCTAATATTATAGTGTTATGACAACAACCTCGAGACTATTTTATAATTAAGTGTTAACCCCTTGAATTAATGCACAGCTTCCAACAAATACTATAATAAATATATACCGAAACAACATAATTTATAGGCTACATCTATATAAAGCGAACCCGTGTAAATATGATCCTCTTCACATGTTGAAAGACTTAGTACAGGTTATTAGACCTTTATATTGTAGTGTCTGGGATCAACAAGATGGCTCTCTGTTAATTTACATAATAAAACTTGCAGCTATAGCTATTGTTACAATAAGAAGAACTTATATATCAGTGAACAAACTGACACAACACAGCGAGGCATGGCATTAGTTTGCCATTTTTAAATTAATTTGTTACTTTACTCATATTTATTTATTTTCTTTTAAATATTTCGCTATTAGTAGTATTCAGGCCTAAATTATGGGATTAAGCAATATATTTTTTAATAAATTTCAATAAAATGTATGTTTTAAAGAACTCTTATAATCACTGAGTGCCCTCACTATTACATGCTCTCCTCTTGCACTTTGTTCTTTAGTCTGAATAGATATGTTATCCTTTCACAAATGGCAAATTATTTAAATATTAAAACTGCCAGACTTGCCATTTTACAGAGCAGAATGGAGCAATATACAACTCATCTCCTATACAATTAAATCATTGGATTATTCTTTGCTCACTAATTTTAACATTTATCCACCTCCGTTGCAAACACTTATTTTAAACTTCATCAAGTACTTTTATTTCAATTTCCTTGGCTTATACACCAGGGCCTCATTTAGAGTCGGATGCAATGTGCGTCTCAAATGCAAACTGAGGAGCAGCTGCTGGAGCTGCCCACTGATTTGGTAGGTTATTGTGAATGGGACGCAACCCAAGTTGCGACCCACTCGTAATACCCTACTGAGCTGCAGCCAGTTCCCGCAGCTAGCTAACTACTTGCGCCACCTCATTCCTGCCGCACTTTTTCTCTCTTTTTTGTTGCGTGTTCCTTCTGTGTCTGAGGCCGTCTAGGGTTTTATTTGCGGGTACACGCCCATAGTATCTTTATTATACACGTTAACACCTACATAACTCCGTGTTCCACCCTTTCCCTAATACAGAGATGCAAGCTGTCGCAAGTGTACACTGCGTCTGAAAAGCAGACGGAACAGGTACTTACTGAGCATGCGTGTCACTGTAAAGGTGCACAATGCGCCTGAAACAACCTTTTGCATACGACTCTAAATGAGGCCCACAGTGACCACTTTATTAGGTACATCTGCTTGTTAATACAAATGTCTAATTAGCTAATCATGTGGCAGCAGCAGCACTGAGCTGCTATGTTTTATGTTTGCATGCCTTAATGCACTGAGCATTAAGGCATGCAAACATAAAAGATTCAGTAGTTGTACAGACCAAATTCTAGAATGGGGTAGAAATGTGATCTAAATGACTTTGACCATGGAATGATGCCAGATAGGGGAGGTTTGATTATCTCAGAAACTGCTGATCTCCTGGGATAGTTAGAAGTTAGAGAATGGTGCACAAAACAAAATACATCCTGCGGGCAGCAATTATGTGGCTATAAACGCCTTGTTAACGAGAGAGGACAGAGGAGAATGGCCAGATTCATTCTGGCTTAAGGTGACTGGAAGGCAACTGTAATAAATATAACCATTTGTATTTTTTCCTGCTGCGACTTGTAGATGTGTCAAAATTTGGTATAAACAAATTGAATCTATGGATCCATCTTGCCTTGTGTCAGTGATGCAGGCTGGTGGTGTCATTTGGGGGGGATGTTTTATTGGGCACAATTTAGACTTCTTGTTACCAATTGAGCATCATTTAAATGGCACAGCCTAACTGGGTATTGTTGCTGACAATGTGCATCCCTTTAATGCCACAGTTTACCCTCTGGGTCATTCCATGTCAGTTCAACCAGGGTTGTCCACCACCCATCTCAGATTTCTACGAAAAAAAATTTAGTTAAGAGGGGATGTCAAAACAACTATTTCTGCCAAATATCTCGACTGTCTGACAATTAATTGATTAAATATTAATTTTTCAATTTATTAAATAATTTACTAATCAGTTTATTTGAAGTATCGTGGGTGTTTATTAAGGAATCGACACAAAATTTGGACCCCTAAGGTAACTCTTCCTCCCGAATCCCAAAATCCAGACCAAATTACTTTATCTGCCTCATGTTTTGCGTTACGGCAAAAAGGCACGTTTTTCGAATAGAATTAAAAACGCTAGGTTCAATTGACATTAGGGATCCCATTTCCAAAAAAAAAAAAAAAAAACAGCAGGGTACTCTGTTTCATAGTGGGAAAAAAAAAATGAAGTTGATGTTCGATTACTGCTGTACCTTATACATAATTAACACAAGAAACCATGAAATTTAAAACCTTTAACATAACTTAAGTCCTTAACTGAAGTTGAGTCAACAATCTCATTATTTTTCCCTTGTTTGGAACTTGTTGTAATGGTCTGTAATTTTCCTTAAAGTGTCAGCAGAAAGAGTAAACTGCCTTCCATTACTTCCTTGGATAGTAGGCACTTCCGTTACACAGAGGACGTGAATAAAAGCAACAAAACACTTGTCTCTTGAAGGCCAGGACAGCACATTTGTTGATTGGTTTTGTTTCATTAAGTGTATCAGCACATTTTGTTCCTCCTCATTACATTGAATGATATACCCAATGTAGTTGTTTTGACATTCTCTCTTAACTAAACAATTTTCAAAGAAATCTGAGATGGGTGGTGGACATTTCATGTTTTTTTGGGTGATCTGATGTGGAGTGACCCCTTTGCTAATGGCTAATTCCAGCATGTCACAAAACATATGTTCTCTTAAGCTGATTCCACGAACATGACAATGAATTCAGTGTGTTCCATTGGCCTCTATAGTCACCAGATCTCAATCCATTCCTGGATTAAAAGGTTTATCTAATAAAGTGGTCACTGTGTGTATATCATTATCATCATCATCACCATTTATTTATATAGCGCCACTAATTCCGCAGCACTGTACAGAGATCTCACTCACATCAGTCCCTGCCCCATTGGCGCTTACAGTCTAAATTCCCTAACACACACACAGACAGACAGACTAGGGTCAATTTGTTAACAGCCAATTAACCTACCAGTATGTTTTTTCGAAGTCTGTGTTCTGTCTGAGTCCGTTTAGGGTTTCATTTGCGGATACACGCTCATAGTATCTTTATTATACACGTTCACACTTACATAACTCCGTGTTCCACCCTTTCCCTCATACAGAGACGCAAGCTGTCGCAAGTGTACACTGTCTCTGAAAAGCAGACTAAAACAGGTACTTACTGAGCATGCGCGTCACCAGCAGAGTTTGAACAGAAAATCCCTCTCAGTCTTTACAATGCCTAGTCATGGGCCTACAATGTCTTTTGCTAAGTCTGGCCTCTAGCCCACACCTGTCCTATAAATTTTGCTTCACTTAAGAGTTTACATGTGTGTATTGTGTATTTTTTTGCTGTTTTATTGGTTAGACCATCTTCACAAATATTTAAGCTTGTATGAATTTTATAGTGTTGTATAATATATGTCTAACTTTTTTTTCTTTCTATTTTTTAGATTCAGAACTTTGGTTTGAGCACAGATGACATAAAAGGCTGTGCTGCTCTCATAGAGTTGGTTCAAGCTGCCAGGGAGCAGATTGTAACAGAATAAAGCAAAGAATAAATGTTTAATATGAAGCTGCAGTGATCTATTTTGTGTTTTCAGCTGGTAAATTTTACAGGTATTCCAGGTTTCTGGGTATATTAATAAAAGCATGTTACTGTTTTTATATGCAGCAGCAAATGTCACTACTTTGTAACTATACAAAATATGTGATTAATGTTCTCTATGCTTTTTTCCTATGATGAAATATTATTGTGGTTATACTTTGACTTGTAAAATATAACTGAATAAAAGAATGGTGCAATGAATAAAGAGAGGGTATTCTTTGTTAATATCTAATATAATTTAATGCAGATTGTTTTCATTGTACATTAAATAAATTGTCTGAAAATAAGACTTTTGTGGAATCCCACAAATAAATGTCTCCGTTCTATTATTTGCAAATCTTTCCTGTAATTAAATACGCATACGCGCACTCACACACGTGGCACACAACTGTGAACATACATCATGGGGCTGTTTGCGTGTTTTTTAAAGAAAGACCAAGTTTGCTAGTCAAAAGTAAACTCCAAATGAGGCAGTTGTGCATAACTGCCACACAGTTTTGCTAATAAGAAAAATGCACTTTGTTCTTCACCACTACCTATCATGCATGGTGAAATAAGTGACTGTGTAGGTTTTGTCAGCAAACTTGCATAATGCTTTGAAAGTGAAAATCCACTAAGATTAGGTTATTTTAGATGCTAAACCTGAAAGACTTATTAGAAAGAACAAAACCTGTTTATTAACTCCTATGACAACATTTTCACTAATTTTAACAAATATGCATCAAGGATAAATGATAGTTAATTTACAAAAACACAGTTACCTTTTCAGAACTGTGACACATGGTGATATGGCATCTGCTACATCAACAGCTTTTGTATCTAAGCTGATTTGTTTTAATTCTATTTTACTTTTGTCCATCAATCACTGGGACTTTTGAGTAGATTTGATGATGGCAATATTGGCAGATGGGGCATGTGAGATGTTAAGCACTTTCATCTGAAAACACAGAAAATATTCACTAAAGACACCCAGCAAGACAGTTCAAATCTGAAATAAGAGAAGAATAACACTTGAGCAGAAGCAGCAAAGCTGCTTATTATGTACTACTAATGGTTCTAATGGACGCATTTGGCATCCATTAAGATCATGTAGTATTAAGGAGTGGATAATGATTGTAGGTCTCTTTCTGATCTTTCTTAGTTGGTCTCTGAATGTGTCAAACAATTACATTGAAGGTTTGTCTGTCACTTGCATTCCCCCTTAGGAAATCAAGTTTGTATTCCATGCAGTGATCTGCTCTTTGCTATAGCCAACAAATTACAACCTTGGCCCTTAAACCAGCTGCTTAAGTTGAGCAATGGCTAGGAGCTGTAGCTCCACACTTTGAGCTCCTCCATCAGGTTCATCCACTTCCTGACCCAGGTCAAGTCACCTTTGTGACAGGGCGTCCCACAGCTGAAACCTTCTTCCTTGTGATCAG
Source organism: Mixophyes fleayi (assembly GCF_038048845.1). Lineage (NCBI taxonomy): Eukaryota > Metazoa > Chordata > Amphibia > Anura > Limnodynastidae > Mixophyes > Mixophyes fleayi. The sequence continues at coordinate 239,865,352 of NC_134404.1, read as the reverse complement.
GCTAACTTGGAACCTCTGTAGATTTTCGACCTCCAGTGGCTTTTTCTCGACCTGTTGCATGGTTGATACTTATGACTGCAGCCTACCATTTCTGTAGTTCCACAGTTGCTCCGAGATCCTCTTCCAGGCCCTTTCAATCTGTACATTCTGCCTTCATGGCCCTTCACATCAGCTTGGCCAGAATTGTTTCAATCTTTAGCCTTCTCTCAAGTTTGAGGCCTATCTCTTGGCTTTCCTTCAAACCTGGGACCCTGCACATCATCCAACACAACGGTATGTTGTACCCTCGCTCTGAATGCTGACTGCGCCTCAACATCAGGAACACAGCAGTCTGTAAGTAGCCAGTGGAACAAATAAAGCCAGGCATTGATTTCATCTTATTTCTTTGATTGCCTACTTAATTTTCCCTTCACCTCATACAACCGTGGCCTACATCAGTGATGCCTGCCTCTCTTTTTGTCCACCTAGTCAAGCTGTCACTACAGTTTCTGATGCCATACAGATCTGACATTTATATATTTGTTGTATATTCATTTGTGCTGAACACTTGGAAGAATCACTGACATATTGGGAGGAGGCTCTGGATTCTATCAACTACCGCTACAGCATCTTGGCCCCTGCAAAATCTTAGCTTTGCCACCATACAGCCTTCTGTAGTAGCATGATCTGACACTATCTTAGCCCCTGCCCCAACTAGGCCTCCGCACTATCTGAACATTCCAGGACTCTGGACCTTGCAAGACTTTGTATCATTATGGCCGCAGCATTTTGCAGTCCTCCACACCATGGTGGACCCCACTGTTTGTGCTTACTTTTCTTATGTATACAGTCCGGTCCATAAATATTGGGACATCGACACAATTCTCCTATTTTGGGTTCTATACACCACCACAATTGATTTGAAATGAAACTAACAAGATGTGCTTTAACTGCAGACTTTCAGCTTTAATTTGAGGGAGTTTACATCCAAATCAGGTGAACGGTGTAGGAATTACAACGGTTTCTAAGGGACCAAAAGTAATGGGACAAACTGAACAATCCTACATCAAACTTTCACTTTTTAATACTTTGTTGCAAATCCTTTGCAGTCAATTACAGCCTGAAGTCTGGAACGCATAGACATCACCAGACGCTGGGTTTCATCCCTGGTGATGCTCTGCCAGGCCTCTACTGCAAAAGTCTTCCGTTCCTGCTTGTTCTTGGGGCATTTTCCCTTCAGTTTTGTCTTCATCAAGTGAAATGCATGCTCAATCGGATTCAGGTCAGGTGATTGACTTGGCCATTGCATAACATTCCACTTCTTAGCCTTAAAAAAACTCTTTGGTTGCTTTTTCAGTATGCTTCGGTTCATTGTCCATCTGCACTGTGAAGCGCCGTCCAATGAGTTCTGAAGCATTTGACTGAATATGAGCAGATAATATTTCCCGAAACACTTCTGAATTCATCCTGCTGCTTTTGTCAGCAGTCACATCATCAATAAATACAAGGGAACCAGTTCCATTGGCAGCCATACATGTCCACGCCATGACACTACCACCATTATACTTCACTGATGAGGTGGTATGTTTTGGATCATGAACAGTTCCTTTCCTTTTCCATACTCTTCTCTTCCCATCACTCTGGTACAAGTTGATCTTTGTCTCATCTGTCCATAGGATGTTGTTCCAGAACTGTAATGGCTTTTTTAGATGTTGTTTGCCAAACTCTAATTTGGTCTTCCTGTTTTTGTGGCTCACCAGTGGTTTACATCTTGGGGTAAACCCTCTATATTCACTCTTGTGAAGTATTCTCTTGATTGTTGACTTTGGCATATATACACCTACCTCCTGGAGAGTGTTCTTGATTTGGCTAACTGTTGTGAAGGGGTTATTCTTCACCAGGGAAGAAATTCTTCTGTCATCCACCACAGTTGTTTTCCATGGTCTTCCGGGTCTTTTTCTTGTTGCTGAGCTCTCCAGTGCGTTCTTTCTTTTTAAGAATGTTCCAAACAGTTGATTTGGCCACATCTAATGTGTTTGCTATCTCTCTGATGGGTTTGTTTTGATTTTTCAGTCTAATGATGGCTTGCTTCACTGATAGTGACAGCTCTTTGGATCTCATATTGAAAGTCGACAGCAACAGATTCCAAATGCAAATGTCACGCTTAGAATCAACTCCAGACCTTTTACCTCCTTAATTGACGATGAAATAACGAGGGAATAGCCGACACATGTCCATGAAATAGCTTTGAAAGTCTACAGTTAAAGCACATCTTGTTAGTTTCATTTCAAATCCATTGTGGTGGTGTATAGAGCCCAAAATATGAGCATTGTGTCGATGTCGATGATTTATGGACCTGACTGTATCTGTTCTGTATTACGATGTCAGACATAAAGAAAATTTATCAGGTGCTAGTGGATACACTATAATTAAAAATTAATAAACAGTACCCAATATATCTGCAGCTCTCAGGGTAGCAATCACTGATATTAGATATTGCTAGAAGAAAAACAACTAAGAAAAGAGAAATTATGAGAGCGCTGATGAGATTAAAAAATAAATAAATTAATAACAATAATAATATTAAAACAATCAGTAGATAAGTGCTCAGCTTATCTCATAAATCACCAACGGCCAAATGAATAAGCAGCTTATATAAACAGACATTATTAAATTCAGCCATAATAGGCCTATTATCCGCAGAATGTCTTATTACTCAATACGGTCACTTATATATTGAAGTCCTTCAGTAAATATATATCCATGCACTCAGGAATTCAAATAACTTCCAGGTATAAAAAGGCCAAATATAATTACATATGTACCATCCTCAGGTGATCGGATTATATCCAGAGAGGACAAATATACTTCCCACTTTGATGAGAAATGTGCAATGATGTCAGACATTAGTATGTTCCACTATACAACTAAACGATGATGAAATGGTCTTTTTCTGTGCATTTTTAGTAAATATAATGAATATGTTGCACACACCAGTTCACAAGAAACTGTCTATTTTGCATCAGCAGCATAATAACATATTTTTGTATTCTTTGCCATACATTGTAATTTCTGCCTTTCCCTAGACATAGGTTTTCTACCTTTGGATGACGTTGGTTTATTGATTTGTACATGCTTTCCTCCAACTTTTATAAAATACATAACTTGTTTCTTTCTGAGCTTTCCAGCATGTAATTTTACTGTCACACACAGAAAAATAAACACCTCTGTCATATGCTGTAAAGACAAGACTGAAAATAGGAAATAAGAAAGATAAATTGTGTTTTTATAAAAACAATATGTATAATTATGTATGATTCCTTTAACTGGTCAATTGAGCTGGCATTGAGGTAGGTGAAGAAAGAATTCTATCTATTCATATAACAAGTATTTTTATTTAATAGGCACATTTTTGCTCTTGAAAGACCCAGAGAACCATTTGTGAACCATACACTTTTCTAAGAGCAGCCTTGACAATATGTTTAATAATCCAGGTGTGAACATGTACTACTAGGAAATATAGTTCTCTAATTTTTCAATGGAGAAAATCGTTGAGAATGAGAGCATGAAAAGATTTTGCAGGTTTTTTTTTTTATTTACAACGTATTGAAAGTTGTAACAGGTTGTGTCAATTATTTATTTGTTTTAATAAACATCTCTATATGTTCTGCATTAGTCTCCCAGGATAAGAGTAGGTTTAATTTGTATGTCCACTAATGATACTGTAAGGGGCAGATTCAATTCCCTAAATAGCTGCGCAAGGTGCCTTCGGAACGTCCGCAAGACACCTCGCACGGATATTTTTTGACAGAAGTAACTCTCGCCACACAGAGGTACGAGCAAAACTCAGTGTTGCTTTTTACTGTAGTAATGGTAAGAAAGTGCGCCTGCGATGTTCTTAGGAACATCGCAGACAATTGAATCTGCCCCTAAAATGTGTTTTTTTTAAAAAAAAAAAAGAATGTCACCCACTAAACGGGTGCTTTTTTAAAAATCTCTAGATGCATTACCGTTTCATATTTTTGGGACGGCAGACATTAACCAAGTACACAAATAAAAATAATCGGTATAGTAAAACACTTTGTTATAGGTCACAGCTCTATTAATATCCTTCCATAGTAGGGAGTACATTGTTTCTTATAAAACCACAAACACTTTTAGGGCCTCATTTAGAGTTAGAAAATCCAGCTAGAACGTGCAGTTTTTCACCTTGGCAATACCAGGTAGAGCTGCTGTGAACCTGACAAAGTATTGAATAACAGGTTGTAAAACAGACTGCACATTATGGGGGCAATCAATGACCTCCATGTGTCCAGATATAGGATTAATTGTTGGGACCCCACCCTTTTCTTCAATATAACATTAGTCCTCATTGCTGCCCATCATGCACCTGCTTCTTGGAACATCAGGGGAGCCCAAGGCCACCTCTTCTCCTGTCCTGGGTATCCAGCAAGATGGCGCTGCTCACCACTAGAGACATGGGAAACCCGAGTCCTTAAAGACCTGGGACCCCTCGTGAGCCTCCTGTCTCCAGTACTAGTGCTAAGCCTTGATTTACTTCCATAACACTGCTGAGGCCTTCCTGGTGATTTCCCTTGCCTTCACCGAGGGTGTGTGTGTCTGATTGTTAAATTTGCTAGAGCCAAATTTAAAATGTGATGTTAAAGTTGGGAGGGGGGGCTATACTAGAATAAATCTTAATCACAGTGTAAATATAAAGCTGCCCAAAATATGGGTGCAACATACAAAAGCAGGCAATACTGTATTTTCTGCATTCAAAAATCATAGAACCCCTTGCATCAAAATATGATTTGTCCAAGTGCAAATGTGCACCTTTTAGCTGGATTTGCTCTTAGCCCTAAACGAGGCCCTTAATGTTTTTATTTTTACATATATGAAACTACACATTCACTTCTATCCGGATTCAGATTCATTTCACTTGATAAACACAAACAGGCAGTAAAAAATAAACTACATGTCATGGCCAATGACCTATTCATCCATTTTAAATTCTTCCAGATCCTTCATGTCCTAAGGGTATGCTAGTGGACTGCCCTCTTAAATTCACACTACAGCTTGACTATGTGATTGGAGTTTGGAGTTAGATTGCCTTTAAAAAAATAATTTTTCCTATCTGACAACCAATTCTTTGTTGCTTTTGAGGTATGTTTGGGATACAGCTTTCTGGTACTGGCAACCAGTTTTTCTGCCAGAATGTCCTGCTACTAGTTAGAGCTGGTTATGAGTTTCTTTTCTTGGTATAACGACCTCTTCTGATGCTAAACATACTGATAGTGTCAGTGGCCAAAGAGTTCATCCCTTTAAAATATCAATTTGGCATGGAGGTACCATCTAATAATGAATTTGGAGACTTTATGATCCCAACACAGTAATTTTCCATATGTGAACCTTGCCTCTCTCACCATCTTCCTTAATGGAAGTGTGGACATACTGGTGTACTTTTCCAAGTGAGTTCATTGTTGTTTTTTGTGATTTTGTACTGTATATTATTTTTTTGTTCATCTTTGTACCCTTTTAGTGGAGATCATAAATCATTTGTCCTTTTTTTTTAAGTTCTTTGTGAAAGTGAACATATATATATATATATATATATATATATATATACACTAATTGAGAAACATGTACTTACCTGACATTTCGAGCAATCACTGTCTTCTCTGCTATATGTCCTCTTTTCTTCTTTAAGCATCTGTGAAGTGGGGGTGTATAAGATTATATGCCAAACTGCCACTTCTCCTACTGCTTTCATTGTAAAACTATCAAATTACATTCACCATACCACCACTTCTAAATTTCCACTTCGACCACTGCCAGTGACTATACAAAAACAAAGGAGCCCAGACAGCTGACATCTTAATAAGCACATGAAGTTGCAATAACAACAGAAGACTTTGGTTGAGATGGAGTAGCTGCAAATACTTAGAGAAGACATGTTTTGTTTATTTTTGTTGTTGTTGATACAGTGGGGACCAGTGTGTGTATGTAATATGTACTAAATGGAGAATAGCCAAAGTCACAATTTACACCCTTTGAACACATAAGCAATGTACATGAATGGTACTTTAGTATGTTTAGCATTAGAATCACTCTGGAGGCTATTACACCCTGACTAACATCACTAGCCTATAAATCATACAATATCTAATGCTAAGTGGGAACCTTTTGTTTTATTAATGCAAGTATTTGAAATCTGTATTTTTACCCACCATACCATACTTTTACCCCACTTGTGTATCTCTAATTTGTACGGATGTTAAGTTGATGTTTATAAAGACATGAAGGAAAGTTTGTAATTGTCTATTAAAAAGATTACAGTGTACTATATATTTATGTTGCTTTGCTTTACTTAGGCTATATTAAGGTGTTATTTATCTGCTAGCAAAGCTTTATTATGAGTAGTCTCACAATGTCACAAAATGACGAGGCTGAAGTTAGCTTCTTATTCGGCCAGCTTCTTATTCATGCTCCTGCTTCTTATTCAGAAAAGCTTATTTTTAAAGGATTAAATCAATTTGGATCACTGATTTCACATCAAATTAACACTACAGAGGGTCCCTTATACAAAATGCATTATCATTTCGCCTCACCCAACAAGGTTATGGGCATGAAATCAGGGGGCAAAGTGGGCAAAGTCACCATATTTTATCATTTTGAATAAGTAGCTGCAGTTTTTCAAGGGTTAAATGCCGTTGGGCCAGCAATTTGACAATGGGAATCAACACAGGGTGGTCAGTTCCATATAAAACATCTGTCTTTGCCACCTGATTGCATGCGCAAAACAGCGTTGGGCCAGGCAAAAGTGGGCACAGATAGCATTTTTAGCATTTTGAATAAGTAGCTGCAGTTTTTCAAGGGTTAATGTTTTTATTAAAAATTGCAACAAAAATAAATCCAGTATCACTTTGTCCAAGATAAAATAGACTATATACATTATCCAAAGGGTAAAAAGGACCAATCTGAACAAAATCTTCACATACCCAATTCTACTACAATCTCATCACAAAACAACTAATACACCACTTCACAAATATAAAAAAAGACAAAAAAGCACAAAACAAATCAAAAACTTTCCACGAGAGAAACATGCCATCCCTTAGCACAACACTTTTCATTACCACAAACCCGCCACCAATCTATAATACCACCCTCACATCCTTTACTGTCAGGTAATGAAAGCAAACTTTAAATGTATGTAAACCTTACTAAAAAAAAAAAGGTTTCCACAAAATCTAATAGTGATGAAACAGTATAGATAGCCAAGAATGGAGAGACTGCCAGGTGTTCGCTTCCGCTTAGGGAGGTCTCAGCCCCCGCCAAAGTCTACCCCAGCTCGCAGCATCCATCCGACCCCTCTCCATTTCCCTTATTTTCCAAACCTTATGCAGAATACTATCCACCACCTCACTACAGGGAAGGATTTTGCTCCTAATGGACACTAAACACTGTGCGCTCCATGTGTAAAACCTAACAACTACGCTAACTAAAAAACGAGTGCTTAAATCAAAATCCCCACACCTTTTGAGCACTCCATACACCCACTCAGGGAAACTAAGCCCCGAAAGACACGGAAGGCCTAAGGCGTGGGACACTCCCTTGTAAATCTCTATATTAAAAGGACACCGAAGCAAGAAGTGGTCCATTGTCTCCTCCTCCCCATGACATTCCCCCCGTGGACAACCACGATCATCGACACCCCTATGCTTCAGATTCCCCTTAACAAAGAGCCTCCCGTGAAATGCAAGCCAAGTGAGATCTCTAAACTTTGGAGGAATCCGCTTGGAATTCACCAAAGACAGACCCTTCGAGCTCATATCACCTGGGCAATCCTTTAGTAACAGGGGCACATTAAAAGTGAGTACGCAAAATCCTCCTCTCCAACACCCTTCTAGAGGAGTTTTTCACCTCACCCACCTCAATCTGCCATTTCCTTGTCACCTTTAAACCCTGAACCACATAGGCCGGGAGGTATCCATGCTTAACTCGAAGACTTTTACGGGACCCCCATCCAACCATGCGTTGAGAAAGGGATGTACCCAAACACGAAAGCCAGCTACCCACCGAGGGGGAGACTCCAAAAAGAGACTCCCGAGATGAAGCTTCAAAAAGGCAGTACTAAAGAACAGCACTGGGTTTACCATTCCCAGGCCACCTTCATCCTTCGGTTTGTAGGTCACATTCCTCTTGATGAGGTTCAACTTGTACCCCCATAACAACTGAAAGAACAAGGAACTGACCTTGACCCTTAATGATTCTGGCAACAGACATATGTAACTGACGTACAAAAAAATTGGGATCAAGTAAGTCCTGATCAAATCAATCCGTTCTCTGTAGGGCAGCTTCCACTTCAAGTTATCCACCTTAGAGGCGGCATCTGCCAGTTTCAATTCCCAATTCCACTGGGCATAATCACCCGAACCAAATAGAATGTCTAAGATTTTAACCTCTTGACTGGCCTGAGGGAGCGCATCCGGAAAGACAAACTGCCGTCCTACCTCCCCTAACCAGAGAACTTCACTCTTTTCTTGGTTTATCTCTGAGCCCGAAACCTCAGAATATTCGCAGATTAGATTTTCAATGCCATGCGCCTCGGCCATGTCTGACAAGACTACTGTGACATCATCAGCGTAGGCCGCTACCTTCAAGGGAACATCCACAGCCAGCTGCACTCCCCTCACTGCACCGTTCTCAATCCTCCTGATAAAAGGATCAATCGCAAATACATAGTGGAGAGTGCTCAAGGGACAACCTTGTCTGACTCCAGATGACACCGCAAAAGTAGGACCCACCCAACCATTTACAAGAGGGAAACTCTCGGCCTGCCTATAAATGGTACGTAGCCAATCAACCAACCTCACTGGCAGACCATACCTCTCAAGAAGTGCCCACAGATATTCATGATTGACACGATCAAACGCCTTAGATTGATCCAGCGCCAGAAGGTACTTACCCCACTTCTCAGCCCTGCACCACTCCACGGCCTCACGGATGCCAAGGACAGCATTAAAGATGCTTCGACCCTTCACCGTACAGTGCTGAGAAGTGGAAAGTAACAGGCCTGATACTTCCATAATCCTGTTAAAAATTACCTTTGCCAGAATCTTTCTATCTGAAATAAGAAGAGTGATGGGGCGCCAATTCTCAATCCTGGATGGGTCTTTCCCCTTGGATAGCAAAATAAGGGCGGACTGCCTCATGGAGGGAGGGAGTAACCCTCTACCCAAGCTCTAATTAAAAACCGCCATTAGGTGTGGGGCCAGGAGGTCCACAAAGGCTTTATAAAACTCGGAAGTTAAACCATCCGGGCCTGGGGATTTCTTATTTGATAAACTATCAATCGCCCTCCTGACCTCGTCCACTGTTATCTCAGAATCCAAGGGATCAAGAGAAGCCTGATGGTCACCAAGCCCAGACACGCCCCTCAGAAACCGTTCCATCTTCTCTCTGATAAGTACCTTCCCAGACAAAAGGCCAGAGTAGAAGGAGTGCACGACTGACAAGATTCCCCCTTGGTCTTTCCGGAGGACCCCTCTGTCATAACGCAGTTCCCTCACCTCCTTCGCATCAAACGAACTCTTACAGTTAAGGTAGGGATCCGGAGAGTGGTACTTACCGTAGTCCCTTTCCAAAACCAAAGAGGCATAACGGTCATACTGGCACTCTTTTATCTGGGATTTTACCCAGGAGATTTCCCCACTATCTCCACCCTCAGAAATCAGGAAATCGAGTTTCCATCTCAAGGCATGGCAGACATTCTTTTTTATCCAATTCCTCTGAACTACAAGTTCCCTAAAGAACCTCCGAGTTCTTCCTTTGAATTCCTCCCACCACTCTGGCCTAGCCCAACCTGTGTCTAGATGTGTTTCTAGGGTTTCAAGAAAGTCCCTAAAGGATTGTCTAACCTCCTCATCTTCCAGAAGGCTGGAGTTCAGATGCCACAGGCCCCTGCCTTTCTGAGGGGTGTCTGAAGTGTTCAAAGACACGCAAAGACAAACGTGATGCGAGAACTCTACCGCCATCAACTTTGGAGTTGATGTGACAGAGCTCCCTTTAACGAAAAACCTATCTATTCTTGACCTACTTCTACCTCTAGAAAAGGTGAACCCCGTGAGGTCTGGAGAGTGACGAATATGCACATCTACCAGCCCAGCCTGACTTACCATATTAACTAAAAAGCCTGCATCATAGCCCAGCGATGTCCACAAGACTTCCATATCCTCTGGCCTAACAATGGTGTTAAAATCACCCCCAAAGACAATCTGCCGGCCCGTAAAAAGGTAAGATTTAATTTCCCTGTAAAGGCATTTCTTGCCCCGTTGGATCTGTGGACGATAAATATTTATCAACCTCAGGACCTGCCCCCTTAGGGAAACATCCATAACCATACATCTGCCCATGCTTATTTCTATAATCCGCTGAATGGTTACCATGCCAGAAAAAAGGACTGCCACTTCACCGTACGACTCGGCCGCAATAGACCAATAGGAGGGAGCTCGCCTCCACTCCCGTTTGCATTTGTGGAGGTCCGCGAGGCGCCCAATCCTAGTCTCTTGCAAAAACAAAAAATCAACCTCAAGCGTGTTGAAAAAATCAAAGGCCAAATAACGAGCTCGATCGGAACGCACAGATGCCACATTAATGGTGGCAAACTGTATGGGTTGGGGAGCCATCATTAAAGATTATAGGCATGGGCATTGCCTTCATTACATCTCGGCATTATATTACCTAACACCTATAAAACCTTTGACCCTATCCCCGGATCCTGTACACCATCACTTCTGGCCAGAGAATCTTCTGACCGAACCACACCATCAATCCCAGAAATTGTCCCCCCGGGGTCCTCCCCTTCTGGATATATTTCCTCCCCCTCCCCCCTGGTTCCATCACATCCTCCTCCCTATCCCCTCGATTCCCTCCACCTGAACTACGAACTACTTTAAAGATGGTGTCAGTAGCCTCAGAAACCTTAGTAGGTTCCCCACCTACTTGAATTACAGACTTGCGAGGAAATTTTACACCCACAATATTGATCTCCCCACAATTCTCACCCCCTGCTACACCACCTGTTCTGACCTCAGTACCCACCACCTTTTGAATAAAGGGATCAGCCTGCCTAACCCTAACCTTTGCCCTAGTTCTCTGCGCTTTGGGCCTCAGGACCAGCTCTGCACCAGCAGTACACTCAATTTCCCCATCCTCTTCATCACTAGACAGGGACAAAAATCTGTTGGCCAAAACAACTGGTTCAGGAGAACTTGGACTCGCCCTACCCCCTTTCCGCTTTCTTACCAGCTTCCAGCTTCCACCTTTTTCTATATCCTCCTCCCCACCTTCCTTACTAGTACTACCCTGGGCTGAGCCCACCTTTGACCTTGGCTTAGGCTGCGGTTTCTCATTCTGTAGCTGAACAGACATCCTAGGTCTTGGCTGAGGCTTAGATTGGAATAAACCCTGTTTCCTAGGTTTTGCCTTAGGAGGCCTCCTCTCTTCTCTCTCCACCTCCTCAGCCCTTTCCGCCATCTCAGCATCAGATTCCCTATTGTGGTGTGCGCGGGGACAGTTGGTGAAAGAATGTCCCACTTCACCACACAGGTTACATCTGATTACTTTACAACCTTTTGCTGTATGTCCAAGCTCTTGGCAATGCGCACACCTAACAACATCACAATCTCTGCTAAAATGGCGGAAAGAACTGCAGCGATAACATGTCCGGGGCTGGCCCGGATAGAAGCACTGGATTCTGTCCCTGCCTATAAAGGCTGCAGATGGAAGGTGTACTGGTCCAGAATCCAGTTGCCTCAGGCAAATAACAGCCATCCAGGCCCCACCCCAGACGTGCCTCTCTGAATCTGGAACCTTAACGAGAGAAGATTCCATTACTGCATACCGTTTTACCCAATAGGAAAGGTCTTCCACTAATAAGGATTCGTTGCCTACTAATATAGTCATTCTGATGTTATTCTGCTTGGTAATGGCTGAAGCCTCATAATCCACCCAAGGTGACACATTCTTGACACTCCCCCACCGTGCCCAGAAATTCTGGAGGCCATAGGGGGTCTCAAAACTTAGGTCATACTCAGCTGTCCCCACTCTGTGAATACAGGCAAAGAGATCCTTGGCCACAAATCCCAATCCAAATATGTGGTCCAGATAAGTACCCCTATCTGGTGGGGAACACTCCCCTTTCCATTTCAGTTGGACTACATTTCTTCTATTTGGTGATCTTCCCAAATTTGGCTGTGCTGGGGCTGATTTTTGCCCCCCCCAGAATTCTGGCATATGAAATGTATGGCTGCTTTTCCTGACCTCCCCCCCCCCCGTCGTTAACCCCTTCACTCCTTATTCCTCCACTCATACTCTTATTCCCCTCCCTAGCCTTTGTTTCCTGCTCATTTTCTAAAGAAAAAAGCCAATAAGTAATTTCAGATTCCTTAACAGAAACATCCATTTCCAACAGGCTATCAGTCACTTTTTTTTACTCTCGTTGGCACATCCCAGTCTGCTTTTAACTTGTCTCTGGCTGCTAGGCAGTCCTTGGTCACCATACGAATTAAATTACTTCTCAAACTGAGGTTAGACAAATTAGCATCATTTGCACCAGGCATGATATCACTTTTTGCAACATTTTCACCCTAAGCAGTCTCCATTTGCACAAGACTGCCTGAGGCCCCTGCTGCTCGCACACCTATGCCTAGTGCATCTGCCTCATCTCTGTCATGTCCAGGAAGGGGGATGCCAGCCTTCTCACATATTTTTGCAACAGCTGCAGGAAAGTCTACCACAGCCAGTGACATTTCTGCAGACACCCCCTGAATCTTCCTGTACTGCGGCTGCAGATCACCCCTTGCAGATTTCTCTGTGGATGTTATCGGCTTGGGAATCCCTTTATTTAGTGGCAGCTGGACTATGGTCTCTGAGACTTCTTGGGATGAAATTACTGCAGGGATTTTCTCTCTCTCCCTCTGCTGGATGTTCGGTGAATCACATGCTGACACACTGCTAGGCTCAGTCCCAGAGAGGATGAGGTCACAACCTGGAAGTGCTCTCCCTGCTGCATCCATGTTGCCAGATCCAGTTTTCATGCTGCCAGAATCTTCCACAGCTACACCTGACTGCACAACCGTTTGTATACTGTTTTCCAATAAATGAATTTGTTCTAAAGTCACATTGTCTGTATTTTGTACATAGTCTGAATGAACAGGCAAATTAGGTGGAATTTGTGATCTTTGTGTACTCTGAGAGCTTTGCATGCCTGTCACTGATTCTTCCACTGCAATTGTAGATTCAGCTTCCTCTGCATTTATCCAGGCACTTAGTAAATGCACTGTTGCTTCTTTATCTTTTTGCACACTCTCCAGTTCTTTTATTTCTTGAGGAAAAAACTGCTCTATTTGAGCTAAATGCTTTGTTTCTTTTCTTTTTAAGCAACAGTATCTGCTCCTTTAACTTCTCCACCTCACTTTTGGCTACTTCTAGTTTACATTTCACTTCTTCTAATTCCATGGTATCACCCCAGTCACCAGAAGCACCATTCTCCTCATTATTTTCACAGTCAGTGTCCATTACAGAGGCATTCTCTGCTGACATTGTGGACTCTGTCGTGTTGTTATCTTTCTCTTTCTACTGCACTGTCTCTCCCAGTATTACATCAGTACCTTTAGCCACCGCAAAATCTTCTGGGGCCTTAACCCCCTTTTTCTTTGCTTCCTCCAGGTTTTACCTCCCTAGATTTGGGGGGCTTCTTGGAAATCCCTGAAGCACTTTCAGCTCCTTTTTTCCTACCCCGGGTGGGGTAACCACGATCAGGTTCATCACCAGGCCTTACTCCCTGGCTGCTGGTACTCACTGTTGTTTCTGTGAGTAGGCCTGGAAATATTGTTTATTTAAAACTTGCAACCTAACATAACCAACTAACACACGATGAGGCACCCAAAATTAAAAGAACTTAAATATTATGGGAAATGTCCCGTAAAGTCCAATAATAGTCCATAATAAATAACAGGATAAAAACACAACATAAAATCAGAAGGGTGCCCACACCAAATAAACCAAAACAAAACAAATATAATACATTATTTAAAGCCACATCAAAAACAACCCAAAGAAACACTTCAAACCACCCCCAACCACCAAAAAACACAATAAACCATCAAAATATTCTTAAGCAAAGAAGAAATAAACTGAATGTTTAGATGTATGTAGCCATATATAAAAATATCAGTAATTATTCACAGAAAATCTAAGGGAGGTGAAGAGATAGGCAGCCACAGATGGGAAGACATACCGGAATTTGGCCCCCCTACGCAGGCCTCAGACCCCGCCAGAGCCTGACCCAGTTTGCATTGGTCATCCGGCGCTTCTCCATATCCCTTAGTGTCCACACCTCGTGGAGATTGTCACCCACCACCACTTCACAGGAAAGGACCTTTTGTCTGATGGAAACCTGACACCTAGCGTTCCAAGTGAAGTATCTAGTAACTAAACTAACTAAAAAAAGGGTGCCAAAATAAAAAACCCGCCACCTATCCTTGAATGCACCATAGGCCCATTCAGGGTAACTGAGCCCCGAAAGGCAAGGGATGCCCAAAGACCTAGAAACTCTCCTGTAAATTTCTATGTTAAAGGGGAACCCAAGCAAGAAGTGGTCCATAGTCTCCTCCTTCCCCTGACACTCCTCCCGTGGACAACCACGATCATTGGCACTTCTATACTTCAGATTCCCTCTCACATAGAGTCTCCCATGGAAAGAGAGCCAGGCAATGTCCCAAAACTTCAGAGGAACTCTCCCGAAATTAACCAGGGAAAGACCCTCCGAGCATACATCACCTGGGCAGTCTCTCAGTGACAGCTGAACCCAGAAGTGAGAGTGTAGGACTCTCCTCTCCAACTCCCTTCTAGAGAAGTTCCTGACTTTCCCCGCCTCCAGGCCCCAACGCCTTGTCACTTTCAATCCCAGAAATGCATAGGTCGGGAGAAACCCATGACGGACCCGGAAGGTCCTCACCCTGCCAGCTTTCATCCAAACATTAAGAAAGGGATACACCCAGACCCTAAAGCCACCTACCCGTTGAGGAGGAGTCTCAAGAAAGAGACTACTGAGGTGCAACTTTAAAAAAGTTGTTAGAAAGAATAGCACTGGGTTAACCATACCCAGGCCACCATCCCTCCTCGATCTGTAGGTCACAATTCGCTTGATCAGGATCAACCTATTCCCCCAAAGTAAAAGGAAGAAAACTGCATAAACCCTAGACCATAAAGACTGTGGCAAAAGGCACACGTAGCTAATGTACAGAAACTCCGGGATCAGGTAGGTCTTCACAAGGTCTACTCTTTCCCTAAGAGAAAGCTTCCACCTCATCCAGCTCTCCACTTTCCGAGAAGCTTCCTCCAGTTTCATCTCCCAGTTTTGTTTGACATAATCACCAGGTCCGAATTGAATTCCTAATATTTTGATCTTACTACTGGCCCGGGGAAGGCTGTCCGGAAGGTCGAACTGACCACCTTCCTCCCCCAACCAGAAAACTTCACTCTTTTCCTGGTTTACTTTCAAGCCATTGGCCTCGGAGTACCTGCAGACCAGAGTTGCTACCTCCATTGCTTCCACAGGACTCGACAAGACGACAGTGACATCGTCCGCGTAGGCCACCACCTTCAAAGGACACTCCGGACCCAACAGCACCCCTCCTATCGAGCCGCCTTCAATCCTTCGAATAAAAGGATCTATTGCAAACACATACAAGAGGGAGCTCAGGGGGCAACCCTGCCTTACTCTAGAGTTGACCACAAAGGATGGACCTACCCAACCATTCACAAGAGGGAAGCTCTCGGCCTGCTTGTAAATAGTACGAAGCCAATTCACCACCCGCACTGGAAGACCATACCTCAGAAGTAGAGCCCACAGGTACTCGTGATCCACCCTGTCAAAGGCCTTCGACTGATCCAGAGCTAAAAGATACTTTCCCCACTTCTCAGCCCGACACCTCTCAATGGCCTCCCGGACCCCCAGGACAGCATTGAAGGTACTTCGGCCTTTCACAGTGCAATGCTGTGAGGGGGAAAGCATTTGACCGGAGATCTGCATCAGTCTATTAAAAAGTACCTTTGCCAAAATCTTTCTGTCGGTATTGAGAAGGGCTATGGGGCGCCAGTTCTCAATATGCGACTGATCCTTCCCTTTGCACAGCAAAATAAGTGCGGAAACCCTCATGGAGGGAGGTAATAAACCTCTCTCCAGGCTCTCATTAAAAACCTCCACAAGGCGTGAAGCCAGAATGTCCACAAAGATCTTAAAGAACTGGGAGGTTAAGCCACCCGGGCCTGGAGACTTCTTTTTAGACAACTCGTCTATGGCCATTCTGACTTCATCCACTGTTATCTCGCTGCCCAAAGACTCAAGCGAACTGCTGAGATCCTCAAGACCAGGTGTCTCCCCCAGAAAATGGTCCATCTTCTCTCTGTCTAGTGATTTCTCAGATAAGAGATAAGAGTAGAAAGACTGCACAACACCAAGGATGCCCTCCCTGTTTTCTCTGAGGACACCCCCAGCATCGTACAGGCCCCTCACCTCTTTCATATCTACCGATTTCCTGCAGTTAAGGTAAGGGTCGGGCGAGTGGTACTTCCCGTAATCCCTATCCAGAACCAAGGAAGCAAACCGGTCATATTGCACCTCTCTCATCTGAGCCTTCACTCGGAAGATTTCCCCACCATCTCCCTTTTCCGAGATCAGGAATCCAAGTTTCCTTCTTAATGCTGAATAGGTATTTTATCTTAGCAAGTTGTTTCTAGCTACCAGGTCACGGAAGAAACCCCGGGTTCTCTTTTTAAATATCTCCCGCTACTCTGACCTACTCCAACCTGCCTCCAAAAGCGTCTCTTGGGATTCAAAGAAGTGTCTAAAGGACTGTCTTATCTCCTCTTCCTCTAGGAGCTTAGAGTTCAGGCGCCAAAGGCCCCTACCTTTCTGAAGAGTCTCTGAGGCATTCAAGGATACACTAAGGTAAAGGTGATCAGAGAACTCTACCAGCTTTAGCTCTTGAGCCAAAGTTTTCGAGCTCTCCTTAACAAAAAACCTATCTATCCTAGACCTCCAGCTACCTCTATAATAAGTAAAACCCGTGAGGTCTGGGAAATGGCGAACATGCACATCCACCAGACCCGCCTGCCTCGTCATACTAACTAGAAAAATGGAATCAAAGCCCAGAGAAGCCCTTGAACCGTCCCTGTCTTTGGTCCTAATAATAGTGTTAAAGTCACCACCAAAGACTATCTGCCGCAAGTAGCGTTGCGCATGCGCAATGAGCTACGTTACTTTTATCAGGAGGATTGAGAGCAGTGCAGAGAGGGGAGTGCAGCTGGCTGTGGATGTTCCCTTGAAGGTAGCGGCCTACGCTGATGATGTCACAGTAGTCTTGTCAGACATGGCCGAGGCGCGTGGCATTGAAAATATAATCTGCGAATATTCTGAGGCTTCGGGCTCAGAGATAAACCAAGAAAAGAGTGAAGTTCTCTGGTTAGGGGAGGTAGGACGGCAGTTTGTCCTTCCGGATGCGCTCCCTCAGGCCAGTTAAAATCTTAGGCATTCTATTTGGTTCGGGTGATTATGCCCAGTGGAATTGGGAATTGAAACTGGCAGATGCCGCCTCTAAGGTGGATAACTTGAAGAAGTGGAAGCTGCCCTACAGAGAACGGATTGATTTGATCAGGACTTACTTGATCCCAATTTTTTTGTACGTCAGTTACATATGTCTGTTGCCAGAATCATTAAGGGTCAAGGTCAGTTCCTTGTTCTTTCAGTTGTTATGGGGGAAAAAGTTGAACCTCATCAAGAGGAATGTGACCTACAAACCGAAGGATGAAGGTGGCCTGGGAATGGTAAACCCAGTGCTGTTCTTTAGTACTGCCTTTTTGAAGCTTCATCTCGGGAGTCTCTTTTTGGAGTCTCCCCCTCGGTGGGTAGCTGGCTTTCGTGTTTGGGTGCACCCCTTTCTCAATGCATGGTTGGATGGGGGTCCTATAAAAAGTCTTCGAGTTAAGCATGGATACCTCCCGGTCTATGTGGTTCAGGGTTTAAAGTACGGATGAGCGGGCTCGGATTTCCGATTTCCAAAATCCGAGCCCACCCAAACAGTGCGGATCCGACGAGATCCGAGCACTGTTCGGGAACTTCTGGGCGCCAAACGGAGCCAAACCGAGCTATCACATGGGACGTCCCATGTGATAGCTAGGTCCTCACAGATAGGCAGGGGGGCGGACGCTCAGGAGGATCTGCAGCCTGGCCGGGACCCGCTTCTCCACGCTGGACATGTAAGTTTTATTTTCTTCCTTCCTTCAGGAGGATCCGCAGCGCTGAAGACACCTGAGGGAATAAGATAAGGCTATAATGTTTGTGTGTGTGTGCTGGAGGCTATACTGTGTGTGTGCTGGAGACTATACTGTGTGTGTGCTGGAGACTATACTGTGTGTGTGCTGGAGGCTATACTGTGTGTGTTCTGGAGGCTATACTGTGTGTGTGTGCTGGAGACTATACTGTTTGTGTGTGTGCTGGAGGCTATAGTGTGTGTGTGCCAGTGTGCTAACATAGCATGTGTGTCTAAGAGTGGGGATCAGTGTGTTAATATAGTGTGTGTGTGTGTGTGTGTTTGTGAGTGTGAGTGAAGGGGCCAGTGTATTTTGTGTGAGTGAAGGGGCCAGTGTATGTTTTCCTTCTCTAAAATTAGGTGCGTCTTATAGTCCGGTACGTCTTATGGAGCGAAAAATACGGTAGTTCCCAAAAAGAGGAACTGCCACTTCTATTAATATTTTCATTCTATATGTAGTTTCCAAAAAGAGGAACTGCCACTTCTATTAATATTTTCATTCTATATGTAGTTCCCAAAAAGAGGAACTGCCACTTCTATTAATATTTTCATTATTTATGTAGGTCCCAAAAAGAGGAACTGCCATTTCTATTACTACTTTCTTTCTTTCTGCATTTCCAAAAAAGAGGAACTGCCATTTCTATTACTACTTTCTTTCTTTCTTTATTTCCAAAAAAGATGAACTGCCATTTCTATTGCTATGTTGTTTTTTTTTGTAGTTCCCAAAAAAATAACTGCAGCCTTAACTGCTATGTTGGTGTTAGACGTGCATCCGGTGTCCGCCATCTGTGCAGTGGTATTCAGACCAGTTGAGGGTTTTATATTGTGGCCCCGGTACCAAATTGGGTACAGGGGCCACTCCACTTTGCAGTCCAGATAGATGCATATCAGATATTAAACTACATTCAATGTTGGGGCCAAATCCGAAATCAATTAAAATTACCTGTCATCGTCAAAAACAAGAGGTATTGACGCGTTAGAACTACACCCTGTATATGCTGCAGAGGATGTAGGATCAGCCACCTGTAGAGTGGAATTGAGACCAGTTAAGGTTTTTTTTATTGTGGCCCCGGTACCAAATTGGGTACTGGGGCCACTACACTACGCAGTCCAGATAGCTGTGCAGTGGAATTGAGACCAGTTAAGGTTTTTTTATTGTGGCCCCGGTACCAAATTGGGTACCGGGGCCACTACACTACGCAGTCCAGATAGCTGGGCAGTGGAATTGAGACCAGTTAAGGTTTTTTTATTGTGGCCCCGGTACCAAATTGGGTACCGGGGACACTACACTACGCAGTCCAGATAGCTGTGCAGTGGAATTGAGACCAGTTAAGGTTTTTTTATTGTGGTCCCGGTACCAAAATGGCTACCGGGGACACTCCACTACGCAGTCCAGAAAGCTACCTCGGTCCAACGTTTTGGACTAAAAACAATATTGTGAGGTGTGAGGTGTTCCAAATACACTGGAAATTAGTGGAAATGATTGTTATTGAATGTTATTGAGGTTAATAATAGCGTAGGAGTGGAAAAACAAACAAAAAACTAGATTTTAGCACTTTTTATGCTTTTTTAAAAATAAATCAGAACCCAAAACCCTAAATCAGAACCAAAACCTTTCGTCAGGTGTTTTGCCAAAACAAATCAGAACCCAAAACTTCAAGCTAATCAGAACCCAAAACCCAAAACACTAAAAGTGCCCGGTGCACACCCTTAGTTTAAAAAAGGTGACAAGGAAATGGCAGATTGAGGTGAGTGAGGCGAAAAACTCCTCTAGAAGGGTGTTGGAGAGGAGGATTTTGCGTACTCACTTTGATGTACCCCTGTTACTAAAGGATTACCCAGGTGATATGAGCTCGAAGGGTCTGTCTTTGGTGAATTCCAAGCGGATTCCTCCGAAGTTTAGAGATCTCACTTGGCTTGCATTTCACGGGAGGCTCTTTGTTAAGGGGAATCTGAAGCATAGGGGTGTCGATGATCGTGGTTGTCCACGGGAGGAATGTCATGGGGAGATGGAGACAATGGACCACTTCTTGCTTCAGTGTCCTTTTAATATAGAGGTTTACAAGGGAGTATCCCACGCCTTAGGCCTTCCGTGTCTTTCGGGCCTTAGTTACCCTGAGTGGGTGTATGGAGTGCTCAAAAGGTGTGGGGATTTTGATTTAAGCACTCGTTTTTTAGTTAGCGTAGTTGTTAGGTTTTACACATGGAGCGCACAGTGTTTAGTGTCCATTAGCGGCAAAATCCTTCCCTGTAGTGAGGTGGTGGATAGTATTCTGCACGAGGTTTGGAAAATAAGGGAAATGGAGAGGGGTCGGATTGATGCTGCGAGCTGGGGTAGACTTTGGCGGGGGCTGAGACCTCCCTAAGCGGTAGCGAACACCTTGCAGTCTCTCCATTCTTGGCTATCTATCCTGTTTTATCACTATTAGATTTTGTGGAAACCTTTTTTTTTTAGTAAGGTTTACATAAAAGTTTGCTTTCATTACCTGACAGTAAAGGATGTGAGGGTGGTATTATAGATTGGTGGCGGGGTTGTGGTAATGAAAAGTGTTGTGCTAAGGGTTGGCATGTTTCTCTCGTGGAAAGTTTTTGATTTGTTTTGTGCTTTTTAGTCTTTTTTTATATTTGTGAAGTGGTGTATTAGTTGTTTTGAGATGGGATTGTAGTAGAATTGGGAATGTGATGTTTTTGTTCATATTGGTCCTTTTTACCGTTTGGATAATGTATATAGATTAAGGCTAACTTAGTCAAATATAAGGATACTGTAGACTTTCTCAAAAAAGATAATGATATCAATAGAAGGGTAGAATCCTATGAAAATGAAATACTTACTAAGAAGAAAAATAAATTCTCTAGGGATCTAGAGGATTACCAACAGGGTGATGTGAGGTCATATAAAAAGAAAGATCCCAAAGAGTCATACCCCAGATATGAAAATTGATATAGGACTAGAAGAGATCATTACCCTAGGAAAAATAGAACCTCTGATTATGGACCTGATTCTTATAATCGTTCTGAAGCAGAGAATAATACTGACTTCAGGTCCAGAGAACGTAATTATGGAAGAAGGGAATCCCATGGGGAAGATGGGACTAAAACTCTGAGAGATAAGATACATAATCAGGATAACCAAGATCATGCCAGGGGCCCTGGAGCTAGACCTAAAACTTACTATAATGAGAATTTGTCTAGTACCAATTTTTTAGACAGAAGAGACACTTGGGAGACCTTTCGACATCCCGATCGATTCAATGTTCTAGCACAAAGGACCCCAAAACGCCAAAGAGAACACGAGGGAAGAGAGGAGGTGGCGATAGAAACAAATCCCAAAAGATATCAGAGAACATAGTAGGTATCTTCAATTTGTCCAATAAACAATTATATAGTGGCCAATTACAACTTTTGTCTAAGGGTATGACTTTTTTACCTAGCACGAATCCGAATTTATTTGACTTATACACGGAACTGAACAGATATGTAAGAGGATTATGTAGACAGCGCTATTTTGCATCTAAGAATCTAAAGAAGAAATATATTGAGGGTTCTCCCATTTGTTTAGACGCAGCAGATGATAAAGGTTTAGTGATTTTGGAAGAGTTGCTAGTAGAGAGCAATCAAATTATTGATGTTGGTCAAGATCTTGGAACTCTTTTTGATATAAACACTCAACAAAATGTGGGTAAATTTAAACTAAAATCAGAATTTTACCCTATTAACCATAAGAGCCCGGCAATTCAATTATTTTACAAAAAATACTATGGAGGAGTTTAAAATATTATGTAATAAGAATCCAAAGAGGGATTTGGGTAAAAATAATCTTTCATCAAATGAGAGGAGTGCACTTATTGCTTTACAAAATGATTCATCAGTTATCATCAAACCAGCTGATAAGGGGGGAGGTGTGGTCATTCTTGATAAGGATGACTACATCAAGGAAGCCCTTAGACAGCTACAGGATGTTAAATTTTACTCTATTCTTCAGAAGGACCCTACTGATATTTATCTAAGGGAATTACGTGACCTTTTGGAATGGGGATTAGCTGAGAGTGTGATAACCAAGGATATTTACAATTTTTTGTTTATTCAGCACCCGATCACACCCGTTTTTTATCACTTACCTAAAATTCATAAATCACTTACTGCACCACCGGGGCGTCCTATTATTTCGGGTATAGGGTCTCTTACTTCTACTTTATCACATTATGTTGATTATTTTTTACAAGGTTGTGTTGTCTCCCAGAGATCCTATATTCGGGATACAATGCATGTGTTGAATCTTGTACAAAATTTTGTTTGGCGTCCTGGCATGGGTTTTCTTACCCTAGATGTGCAAGCGCTCTATACTCATATTCCACACTTGAAAGGTACTCAGGTAGTCAGATAGGCGCTGTTGCGCCAGGGAGATGTCTCTGGGAGACAACTTGACTTTTTTACGGATGCTATTATGTTTATGCTGACCCACAATTTCTTTCTATTTGATTCCACTTATTATTTGCAGACACTGGGGACGGCCATGGGCACCAGGTTTGCCCCGAGTTTTGTTAACATCTATATGGGGGCACTGGAGGAGGAGAGGATGTTCAAGTTGCACACTTTGTATCCAGATGGCCTAAATGAAACCATGGAATTCAATGATTGGTATCTATAATAGTGTTTCTTGGTTTATGGTACGCCAGAATTCTGGTATTTGTTCTCCGCTATACCTCCATTGTCTTAGCTTTTTCCATCTGCTATTTAGTCTATATAGATATCTATGTCTTATTTTTAGATCATATTATATGGTAATTATAGGATGTATGCCCTTTTTAGATGTACAAATACGGGTCCTTATAAAATTATATCTGTATATGTACACGTGTTCTTTGTTTTATAATATGCCAGAATTTCTGGTATTTGTTTGTTAGATACATACTCCCATGTCTTAGCTTTTTCTATTTGCTACCTGCTCTATTTAGATATTTATGTATGTATTTTTAGATCACATTATATACCAACTATGGAGTATATGCTCTTTCTAGATATGTCATTATAGGTTATCTTTATTTATGTACATACATATATATGTATATATATATATATATGTGTGTGTGTGTTTGATATACATACATATAGTATGGGTATAGTCTCTCTTTTTTCTTCTTTCTTCTTTTTTCTTTTTGTATTTTATTATTATTTTATTTTATTTATATATATATATTTATTATTATTATTTTTAATATTATTATCATTATACAATTTTCTAAGTGTTATATATGTGCACAGGTTCATTAGTGGCTCTATTTTAGACAAAACTATGTTTGTTGATAGTAGATATTTTTGATGTAAATGTCTCTGTGTGTTTTTTTTCTGCCAATATTAATATACTTGGCTTGTAATGGTTGGTTGATCCATACCTCACTCACTCATTAATTGTATGGATCCCTTATACTCAACACATGATTGCCATAAATCATACTTGCCAACTCTCCCGGAATGTCCGGGAGACTCCCGCATTTTGTGAGAGTCTCCCGGACTCCCGGGCGAGTGTGGCAATCTCCCGAATTCTGCCCACTTCACTAGGAAGTGCCCCACTTCCTAGTGAAGTGGGCAGAATTAGATCCCAAACGCCGCGATTCCCGGTGAATCGCGGCGTTTGGCCCCGCCCCCGCTGTCAAATGACGCAATTTGCGTCATGACGTCACAGGGGGCGGGGTCGAAATGACGCGATTTCGGCCACCCCGCCCCTTCACGCCCCCCTCCACTGGCTGGCTCCCGGAAGGGAGCTGAAGAAAGTAGGTAAGTATGCCATAAATTGGATGAGGTTCCCCTCCCTCTTCCCTCCTTCTTTCAAATAAATACCGTATATACTCATGTATAAGCCGAGTTTTTCAGCACATTTTTTGTGCTAAAAAAGCCCCCCTCGGCTTATACTCGAGTCCCACTTACCTAGTCTCCGTTTTCCAGTCTCCCCCGCTCATCTGCAGGCATCTGCAGCCTCTGTGGATCACTGTCAGCCACCATTTTATTGTAGCCCGTTTTTGTGTGTTCATTGCACATGGAACAATAAAGTTAAATGAAAAGGAGCCTGTCAGTCAAAGCTAAAGACCGGGACATTTCCATCTAGCCCCGCTGGTCAGAGACACATGTGAGTACCCTGACCTGTCCACTGCAATTATTTGCAGCAGTTTTATAAAGTCCAATATTTTCATTTTTTATCACCTATTAATAAGTGTCTGAAGATTCTTTTGCATAACTGTGAAATCATTGAAAAGTCTAAAAACATCCCAAACTTCAAGTATAATAAGTTTTAAATCACACAAAGCAAATTGTATTGTTCTGTTAAAATGTTTCTTCCAGCAAACAAAATCAAACTTATCTTTATCTGAGCTATTATATCAAATTCTATTTAGTGTATGTGCAGCATCTTTTGCATTACTAAAGCCTAAATTACTGTACTGTTCTGAACACTTAGGAGTAACTGCTCATCACCTTCTAAAGGCGAATAAACTTAACTGGCACATGTATTTAGTATCCACAGACTGTCTCATTGATTTATATATTAATGATCTGAGTTGTCTTTAGTGAATGTTATTTATATCTGTGTTCACCTATTAGGCTTGATACCAAGTGAAGAGGATTTAGTTTAACCATTTGTGTACAATTTATTAGGATATGGGTATATATTATGTACTTATATAATTTTATTGATGTTTAATAACAATAAATTTTGATATATTCATTTACAACCTCACGTTTGTATTATTGGGAGCCCAGTGTTAACGATATCCAGCACTGTTTTTATTTTTGAAACTTACCAGTAGCTGCTGCATTTCCCACCCTAGGCTTATACTCGAGTCAATAAGTTTTCCCAGTTTTTTGTGGTAAAATTAAGTGCCTCGGCTTATATTCGGGTCGACTTATACTCGAGTATATATGGTAATCAGCGGATAGAGAGTCAGCTTTATTGCTTGAAAAAGTCTGTTTCAACAGACGAAACGCGTCGCAAGGTACTGCTGGCTCTACGGAGTATTTGTTCTCCTCTTCTGGCCTCATCATCGTGAAGACTTTGATACACTGTCTCCAGAGGCAATACGAACAACTTACTTTCAGTGGAATTTTTTCCTATACAGCTTTGTTACCCTCCGGATGGATTTTGTTGGTGCGCACCACAAAAAGACTTAGCCTGGACATATTAGCCGCACATACGGCAAGACCGGCATCCGAATTTGTATATCCCCGAACTGGGTAAGCCGTGTATGATTATTTACTCTTGGCTTCACTGGACATTTGAATATTATGTAACAGAGAAGTTTCACACTCCGTTGTGGTTTAATGAATGTAATGTGATTCATATTGAGAAGTTAACATACCACTAATCACTTTTCCATTGCTTCTTCTATCACGTGGAAACTACCAAATGAAGCTATTAGCTACAAATATGGCATAACGGAACCTTATTACTAAATATATTCTTAACAAGGACGCTTACTTCCCAACTTTTGGATTCATTTGGATCTCTTTGATATAGAGAGACATCTGTTGGAATTTATATAGGTTACATGAACCTGTGCATTGATTTTATGTGATATTTTGGTACCATTTAATTGTTCTAGTAAATATCAACCTTTTTATACATTATTGTTGTGTCTGTTTACTATACGTGATTACCATCTGATATTAGGCCATCATATGCGCAATCTGTTTCTGTATTATATTTATGTTGACTAGAGGATTTGCACTTCCTCTATTTGATTTGCTGCAATTGATGCCCTATCTATACTCATCAATTCATTATATCGCCTATTAGCGCCGGAGACCCTTTGTTGTAATGTATATAGTCTATTTTATCTTGGACAAAGTGATACTGGATTTATTTTTGTTGCAATTTTTAATAAAAACATCAACCCTTGAAAAACTGCAGCTACTTATTCAAAATGCTAAAAATGATATCTGTGCCCACTTTGCCACCTGATTGCATGCCCAAAACAGCGTTGGGCCAGGCAAAAGACAGATGTTTTATATATAACTGACCACCCTGTGTTGATTCCCACTGTCAAATTGCTGGCCCAACGACATTTAGCCCTTGAAAAACTGAAGCTACTTATTGAAAATGCTAAAAATGCTATCTGTGCCCACTTTGCCACCAGATTGCATGCCCAAAACAGCGTTGGGCCAGGCAAAAGACAGATGTTTTATATGTAACTGACCACCCTGTGTTGATTCCCACTGTCAAATTGCTGGCCCAATGGCATTTAACCCTTGAAAAACTGCAGCTACTTATTCAAAATGCTAAAAATGCTATCTGTGCCGACTTTGCCACCTGATTGCATGCCCAAAACAGCGTTGGGCCAGGCAAAAGACAGATGTTTTATATGTAACTGACCTCCCTGTGTTGATTCCCACTGTCAAATTGCTGGCCCAACGGCATTTAACCCTTGAAAAACTGCAGCTACTTATTCAAAATGCTAAAAATGCTATCTGTGCCCACTTTGCCACCTGATTGCATGCCCAAAACAGCGTTGGGCCAGGCAAAAGACAGATGTTTTATATGTAACTGACCTCCCTGTGTTGATTCCCACTGTCAAATTGCTGGCCCAACGGCATTTAACCCTTGAAAAACTGCAGCTACTTATTCAAAATGATAAAAATGCTATCTGTGCCCACTTTGCCACCTGATTGCATGCCCAAAACAGCGTTGGGCCAGGCAAAAGACAGATGTTTTATATGTAACTGACCTCCCTGTGTTGATTACCACTGTCAAATTGCTGGCCCAACAGCATTTAACCCTTGAAAAACTGCAGCTACTTATTCAAAATGATAAAAATATGGTGACTTTGCCCACTTTGCCCCCTGATTTCATGACTATAGCCTTGTTGGGTGAGGCGAAATGATAATGCATTTGGTATAAGGGACCCCCTGTAGTGTTAATTTGATGTGAAATCAGTGATCCAAATTGATTTAATCCTTTAAAAATAAGCTTTTCTGAATAAAAAGCTGGAGCACGAATTAGAAACGAATATGAAGCTGGCCGAATAAGAAGCTAACTTCAGCCTCGTCACAGAATGGCCATTTAACAGGGAAACATAGCATAAATAGAGACATGAACTGGTAAGGAAAACCAAAACAAAAATAGTTCTAGACAAGACCATCTACTGTAAATTTGAATCAATCCAGGGAGTTAACGGAAACTTTGAAAAGCATATGAATTCATGTGTACTAGGAACTATTTGAGGTTAGAGATAATTTAAAAAATATCTTGAATAGATCAAAGTTGTAGCTTCTGGGACCTCATTTTCTGTGCATACATATGGGGGCTTTGCATTATCATTAATTGTATGAGAATCATTTCAGTATTAACATACATTAATTGCTGCTTTGGTGCATGAGTGTCTTAACTGATTTATACTGTGCACTTGCCAAGTTCCACCTGTTGCAAGAAAATGGACATAGGCCAGCCATAAAAAAAAACAAAACACAGAAACTTACCAATCCGTCGGGTGCCGGGACCCAGCAGCCTCCTCTCTTCAGCTGTCACTGAATATCGAGGTCAGTAACAGCTGCTGCGGGAGAGAGGAGTCTGCTGGGTCCCGGCGCCCAACGGATTGGTAAGTTTCTGAGTTCTTTTTTTTTTTATAACTGACGCCTGGCGCGGGGCAGAGGAGGGTGACAGCGGGGCAGAGGATGGGGACAGAGAGCAGAGGATGGGGACAGAGAGCAGAGGAGGGTGACAGCAGGGCAGAGGAGGGGGACAGAGAGCAGAGGAGGCGGACAGAGAGCAGAGGATGGGGACAGAGAGCAGAGGATGGGGACAGCGGGGCAGAGAAGGGGTACAGCGGGGCAGAGAAGGGGGACAGAGAGCAGAGGATGGGGACTGAGAGCAGAGGATGGGGACAGAGAGCAGAGGATGGGGACAGCGGGGCAGAGGATGGGGACAGCGGGGCAGAGAAGGGGGACAGAGAGCAGAGGATGGGGACAGAGAGCAGAGGATGGGGACAGCGGGGCAGAGGAGGGGGACACAGCGTGAGAGGGGCAGTGCAGGGGGACACAGCCTGAGAGGGGCAGTGGAGGGGGACACAGCGTGAGAGAGGGCAGTGGAGGGGGACACAGCATGAGAGGGGCAGTGGAGGGGGACACAGCATGAGAGGGGCAGTGGAGGGGGACACAGCGTGAGAGAGGGCAGTGGAGGGGGACACAGCATGAGAGGGGCAGTGGAGGGGGACACAGTGTGAGAGGGGCAGTGGAGGGGGACACAGTGTGAGAGAGGGCAGTGGAGGGGGACACAGCGTGTGAGAGGGCAGAGGAGGGGACAGCGTGTGAGAGGGCAGAGGAGGGAGACATTGTGAGAGAGGGCAGAGGAGGGGGACAGCGTGACAGAGCAGAGGAGGTGGGACAGTGTGACAGAGGGCAGAGGGGGCAGTGTGAGAGAGGGCAGTGTGTCTGTATGTAGAGGGGTCAGAGTGTCTGGATGCAGAGGGGGCATTTTTGCATACAACTAAATAAGTATTTCTGTCCTGACCTAAATACTTATTACAATTTTTTGACCCAACTACTTCTAAAACAGGACTGCTCAATAATTATTTTGGAGGGGTGCCTTGAAAAAATTTGGAGACTCTAAGGGTGCCGCGAACTGCAAAAGTTTGATAACCACTGACATAGGCTGACCACAGTTTTAAAACTGGCTAACTAATGGCAATTTTAGCTGTGATGTGGGTATTATAGAAGTATAAATGTGTGCTTTACAGCTGTGTCCATCTGCATCAATCATTCAAAGAGCAAATCAAGTCATTCTAGAATAAAACTGTACTCATTCTTACACATTCAGAAACTTTATAAGCATCAGTAATACTACAAGAGTAGTACCGTACGTTTTTTAAGATATAAGCAAAGTTACATTCTCAGTATCTCCAGTTGCCTCAGGAATAAAACTGCTTAAAATCACAAATATTTAACACAGAATCATTTTATTTGCTGAACATGTGGGTGGATAAATGGGGAATAGATGCTGGACTTGACAATCATGCTAATTATTAAGGCATTGAAAATCTGCAAGCTTGTACAGCAAGACTGAGCATATTATAGGCGAGCTTTGTTGCTCGCTTGCAATTACTGAACTTTGCCACAGGAGGTATGAAGGTTAGTTCCACTCTCCTCTCTCTTGGCTCTTTAGCCAAAAACAAAATAACCTTTTAATGTAACCTTATCCTTGGACAATGGCTAATGAAAGCTTAGTGGAAGTTTGCTCAGCACTGCCCATGCGTATTTTAGTAATTGTTTAACATGGTTCCCTAACCAGAAATATGTTGATGACTTGAGTAAATACAAAATGTAAATATATGCTTTAATGGAGACGTTAGGGCAGAATTCTGAAACTTATTTGCAATGCAGTATAATAGCTTTTTACATTAACATCTTAACATTTTCTTTCAACAAACCACAAAAAAAAGAATAAAAGAATAACTCTTATGTTCAAATGCAGTTGTTTGTGTTTGTTTGTTTTTTCCTTTAAGATAATAACTATGATCTATTCTAGAAAAACAACACTGTTTTAGATAGTTAAGCTCTTTCTTGTGTTAAGGTATATTGTATTTTTATGAATTATACTGTAAGTGCAATAGGGGTGCTTTCTCCTGTTGTCATTTTCATTTATTCTTACTGATGATGTTTGTTATATATTAACTTTATTATTTTACCAACATTCGGTAAAACTGATAAAGGTTAAATTATGTTTACTGGATTTACGACTCTTCCAAGAAGAAGCAATGCCTTGGTAGACCCTTCAAACATGGCCACAATGAATGGTTTATCAAAGTTTAATTTCAGTGGCTCTTCTTTGTTCTTATGGTCATCTTGGGCTTCATTTGGGTCCGCACCACTATCTTCCAGCTCAAAATGAACTGTATTTATAACCTGAGACAACAGAATAACATATAACTGGCATGTTTATGCAGTATAAAATTAGCATTTCACTTTAAAATTAAAAGGCTATACTGTTATGTATGTGAGAGTTACCTGCATGCAATTTATGTACAATATAGTAGTTCATGTGATACATAGTAATATATGTTATATTTTTACTTTTTATTTGGTTAGGTTATGTGCTGCTCATAAGGGTTCACCACTAAAAATTACTTGGCCAAAAGTAATCTGCAGAAAGTCATTGTCTAACTCCAATTTCTCATTTGGAAGATAATATAGTGACTATGTAGACAGTGCTGCAGGTAATCAGGACCAGGAGAGAATTCTGCAAATAATTATTGTCTGCAGATCAGGGAGTTAGATTTTGATTTAATAAGATATCAAATTGAGTGTTGGAGGGGGACTATATTGGAATCCATGAAAAACATGAAAAAGCATCTTACAACATTTAGTATATTATAATGTACACTTGCTACATAATGGCATTTTGCTTTCAGCCAAATCAGATGCAGAGAGAATCCTTTTTGTGTCCGTCACTAGGTTCACAGTCCTGAAAGCTAATGTGCTTTTGGAAAAATGCTTCTCCTGTGATTAAATAATTGCAATGATATGTAAATGTACTTCTAGTTTTTAAATATATCAGTTGTATTTTTTGTTTGTTTTTTTCACCTATGATCATTTGTTCTGATGGTGATTTAAATGAAAGGTGCTCATTCAAATACATACAAAAAATAATTAGCAAAGCTGGGCACCTCAAGCGTCCTATGGGTTTAGAGAATGATATTTATTCTTAAATCCTCCAAGTTTATTTGACAGTGTCCATGCTAAACTTCTGTAGACTAATTAGAGAACTCAGATGATGAGGTATAAATATAATTTATGCAAGAAAAGTGACAATGCTTTAAGATTCTTCAGGTTGAGACCATTGTATTCCCTTAAAGCTGTATTACCATTTATTTCTCATAGCCCCAGGCTGAAAAGCAGGGGTAGGAAGTCATTGCAGGTTGTTGTGCAGCCTTAATTTATTCATACAAACGATCCGGAATAGAAAAAGGTAGTCTGCTGATTTTGATGCTTATACAGAGCACGTCAACTTTGCAACCTGAACCACCCTGCCTCCATGGCCTTTATCACACAGAGGGCTGCAAAATAGGTTATTATGCAAAATGTCAAATAATTGACTGAGCCATTTAGGTTTAACAAGATATAAAAATGGAATTATTTGGAAACTATTGCAATTCTCTAAAGTTAAGTGTTTCTGAGTCACAGAATAATTTAGCAAATTCTAAACCAGTTCAGTTTCAAGTGTAACTATTCACAATGCAGAGATATTGGTTACATGGTTACATAATTTTTATTCACATTCCACACCTGAATATGATTTTGTAAACATTATTATTTCTTTTTATATGGTTCAAAAACAAACCTATTAGCTTCTCTGCAGCTGTGAAGTACAACATTTTTGTAACAAATTGTAAAAGGCTGCCAGCCAATTTCTGTTGTAGTGAATAGGGGAGGTGGATGTGAGTGTGAGAGCATTTCTAGGTACTCAATGATGATGGTAAGAATGAAATGTGAAGGAGTTAAAAATCTTGGTATTTGCCTTAAAAATACATTCAACGTAATCACCAGCTCCAGCCTTGACCTATCTCAAAGACCCTGGATGGAGGCCTAGGACATGGGATAATGAATGATGGCATTGGGAGTACTAGGACATGGGATCACGAATGAGGACATTGGGAGTACTGGCTCCAGTGAAAGTTGATAAGAACCCATAAAAGTGACATGAAGAGAACTAACTAGCTTTGTCAGAAGATTTATATTTACTCAGGAAAATATCAATCATGTGTTTT
This sequence comes from Mixophyes fleayi, assembly GCF_038048845.1. Classification (NCBI taxonomy): domain Eukaryota; kingdom Metazoa; phylum Chordata; class Amphibia; order Anura; family Limnodynastidae; genus Mixophyes; species Mixophyes fleayi. The sequence goes on along the minus strand of NC_134404.1, from coordinate 239,833,248 downwards.
TGTTCTATAACCAGATCAAACGCTTTTTCATGTATAAATGTAGGCCAGAAATAAACGAGCACAGCTCAGTTCTATCTTGACATTGGCATGTCTGTGTCTTGATTACTGATCTCCTGGTTAACCAGCATCTTATCTCACTGATATCTGAAGGGACTTGATAAAGGAGAGGTAAAATTACCCTAACATGAGAGCAACTCAGTTTGTTACTTTGTGGCAAAAATATTTCACAGTAGTGGTTGCATAACCCCATAATTACTGTAAATCGACATTATGCTGAAAAATGAGTTCTACTTTAGATGCACCAGATGCTGACATAATTTGGTAGGATGGGCGGTGGAGGTAGGGTGGTAAGAACTGTGATTTGTGCTCTATATGCTCATGTAGATTTTAGGGATTTATCTTGAAGCAGAAAGAGTAAATTACACTACTGATGGGGATAGATTAACTACTTGTCATGCCATTACCTTTCCAAGTTTTATATTTGCATTGCTTATTTTGCTAAAATCAGCATCTTTTCCTAGGAGATACGACACCTCCAAATTGGTAAGAAGGTCTTGAATGTTCAAAGCGCTTTCTATTTCCAGCTTTGGTAAAGATAAAGAGATGTATCTGGAAAACATAAATAGGAGTGGTTTTAGGGATTTAAACATTTACACCAAACACTTGTTGTAGTACTAAGCCTTACCTATTTGTTAAGCTATTCAACCATTTTAAATATGTATCCCATGTTAGGGAAGACTCAATATTCTCAAGGGTGTTCCCATTGGTTGGCTGTACCAGCAACAAGAAATCATTTTCACTAAGAGAGATTTTTAATACTAATTGATTTGACGTGTAGTCTTCCTTGAACTGAAATACTCCTGATACTGAAATCATGGGCACCAAGATTTTCCTGTTTGGCTCAATCCAGAAATGTTGAAGCTCCGGAATTAAAAAGGACTTACTCACTTTACCTGAAATAAAACAATGCTAGTTAGTTCCTAGCAGGCAAGGCAAAATCTGCATACATTCAATTTCAGATTAGACACTAGTAATTACTAGTTTAAACTAGTCTAAAGTCAGAGATGTAGGATCTACCTAAGTGTCAAGGCAGGGATGTGGTTAGTAGAAGTCTTTATTTCAAAGGTATAGCTTTCCATAAATATCTTTTCACCAAATTGCATTCGAAAATCAGAATAACATCAGTTAGCATAAGACAGTTATGGGAGCACTAAGAAAAGAGACTAGCATGTGTTGTTAGAGGAATAATAGAGGGTAAACATTGGGATGTATACAAGCAGTGATTGGTGGAAAGTTCAGAATTGGTTGGCAAGCACAAACAGGAGTATGCAAATAGCAATGATTGTAGGTGTCATACCGAGAAGCATAGAACTGTATACTGAAGGGCATGGTGGAAAATTAATCGTTAATTAGTTGTATTACTAGATGCATTTTTGTTTAGTCATAGAAACATAGAAATGTAGAATTATTTGGCAGATAACAACCACTTGGCCCATCTAGTCTGCCCATTTTTTAACTTATGGTAACCTCAACCCCTATTTAATCTTTTTACTTTCTTTTTCTTTTTAAGGACATCCCAATGTCTCTTCCAAGTATGGTAAAATTGCTTTATTGTATTAGCCTCTACCACCTCTGATGGGAGGCTATACCACTTATCCACTACACTATATGTGAAGCAATTTTTCCTCAAAATTCCTCTGAACCTACTTCCCTCCATTTCCAATGCATGTCCTTGTCTTCTAATCTTCTCTTCCTTTGAAGAATGTTTCCCTCCTGTACTTTTTTAAAGCCCTTGATATATTTGAAAGTTTCCATCCTTTCTCTCCCCTGCTCCACACTATTCATATTAAGATCTTTTAGTCTTTCTGGGTAAGTTTTTTGCTGTAGGCCATGCACCATTTTAGTTGCCCTTATTTATACAGTATCTAATGTATTTATATATAGTCAATTACATCTGTGGCTTATTCACAATATCTGTACATTAAGGCACAATAGTACAACAAAACCACATGACTGATTATCTCCTTGGAGGACAGAGAAAGGTTAATGATTAGCTATATTATGCAAAGGAGACAGCTAGTAAATATCTAGGTGAAATGTTTCTCGGTTACTTGGAAACATTTTTACATGAACTGATGCTCAAGAGATGATAGCTGGTAAGAATTTCAAGCTGAGTATTTTTAACAAATAAAAGAATAAAAAGTATTTAGTACTCCTATAAGTATTTTCTTACCATACCTTCTTCCCTGCAATAATAACCAGTTATAGACATAATTATACATGCTAGAACAGTTTTTCCTGAGGCTGTTGCATTTTTGTATTAGAGCACTGGCAAAATTTAGTGCTACACTAACACGCTATGGGGGTGTGACTATAAGGACCAATAAAAAGCCATTGTAGAGATTTTGCAGCTTCTTCTTCTTCCGTCTCTCATAAATTTTTAGGAGCCATTCTACTAAGGGAATGAGCAGCTCAGTGAAAATGTAATGATTATCCAGGGATGCTACTTTATACTGACCAACCCTAGGCTGACCCTCCCAGAGCCAGGATGATTGTAAATTTGGCCACACACATGGGTGGCCAAATCAAGTAATATCCAGCTGTTCAGCTCCTCAGGCCAAATGCCCAGATTATATTTTGGTCTGCTGGAGCCTGTTCATGCAGTTAAGAGTTGACACTCACAGATCGATGACCGTTATTTTCTGACAACATTTTCCGCCATGCCTGATAATGATATTGTTTCATTGGATCGGATATTAAGGGGCATTGGCATCTTTTTCGGACCGCACACATTGCGATATAGTGCCAGCTGTCTTATATTGACTGTTTGACTTAAGTGTAAAAAGTTGACCAATATAGGACAAACATTTCCAAATGATAAAGCATTGTGTGGGAGCTTTTGTGACATTACTGCCCATGTCCCTCAAGGGGATTTTACCCAATATAACAAGTAGATGGGGCATCATAACAAAAACAAATAAAGTATAATAAAATAATCAATACATACAATTTACATGTTTTCTTTTAATAACATATCATTGTTTTGCTTCTGACTTAGTAATGTACAATTTTCTCAAAGCTCATAGGGTCAGCGTTCTGTATAATGCCTATATATTCAGTTAGCCACTACATACTGTATATCAACTTAAGGTCTTGTTCAATGAAGTACTTATTATATGTATTTATGGACATTAATAAGCATGTGACAAACCCTGCTAAGAACATCATTGTATGTTTTAAAGTATTACACATATCACCTTACCTTTAAACTGAATATGACTAGTGTACATGAAGTTAGAAGTTACATCTATAGACGTCAAGCCAGATTTAGATTTCTTTGCCAACTGGGTCTCCAAGAATTTGTTGATTAAATTTATTGCCGTGACGGAGTCTGTAAAATCTACAGCCCTTACATAAAAATGATCAGCAGATGAAGTTAAATCATGAACAAACTTTTCTGACAAAGAGAGACTTGGAGAGACAAATATGCATGTTGTTTTCAGTGCATCAATATTGGCATTTTTAGAAAAGAGAAGGTTGTCAATGATTTTGAGTTTTGAAATTACTTTTAGGCCATTCACTTGGGAACTGCAGTTAGTAGCTCCTGATGGATGCCCGAATCCTAAAAAATCCTGTAAACTTGTTGATGTGTGCTCAGAGGCTCCAAGATAAAAAGACATCAATGACCCATATAAATTTGTGCAGGATATAAGGACAGTGTCACTTCTATATATTTCCCTCCATTGTTTGAAAGCCCGAAAGCCTAAATCATTCATTAGTGATGTCAGATAGCTTTCCGAAGTACCAAGTTGGCGTGTTTCCTGATATGTTTTGACTTTTACACTTTTATCTTCACCCTTCATCTTTGATTCAATAGGGATTGGAATGAACATATTTTCAATAGTGTGATTTTGTGATTGCACTTTTTCACATTCACTTTTGTTGAAAGCAAATAGATTGAATGGATGAACATAAACACGGTTGCATGTTGATAATCCAATGCATGCAGTCAAGAACACCAGTTTTTGGATATACATTGTTGGTAAAAATGTATAGCTCTGTAAAAAAAACTGAAAAAAGTGGAAAAACAGACAAATTTAGTTTGTAAAGCAGCCAATGGTTTCTTACAAACAGATAAGATACAAGGTCAGTATCAAAAAATATTGTATGTCTGAATTTTGTTCCTGAAATGTTCTTTGACCATTGTATGGCTTCATAATTAGCCTTCACTTGAGCCAACTATCACGATCACACTTGCAGTCCTGTATTTTGGATGTTACTGGAAGAGGTTGACAGGCTTGCAGCACTCAATCTTGCCCTCAACAGGACACAGATTTAGCTGAAACATACCCCAAAGATGGTCTCCCACATCCACACACACACCATATTACTGCCACCAACTATTGTATTAGGGCAATAGGACCCCAAAATGCTGTCACACAAATGTACATGCTTACACACACTTTGCTCCTTGTAAGTAAAAAGGGCTAGCACATTACACTTGAGCACTCAAAGGGTTAAAATAGCATATCCTAATATGCAAAGGGTTTACATAATCAAGCAATATTTCTATTCATAATAGTCTATGGATTTGTTAGAGCATCATGGGTAAATGTATTCAATATTAGATTTAGTACAAAAAGGTGCAGGGCACTGGATATACGTAGTAACATAAATAAATGCAATACAGTTACAAACGAAAGGGATAAAAATACAAAAATATAACACATAGTTCATATTATCTGTATGCCTGGGACAAGGTAGAATAAGATGAACACTCTCCAGAACTGACAATTTTTCATAACATCTGGTTTATGAACATGTTCTCCTGGGAGGTCATTCACAGGGGCAGTGTATATGCTAATATGGGGAGGAGAACCCCCTGGGTGTGAATCATATTTTATTCAGAAAATAGTCCAAAATACGTATCCTTCCATATCTTTCCTCTGGTATATTGTAGAGATAAAATTCAATAGACAGGTCATAACCACACAAAATGACAAGCCTAACATGCACACATCCTCTGATTTTACAAATAAATTTTAAACTAGATAGGATAACAGCTGTGGCCTTGTGACTTGGAAGATAGTTAGCCTACTCAGGTTTGAAAACTCCTTCTTGTACAAGACATCAACCTAGCATGGTGTCTGCTGTACAGAAGGTCAGTTAAATCAAACTAACTATTTTTTTTTTTACTGGTCATAGTAAGCATCAGAAATAAAACTCAATAAATACTTCATATATTTTACCGCTGACTATGATATAACAATAATAATCCCTATTGTATTTTGACTCTTTCGACCACACTTATATGATGGGTTAGACATCTTCACTACCACTGGGAGAGGCCTCATGTATCACTATGATATAACAATGAGAATTCATATTGTATTTGGATTCTATCGCCCCACTTATATTATGTGTTAGATATCTTCTATCCACTGGCCTCATGTATCACTAAACCAACAAAATTATGTCAAGCAACAACATATAATCAGATGTAAGATGAAATACAGGATAAGTTATCCATGCCTAATATATCAATTTCCCGACAAATGTGTTATACTGAGTATACTATGTATACATAAAGAGAGAATTAGATGCCATTAGATTTAGTTGTGATCAAATCACTGAATGCTATAGTTAGTGCAGTATCTGTGGAGTGTTTTCAATGAAAGCCTGACTGACCAATAGGTTGCGTGAGGAAAGAAAGCATGTGAGGTGAATGTAAGCAAGCTTCTCTAGAAGCTTGGAGGGGCTAGTAGGTTAATTGGCTGATATTAAATTGACCCTAGTTTCTCTCTCTATATCTGTGTGTGTGTGTGTGTGTGTGTGTGTGTTAGGAAATTTATACTGTAAGCTCCAATGAGGCAGGGAGTGATGTGAATGAGTTCTCTGTACAGTGCTGCGGAATTAGAGGCGCTATATAAATAATTGGTGATGATGATGATGATGGTTAAGACATGGCACAATTTTTAACAGCATTATTTTTTTTTCAGAATAGCAATAATCAGGGAAGTACTAGATGCTTTTGCATGTAGCACACACACAGACAGGATTTATTCATTTACTGGAATTTAGAGTTGAGGACACACCTGCTTCCAACTCTAAACCTGTCTACACATTTTAAATTTGACCGCTTGCCCCACCCCTCCAGTGCAACATGGTTTTGCTCCTTTTTAGCTTTTCTCCTAACTCTAAATCAGGCCCCTAATCTTCTTTTGTGGGACCAAATCAAGAGAAACTTTCAGAAGGTGAAGGAAAGAAATTTAACTGATTGCTGTTTGGGGAAGAGGATACCATTCCATACCAGATCTTGTCAATCTTCTCCTTGCAGTAGGAAGCAAGAACTTGCCAGAGTTGTTGGTATGAAAGACTGGAGAAGAGATTTAAATGTATTAAAAATGTGTTTGCGTTTAGAAGCCTGAGCAGAGATGACAGATTTGGATTATATTTGTTTGACAGTGTCCAGAGCATTTTGTTAGGAGTGGTAGGTATAAAATACAGTTGAGAAAGTCAATGTAAGGTAATAGACTTTTGCCAAAACATTCTAATTTGGGGGAGAGTCTTTGAAGGCAGTACATTTTTTTTAGTGGTCCATGGCTGAAATGTGCCACTGCCAGATTAGGACAGGAGAAATGGGTGAGATAAGTTGTTGCAAAGTTGTGGGAAATATTTTAAAATGAACATAACTGAGGCTTCTGCAGGAATGAGAAGGCTTGGTTGATGTAGAATGCATACAAGTTAAAGTGGTGGAGGAAAATTTGCAAGTGATCAGATGATTGTCTGAGAGAGGGAAAGACATGTTAAAGAAAGCATTACTGGAGAAAAAGAGATCAAGGAAGTGGTCATTGTGATGAGTAGAGGAGTCTATCCACTGGGAAAGGACAAGAGAGGATTTTAGAGATTAGTTTGGAGGCACAAGGAGAATCTGGGTCATTATTTTGGATGTTGAAATTACCCAAGATGATGGTGTAGATATGAGATAAAGTATGAAGTAGCCAAGTATAGAAGTGTTCATGAAATTCTTGGGGTGATCAAATGGAATGGTGGATCATAATAACATGCAGTATGTTAAAAGTCCACATAGTATAGTCTGTGTGTCTGTCTGTCTGTTTGTGTGTGTGTGTTAGGGAATTTAGACTGTAAGTCCCAATGGGGCAGGGACTTATGTGAGTAAGTTCTCTGTACAGTGCTGCGGAATTAGTGGCGCTATATAAATAAATGGTGATGATGATGATGATGATGATGATGGTATGTGCTTCAAAGGATGGGAATATAATGTGAGCTTTGTTTCTGTTATTGCAAGACTGAAGTTGAGAATAGGAAGACATGGCTGGAGGTTAGTTTGTAACAGCAGAGGGCCTGATACAGGTCCAAACGAAGCTTGCATCTAAATTTTGTTTTTTTATAAAGAGCATGCAACTTGAGTGTGTCACGGGCACTAGGAGTTCTACCCAGGATTCACCAGATGATAATGCTTACCAGAGGGGTGGGGTTTACACAGCGATCCTCTGGGCAGTAGGGTGAATAGTAGAAACGTTATACAACAGCAGGTGGAGAGAGAATGTCAATGGAGTAAATAGGAGTCAGCGACTCGCAGCTATAATGGTAGGAAAGTTAGCGACTTGCAACTATAGTGCAGAGGCAGGTATCAACCAAGATGAGCCGGGCGGACGTGAATAGGTGAAGGAAGGTAACGGGAGAGTCAGTGGTCTGCGGATAGCAAGTTGTACCACTGCTGTGATGAGAAGACTTGTCCAGGTGCAGGTAGGTAGCGGGAGAGTCAGTGGTCTGCGGATAGCAAGTTTTACCATTGCTGTGATGGGAAGACTTGTCCGGGTGCAGGTAGGTAGCGGGAGAGTCAGTGGTCTGCGGATAGCAAGTTGTACCACTGCTGTGATGAGAAGACTTGTCCAGGTGCAGGTAGGTGGCGGGAGAGTCAGTGGTCTGCGGATAGCAAGTTGTACCACTGCTGTGAAGGGAAGACTTGTCCGGGTGCAGGTAGGTAGCGGGGAAGTCAGTGGTCTGCGGATAGCAAGTTGTACCATTGCTGTGATGGGAAGACTTGTCCAGGTGCAGGTAGGTAGCGGGAAAGTCAGTGGTCTGCGGATAGCAAGTTGTACCACTGCGAGGAGGTGAGGACTTGTCCAGGTGCGGATAAGTAGAGTAATAGTAATAGTCTATGGCTGTATGTATACAGCTGGAGAGCAGAGAAGCTTGTCCAAACAGATATGCAGGGTAACAGCTAATAGTCTATAGCGGGTATGTATACCGCTGCTGAGTAGAGAGGCTTGTCCAAAGCAGATATGCAGGATAACAGCTAATAGTCTATAGCGGGTATGTATACCGCTGCTGAGTAGAGAAACTTGTCCAAGGCAGATATGCAGGATAACAGTTAATAGTCAATAACAAGTATGCTTACCGCCGCTGAGTAGAGAGGCTTGTCCCGGTGCAGACACAGCAGGAGAGCTGGGAGGCTGTAGCGGGTATGGGAACCGCCGGTGAGTAGAGCACGTAATTAAGCAGGAAGCAGAAGACATGAGCAGGAGAGCTAGGAGTCTGTAGCGGGTATGGGAACCGCCGATGAGTAGAGCAGGTAATCCAGCAGGAAGCAGAAGACACGAGCAGGAGAGCTAGGAGTCTGTAGTGGGTATGGGAACCGCCAATGAGCAGAGCAGGTAATCCAGCAGGAAGCAGAAGACACGAGCAGGAGAGCTAGGAGTCTGTAGCGGGTATGGGAACCGCCAATGAGCAGAGCAGGTAATCCAGCAGGAAACTGAAGACACGAGCAGGACACAGGAAACACCTTCAGAGACTCACAGGGAGTAAAAATCAAGATGAGGCAACGATACAAAGGCCACAGGTGCCTTAAATAGGGAGAGGTGATTGATCCACCAATTAAATTAAAAGCAAGGTCATAAGAGTTCAGGGATCCTGCACATGCGCAGTCCTATAAAGATGGTGGACGGCCGCGGCTCAGGACAGGCGCCGGCAGGAAGGAGAGAGAACCACGCACAAGAGCAGAGGCACTCACGGTCCGGTGAGTGACAGTACCCCCCCTTTTAAAGGTGGGCACAGAACACTTGGAACCGGGTTTGCCCGCAAATTTGGAGTAAAATCTCTTTAGAAGAGCTGGAGCATTGAGATCATCTGCATGGATCCAAGAACGCTCCTCTGGACCAAAGCCTTTCCAATGCACTAGGAAGCGAAGAACTCCTCGCAAAATTTTGGCATCCAGAATATGGGTAATTTCGAACTCCTCCTCCTGATGAACTTATACTGGCCGAGGTGCTGAAGGAGGAACAGAGAAACGGTTGATGATAAGAGGCTTGAGTAATGACACATGGAAGGCGTTCGAGATACGAAGGTTCTTAAGTAATAGTAATTTGAAGCACACCGGATTTATCACCTGAGTGATTTTATATTCGACAATGAAACGTAGAGAGAAATTCATGGACGGAACCTTCAGGCGAATATTTTTGGTAGAAAGCCATACGCGGTCTCCAATTTTAAGTGGTGGAATAGCTCGCCTCTTTTTATCAGCAAAACACTTGTATCTGGCAGATGTCTTCTTCAGGAAAGATTTTACCTGAGACCAGATAGTTTTTAAACTCTGACATAAATTCTCCACCACAGGAACTTGGGTGGGAGGGAGGGCAGGAAATTCTGGGAGAGACGGATGGTGACCGTATACCACAAAGAATGGAGTTTTTGAAGATGACTCGTGATACATATTGTTGTGGGCGAATTCAGCCCATGGAAGTAAATCTACCCAATTGTCCTGGTTGGCTGAGGAGAACATTCTTATGAAAGTCTCAAGATCTTGGTTGACTCTCTCGGTCTGTCCATTTGATTGAGGATGGTAGGAGGATGATAGTGACAGTCGGATACCCAAGGTCTTGCAAAGGGCTCGCCAGAATCTGGAGACGAACTGCACTCCTCTATCTGAAACAATCTCAGATGGACAGCCATGAATCCGAAAGATCTCCTTGATAAAATGGTCAGCCAAAGTAGATGAGGAAGGTAATCCAGTCAAAGGAACAAAATGGGCCATCTTAGAAAATCTATCCACCACTACCCAGATGGTATTGCATCTTTTGCTAGGAGGAAGATCGGTGACAAAGTCCGTACTAATATGGGTCCATGGTTTGGAGGGAATGGGCAGTGGTTGAAGTAGTCCCGCCGGTGTTCTGCAGGGGGTTTTGAATTGAGAGCAAACCTCACAAGCGGCCACAAATTCCTTGACATCTCTCCTAATAGAGGGCCACCAGTAGCACCGAGAAAGGATTTCTAATGTCTTTCGTTCTCCCGAATGTCCAGAAAAACGGGAAGAATGATACCACGATAATATTTTTTTCCGTAGAGGTGGTGGCACAAGGGTTTTCCCAAATGGTAGCACCTTGGTGGAAGAAGTGGCCAGAGTCACACATTTGGGATCCAATATGGGATGATCAGAACAATCCTCAGTGTCAGAGGAAGCTACAAACGCCTGAGATAAGGCGTCTGCTTTTCTATTCTTTGAAGCTGGTTTGAAGGTTATAATAAGCTCAAAGCGGGAAAAGAAAAGTGACCATCTTGCTTGACGAGGATTCAAGCATTGAGCTGACTGCAAGTATAGAAGGTTTTTGTGATCAGTAAAAATAGTTACATGGTGACGAGCCCCTTCCAGCAGATATCTCAATTCCTCTAACACCGCTTTTATGGCCAACAACTCCTTATCCCCGATGGTATAGTTTTTTTCTGCAGGTAGAAGACCTCGAGAGTAGAAGGCACAGGGATGGAATTTCTGTTGCTCCGATCTTTGGGATAGAATGGCCCCTAGACCAACATTAGAGGCATCTATTTCCAGGAAGAAAGGAAGGGTCACGTCAGGCTGTCGAAGAACAGGAGCGGTAGAGAGCGCCTTTTTGAGGAAGTGAAAGGCTTGAAGGGCCTCGGACGACCATTGCTTAGTATTAGCGCCCTTACGGGTCAGAGCCACTATTGGAGAAGCAATGGAGGAAAAACCTTGAATGAAGCGTCTGTAGTAGTTTGCAAATCCTAGGAAGCGTTGAATTGCTCTGCTGAGGGTAGTTGGCTGGGGCCAACGTAGCACAGCATTCACTTTCTCCGGATCCATCTCTAGACCTACTCCGGACACAATATATCCCAAGAATGGAATCTGGGATAACTCAAAGGAACATTTCTAACTTGCATAATAGTAACTTTCTCCGGAGTCTAGAAAGGACCTCTGCCACATGTTGATGATGAGAGGGCAGATCCTGAGAGAAAATTAATATATCGTCCAGGTAGACGACGACACAAACGTACAAGTTTGGTGAATATCCGAGCTCCCTTAATGCGGTCAAAGAGCTCGGTAATTAGCGGGATAGGGTACCGATTTTTAATGGTTATGGCATTGAGCCCACGATAGTCTATACAGGGTCGTAATGACCCATCTTTCTTCTTAACAAAAAAGAACCCCGCTCCAGCGGGAGAGGTGGAAGGTCGGATAAATCCACGATGGAGATTCTCCTTGATATAATCAGACGTTGCCTGAGTCTCTCTGGTAGCGAGAGAGGGTACACACGGCCCCTAGGAGGGGTCTTGCCAGGTTGTAAGTCTATCGGACAATCCCACGCCCGATGGGGTGGAAGGCGTTCAGACTGAGTTTTATCGAACACATCCGCAAAGGAAGCATACTGTGGAGGAAGACCCAGCGGACAGGGTGTTATAGAAGATTGATTTACTTTGAGTGGAACAACTTGAGTCAGACATCTATGACAACAATCCGGACCCCAGGAAGTGACTTGAGGAGTGTTCCAGTCAATCTGTGGAGAATGAAGTTGAAGCCATGGAAGGCCAAGTACAATGGGACTGGTGGTAACAGGAAGGACCAGCAAGGAAATTTTCTCCTGGTGTAAGACTCAAATTTGAAGGGACAACGGAGTCGTACATTGAGTGATAAGTCCATTAATTATGCGTGAACCATCGATAGCGGTGACAGCGATAGCTGCTTTTAAAGGAATCACTGGTAGGGACCATTGATTCACTAGAGAACTAGAAATAAAGTTTCCAGCAGCTCCAGAGTCTAGAAGCGCTTGAGACATAAACGACTTGGTAGCAATGGAAACGGTAACATCAAAAGCACAAACTTTAGAATCCATAGAACATGGAGAGGATTCCAGAGACCCTAACCTTACCTCTCCAGAACTGGTTAGGGCCTGGCATTTCCCGACCTTCTGGGACATGAGTTCAGCATGTGAGTAGAGTCAGCGCAATAGATGCAGAGTCTATTCTTCACTCCTTGCTCCCTCTCCTCAGATGTTAGTTTAGAACGTCCTATCTCCCATGGGTTCTACTGGAGGGGGAGATGATGAACTTGAGATGCTGGGCGAACAGGCCCTTTGGAAAAATTTACTCTTTCGGAATCTCTCTCACGAAATCTCATGTCTACTCTGTGGCATAGAGAAATCAAGTCGTCCAAGGAGGAGGGTAACTCTTGTGAGGCCAGTGCGTCTTTGCTCTTGTCAGCAAGACCCTGCCAGAAGGCAGCTATCAGCGCCTCAGTGTTCCATTGGAGCTCGGAGGCAAGTATCCAAAATTGGATGACGTACTGGGCCACTGACCGGCATCCTTGGCGTAGTCGGAGAATACTGGAAGCCGCAGAGATAACACGACCAGGTTCGTCAAAAATTCTTCGAAACGTAGAAATAAACATGGCACTATCTTCCAATAAGGGGTCATTTCTTTCCCACAGAGGGGAGGCCCATGCGAGAGCCTGTCCGGAAAACAAAGAGATGAGATAGGCCACTTTAGAACGATGAGTAGAAAAGTTGTGAGGTTGGAGTTCAAAATGAATGGAGCATTGGTTAAGAAATCCCCTACAGGTTTTCGGGTCTCCATCATACTTAGAGGGAGTAGGCAGGTGTAGCATAGAAACGGTAGACACCTGGGATGGCACTGGGGAAGAAGAAGTTACTGGAGGATCAACAGTAGCGGATACATTTTTCACAGGGTCTCCTCGGGAGGCTAAAGCCTGAAAACATTGGAACAACTGTTGCTGCTGAACATCTTGTTGTTCAATCCGAGTAACCAGGTGCTGCAGCATCTCCCTAGCTGTTGGTTCCGATTCTGGGTCTGTCATGGCCTGATCTTACTGTCATGGGCACTAGGAGTTCTACCCAGGATTCACCAGATGATAATGCTTACCAGAGGGGCGGGGTTTACACAGCGATCCTCTGGGCAGTAGGGTGAATAGTAGGAACGTTATACAACAGCAGGTGGAGAGAGAATGTCAATGGAGTAAATAGGAGTCAGCAACTCGCAGCTATAATGGTAGGAAAGTCAGCGACTTGCAACTATAGTGCAGAGGCAGGTATCAACCAAGATGAGCCGGGCGGACGTGAATAGGTGAAGGAAGGTAACGGGAGAGTCAGTGGTCTGCGGATAGCAAGTTGTACCACTGCTGTGATGAGAAGACTTGTCCAGGTGCAGGTAGGTAGCGGGAGAGTCAGTGGTCTGCGGATAGCAAGTTTTACCATTGCTGTGATGGGAAGACTTGTCCGGGTGCAGGTAGGTAGCGGGAGAGTCAGTGGTCTGCGGATAGCAAGTTGTACCACTGCTGTGATGAGAAGACTTGTCCAGGTGGAGGTAGGTAGCGGGAGAGTCAGTGGTCTGCGGATAGCAAGTTGTACCACTGCTGTGATGGGAAGACTTGTCCAGGTGCAGGTAGGTAGCGGGGAAGTCAGTGGTCTGCGGATAGCAAGTTGTACCACTGCTGTGATGGGAAGACTTGTCCAGGTGCAGGTAGGTAGCGGGGAAGTCAGTGGTCTGCGGATAGCAAGTTGTACCACTGCGAGGAGGTGAGGACTTGTCCAGGTGCGGATAAGTAGAGTAATAGTAATAGTCTATGGCTGTATGTTTACAGCTGGAGAGCAGAGAAGCTTGTCCAAACAGATATGCAGGGTAACAGCTAATAGTCTATAGCGGGTAGGTATACCGCTGCTGAGTAGAGAGGCTTGTCCAAAGCAGATATGCAGGATAACAGCTAATAGTCTATAGCGGGTATGTATACCGCTGCTGAGTAGAGAAACTTGTCCAAGGCAGATATGCAGGATAACAGTTAATAGTCAATAACAAGTATGCATACTGCCGCTGAGTAGAGAGGCTTGTCCACTTGTCCCGGTGCAGACACAGCAGGAGAGCTGGGAGGCTGTAGCGGGTATGGGAACCGCCGGTGAGTAGAGCAGGTAATTCAGCAGGAAGCAGAAGACACGAGCAGGAGAGCTAGGAGTCTGTAGCGGGTATGGGAACCGCCGATGAGCAGAGCAGGTAATCCAGCAGGAAGCAGAAGACACGAGCAGGAGAGCTAGGAGTCTGTAGTGGGTATGGGAACCGCCGATGAGCAGAGCAGGTAATCCAGCAGGAAGCAGAAGACACGAGCAGGAGAGCTAGGAGTATGTAGCGGGTATGGGAACCGCCGATGAGCAAAGCAGGTAATCCAGCAGGAAACTGAAGACACGAGCAGGACACAGGAAACACCTTCAGAGACTCACAGGGAGTGAAAATCAAGATGAGGCAACGATACAAAGGCCACAGGTGCCTTAAATAGGGAGAGGTGATTGATCCACCAATTAAGTTAAAAGCAAGGTCATAAGAGTTCAGGGATCCTGCACATGCGCGGTCCTATCAAGATGGCGGATGGCCGCTGCTCAGGACAGGCGCCGGCAGGATGGAGAGAGAACCACGCACAAGAGCAGAGGCACTCACGGTCCGGTGAGTGACAGAGTGTAGTTCCCTCTTTATTGAAAACAAGATCCTTTTCGATTTGAAGCTTGGAGGAAGCATGCTCTGCTTAAAAGTACTACATGCATAGACACAAAGAACAGACTGCAGTATACGCACATGACTAAGTACAATAAGAGGCTACATCTGAACATGTAAAACTTTTATTTGATCATAAAATAAAATTGGAACTCTTAACAGTATAAATATTTTTTTTCAAATACATTTTTCTTATTTTACATTTTTTTTACAATAATTACATAAATAATATACTGTACATATAATGCATTTTAATGGTATATCTTAGTTGCATACAATTGTTCTGTGATTGTCACGTATACATATAATTTTCACATCAAATACTATGCTGTGAAAGTCATTGTGATTAGTTGGCATTTACACCTGCCATGTAGTAATAGGACTCATAAGCCCAAATGAAAGAGAAAGAAAGAAAAACAAACATAGTGTAATATGTCACAATGTAAACATTCAAAGGCAAGTTCACCACCATAAAAACAGGAGTCTTTCAGTTTTTGTAGTTGATAAAGGGGATAGTGTTCTCTGCAAAGAGTGCAATAAAAACAAGGAGGCAGCTGACAGTGATGGCAGTAGCAAAGGGAAAGGAGGAATCATTCACAGTATTGCAGGATAGACCCAATGTTGCCATGGTCAAGGTCGATGCTACCATTAGGTGAAGCTGGGCATTGTATAGCATGCCAATGGCTAGGTGGCAACAAATACACTGCATGAGTAACAATGTCATTCATCCAGTATTTTCAATGCCCCTATGATGTAACATGATTTTCATTCTAGGCAAATTTTAGACAAATACATGAGCAATACTGTGTGTAGTACTGTTAGGTTCACACAGCTCTGCCATCACAACCAGTACAGTGTGAAGCAGGACATACCTCCCAGCTGTCCTTGCAGTTGGACCAAATCCTGATTAAGCGAGACAGTCACCCAAATTTGGGACTGCCCAACTAGATTCAGGACAGTTGGCAGACTGTCCTGCTCTCTCCAACCTGTTCTCACTTTCTTCACTTGTGGCCGCTGGTGTCTTTATCTCAGTTGCTGCTTGTCTGGATCCTGGAATGTCAGAGTCCCTATTTGGGTAAAAAATGGGTACAAGAAACTGAAAAAACTCCAACCAGCACGGCGATAAATCAATAGCACCCATGTTTAATAATTAGGCATCCCTCTGCCCCAAAATTAAAATAATTGTACATTTAAATAATAGACATAATTTCCTCCAACCAGCCCCAACATTACTTTCATAGTATTCTCATTTATTAAATAAAGCTATTTTCCTCACTCCAAACAGCCCAAACAATAAATTAATTACATTTACGTTTAATAAATATAACCATTTCCCACAACCATCACCAGCATTAAATAATTCGTATTCACATTTAATGAACAGCTCTCCTCCCCAAACTCAGGCCCACATTCAATTATTAGCCCCAAACCAACTCAGCATTAAATTAAAGGTCCCCTCACCTTAAAATAATAGGCCCCACTATTAAATTAAATAGCTGAACCATCACCCCACAAATAAATTAATAGCACCCACCAGTGGCAGTGCAGTAGGTGTGGTGCACTGGGGTCAATGGAGATAATGGTGCCTGCTGCATGGAGAACTAGCGAGCTTTGGGCTCCGGTTCCCTCCTCTCCGCTTCCCTGCACCAGGGCCCACAGCTCGTTATTTCAGCCTCTGGCACCCACCACTAAATAATTAGTGTGACTAGATCACTTATAAGTAACTTATGGTATAAATATAAAGGAAAAACCGCAGGACGCTTATTTATATAATTGCAGATGCACTTATTTTTGAGATTGTGTATATTTTGATATAGGAAATGTTTATTTTTTGGCCTGCTTTGCTAGCCCTGTTTTCTTAAGCTTTGGCCTTCTTCTGGCTGATTTCTACCATCCCTTTCACTATCTGTCCCAGAGTTAATCTGATTTTTTCTGATTTATATATCGGATACAAAAAGCCTTTGTTTAGAAAGTCTTTTGTATATCTTGGTGTTAGGAAATGCCTTGTTTGGGGTTTGCAACTTTTCTTGGGGAATTCTTTTCTTTGGAGGAAATGTGTAAACTGCAACTGTTGGAAGAAAGCACCCTAATCTCATGTTGATTAGACCTTTTGATGTGAGTGTCCAATACCCCTTAAGGGAAAGGAAGGGATAATTAGACTTGCTGTCAGATGTCCACTGTAAGATGCAGGAAATCACAGCAAGGTTTTAGGATATCACAGAAAAGCGTAAATATTGTTAGCTTTGTATTGCATGTAAATCCATGTTTGGATAAACAAATTACATCCTAATTCTAAAAATAGCCTGTGAGGCTGTGTCTAAAACCGTATAAAAAGAGAGCCCATGTAAACTTAAATGTATCATTCTGATGTTCCATCTGACCTGACCACTGATACTTTTAATCAGTGGAACTGTCCTTGTCAGGACACTTGAGCAAAATAAACATCACTCTTTGTTTCAAGACCCTACTTGACAACTTCTTCAATATTGCTGTAATCCTGTGACCTACAGATTAGAGCCTAAATCTAATCCGTCCTCCAGCTGTTTCTGAGGTTTGGACCCAGCTCTCCAGTACCACCGTTCTGCCTCTAGCCAGCAGCTCTGGCCAGTGTGATAGGCCAGGGGGGATCCATCCACAGCACCCTGATCCACTAGTACACTAGCAGGGTCAGTTACCCAGAAGGAACGTGGTTCTGGACGCTATAAAGGAGTCCAGTGGTGGCCGCAGGCTCCTCCTACTGCAGCAGAAGGGGCGCATTCAGAATAACGAAAGAAGACGTTGGCAAAGTAAGCCCAGCTGGTTCCCAGCAACAACAGACAGGGTGGCATAAGCGGTCCATCCTGTCACAATTAGCTATGACCCACAGTCCATCATTAGATTAATAGATTACCTCCCACCCAAATTACAGTAGAGACTCCCTCTCCCCTTCAAGAAATTAATAGCATGTACATTTATAAATATAACCATTTCCCGCAACAATCACTACCATTAAATAATTCATATTAATATTTACTAATAGACCTCATTCTTCCCAAACAACCCCAGGTTCAAACCAGCCCAACAATAAATTAAAGGTCCTATCACCCCATCTTAAATTGATAGGCCCTACTATTAAATAGCTCCACTAATAAATTAAAATGCCCCACCACCACCCCACAAATAAAATAGAACCCATTAAATAATTACCCACTAACCTACACTTTACCATTAAATTAATAGCCTACCTCCCACCCACATAAATTATATATTAAGATCCTCTCACTCACTTCCCTCACATGTCATATTAAGACCATCATTCCCTTCTCTCACACATTTTATTAAGAGGACCCCCTCCCTTTCCTCACACATTACATTAATATCCCCTTCTCCATCAACTCACATATACTTGGTAGGGAAGTAAGGGGTTGGTTTACATGGGAATGAAAATGAGACAGGTGTTTACAATATGACTGATTATGGGGGATCTCTGTGTAATATAGCTGACAAAGGAGTAAGTTTGTGTGTGATATAACTGGCCATGTGGGGAGATTGTGTAATATAAGAGAAGAAATAAGTTAGTGCTCAGTTAATCCCATATTATATATGGTACCAGCTGCAGAGCAATATAAACACCCTATATGTATACAAATCAAAAGACAATTGTTGAAGCCACTTAACACTGCATATCTGTGTGTTTCTAGCAAAATGAAAACATGAGGTAGTAGTTCTTATTTTTATCAAAACATTTAAGCCTGCATCCCAGTGTCCAGTGTTAAGTACAAGTGCCAACAACAATTGTCTTTTTGCTGGTACCATGTATAATGTGGGATTAACCAATGCTGGCTTATTTCTTCTCTAACTTTTATTCAAAATATTGCCTTGAATTGTCATGACAGCTGTCTTTGAGGCCTTTTGTATTTGGCTTACAAGCCAGCCTTTACTAGATGTAAGCCCCTATACCTGGGATATCAGTGCATCTGATTTTAACTGCATTTTACCGGTGTTTGTAACTTATAGGTCATTGTGGAACCTGCACACAATGAGGTGCCCTTGACACTGGGATGCAAGCTTTGATCAAAATATGAACTAATACCTCATGTTTTTACAAGGCTCTCTCCCACTCTACTGCCCCTACATCTCTAACCTCCTCTCCATTCACACTCCTGCCCGCTCTCTGCGCTCAATGATCGCCACCTCTCCTCCACTCTCATCACCTCTTCCCACTCCAGAATCCAGGACTTTCCCATGCAGCCCCCCTTCACTGGAATGACCTCCCTCGTTTCATCCATCTCTCTCCTACTTTGGGCTCCTTCAAACGTGCACTGAAAACTCACCTCTTCCGTAAAGCCTACCAACCATCTACTTAACCACCTCACCTCCTCCACTCGCTCTTCCTTCTCTCCCCTTTCCTCTTTTGGCTCCCCTTGTGCCTGTTCTGTCTACCCTCCCTTAGGATGTAAGCTCACATGAGCAGGGCCATCTTCCCTCCTGTCTCCTCACCTGTTCTTCTATCCGTGATTATTGTATTAGCCTGTGTGGAGTTTCTGAAGTATTGGTATTTTTGTTTATTGTTCTGTACTTTTTCACCCTGTAGAGTCTACTGTTTGTACTGTGTACGGCGCTGCGGATACCTTGTGGCACCTAACAAATAAATGATAATAATAATAATAATGTTTTTATTTTTCAAGATACACATATATATGCAGTCTTCAGGACGAATGCCAACAAATAAAATTTTACTGCCTGGGGCGAGAAGCAAAACTGCCACCCCCTGGACCTTAATTTGAACCAAATGAATGTAAAATATTAATAAACTGAGCCCCCCTTCAGCGTAGCACCCTGGGCGGTCACCCCTCTCGCACAGCCCTAGTTATGGCCCTGCCAACAACAATTGTATTTTAGATTGTGTAATATAATTGACAATAGGGAAAATCTCTGCAATGTTGCTGACAATGATGGACCCTGATAAAGGGGAAGTCTCTGTGAAATATGTCTGACAGTGGATCATCTCTGTTTATGTATGGATGTCAACAGAGATGGTCAGTACCTGCCAACAGTGATATTCCCAGCAGCTAAAAGTCATGTGACTTTAATCAAAAAGGTCATAGCTTGGGCAGACCTGATTTGGGTAGATTGGAGCATTCCTAAATATCCCACTGGTAATGTTGGTCAATGCTATATGGCAGACAACAGGAGGGTGACTCTGTTCATTGTTCTGCCAAGTGGATCAATGCTGAGTGCAAGTGTGCAAGGATTGCCAGTGAAGTGTATGTGTAACCTGGATGGAAAAATAGTTAATATAATATTTTACAGAGGCACTGAGGTGGACAAATAAAAAAGAGGAGTTTGCGCTCAACCTCCACTGAATTGCGTTTCGTCCAAAGACTTTTTCAAGGGAAAAAGCCTTTGGATGAAACGCGTTGGGTGTCCACCCCTTCCTATCCTATTGGTTACAATCTAGACCGGAAGTGATCCAACTACCAGAAGTGTGTGTGCGCTCCACGGTTGGAACGCAGGAACAGCATCCAAGCACCAGCGGCGTGATGACCCACTACTTACTACTAACCGCAAGTATCATCTCAACATCTTTGCAAGTCACATCTATTCAATCAAGCCTCCTGATCCCTTGGATCCACGTTCTTTACATCTGAGTTCTATTACGGTCAGACATAGCACGCAGTGGACATTTTTTCATTTGGATTCCACAATCTGCTGTCTATCCCCGTCTACCACTCACAAGGACCATTCAGACACTGGCGAACATTACTTATGCCACTTGACCTCAGCAGGTCTATTTCATGTACCATATCCACTAATTCTCATGATCACCAAGATAAGGACTGGTTGGCTGATCATATTACATGTTTGACCAATTGTTATTGCCACTTATTAATCATGTATTTATAGGAATTGTTTTATAGTTTTACTTTATTGATACCTCAAGGTATACTTTTGTATTTATGTTTATATTTAAGTGTATGTTTTAAGTAACAATAAATCTATTTTACTCCTTCAAGTCTAGTTATATAAATTTTAGCAAAACATCAAGAGATCACAACTGTCTATATCTAACATGCCTATCTTTGTTTAGGTTATCAAGCATTAGGTTAGGTTTACATGATACATAGTTTAGCACATATTCAAGCCAATGAGTGCAGAGATATTTTGGTCCACTGAGGTGGACCAAGACAGCATAGGGCCCCTATATAGGAATGACATTTGGGACGTCCTTCACTAATCACCTCTCTGTAAGTACAAGCTTCCAAAAGCTCTGCTGCATAACATGTTAGTCAAGTCAATATTAGAGGAGGAACAACGGAAGCCTTACTGACAGAGCGGACACACATCAGTTTGAACTTTGTAATTCCCTCAGTTATTTTCCCTTTGCTTATGAAAGAAAATGTACTGTGAAAGTAATGAGTTACCTTCCAGCCTCTGATGCCCCTAGAAAGGGCCTACTAAATCGTGCCGTAACTCATAGGCAAACTCAGGAGGCATACAATTCCCCAGCCTGGGAAACTGTATGCTTGAGGTGGCTGGACCCGGCCCACAGAACCAGCCACTTTGCAGCTTGTGTGCAGATTGTTTCTGTCTGCACTGTTCAAAGCCATCTCTCCCCTGCTGTGTGTCCCCACCCGTTTCTCTACCACTGCCTGCATGTCTCGTGTGCGCAGCGGGAGGACACAAGGCACAGCACTAGATGAAGAGGGTAAGTGTGTGAGTGTGTGTGGGGGGTTATCATGTGCTTTCAATGTAAGTGGGGGGATTTAATGTATAAGTACAATAGTTCCTTTGTAAACATAGGCTCGGAGATGCTATTCATTTAATGCTGGGGTGGTTTGGGTGCTATTAATTGAATGTGTGGCTGAGTTTAGGGAGAAAGAGAGCTACTTCTTAAAACTGAATGCTAATTATTTCATGTTTGGGAGAAAATAGGTTTGTTTATTAAATGTAAATACTATTAATTTAATTGTGGGTGGTTGCTTGGAGGCCTAATTATTAAATGTTGGTACTTTTGATTTATTATTGGGCTGCTTTGGGAGAGGGAGGCCTACTGTGTTCACTCATTGCTGAGATTTCTAAATCATGCATCTGTCTTTTTCCAAACAGGGACCCAACATTTCAGCAGCCAGACAAGCAGCAACTGAGCTTAGGACACGAGCACCAGCAACAAGTATTGAAAGCTGCAAGAAGAGGTAGGAGAGAGCAGGACAGTCTGTTAACAGTTCTGACACACTCAGTCAGGACTTTGTGCTGACTTTAGGGACAGTTGGGAGGTATGTCCCACTTCACACAGCTCTGCTCGAAAAGGGAGAGCTGCGTGCACCTAACAGCAGTACATGCAGCATTGCCCGTGTATATGATGGGGATAGGAAGAGTTGGAGAGCAGCCAAGCACTGTTTATAATTATAGCTACGCTAAGATTAAACTCTTAGAGTGTGTTCCATCATCCCAATGGACTGTCAATGGCACACATGTCTGTCCCACCCACAGGAGAGCCACTTTCTCTTCATTGTGTAGACTGTGTTAATTTCCAGCCGGACAAATCTGAAAAGTTTATTGTCCGTGTATGTATTGTTCTTAGTTGATGGTACACTAGATTTTTTTTTGTATTTGTTCTTTTCCTCTTCCTCCTCCTTCAACATTTTCAAAATAACTTTAATAAATTTGTTTATCTCTTAAATTGGGACACCCTATTTTGAACAGGCCACTGAACATCTGCTTTCTTGTAACCTGTTTAGCTTGCTATTGTTTGTGTTCTTGCACTGTAGGAAATTATCTTTGTCTAGTGTGCTGGGACATTCCTATGTTCATCATCATCACCATTTATTTATATAGCGCCACTGATTCCGCAGCGCTGTACAGAGAACTCATTCACATCAGTCCCTGCCCCATTGGAGCTTACAGTCTAAATTCCCTAACATACACACACACACACACACACACACACAGACAGACAGAGACTAGGGTCAATTTTGATAGCAGACAATTAACCTACCAGTATGTTTTTGGAGTGTGGGAGGAAACCGGAGCACCCGGAGGAAACCCACGCAAACACGGGAAGAACATACAAACTCCACACAGATAAGGCCATGGTCGGGAATTGAACTCATGACCCCAGTGCTGTAAGGCAGAAGTGCTAACCACTAAGCCACCATGCTGCCCATGTTCTTTATTTGTCCTAGCACACAGCTACATCCTATATTCTATCCCCCACAATGACACCCATTTAAAATGCTAAGGTGCATTTTTAATCATCCAATATGTCACATCTGTATTTAGTCAGATCTGGTAAATGAGGTAATATCATAATGGTAATCCTGATAAAGTAGGATTATCACCTAAACATATATGTATTTTGAATGCTAGCACGTGCGTTCCAGTACCTAGCAATAACTGTGTTGTTGAAAGGAGTATGCAGCACATTGGATTTTGTTTGGGCAATGTCATACATAGCAGCATGTATGCCCATCTCCCTTAACTATTGTATCTCTTCGCCCTTTTGTTTCATCTTCCATGCCACTTGGACCTGCCAATGCAAACATAATGCCTTCCATTATATATTGCACCTGGTATCCCAGCAGCCTCCTTTAAAACTTGTCTTTCGGATGGGGTGTGTGGTGATGGATGCCATATTATATAACACAGGATATATCAGTGCAGTTGCAGGTCTTCTTACCTCTCTGTCTGTATGTATTACCCAGTATTGTTTTATTATTGTTTGTTTCCAACTGTAAAGCGCTACGGAATCTGCTGGCGCTATATAAACAAATGTTGATGATGATGTTCTGCCTCTTAGTACCACAATTTACAACCATCCATCTCTATGAACACTACCCTGATCTGTCTGTACCATTTCTTTAACTCAATGTGTTCCCTTTGTGTGAAGTCACATACAGCCATGGTACTATACATGTGGCCCCCCTACTGACCCCATTCCTTTAGTTTCAAAAACATGTTTAGAAATAATTCTACATTTTGCATCAAATTCATCATCACTGTCAAATTCATCCCACTATCCTTTGGTCAGGCTTGTTTCCATTCTATTCACCTCTCCTCACAGTAGCACACTCTCTGATTGCTAACTGCAGTTTTACATTTTTGTTTCTTATTTTTCTTACTCCTTGCACTCAATAGGTGCAAAGCTAAAACAACATTTCTTTTCATACTCTTTTGATTTATCTTTAATAGATTGTAACATTTCTCTAGTGACAACATGTGTTTAATTGTCAAGGAATCAGAGCGCTGTCAGGTCCTTCCCAACTCCCCCGCTGCCATCAGTTTCAATCTACTCTGTGACTCCAGCTCTTAACCAACAACAGCTGTTTTCACAGCAACAAATGTTACACCGTTCTCTAACTCAGGTCTTGATGTCAACACAGCTCACCAACTGTGTCCAGAACTAGATAACCCAGGAATGCTTTGTACTCTCTACCTAAACATTGCACTCATATTCATAAGATACATTGTTCCTATTTATATTCCTTCTACTAATCATACCCACTAACCTTGCATTTGTGTTGAAGAAACTCAAGTAGATGTGCCGCTAGGATTAGACTGGCGGAGCATGTGGAGGGCACCGTCATTGGTAACTATCACCACAAGATTTGTCTTTTTGATGACAATGTATTCCTATTTGTCACGAAACCTGAATCCTCTATACCTGCTTCATCTCCAATTTTGCAAGAATATTCAGAGGTATCTTACTATAAGCTAAATACTACTAAAACAGAGGTTCACACAGGATGCTCTGAAGTCTCTAAAATCGCAGTATAATTTTCAGTGGTGTTCCCTTCAATTGACCTATTTAGGCATACATATACCTTTGAACCTAATTTAGTCATTGAATGTAACTATCAGCCATTGTTGAGTCAGTTTGATAAACTTACAAAGTAATAGATAAACTTTGAGTTATCCTGGGTCAGTAGAGCTGCAGCTTTGAAGATGATGTTGCTTCCAAAAATTCTGTATTTGTTTCGCAAAAATTTTATAACATTGCATTTAACTTTATCTGAAACAATAGGAGGCCTAGGCTTTCTAAAGAGCGAATGTCTAGATCCAAAATAAGAGGTGGTCTAGCCACTCCCAAATTGGAACTCTACCAACAGGCTGCGATTTGGACCAGTGGAGAGATTGGCAGGCACCCTCCTCATAAAAAAAAACCCTGGGTAGATATTGAGCAACATAGCTCCTCTCCATTTCCACTGGCCGATCTTTTGTGGCTGGATAAACCTAGTAGACCAAGCACAGTATCTACACTTAGAAGTGTTATAGACACACTCATTGCTTTGAATAAGATGCTGACCCTGCTACCCGATTACCACCTCCGATCCTCTAGTCTCTCCACATTGGCATTATCGCAACTGATCCCTGACCTACGCCTTGACCTATGGTATAGGCGGGGGATTATGCGAATACAGGATCTTTTGGTGGGGAGGGTGGTCTCTGCCCCCTTCAATCAGCTCCTTATCTAAATATGATATCCCAGCACGTGATTTTTATAAATATCTCCAAGTCAGGCACTGGATACAAGCTCGCCCTCCACTTCCTTTGGTATTAAGGCCACCTCCCCCTAGTATTCAGATGTTCCTCTCTTCGGTTTCCTATGTAGGTGGCATCTCTTCATGGTATAGATTACTTTTAACCTCCATCAATAATTGTGATTTACCAATTCAAAATACCTGGAAATCTGAGTTAGATATCGCTATACCAGCCCATACCAGGGAGAAAGTCTTCCAAAACATATATAAAATGTCAACATGTATTAACCATTCAGAGATGTTGATTAAACTTGTTCACAGATTGTATTTTACTCCAGATGAGTTGCATAAAATCTGGCTATCAGAATCCAAATACTGTTCGATGAGTTGTGGGGAAATTGGTACACTTATGCATATTTTCTGGGTATGCCCCAAAATCCAGCGGTTATAGGTTGAAATTTTCCATCTAATCTCACAAGTTTCTAAAATTGATATCTTCCCTTCTCCAGCTATGGCCCTACTACATATATATCCTCAGCACCTCCAGCGCCATAACCATTATGTCATCGGGCATATACTTATTGCTGCCAGAACTGCTATAACACAGAATTGGAAATCTCTTCTAATGCCAGATCTTTCTAAAATTATTACTAAAGTGTAATATAGCTATGAGATGGAAACTATTGGTTTTAAATATACTACAGGGGCTTCTTCCCCATTCATTAAATGGTCCATATGGTATGAGTACTTCTCGGCACTATGAGTTCAGCTGAGTGGCTCTTGAGCTGAGTTGAGTAATTGGGTTATACCCATAAGCAAATTTTTTTCATTCAGATAGTCTCTTGTCTTGTCTTGTCTCTCTCCTCCCTCCCCCATCTGTCTTTTCTTATCTATGTTTTTTTGTGTTTCTTTTCATATTTTTTTTCTTAAGGCTTATAATGTATTGTATCTTATAATATAAGCAGTGTTTATATTGCCTTATTATTATTGCCTTTTATTATTTCTATGTTTTGATTGTATATCTGAACAATGCCTATTGACCTTTGTATTGGATCTGCTGATGTGTAACATTTAATCACGGCTATGTTTGTGAATTGATTTTATAAAACTTAATAAAAAAAATTCAGTTAAAAATAAGCATCCTGCATCCAGCAACCTCTAACATGTGTTGTTATAGTAATTCTTCTCCTCTTGCATTGTTTCAAACTACAATCGTTTATATTTATTGTCACCACCGGTTTTTCATGTAGGCATTTCATTTATATTTTAATATATTTATGTCTGGTAAATTGTGTGGGGTCTATTAATTCTGGATTTGGGGGAAATACCTTAAAATGTAATATAATTTCATATTTTTCTTTATGTTTCCAGCACTGCCTCTGTTAAAATGTGTTTTTGATCATTACAATGCCTTATTAAACGACATGTGTTATTTTGGTAATCATTGTACAATATTTTTGTAATATATACAATCATCCTGTTTAATCCAGTCTAGTCAAGTCCTGTGTGTTAGATAATGAATGACCTCTGATAAACTAGCTGCCAGAGACTTAACGCAGGGCAGCATCAATGTGCCAATAATGAAGCGAACTAAAGCAGTAATCTCAGGCAGTGCAGCACCATTTATTTTTGTATGTAAACTACACTAATAAAAATATATATGCTAACTTGTATAAGGATTAGGGGGTTCGATTGCTACCTCAGATAGCACAGCAAACATGAAAAGTTTTTTAAATCAGAGGTAAAAAGTCCTAATTTTGCCCATCTGGGAACTGAGAGATGGAGCTGTTCCCCTATTGCAAGAGTTTGCTAAATGAAGATATTGTAAGATTAATACAGTTTCATCTAGTTTAGTACATCTAAAGTCAGAGGTGTTTGGTGTTTGTAATGCTTTTGCTTTACATCTGTTATCTGTTTTTCTACAATTCAGCGACTTTGAAGTATTCCAAACATACATGGTTAAAGAGGATTATACTGAAATAATACTTTTTCTGAAAAGAATACGTGCTCTGTTATGAATAAGACCAGATTGCAACCTTTGAGGGATTCTTTGTTTAAAAGTTCTTAGTTGATAAAATAAGCAAATATCCCACCATTTTCTATTTTCTTTTGGCTATTTCTTAAACGTTACAAATAAAAATAAACAATAGTTATAAATTAGTTAGAGTTTTGCTATATCTAAATATTTAAAATTCCTGATTAAACAGCCAGGGTTTTGTAGCGGTTTATCAGCTCTGAGTGATATTGTGTGCTAGTCCTTAAAGATAGGTTCACATTATCATTTTCACTGTTAATGCATCTAAAAGATCCAAAAAATACATTTAATAATTCCCACTGCCTATGTTGTTTTCTTTGTTTAGAAACTACCTCTAGTGCAGTGCATGTAACTTCAATGTAAACATGTCCTTTCATCAAAGAAAAAGCTTGTATTTATTCCAAACATTCTTGTACCCTCAGCTTTGCAATGTGCTAGCGTATGCATGTATAACATTTACAGGGAGAATTCAAACCTGCTGGAATCAGGCAGAAAACAGTGGGGACAGGAGCGTATGGAGGGCATATACAAAGTATATAAGTAACATCTGTTGCTCTCGAAACATGGCTGCAGACATATATACCTCCTGTCTCGACTCTAGTTGAAGGGAACATGAAAGAGAGGTCTCTCCCTCTCTGAAAGAAGGAGGCTTGGGGAACAGACCATGCACCAGAGCAGACATTTCTAAATACTCCAGCCCCATAACTACCTCTAGTCTTGAGGTGGTACACTCATTCATAAATCACTCTGGGCATATCACTCACACTCATGCATCCATGGGATGTTACAATTGTATAAAACAACACTGTACCAGACACTATAGGGCACATTTACCAACAACCGCATAAAATGAAAAATAGCTTTCAATCCTTATCGCATTGATAAGGATTGAACTATTTCTCATATTTATGAAAAAACTTCAGCAGTGACAGCAGTCACGATAACATGAACATAACAAGTTTACGAAAATTACTCATTTTCAAAACTTGTTAGTTTGCTTTAGGGAGCAGTCCCCATACTATTTTATGGGCACTGCTCAGAAAACGAAATGGAATGCAAAGCAACGATCATAAATTTGAAGGATCCTTCAAATTGCGACTGAATCAAGTGTCCGTCGGGGACATTACACTGCTTGACAAATAGGCCCCTTTGAGAGATCAGGAAGACATCCCACAACAAAGGCAGAGGTTGACTGTTATTTCATTTTAAAATACCAATTTATCATTATATATATATATATATATATATATATATATATACACAGTATATATGAAACAAATCCTTCTCACATAATGACAACAATGATAATATCCCATAGCTTAAGATTTAAAAGTTCTGAAAACTATTTGTGTTCCAAGCAGCTTTGTTGATTAAAGCGAGTTACATTTTAGCTCCAAATTTTCTTAATTTGTTATTTTGCTAAATTTTGAAATTGATTTATTATACTTACCTAAATGTGTGCACACGAGACCCCTCTACAACCTAGAAGTGTGCCTAGATTTGTAAAATCTGAAAAGACATAGTGGATAAAAGTACAAAGATTGTGCCAAGTCAAACCTCCTATGATATTACTTCCACCCCTTCATTAAATAAAACACTTACATTTTTCTTTTAAAATGCTGCCCGGTTAATTTACGGCTTAAATTAATCATGAGTAGGAGTGGTCACTTGCTGCCTAATTTTGTAAGTTTTTATGTATTTCAAGCCTATCTGCTGAAGTTCACAAAATGAATCCCATTAAAAGCATAGGACAATACCCATTCTCTGCCAGCTCAGAGCTGGTGGAAAAATTAAGTCCTTTTGTGAGTGGAAAAGGCAGCTTGCCCCTCCACGCAGCAAGGAGCACCTCTAAAAATTCACTCTCTCCAACCCTCTCTGCAAAACACTATATTGCACACGGCTTTGCAAATATAACCACACAGGTGTACTTATGGCTTACTTAACAAGGACTGCTCTCACTCCACCCAACTCCATTCAAATGGCAATATCTTGCTCCACAAACCTATTTGCGCAGGTACACTTAGACTTCCACCAAAGCAAATTAAGAACCACAGCACCAACAAAGAAGATTTTGTACTTTGCCTCGGCTATTGTGCCTCCTAAAATCAGGCTCTCTATCTCGTGTATGACAAAATGTTTTATCTTTCCTTGTAATGTGATTCTGTCATTGTATCAATATATATATATATATATATATATATATATATATATATATATATATGCACACAGTGGTGGGATTCAGCCGGTTCTCACTAGTTCGCCAGAACCGATATCTAATTTTAGGCTCGGTTCAGTGAACTGGTGACTACCACCCATTTCCATTGGTGGGGGAGTAGGCTCCTTGACAAAAAAAAGAAAAAAAACTCACCTGTCCGCAGCGTCAGCACTCCTTCTCCCTGCTCTGTCCTCAGTGAAATTCGAACGTGACGTCTCGTCACGCCTGACATTCAGTGATCAGCGGCGCAGAGAGGAGTCGCGGGAAAGCAAGAAGACAGAAGACAAGAAGAGAAGAAAAGAGAAGAACGAAGCCAATAGAAAAGGTAAGTGAAGGAATGAAAGCAAAGACAGCATGGCAGAGTGTGAAGGGGGAGCAAAGGCAGCATGGCACAGTGAATATCACCACTGTGTATATATATATATATATATATATATATATATATATATATATATATATATATATATATATATGCACCAGTCAGTCGCAACATTAAAATCACCTGCCTAATATTGTGTAGTGCCGTCAAAACAGCTCTGACTCGTCAAGGCATGGACTCCACAATACCTCTGAAGGCACCTAGATGTTAGCAGTAGCTCGGATTGAGATCTGGGGAATTTGGAGGCCAAGTCAACATCTTGAACTCTCTGTCATGTTCCTCAAACCATTCCTGAACAATTTTTGCAGTGTGACCGGGCGCCCTATCCTGCTGAAAGAGGCTACTGCCATCAGGAATACCATTGCCATGAAGGGGTGCACTTGGTCTGCAACAATGTTCTAGGTATATGGTATGTCTCAAAGTAACATCCACATGAATGCCAGAACCCAAGTTTTCCCAGCAGAACATTGCCCATAGTGCATCCTGATACCATCTCTTCCCTAGGAAAATGATGCACTCGTGCCCGGCTGTCGATAAGATGTAAAAGAAAAACGTGATTCATCAGACCAGACCACCTTCTTCCATTGCTCCATGGTCCAGTTCTGGTGCTTACATGTCCATTGTAGGCGCTTTCGTGGTAGGTCGTGGCCAGAGGCCAGCATGGGCACATTCTGACAGGTCTGCAGCTATGTAATCCCATAGGCAGCAGACTGCGATGCACTGTGTGTTCTGACACTTTTCTATCATAACTAGCATTATCTTTTTCAACAATTTGTGTTAGAGTAGCTCTTCTTTGGCATTAGACTGGATGGGCTAGCCTTCACTCCCCTTGCTCCTCAGTGACCCTTGGGCGCACATGACCCTGTCGTTGGATCACCGGTTGCCCTTCCTTGGACCACTTTTGATAGATACTAATCACTGCATACTGGAAACACCCCACAAGTTTTGAAGATGCTCTGAACCAGTCGTCTACCCATCACAATCTGGCCTTTGTCAAAGTCGCTCAGATCCTTACGCTTGCCCATTTTTCCTGCTTCCAACACATCAACTTTAAGAACTGGCTGGTCACTTGCTGCCTAACTTTTCTCACCCCCTGATAATCTACAATGGAAGCAGTAATCTACAATAAAAGCAGTAGGAGAAGTGGATGTATGCCATAACACTCTATACCAGCCCACTTCACGACTTAGACCACTGTATGTGTTGTGATATTCAAAAACCAATTACTTCATCATCTATTATTTCCACTTCATGTAAAATTCATACAGTATCATACTAACGAATCCTCAGATTTTAGCTAATCAGACATAAATTGGAACAATGAAACTAGTGGTTCTGCCAAATGATGAGAAAATACAATTACCTTGTGATAGAGGTCTGCTGAATTTGGTACTCTCTAATTAGAACAGATAATATATCTAATGTAACGGTGAGGGGCCTTTTGGGGAATGATGATCATACTATATTAAAATTTGACTTTTAATAAAGCATTTTGTAAGGGAACTATAAAAACTATGCATTTTAAAAGAGTAAAGATTAATCAGCTAAAAGAAGCATTGAAGCTTAAACATACCAGGTGGCAATAAAATTTGTAGGATTAAATGGCAACCAATGTTTTTTAAGTACATATAGAACTGTAGTATAAAACTCATCATCATCATCATCAACATTTTTATTTATATAGTGCCAGCAAATTCCGTAGCGCTTTACAATTGGGAACAAACAGTAATAAAACAATACTGGGTAATACATACAGAGAGGTAAGAGGGCCCTGCTCACAAGCTTACAATCTATGGGATGATAAATTAGGAAAATCATTATAGATAGTACAGAGAAAGCTGATATTTTAAATACAATTTTTTGTGTCAGTATTCATAGAAAGTAAGGTGTCCATACTTGCCGATAACACTAAGCTATGATGGGTTATTAAAACAGAGCAGTATATTACTTTCTACTGACATATTAAGACGAAATGACAAACTGGGCCATGAAATGACAGATGAAATTTAATGAATATAAATGTAGGGATATAAACCTAGGACTTGGTTACAACTTTGCTACTTGCATATTAAATGGAATACAATGGGGTAAAACTGAGATGGAAAAGGAACTTCAGAGAAAGCTGAATAGCAGCACACAATGCCAGAAAACAGCTGCAGAGACAGATAAAATCAGTGGTTTCATAAAAAGGGGAATAAATACATATGATTCGAACATCATATTACTAGGGTTCATAGGCAGGAAACCTATTTAATAAAGGTAATGCATTCATTTTGGGAGAAGCAACTATAACATAACTAACCTTTAAGTCAATTCAGACATGCAGCAAATAATCCAGTCTAACTGCAAACATAAAGACAGTAATGCAGACGGGGTTTAATGGATCAATTAAACTATTCATAGAAAACCATGTGTTAGACTTACTTTGTGAAGCTTTTTATAATTCTGTTGAATCTGATTGTTATTAAAATTTGTTGAACGTGCAAATATCATGATTCTAATTCTATGCTATAGATTATATTTAGTTTATAATTTAAATAAGGTTAAATACATTTGTAAGTATACATATCTGAGGTCGTAGTATTGATTTGCACTGCCAGTGCATTGCTGTACATTGTCATATTCATAGTTATTAACATGCAAATGAATTTGAGGAACTTGTACATACCTTTCAGGAACTCTTTCTGCTTTTGACTAGTTCTTGCTGGTTTCTGTTGAAACTAGGGGTAAACATATATTTGCTTCAAATATTACATCAGCAGTTGCATAACTACAGTTACTTATTAGCTGATTGAATTGGACCCCCTTCTATCTGTTCAGGATGTACTGTGATCACTTGCTGTGTGTGTTTTGTTTTTTTAACTCATCTACGTTGTGCATCTGGTCTCATGAACTGAAGAGAGAACAAAAGTATGTTGAACTTTTTCTTTCATATTACCACAGTGTGATAACTAAAAGTAAATAAACATGCAGAATGTATTATGTTATTGTGCAAGCAGGGGGTTCTCCCTCTTTTATGTTGCCTTTTGTAAATATTTTTTTCCATAAAATCTGTTTCCAATTAAGCAATTTCAGTTCTATACATTGTACGTACAACATTATTTGCAATTCACAAATGTATTCATCTTTTTATCTATTTATTTTTTTAGACTGTTTATTTTGAAAGGACACATGTAATAAATACAAATATTGAACATGGGAAAACTAGAATACACAAGGTCCATATATTCTTTTTTTTTCTTTTTTCTTAATAGATATATAAAAATATTTATGAATAACCAAAACCATCAGGCAAACAGAATTTTGGGGCCAAGGGATGGAGGGACGGTAGGGAAGGGAAAGGAAGAAAAGGGGTGGGGGAAGTGTCAAAGTCGTATAATTGGATGAACGAAAGTATATTGGTTAATATTGTTTTATTGGTCGATTGCACTCAGTATGCCATGCTACACGTGGCATACTGCGATCGCACGGTAAAATACGCACGTACACACTCACATTACAACATTTAGTTATTTATATAATTCATATTCATATTGCATCCATTCTACAGTGATTTATGAGCAGATAGTATTTAGTTTATTATTAGTTTATATATTATGATTAGATGTACACCTCAGTGTTATTTAAGGTTCAGGTTATAGGAAATGTGTCATGTCTGATATCATTCTAATCCCCTATTCATCAGCAGCTGTCCGATGCATTCGGTGAAGAGATCGCACATTGCATACTCTAGTTATTGATGTTAGGGAATAAACCTTTAATATGATGCTGACTATAAAATGCTAATAGACTAGTTGTAACTGGATTCTTGGTGGGAAGAAAGGAGCACATCCCCTGGAGATATGACCCCCACCTTTGGATTCTTTAGTTTGAACTAGCCTATGACCTGTTTATCCTGGACCCACCTGAAGTCTGGACCTATAGAAGCAAGCCACGTCATCTGCATTGTTCACTCTGTGACACTAAATGTATATATATCATAGCTGCGCTCCCACTAGTTTCAGTCATTCTCTGACCACAGTATTCAAGGGTGAACTACTGTTTACTGGTACCCGTGGGAGCGCAGCGGTATGTGTGTATCTTTTGGTATTGGCTGTACTGTACTGTATTATATTATAATCAAATATTGAACTGTTAACTTTTTTACCTCTGCTAAAATAAATTACTTTTGCTTCGGAAACACAATACAATCGCCTATGCAATGCCTATTTGAAAACAATAAAATTACTTTAATAGAAGGGAGAAAGGATAGCACAGACACACATTAAGTAGATTGTTTGGTAGTGGGTATATTCATTAATCTGTGTTCGAAAGTAAGTAAAGAGGACAGCTCAGTCGAGAAGAGAGGGAAACAACCAAGTGTATGATGGGTAAGCTCTAGGTATGGCTAGGTTGTTGCCGATTTTCTCTACAGAGCCAGGGGAGCCAAACTTGGTTAGAGATCCAGCCTATCGACGAGGTAGTAAGTGATCTTTTTGATGCATGCAACATGCCAGATGCAATTTTTGACTGCTGAAAGAGGAGGTGCATCAACCTGCTTCCAGTGGCATGTAATCACTGATTAGGCAGCTGCTAGAATATGTGACACATGTTTTCTTGATTGTCTACCACCATTAGTTAGCTGTTTCCTTGATAATACTAGTGATTGAGGTACAGGATATTCTCTCCCTGATCTCCTGCCAGGTAGGAGGAAGGCCAAGATCTACCTCCCTTTCAAGATCATGTCTGCAATGAAGTTCTAAGGATGAGCCTAAGAATATATTATAGATTTATGAGATCATGCCCTTTCCATAAGGGTTTCATAGGCAAACTAAATAAATAGAGAGGATGGCGCCCTATTGCGCAAAAGGGTGGGTGAGAGTGCTGTATAGTACAAGTGGATGATTATACATCAGCGAGCATAAAGCTCAACATACGGAACCTTAGATAAGGTAACAAACAGTTCCAATAGAAATAGTATCGGATGGATAACAGCACAATACAATCAGTATTTATTTCTCAAACATATTCCAGAGAAAATAGCAGGTACCTTGCTAGTTATCAAACCATATATACATAAACAATGGCTAACATAAATCCTCATAATGGATAAGGATAATACATAAAATCATGGACCATAAATAGTGATATAATGAACACAACCGAACCAGAAAGCTGACCACCTGTAACTCCGGTATTACAGTACTCAAAGTCCATAGGGATAAAGTCTCTGTATAACCTTGGGAAGGGTAGATTCGATAAACACCACTGAGTTTCCCTGGGTATCCAAAAGTGATCTAGTGGAGTAGATGCGGTCAATCCGGGAGTACAAGTTCGTGGTACAATAGATATAGGACTTACCCTAAAAGGGATGATGCCTGTGTCCTATTCCCAAAGCTTTAGCTGTGTCCAGCAGCGTGAATGGTAGTGGAGTGATGAGTTGTCTCGTCTGAAGCGGAGAGGTCGCGGCGGCGACTCGGTCCAAGTACGCATGCGCATGCGGCTGAAGTGGAAAAGATCCTTTCTCATAGCGGTATAGACAGCATGATCTGGAAATGTATGTATATAGCGTGTATCCGACGCGTTTCACCGACAGGCTTCTTCAGGGATAACGATAATGGCCTATGATCTCACCAAGGGGTTTATAAAGGGCGCCCTTCTCAGTGATAGGAACACTTCTCATGCTTCCTATTGGTTCTCGTGGATGTAAACAAAGTTAGTCATTCAATGGTGCTGAGAGATTATCTTTGTGGGCGGAAAGCTGTATAAATGTCATTTATTGGTCCTAAGGTGTGATTGATGTTCACAGCAACCAATAGTCAAAAGTACATAATGGACCACATTTGTATGTTTAATGCATGATATAGCGAGAATATAGATATGCGTAAAAACTTGATGATTGGTTTTTGATGTTTCATATGTAGTCCGGTGACAGCGGACAGACTTCCAATGGCGCTGCCCTTCTCTCTTGCGAGAGGATACCAATCATTACTCCTGGCAACAGTTCATTAAGATACACTGCCGACGGCAGGTGGCCAGTGAGAAACATACATATAAATAGGTTCCATATTGGCAAAGCGTAGCATTCTATTATAGCATAAAAATAAAGCATAAAAACAAAGGTCAAAAACATGGTGGCGTAGATAGATGGTAAAAAAAAAAAAGGCTGGTAAGTATTAGGCAGGATCATAGGTGTGCAGAGCTGATCATAGGAAATGACCCAGCTCAAAGTCGATGTTCAGACCCCGTGATGTTAGGGATTTGATACAATAGATCCATTCAGGCTCTTTTTGGGAGATGGTTTTAACATAATCACCACCCCTCCATGGTTTAACAATTTTCCTAATTGCCATAAATAGCAGTAGGGAGGGATCTTTGGCGTGGTGGATGGCAAAGTGTGCTGAGACGCTATGTGTTTCGAGGCCCTTTTTGATGTTCCTCTGGTGTTCGGAGATCCTAACCCTGAGCTTCCTAATTGTCCTCCCGATATATTGTAAACCACAGGGGCATTCCAGCAGGTAAATAACCCCTGTGGTGTGACAAGTGAGTCTGCTGTCAAATGTGAATTTTTCTCCAGAGACATTGGATTGGAACGCGGTAAAGGGTTTAGTACTGGTGACACGGCTGGTTTTACATGCAGAACACCGATGGCAATGGTAGAAGCCCTTTTCTGTGTCTTTTAACCAAGTACCTAGTGGGGGGGCTGTTCTAGGAGGAATAGTGCTACTGGCAAGTTGTTTTCTCAGATTGTTAGCTTTCGTATAAATGAATCTGGGAGCTGCTGGTAGAATTTCTTTCAAAGTAGTGTCCCCCAGGAGGACGTTCCAGTGTCTTTTAAAGATATGCTCAATTTTCTTGGAGTCAGAACTAAATTTGGTAATGAAGGGAATGGACAAAGGTTCAGGCTCTTTTATATTAGTAACAAGTAGGTGTTCCCTGTCAGTGTGTTTAATGGATTCGTAAGCTTGTTCTACTAATTGGGGTTGGTACTTTCTTTCGAGGAACCGATCTTTGAGAGTATTAGCCTGTAGAGCAAATTGTTCTGGTTTTGAACAGTTCCGTCGAATTCTAGTAAACTGACCCTTTGGAATGTTGCTTATCCAGTTATTGTGATGATTACTGTTGAAGGGGATGAATGAGTTGGAATCAACTTCTTAAAAAAAGGTTTTTGTCTGAATCTGACCATTCTCAATGTAAATTTCAAGATCAAGAAACTGGACCGAGTCTTTACTGGTGTGGGCAGTGAATTGTAAATTAAGGTCATTAAGGTTGATGTACCCTAGAAACAGATCTAAGTCGCTCTTAGTACCAGTCCAAATGAAGAGGACGTCGTCGATGTAGCGACGCCAAAAGAGGATATGGGGGGGGCATAGGGATTGTTCTCCCAGATGGTGGCCTTTTCCCATGCAGCCACAAACAGGTTCGCGTAACTGGGCACAAACTTCGCACCCATAACAGTTCCGCGAACTTGTTTCTAAAAGTTCCCCTCTGACCAAAAATAGTTGTGGTGGAGAATAAATGAGATTCCCTCCATAATGAAATCAATTTGCAGACCTGATATATCAGATTCTTTGGTAAGAATGTTCCTAACATGGGTGCATCCTGCCTGATGGTCAATTACGGTGTACAGGGAGGTGACATCGCAGGTGGCCAAGTAATAACTATCCTCCCATTTGACCTCATTAAGGAATTCTAGCACATGCCCCGTATTCCTGATGTAACTTCTTTGTTTAATAACCAAGGGTTGTAGAAATGAGTCAATGTAACTTGACAAGTGGGTGGTGAGGGACATGATCCCTGAGACGATGGGTCTTCCTGGGGGTTTGTCCAGATTTCAAGATACATATCTTTATCTAGGGTGGTGATCCCATCGCCTTTGTCCGCTGGTTTGATGATAAGATTGGAATTGTTTTTGAGCTCCTTGATGGCGGCCCTCTCTTGTCTGGTCAGATTCAATGATTTGTTAGTAATTTGTAAATCTTTGATATCATTTTCTACCAACTTCTGGAATGTAGTGATAAAGGGACCTTGCAGGTAACTCGGGTAAAATTTTGATTTTTCTTTCAGTCTGGTGTGTTGAAATTCTGTCTCAGTATCTTTAAGAGTATTGGTGGTTATATTTTTGTTGGGTTGACTGAAGAATTTTTTCAGGGTAAGCTTTCGAATGAATTTATGAAGATTGATGCAGGTTTCAAATTTATTAAGAGATTGATCAGGGGCAAACTTAAGGCCTTTCCTTAGAAGTTTAAGTTGGGGTTGTGTGAGTGTGGTTTTACTGAGATTGAAATTCTCTTTATTGTTGACAACTATTTTTTTACTTTCAGTCTTGCTCCTAAGGGTCTTTCCTCCGCGCTTTCCTCTGATAGTTTTCGTCTCTTTTTTTGTGTTTGAGGTTTGTATTAGTGAATCTCTGGCATGGTGAGGTGCCCCAGGGGTAGGTGAGTGGAATATATTGAGCATGGGTCTTTTTGGGGAGTAGTTTTCAGTGCTAGCCCTAAAAAAACATCAAGATTTTCTTCTGCAGTGGAAGTGTTTTTTTAAGTAGTCCTATCTGCAAACTATTGACTTCTTTGCTATAGGAACCCTTCCAGAGCCTTGTTAGAATACTGTGTACTCCTTCTTATGGGTGATTTGAAAGGGCTATGGATATTCTTTGGGTTCAGTGGCTTATACACCCTTTTACTGGGACCCCTGTGGGGTAATGTCTTAATCAGAGGTGATTTATGAAATTTTGGATCGGTGGTAGAATTGTTGAAATATTTTCTCTTATCAGGAGTATGATGTCTCTTTGTGGGATGGTGTGATCTAGAGAAGAGACGCTTGGGAGCAGATGGTGGGGGAAGGAGCGTATTCGGTTCGTAATCCCTAATGTCTCTTTGGAATGTCTTTTCTTTCCCTTTAATGATACCTTCCTCGATACCTTGGTTTTTGATGTTTCATATGAAGTCCAGTGACATCGGACAGACTTCCAATGGCGCTGCCCTTCTCTCTTGCGAGAGGATACCAATCATTACTCCTGGCAACAGTTCATTAAGATACACTGCCGACGGCAGTTGGCCAGTGAGAAACATACATATAAATAGGTCCCATATTGGCAAAGCGTAGCATTCTATTATAGCATAAAAATAAAGGTCAAAAACATGGTGGAGTAGACAGAGGAAAAAAAAAAGGCTGGTAAGTATTAGGCAGGATCATAGGTGTGCAGGGCTGATCATAGGAACTGAACTGTTATCCATCCGATACTATTTCTATTGGAACTGTTTGTTACCTTATCTAAGGTTCCGTATGTCTAGCTTTATGCGCGCTGATGTATAATCATCCACTTGTACTATACAGCACTCTCAGCACCCTCACCCACCCTTTTGCGCCATAGGGGACCACCCTCTCTATTTATTTAGTTACCGTCTAGGGTTGGGACTACCCTTTTGCTTCATGTCCCCCTGGAAGCAATACCTATCTACATAGTAATAGGGATCACGGTAGCCCACCCCCCATATTCTACTGTTCATAGGCAAACTGACTCAAATGAGGTTAGTAAGTGGAAGACAACATGTGTGTTTGTGTATGTGTTTGTGTGTGGGGGTGGGGTCGGACAAAATGTGGAATTTGAAAATATTTAAAGAATTTTGGATTTAGTTAGGGAGTACTGCGACAGGATGGACCGCCTATGCCCTGTCTGTTGTTGCTGGGAACCGACTGGGCTTGCTTTGCTACCATCCCTTCTTTCTCCCAAATTGCTCCCTCTAACCACAATAGGAGAGGCTTACAATGCTACCACCACTAGGCTCCTACATCGGCACCTAGTAACACATCCTTCTGGGTAACTGTCGCTGCTAGTGTACCCCCTCACTGGGCACCTGGGCTGGTACCCCTGACCTCTTCCGGTAGATCAGGGTGCTTTGGATTGTTCCTCCCTGGCCGATCACACTGGTCAGAGCTGTTGGGTAGCGGGCAGAGCGTTGATGCTAGACGCTGGGTTACAACCTCAGAACAGCCGGAGAACGGATTCGATTTGGGTCTAATCTGCAGGTCACAAGAATTACAGCAGGGAAGCAGTCTGTCACGACTCAGACCCGCTGATCACTGACGAGCGCTCCCGCTGTCACTTACCTCTTCATCGCCGGCGGCATCTCTCTGGAAGGACGCTGTAGCTCTCCTGTGCGGTCGTCATGGTGGTGAAGATGCCGGGTCCGCGCATGTGCAGAACCTGGCATCTTCACCATTCAAACTGTCTGGCCAAGCAGCTGGCCTGCTCCACTATAAAAGGCATCTCCTGCAAGCATATGGTGCCAGATCTTCAGGTCTCTCCTACTGAGCAGTCGCTCCCAGGATTTGGCTCCAGTATCTCTCCACTACGCTGCGATATCACAGTGCTGGGTTATTCCTCCATTCATCTTCGCTGTTTCCTGACTGTCTACCGGAAGGTGTCGCTATCAGTCTGTGCTTGACGCTCTGGTGCTTTTCTCCGTTACAGACAAGTTGCAGAACATCTTACCTCTCAGTCATCCTGATTCTAGGGGCTTTCCAGCTCCACAGGACTTCCATGGCAACCGCAAGTTGCAGAACATCTAACCTCTCCGTCATCCTGATTCTAGGGCTTTCCAGCTCCACAGGACTTCCATGGCAACCACGGTTGCAGAAAATCTCACCTCTCAGCCATCCAGATTCTAGGGCTCCCCACGCTCCACCGTACCTTCCTGGTACCGCCAGTCCCTGCATACTAGGTTCTGTCTCCAGGTTTGTTTGTGAACCTCTGTGATGACCGTAACCTACTGTTATGGAGCCGCTAAGCCCATACTCTCTTGCAGGAGTCACTGGTGAACACCTCCCTCTCCATTAGATTCCAGACCTCTAGGAGGGTAGCAGCTATCTGAACAACCTTTCGGGACGTTCTCAGAGCACTTAACTGTGACACAGTTGCAGGATCTTGAAGCAAAATTATGTTTACTAGCTCAAGTGTCCTAACAAAGACAGTTCACACTGCTTTAAGGTTCCAGTGATCAAAAGGTCAGATGGAAAAATAATGATACATTTCAGTGCAAACCAGTTCTATTTTTATACACATTCTGACACACATGTCAGCAGGGGGTAAGCCAGCCCCCTGATCTGGGATGGCTCTGTAAAGACTGAAATATTTAATTTAAAGATAAATA
Organism: Mixophyes fleayi; assembly: GCF_038048845.1. Lineage (NCBI taxonomy): Eukaryota > Metazoa > Chordata > Amphibia > Anura > Limnodynastidae > Mixophyes > Mixophyes fleayi. The sequence goes on along the minus strand of NC_134404.1, from coordinate 239,792,219 downwards.
TCAGGGTATGAGATGTTTTTCAAACTTGGTTTTTAAATGCAATTTATACGTAATAAAGTTTACAGTAATTTGTGATTTTCCAAATCACATTGATCAGAGGTTTTCTTACACTTTAACCAGGCATGATACAGGTAACAACTCCTATCCTGGACTTTCAGGATGAAAAGACCTGTTGGCTACTGATATGAAAAGATCTAATTAACATGAGATTACCTGTCTCTAGACAGTTTCAAAAACAAAACCAAATTTCCTTTCCTGGCCCTGTTTCAGCAATCAATACATTTCCTATAACAAAATACACACAATATAACAAATAAGTAAATTTCTAATACACATTATTAAGAATCAGTACACTTCTAATGATATAAATCAGAACACTGTGCTAATAATTTTAATATATTATTACAATAAGTTATTTATAAGTGATCCAGCCACAGGCACTTTGTCTAATAACATCTAGAATGGCCTGGTGTGAGTTGTCCGTATATTTAATACCTGCGTAGGATCAAAGAGCAGAGTATACAGGAGTGCATCCTGGCAGATACAAAGGATTGTCCCATATTGGGTTAATAGGGACAAATATGGATAGAGAGGTTGAACTTTTCAGCACAAATTCCTTTTAAGTGCGAATTTGAGGGTAGGTAAGAGATTTAGTTTGATATGCGTGTGAGGTTTGGAAATCCCAATAAGGGGAGAGGGTGAAGAGGGCAAATAATTTGGCTTCAATATCCATCCAGGCTATAGTACCAAAGTGAGCAAAAGTCATTGCAACTTGAGCCAGATGGGAAGTCCAGTAGTAGAGCTGGAAACCTTCTACCACCTACTAGAATAGTTTGATTTGTGGGGCTTCCCATTCCATATAAATTTTGGAAATATTTGCTCAAATTCTTTGAACACCGAGTGTGGAACAGCTAGCGGGAGCCTCTGAAAGTGGTATAGGAATTTACGGTGGACATTCATTTTAATGGCTATGATCCTACCCAGCCACAATGTTATCAAGGATTTCCAAAAGGCAATGTCTTTAAGTATTCTGCTCAGAAGTAGATGAAAGTTATCCTTGTAGAGAACTTTATAAGATTAAGTTATGAAGATGTTATCCAAGATATAAAAAAAATTTTGGGCTGCCAAGTCAAATGGAGTCATGATGCAAGCTATGGATTCAAGATACAAAACTTATCTTGTATCCAGAGACCTTGTAGTCTTGTCTGTGGTTGCTTGAGGGTAAGGAGTATACAATCATCAAATAGGGACATTTTATAGCTGAAGTATCCCACATTCACTCCTTTAACTTCTTGTGATGCTCTGATCAATGTGAGCAAGAGTTTGATCACTTGTGCAAACGCGGGAATCAGACAGGGGGCAACACTGTCTTGTGCCATTATGGATTTTGATTACACTCTATGGGCAGCTGTTTATCACTCTAGCTATTGGGGAGATGAACAGAAAATCATCATGGAGGCCAAATTAGGAACATAAACTTCTAGGAAATCCTGTCAAAAGTTTTCTTGGCATCTGTGAGAGTTTTGCTGTTATTGAGGATTTCAAATAAATCTTTTGTCCTCCTCATATTGTCCATAGCCTGGCATCCTGCTCATGAAGTTGGTAAAACTTGGCTTAAGTGGATGGCCAAAATATTAGAGTATAATTTTATGTCATTGTTTAGGAGGGATATGGGCCTGTAGCGAACAAGGCTATGTGGGTCATTTCCATCCTTGTGAATGACTGTGATTCTTGCTTCTAGCATTGTGTCTGGAAATGGGGGACTTTGGAGGGCTGCATTGAGCAGGAAATTAAGGTCGGGAACTAGATAATCTGCACATTTTTGTAGTAGGTTGCTAAGAATACATCAGGACAAAGAATTTGCACGATTTCTGATCCTTTTATCACATGGATTATTCCTTCAGTTGTGATTTCATCGCTAAGTTGTGCTGTAGCACATCGGGAAAGTCATGGGAGGTCATTGCTTAATTAACATGTCTTATGAAACCAAGGCAACCTATACTAAGTGCCACCACCCACCTCTTTGGGGGTCAATAGAGAAGAACACATGTTTATTAGCTTCTTGTTTTCGAGAGAGAGAGAGAGAGAGAGAGAGAGAGGGAGGGAGAGAGTTTAAATTGAATTGTTGTGATTATACTGTTTGAGAATGCAGTTACGTTATAGTGAATACTTAGAGCTTGAGTCACTAAGGACAGCAAAGCAAAAAAAAGGAGTATATGTTTGTTCCTGGACAAAGCATATTACAATGTGTCATGATACCATTAAACATGTACTTTTAATCCCCATGTCCCCATAGAGTGTCTGCCCTGGCACACATTAGGACTGTGTATTCAGTATGTGTGTTTTCATTTTCATAGCATGTCTATGCTCACCCCTATACTGTGTTTGAATATTAGTTTTAAGATTGGTACTATATAGATTATAGTATATGGTACCTTAGATTGTACGCTCCTTTGAGCAGGGTCATCTCTCCTCCTGTCTTCACCACTTTTAACTCTGCTCTCCAACTACCTTGCCCTCCTCCTGCCCGTTCCCTCTTGCTCTCTCCTCTCCACTCTGGGGGTTTTCCTGCCCTCCGTGCCCTCTTGGGCTCCGCCGTATGCGGAACCATCCCCTCTCCCGCCCCTCTAGCTGTGCTTTGAGATCTCGGAGTTACTGTGCATTTTGTTTACTGTATCGTGCTGTCTCACCTTTGTATTGTACTTTGTTTGTCCCTGTACGGCGCTACGGATACCTAGTGGCGCCCTATAAATAAAAATGAATAATAATAATAATAATAAAATATAAGATTGTGTCATATTATATATTACACTGTAGGTGAGATATTCATGCTATTCCTAGGGCTTCCTATTGTTTACTTATGCCAACAGAGTAGGTCTATGTGTATTCTAGGTCTGCAGAAAAATTATATCAATAATTATATTATCAGGTAGACCAGACTATTGTTTAACAGACGTTATCTTTGTTTACCTAAATAACAGGAGATCTAGCTAGTGGTAGTGTCCCCTCTCTGTTAAAATCTAGTCAGGCAAATGCTATGTTTAAAACACAATGGAGTGAATAGTCACCATTACAATATGCTATAACCAATTATATAGATTGTGTATATTTGGCCCTGCTATTTACATTGCTAGTTAACTACACGTTACAGGCTAAAAATGAGAAACTGTAATAATGTGCTTTTAGCTACATTTGTAGGCAAATGAGATAATGTTTAGTATTGTATTCACAAGCCAGACATGGTGGCTTGCTGTGTCTGATTTAAGCACCTTAATTAGGAAACGTGTATTGTATTCCTATGCCTTAATATCCTAAGACACAGCAGACAGTCAACACACGGGTTGGGTACTGTTTAACGGTGCGGATAACACCGAGGAGTACTACACTTAAATTCCGAATGTGTTAAAAAACGATTGTAATATAAGCAAACTTACCTCTAAACTGAGGCTGTAGATCACCGATCGCAGCAGAATGGTGACTCGAAGATATTCCGACTAGTCAGGTGTTCGTCAGTATATTTTGACGTCATCTCGACCTGTATCACTTTTAATTTAAAAAGGCAAGGTAAGTCTGCTTGTATTACAATCGGTTTTTCCCACATTCAGAATTTAAGTGTAGTACTCCTCAGTGTCAGAATGGTGGTAATCGTGAAAAACGCAACATACCCCTACAGCATAAGGCTATTCTCTATGTATAACAAAGAGCAGAGAGTCAGGGGGAATGATGGAGGAAAGATCAGGCTGGTGTAGGAGGTATGGTTCCTGCCAGCTGACGGAGGACGGAGACCGGGAGAAGGACTGCGAGGACCCTTGTTCCTCTTCTTTTGGATAAGTAACCCCAGGTTTTGTGAATCTGTGTGCTCACTAAAAGCGAGGTGACAGTGAAACCGGACCACTGCCCTGCTGGCAGTCACTGGGGCTTCGCAATCCCAGGAAAGCGTAAGCCTATAGTTGGATTTCCCAAGGTGGCCATATTAGGACCGGTATTGTATTGTATGTACTACTCTCATATCCATTGTGCATACCTGTAATTGTTACTCCTGTACATATGTTGGTTTTGTGCTTGTTGTTGCTGTTCCATTAATAAAAGCTACCATTGGTTTAGTTGGATATCTGCCTGGGTGTAAGTATTTACCCACATACAGGGGAACTGTTAGGAACCCCAGCAGCCAGTACCACAAAACCCGGAGTCTACTCCAAAACTCTATGTAAAAGTACAGTCTTTTGAAGGCGGGGAAAAAAACATACAAAAAAAACACCTTTTACCGTGTTGAAGAGAAAAAGAGCTGTAATAGAGGAAAAGTTAACTTCCGATAAAAAAAAATAATTGCCAACATACCATTCTACACACGCAGTGGCAAAGAAAGAATGAGGCCTTCGCCTTTCTCTATTAGTGCGAGATCTCAAAATGTTACTGAGGCTCGTGACCAAGCAAGACCAAGTAATTCGGAGTCCAAAAGTGGTGCACAACTACTGTTACGTGTGAAAGCCGAGCTGCAAGAAAACAGTAAGGCATTAGAGGAAAATGTATGCTCAGATTCAGAAATGACACCAATCCCTGATGAGAGCCAATCCACGAGTGGTATGTGTAATCGTGACAATTCTGATAGTGTACCCATAAAGAAGGGCCCTTTCAGCATTTCTGCTGATGTGTGCCTGAACAGCCCGAGTGTAGCCGGTGATACACCAATTGAGGATGCTACTTTGGAATTGAGAGAGGATGAGGGGGAGATTTGTGTAGCCGACGATGGCGCTAATGAGGATGTCCTGCACCAGTGGCAGCAGTTCTGGCACGTGACAAGAAGAAGGCCACTGTCATGCCTTTGCATAAGACCAAAAAAGCCACTTCTTATGTGTGGAATTATTTCTACCCAAATCCTGACAACAGTTGTATAGCCATTTGTAGTGTATGTAAAGCCACAGTCAGTCGAGGGAGGGACCTTAACCATCTTGGATCCTCATCCATGTTACGTCATTTGACAAGAGTTCATGGCAAGGTGTTTGGAAAAGCTGAAAGTTATGGCAAAAAATAACAACAAGCACTCCATCATCAGTTTGGACCCTTCTGTCACCTACATCCCGACGCCTGCAATCTACACCCACAACACCGTCCTCATCAATATCCTCAGTAGTGATTGGAGTTAGCCCTGCATCCAACTTGGTAAGGCTCGAGGACTCCTGCACTATAATTGATTCCTCTGAAGAATGTTTCAGCATTAGTCCCACTGCTGCTGCTGCTGCTGCTGTTGATGGTGGTGAATCTTCCTCCCGTAAGCCCAAGAAGAAGAGCACTAGTACTTTACAACAATTAACTGTGAAAAAATCTTTTGCTAGAGGAAGCAAATATGACAGCAGTCCCCAAGTTGCAAAGCGGATCACAGACGCCTTGACGACTATGCTAGTGTTAGATCTGCGTCCAATATCCACTATAAACGCAGCAGGTTTTTGCACAGTTAATTGATGTTTTGTGTCCCCGTTACAAAATTCCATTGCGACACCATTTTCACGAAAAGCTATTTCGCAATTGTACCAAAACGTTCGTAAAAATGTTCTAATTGTGCTCAAAAATGCTATTCTAACAACTGTACACTTAACCACAGATATGTGGACAAAAGTAAGTGGCCAAACCAAAGATTATATGACTGTGACAGCCCACTGGGTTGGTCAATCGCCTTCACAAGCAGGAACAGCAGCAGCATGTACACCACTACGTAATATTTCTCACAGGCAGGCTAGTCTTTGTATCACTGGCTTCACTAACAGGCATACAGTTGATAATTTGTTACGAAAACTAAGGGATGTCATGGCTTATACCACTTGGACTCTCCCCAGGATATGTTATTTCTGATAACGCCAACAATATTGTGCAAGCATTACAGCTGGGTGAATTCCATCACATTCCCTGTTTTGCTCACACAATAAACTTGGTGGTGTAGAGCTTCTAAAAAACAACCGTGAGGTGCAGGAAGTGCTTTCGGTGGCCCGTAAAATTTTGGGACATTTCTGGAATTCTGCCACAGCATGTAGGAGTTTGCAGCAACTCCAAGAACAATTTAGCTTGCCCTGCCACCAACTTAAGCAAGAGGTGTTAACAAGGTGGAATTGGTCAGAAAGTTGTTCGCTGACCTGGGCCTTGGCTTGACGACATCTACTCCTTCAGTTTCTCAGGCATCTGCTGCTCAGAAAAAATTGCACTTTCCGAAGACAAGCAAGGATGATGCAGGTGGCAGACCACAACAGTTTGACATCTGGACTGGTTTGAAAGATTTTACCAAAAAAAGTGTGACCTCGGCCATAACGCCATCCAGTTCTACTATTAACATGCAAAGGATGGTGGAGGATTATTTTCAAGAGTTAATTGATATGGAAATGTCAGACAGTCCCTTTCCATACTGGGAGGAAAAACAAGCCATTTGGAAACCTATGTACAAACTTGCTTTGCAATACCTAAGCTGCCCACCCTCCAGTGTGTACTCAGAAAGAGTATTCAGCACAGCCGATCGACGTAGGAGGTTACTTCCTAAAAATGTGGAAAAGATGATGTTCATCAAAATGAACTACATCTTCCACGAGGAAGGCCTTTACCAGCAAATACATCCAAGTACTGACACTTCTCTAATGGCGGATTCCAGTGGAGATGAATTAATAGTCTGTGATGATGATGTACACACTGATGAGGGTGAGGATGCTGAAGATGATGACGACAACATCTTTTTGAAACTTTCACTATAAGTGTAGGGTGTAATCTACCCCCAAAGAGAAAAGGGGCTTGGGGCATTTCTATTTATCGTACAGTCTTTGCAGGCTGCTTTTTCTTCAATTTCACTATTAGTGTATGGGAATAATATACACCCAAACACAAAAGCTGTTTTGGGCATTTTTATTTATCGTACAGTCTTTGCAGGCTGCTTTTTTTCACTTTCACTATAAGTGTAGGGTGTAATCTACCCCCAAAGAGAAAAGGGGCTTTGGGCATTTCTATTTATCGTACAGCCTTTGCATGCTGCTTTTTTTCACTTTCACTATAAGTGTAGGGTGTAATCTACCCCAAAGAGAAAAGGGGCTTTGGGCATTTCTATTTATCGTGCAGTCTTTGCAGGCTGCTTTTTTTCCAATTTCACTCTAAGTGTAGGCTGTAATATACAGTTAGACACCCAATTGTCTTTTTACTTTAAATTTCAATAGCTCATTTTAGTGCGTTATCTGGCACCCTGGATTGGTGTGTGTCTGATAAAAGCACACATCTCGGGGGGGTCAGCGCTCGTTGACATTTATTAGCTGTTTTATTAAGGAGGGCCTAGCAGGTATTAAACTGTATTTTTTGTAATTTGCACTAATAAGTGTAGGGTGTAATATACACCCAACTGGCTTTTTAATTTGGATTTCAATAGCTCTTTTTAGTGCATTGTCTGGCACCCTGGATTAGTGTGTGTCTAATAAAAGCACATATCCCGGGGGGGTCAGCACTCATTGACATTTATTAGCTGTAGAATTACCTCACTTATCCAAGAAACAGGTGGAACACTCATTGCCATATATTTGAATTACCTCACTTATCCAAAAAACAGGTGGAGCAATTGATCGTTGCCATGTATTACCTGTAGAGTTAACTCACTTATACAAGAAACACATGAAGCGCTCATTGCAATGTTACCTAGATTTGGTAGGAACTGCCGTGTGTTTGAGTCATTGCTCTGTCGCTTACCATCCAGCCAGATCGCTGCAGTATTTGGCTGAAAGTGTGTGAAAAGCATATTGTGACCTGTGAGATGGTCAAAATTGAATGGAAATGACTGCAAACTAGTGTTAGTGAGGTTAATAATAATGTAGGTACAAAATAATACCTAAATTACATTATTTTAGCCCAAAAAAATGGAATTTTGTAAAAAAATAGCAAAACAAAACCAAAGTCAAAACCCAAAGGCAATCGAGATCCAAAACCAAAACACGGGTGACAGATTCAATTGGCTGCGATGTTCCTGAGAACATCACGGCCACGCTTTATTACCTTTTGTATGATAAACAGTAACGCTTACTTTTGCTTGCAACTCTTAGGGGTGCCAGCAAAAGTATGCGGTACTTTCACAAAAAAAATTGCAGCGTAGTGTCTCACTACGCAGCAATTTTTTTCAAATTGAATCTGCCTCAAAGACTTTTTAATGAAGTTTAGTATAAATGCATAGTAAGTGATAGGATTGTTTTGTATGGAAATTGTAAAGCATAGTCTGTTTATTAGAATGGTTATTTTGGGAAAGTTTTGCAGTTTTGTATTGACTGTTGGTTTAAATGTTAGTAATTTGTATGATACAGTGAAAAAAATTAGCAGATCTCATAAATTAGATTAAGTGTATATACTTTTTGTTACACGCCGTCTAGTGCTGGTTTGATTAGTGGAAAGAAAAAAGATGTTTGTATTAAGTGCTGTATAAAATGACTCCTGTGTGAACCTCATGTGTATTATGCTTTGTTCTAGGTTCAGAGTCATGTGGTCTAGACTCCATTTTGGATTGTATTGTCCTTTGTCTATCTACCATGTGGTCTGATCAATCCTCCAACACCCCCACTTGCAATTAACATATACATACACACACACACACTGAAATCTTATATACATACATACATATACACATATAGTACTACCCATTCTTGTCTACTATTTCAATTTATTTTCCTGGAGGTCCAGGAGCAGGTGGGTGTTTGTGTGTGGGGCTTAGAGAATCACATCACTAAGCCCACCCCCTAAGTGATCCTCACCATTTTGCCCTATACCAGCAACCCTGTCCCCTACATTTAACTTACCAGACTGGCTGGGATCCCGGAGGTTGGAAGATACACTCTGGGAGCTACTGGTCCTACCTTGTCCATCTCTCCAGGGTCCGCCAGACTCCTCACCACATCTCTTCACCTTCCAGACAGTTTATTTTTCAGGTAACACAAATCTTCATATATTAACCAATATGTGTATGCGTGCATGTGTGTGTGTGCGTGTTCACATTTTAAAACAAAAACAATACAACGAAAAACAAAACAAAACATAGATTTGTCAGTTGTCACATAAAACCCTGCTGTCTATTTGACAGCTATGTTCGCCCTGGTGTGACAGCCATGTATGGTCGTAAGTGTGAGTGTGTACTTTACTAGCAGCTACTTCAGTTGGTAACTGTGTCACTGTGTAAAGTCTTCTATGTAGTGTCCTACTCATGTGCTGGTATTGCTATAAAAAAAATTTCAGTCAACTCAGCGTCGCTCCCTAGACTAGAAAAATGCTGAAGACCCATGTATATCAATCGATTTTCCCTCTGCCAGCTCACGTATCATTTTCAGTACCCTATATTCAGCTACTTAACTAAGTGAGAAGGGCAAAGGGGTATATTTCTATAACGCTTTCTTCAAATATAACAGTACCCAGTACATGTCTGTCTAACAGTGAAAAAATATAAAACACGAAAATTCTACATTTTCTAGGGTTTCACATTATGTTGTATCTTGTGGAAAAAATCCTACTCCAATGTTCTACACAGAGATGCAGAGATGCATATCTGTATGTTTAACCTCTAGCGATCTCTCCACCCTTTGTGCATCAATATAAAGGCACACTTTGTACAGGAGGCAAAAAGCAGACATGCAATATAAAAAAAACATGAATCATATTTCCACAACAAAAACAACTTTCTGCTTAACATTAGCAGCTTCTATACACATAACACCAAACCCCTAACTGTTCCTGTGACTTGTGTCAATCTAGTGTGTATATTCCTGAGTTTGTCTTATGTAAAAAAAAATATGTCTTAGCCCCATTAATGAGAACGTGTTTGTCTTTTCGTATCTCTATATATGAGCAAAGAGAGAGAGAAAGATAGAGAGATACTAGTATAGATGTAAAGACTGAGAAATAAGAAAGCAATGAATAATAGGAATACAAAGATTTGAATACAAGGGTTTGAAAACAAACATACATGCAGAAAGGGAGATTTTATAGCAAGAATGACAGTTGGATTGGACTCTATGGGAAAATGGCTGTATTAATTCCACTAATCCCCTTAGCTATTTGCTAAACTATGGCCCCTCCCCATACTTGACTAGGGGGTCTTACATCAACCATGCAATCCAGTGTCGTCCGTCATTTGTTCATTAGGAACTCAGTATCACATTGACTACATACCTTTGCAACGAACTTTCTGACTTATGACAGAGAAATGTAAAAAAAATTAACTCTTGATGACTTATCTGAGATACATAAAATGATATTTTGGAGCAGAGTATGTACATACTTCATTTTTGAATAATGATTCTCAGCCAAACAAATTATCATGAGTCACTGCAGCCTAAAACAAAGAGTGTTCCAATGATCCATTGTTAATTAGTCTTTCAAGAGTGATTTTTCTATTTCTCTATCCCACCCCTTTAAACACTAAGGGCTAGATTTACTATCAGGCGTGATGCATGGCGGCTTCAAACCGCCATGCATCGCGGCGGTTTTCCGGCGTGTTTGCATTGCAAACAGCCGGATTTACTAATGGGCGCTTGTCAGCTTCAATTCGAAGCCGCCGGCGATGTCACGGCGGGATGTAATGCTCAAAGCCGCCGGCGGCTTTGAATAGAACATGGCGCTTTTGCTTTAAATGACGGCGCTTTTGTGTAAAGGCGGTTTTTTTGAAAATTACACCTGTCTCCTGGCCTGTTACTATTGGCTATTTTAAAAATCAGGAGATTTGACATCACAAGCCCTATATAAACCACTGGCCTGACACTTTTTCTTTGATAGGGGTTTGAGGAGTTTTTTGAGAGGAGTTTGGAGGATAGTGGTTTGCTGAGAGTTGGTGAGAGTTGGAGTTTGGTGGATTGGTGGAGCGATATCTGTTTGAAGTGTGAGTAGTCCTGTGGTTTTTGCCTGTTTTGTACATTTATTTTCTCATTTATTTTCTGTCTTGTATTTTTTGTATTTGTCCTTTGTCTGTGTTACTTGTGTGTGACTGTGTGGAGAGTGTGTCTGTAGGTAGTGTAGTTTGTTCTTTGTGTTTGTAAGTCCTTCAGTGTTTTGTGTTTTTCTGTCTTCTGGGTAAAAATGTCCAGAGATAGGAGGGGAGAACAGGCTGAGGAGAGGGAGATGGAGGTTGAGGGGTCAGAGGAGGGAGAGGGAGAGGTTGAGGAGACAGGACAGGGCAGGAAGACCAAGACAGGGAGGAATGTGCGCTTCTCACATGATGAGAATTGTGTGTTGGTGCACAACATCATTCCCTGCTACGAGGTCATCCTAGGGAACCTGGCAGCCCGGACTCCTCTAAGGCGGCGTCACCAACTGTGGGGGAGAGTCTGTGATGCCGTGAACGCGGTGGGCCCACTGAAGCGGACAGTGGCACACTGCCGCAAGCGCTTCTCTGATATTAAGAGGAGGCTTAAAGAGAAGATGGCCCAGGAAAGGAGGTCGACAAGGCGCACGGGTGGTGGCCCCCCACTTCGTATGGAGTACACCACATACGAGGAGGAGCTGCGCCAGATAATGCCGGCAGAAATTGTAGAGGGCATAAATGTCCAGGACACCGACTCGCCCTCTTTTGGCCAAGTAGTTGGTGAGTTACTTGTTTTTTTTACCCTAACAGTATTTTAACTGCTTTTCTCTTTTTAAAACTGCTTTTCTCTTTTTAAAACTGCTTTTCTCTTTTTAAAACTGCTTTTCTCTTTGCAAACGTTTTTTTTTTTATTTTTTGTTTTCTTTTTCAAAGTGTATATTTGCCTCTAATAGTTTGTAAAGGTTTTTTTTTCTCATAGGAAAAAAAAAAAAATTGTAAACACATTTGTGCAATAAACAGTATATTTTGATTATTTTTTTTTTCTGGAAATACATTGTATGCTTTTTCTAATATATCCAGAATCGCCAGGACCGCAGTTCAGTCCCAGTGCCAGACCTACACCTCCACCTTCAGCGAGAGATTCGGGCACAGACGAGCAAGCAGGTGCGTGATTTCTGTTTAGGAGAGAAATAATGGAGTTACTTGATTTTCTGTGCAAATGTTGCGGTCAATGTTTTTTTTTTTTTTTTCTTTTTATTGTTTGCAATGAGAAGTTAGGGCTACATTTTACTCAACTGATATGTTGCCTATAGAAACCCATCAGAATATACCTTTACTTTATTTATTGCATTCAACAAAATGACAGCTAAAATCTGATTGGTTGCTATAGGCAACATCTCCACTTTTGATAGCATGCACTTTAGTCAAAATAACCCAGCATGTACTACACAGTCCTAATGATAATGGGTATTAAAAGGATAATAAGTGCATCCGTAAGCAGGTAGCATAGGACTAGAAATCAGGAATGCAAACATTGTGAAAGAATCTGTAGTTGCTAAAGATTATTCTTTCCTATCCAGTGTTCAGAATGCAATATACAAACATATTATATACTATATACTTACCGTCATTTTTCATACACAGGGCCCTCTTCATACCAGCCACCTCAGGCGGAGTCCCTGGAAATGTCCCCTGAGCCAGAGGATCTAACAACCATCACCCTGGTAACAGTGGATGCCCCTGTGTCTGGCCTCCAGGAAGTTTCACTTGGCCCTGCTGAACCATCACACCAGCAACCTGCACCTGCACCTATGGACCCAGCCAGAGAAATGGCGCTGTCTATTGGCGCATTCCAGCAGCAACAGACATTATTCATGGACAGGCAAACTGGGCACATGTCACAAATTGCGGCCCAGTTGAGGCGAATACACCGCTCCACGAGCCAAATCCCTGCTGCAATAAACCGGCTGGCGAGCGCTTTGGAGCAGACAAATGTGCAGCTGGCCCAAATGTCTGGGTCTGTGGACGCCATGCATTCCTCCATTCGCGAGGGGAATGCCAACGTTATCCGGCTGGCAGGCCAACTCCAGCAGGAACTGATTGCCCGCTTGCCGGCCCCTTTTTCATCGGCCTCCACCAGTGCCGCTAGCACGCCTACCACATCTCTACAGAGTACTCCTCCAAGGAGAGGTGCTCGCACCAGGGGTGGGCGAGGGAGGGGAGAGAGTGGCACCAAGCATAGCGATATGCCTGCAAAAAGACATCGCTAGCACAATGTTTGTTATTTATTAATGTTTTGTCAAGTTTCTATAACGATTATACGTTTTTATTTATTGTGTTCTGCAATAAATGCAGTTAAATTTCTATTGTGTCAGTCTTTCTTTTCTGCACATTAAACAAGAGTATTCTGATTTTTTAACAACTATGCACTAATTTCATGTAAACATTGACCTCTGACTGTCACATTCCAGGGATGTTCATATTTACCACATGAGGAGTACACACTATCCTGTTTTTAAAGGTTCCAATGTACAAAAAATTTACAATAAAATACTAAAATTGCACTCACATAAAACACATTTTTGAGCAAAAAATGTTTTTCATACTATGTACTTACAAGTAAAGTAGTTTGCAATTAGACGGTCTCTAATCTCCCTTCCGCCCTCTGTGCTCTGCACATCACCAGATGTGACACGGACCCCTTCTTCTTCACTGTCTACTGCAATAATCTGTGGGGTAAGTTGATGTATTGCTAGATTATGTATCAAACAGCCAGCCAGGATAATTTCAGACCCCTTTTCAGGTGCATACATAGCCACACAACCCGATTATTCTAGTAACCTGAATCTAGTTTACCAAAGTACAAAGGTACGCTATAACACACCTCTACTAAATCAGAAAATAAATTGCATGGTGGGAAGACACAAGAGAAAAAGAAACCAAAACAACACTGCAATTACAAGACACTGGCCTTTTAACATATACAATCCCAAAGAAAAAAAATTTGTACATGAAATGGCCCTTTTCCTTCTGTTCTGATTGCCCAAATATCAGAAACAGCACACTGTTTGAGCAATCTCGCCGCTCACAAGCAGCGCTTTCATTTTGGTCTATTGAATGGCGGTTTTCCGGCGGCTTTATAAACCCCCTAATAGTAAATCCGGCTGTTTGTATGTTGAACATTGTTGAAACCGTCATGGCGATGTATACAGAGGCGGGTTTGAAAACATCTTTTCTGGTCGTTTGGACGGCGGGTTTAGCCTTAGTAAATCCGGCGATGGCTAAACCGCCGCCAAACCCGCCGAAATTCGGCGGGTTTACAAACACGCCTGATAGTAAATCTAGCCCTAAGTCTATATTTCTTTTGTGTACCCTTATCTGTGAGAAGAAAAAAGGGATAGTTATCTTAAAACAGCAAACGAAACAAACATTTTCATTCTTTACCATCGGCCAGCGATCAGAAAAGAAAACATATGATATATAAAACACACAAGCATTAACAAAATATACTTTTAAATCAGTTTTTTTCTAAACTTGCACATTAATACTTACCATTGATTATTATTTGCCTTGCCTGGTCCTAATTTCCTAGCTTTTGCTCTAATATTTTCTTTGCAATCTTTCCTCAAATGTCCCTTCTTAAGACAGTAAAACACTTCAAAGATTTCTGTTTCTTTCGTCCCTTATAGAGGTTTCTATAATTCTGAGGTTGTGAATATAATTTTCCTAACGCCTGGATACCCAACATCATTAACCTATCACTCTGCGCTTTTTCCTTTTTATCATGTTCTACAGTATGCTCTCTAATTTCATTTACCGTGAGACCTCTCCAATTAGGAAAAGAGGTTTGTATCCAGGTCCTTAGATCCTCCCGGAGGCCGTCCATTAGTACTGCAACAGCTACCTCCCTATGATGTGGATTTTCCCTTATAACTGATATCCCTGTATACTTAATCATGGCCGCTAGAGCCCTAAAAAATTAGTCAATTGTAATATCATTACCTTTTTGATTGATAGTGAATAATTTTCCCCATTTCACTGTCACTGGAAAATATATGGCCAATCGTGTGATTATACGTCCAATATTATCCTGATTGTCATCCTCGGTTAAGAATTTATCCTTCTCCAACCTACAATCCTTAATGAACTTTTGTATATCAGTATCGAGAGGACAAGCTCTAAACACCACTCGCCAATCTTTATTAGTAGGCTCATGTGCATTACCTAAATGTCTAATAAATTTCTGACCCTTGGCCTTTTCTAGGATCATGGAAATCAGACATAATTGTAAATAGTTCCGTCTTAGTCCATGGAAAATGCATTGCTACATGTTTCATGGGAACTACACCGTCTCTGTCCGCTTTCCCATTGGGAACTGCTGTTGTGCGGACAGGATGTAAGCCTACCAAATCACTATGTTCTGAACTAGTTGCTGGAATCGCTGTTGCAGTACAATGAATGTCTCCCCCTTTGATAACCTTTACATTATTCTCACCAATTTCAGTCGCTGCCCCTGCTGGTGGAACCGTTCCCTTTTCTTGTCCGTGTATGTTACTGGCATGGGCAATGGCTGAAATGACTGTGGGTACATCTTCTTCTTCTTCTTCTAAAACATTACTTAAGACATCATACAACTTACTCATTACATTCTTAACATTTTTGGTATTGGCTGTACCTACCACCCCAACCGCATTTGGCGGCGAGGGCTCGCATGCGCTCATTTCTCCACGCTTTGCAATGCTCACTTCCGTTGTGCGTGCGATTTGCGCCACGCCTACTTCCGCTGAACACGCGCTCCCTTGCCACGTGTACCCTTCTTGTTGCCACAATTTTAAACAGTCATCATGTTCAATTCTCGTTTTTGTTGATTTAATCAACCGTACTTTATCTCTAACAGTATTTAACACCTCTGAGTCAAAACTACCTATGTTTTGGAAAGGTTTCACACACTCCCGGGTCATCTTGACCCATTTGTCGCAGTATGCCGTTGCATACGCACCGTATTTATTATGCATAACATATTTTGCCGAACCAACCGGCCATTCATTAGGCAGCACACAACTGGCCATGACTTCTTGGCCCTGGACGATTTCAACAGGTACGTCCCCTTAAAAATATCAATGCCGGGTGCCTGCTGAGAGCCATCCTGGGACATAGTGGAGAAAAAAGAGCTATGCAGTGGAGGTAAGGAGGAACCTGCCTTTTCCATTCCACCTGAATAGCCCCAATACATTATTTACACTGCATAGACCCCAAACCTGGCTGCATGACAAACGGAGACAGTGAACATCAACACTGCTAAATGTCTTACCCAGCAACTCTGGGGATGATGCACCAACGCTGATTCAGTATAGATGATACACATCGTGGATACTGATAATTCCCATGCGTTCAGCTGCATTGTAAAGAAGATTCTACCTTACAGCAGTGCAGAATAGTTATGGAAATACCAATTGATTACCTGCTTGTGATAATAGCATTGCAGTTCCAGCCACTTAAGAAAGGGGCCACATGTTATGGATGCATGACAACACTTCAATCCTAACCCAACAAATACAGCAGACCTGTCATACCTCTCTACACGAAAGCTCTATAGAACAGCTACTCACTGTCTGTAGCAGTCTACAATCAACGATCTCTGCCACCTAGTGGTCATTTATAGTACTGCTTCAAAGATCATCTTTTATTTCACAACAAATCTGACTCAGTACAAGCTACATCACTACCACTGAAAAAATTATATATAACAGAGTGGTTCTTTGTGCCTCTCATCATCTTTCCATGGCTGATAACAACTAAAATCTTTGAAACTGGCCCTGCCTAAAATAACTGATTAAATATCTAACAACAGGAACTTCCGGTGGGCAGTACACCTAGTTGACCGCGTTTTAACAAGTCTCTTCATTCTCTCCCTGGAGTTCGGCAACACAAGCGGGCCTATGGAATGCAGATAACCATTGCAGCATTCCTGAAGTTAGATACGTATAATTACATGTGTTGGGTTGCTTACTACTAAATATTGCTTATTAGATCTGAAACATTGATGTGAACATCTAAATCCATAGTTTATATAAATATCCTTACACTGTGGTATAGTTTTGACACTACAGGATCAAAAAGTAATTTTGATGTTTTTGTTCTTTAATACTCCTTTTATTTAAAATTTTCTTTCATCCACTAATATGTGATTAGCTTAAAGTAAGAAGAGAGAGTTTACAACATAACCTTAGTCACGTATTGTTGAATTCCTGATATAATAACCTCTGACAGAATCTTAGATTAGTGTCTTATAATTGTACTTGGTTTGCTTAGAAATGGAAAAATATTGTAGCAAAAATTCATCCAAGCGTGGAAACGGCAAGCTGGATCAGAGTAAGATGGGCAAAAACAAGCCTGGAGCGAGCAAAGATGCTTCCTCTCCTTCCTCGCCCCTCTCAACAGGGGACGTGGAGGAGGGGAACCAAACTCCTCTTACTAAATGCATTGATACTGCAAGTACAGATACGGCTCAAACTATTCTAGATATCCTCCTTCTTATTATAGACAAAAAATTCGGAGCTATTCAAGATACCTTTGATGCGGCTATTGCCAAAATAGCAGAAAACACAGCTAGAATTAACACGCTGGAACAACGTGCCAGCGATGTGGAGAATAATGTTCTAGCCTTGCAAAACGGATCTGAACAAGATTCGCGCAAATGGTCACAAATGCAAGAAAAAATGGATGATCTGGAAAATTGTAGTCGAAGCAATAACCTAAGGTTTATAGGTATTCCAGAATCGGTGAAAGGGCCTGACTTATCCTCTTACCTTAGCCAAGATCTAATAGTTGCTTCAACTTACATGACGAAATAGATAATTTACAAACAGAGCGAGCCCACCGTCTGGGCTCAATTAGAGAGAGTAATTCTGCTAGATCTCGACCTGTTTTGGCTAGGTTCTTAGACTTCAAAGATAAGGAAAAAATATTGATAGCATTTAGGAGGAAGAAGCAATTGGAGATTGAGGGTAACAGAATACTGATTTTTCAAGACAATTCAGCTATGTTGTCACAGAAGAGAAAAGAGTTTGCACCAGTTTGCAAATTCTTGGCTGGTAATAATAAAAGTTTCGCTCTTCTGTACCCAGCTAAGCTCAGAGTAGTGGAGAATGGTCGTACCTTAATTTTTGAAAATCCGGAGATGGCAAAGAGTCATTTTCAAGTGCCTACCCCGTATTCAAGATCACCAGCTGGAACGCGCTCTCCCTCTAATGCACCGACTTGAATGGTATAGCATTCTAGATCTATATAACATGGCGTTAGAAGGCTGATAAAACACATAGTGACTATGTGATACCTGCTTATGTTGATAATGTAAACTCTCTCTATATGTATACACATGTATGTGCGTATGTATTTAGTTATGTTACAAATGTTCATTGTTGAAGGTTCTGTGATCTCTGGTAATTCTCCCAGGGATCACACGCAAAATTTGGTTAGGAAAATTTTAAGAAAAAGTTTGAGGTATAGAAAATGTAATGCATTATATGTTTTGTTTTCATATTTCACAAAATGGTTAAATATCCAATGTCTCATTTTACAAATGTGGGGTGGTGAATCCCATGGTCTGGGTCAAGTCTACTTATTGATGGTTTTGGGGGGGGTTGTCTGCAACCTCTCCCTACACATCTTTGGTTTGACTAATTGCCCCATTGTGGGTATTGGTTAGGAATGCAACCTACTCAGTTGGACTCCCAGGAGCCTAATACTCTACAGACCCTTAATTTGTCATCTTGGAATGTGGGTGGGCTTAATTCTCCTACTAAACGTAAAAAAGTCCTTACCCACCTCAAAAGAGCTCATATAGATATAGCGATTCTACAAGAAACACATTGGAGAAAGGATGATGGTTCTATCCTGCGGGGAGGCTGGGTTGGAGATTGTATTTCGGCCTCATATAAAACAAAAACCAGAGGCGTAGCCATAATAATAGCTAGACACCTCCAATACACAGTTCTAGATACAGTCATAGACCCTGAGGGCCAATATCTACTAATCTCTCTACAAATTAATGATGAAAAATATACTTTCTTGAATATTTATGCCCCCAATGGATCACACCGTGATTTCTACCAGTCTCTAATTCAGCTTGTCCTACAACGTGACACCCCTAACCTTGTGATAGCAGGTGACTTCAATTCCGTTATTGATCCAAAATATGATAGGTCAAACGCACCTTCTACAACTAGTCCAAGGGACTCGGAGTGTTTTTTTGGCCTGATGTCCAGGTGTGGCATGGTTGATCCGTGGCGCCTCCTAAATCCAACAGACAGATCCTATTCATTCTACTCTAGTGTACATGGATCTTTTTCAAGAATAGACTACTTGTTAGTCACGGACACCCTAATGCCGTGGGTTCGTAAGGCAGACATTGCTTACATAATTATCTCGGACCATGCAATGATCTCTCTTACAATCCAGAATCCGAGCTCGAGACGGAGGCCTAGACATTGGAGATTTCCTACTTACCTATACAATTCAGATCATTTTCAACAATTTCTAAGACACAGATGGGCTGAATATCCAGATGATAACATTGACCATTGGGATGACAAAATTCTGTTCTGGGATGGGCAGTTATGAGGGGACACATAATTGCGTATGTGTCTAGACATCGTAAGAAGGCTAGGGAAATTTATGATAATTTGAGCAAATTATCGGCTGAGGCATATGTTAAATTTGCTTCTGACCAGTCGGATATGTCATGGACTACTTATCGTGAGGCAAGACAACTCTTAGAGAGTTTCTTGACTTCCTAAGCAAAACAACAAATTGATTTTTCAAAAAATAAATTCTTCAGATGGGGAAATAAAGCTGGCAAATTACATGCACACATAACCAAACCTCAGAAACGTAAAAGTCATATAAATGCCCTCAAAGCCCATAATTCTTC
This sequence comes from Mixophyes fleayi, assembly GCF_038048845.1. Taxonomy (NCBI): domain Eukaryota; kingdom Metazoa; phylum Chordata; class Amphibia; order Anura; family Limnodynastidae; genus Mixophyes; species Mixophyes fleayi. Next base: position 239,772,498 of record NC_134404.1, on the reverse strand, counting down.
TAAGATTCTTACCAAATCGGAAGAGATATTAGAAACCTTCCAAACTTACTACTCTGCCTTATACAAGGGCTCTACACCAAACCCCAGTTAATGTCCAAACTCCTGACTGAGGCCAAATTGCCTTCATTAACACCAGAACAGAGAGAAGTTATGGCAAAAGATATCACTTCCCGAGATGTAGAGATTGCAACTAAGCATTTGAAACTCAATAAAACACCAGGCCCAGATGGCTTTACGGCAGAGTATTATAAGATCCTTGAAGGAGATCTGGCTCATATTTTAGCAGATTTGTTTTCGATGATACATAGGGAACATCCTGTATATCCATCGTTTAATGTGGCCCATACAGCCCTTATCCCTAAACCAGGTAAGGATCCTATGATGGAGGGGTCTTATCGCCCTATCACTCTTTTAAACACAGATTACAAATTTTTAGCAAAGATCATGGCGGACTGCTTACAAAGTATCCTTCCTGGGTTGTTAACATCCCATCAGTTGGGATTTGTAGCAGGACGCCACTCGGTCAAAGGTATTAGGACAGCCATATCAGTGATTGTGGCCTCAAGTGCGGGATCCACCTCAAACATGATCCTTAGTCTAGATGCCTAAAAGGCCTTCGATTCTGTTGCATGGCCTTTTTTAAACGAAATTCTTTCATGCAGGCGCTTTGACACTGATTTTAGAGCACTTGTAGCCTTTCTTTACACCTCTACTAAAACATCTCTATTGGTCAATGGTATCACAGGTTCCCCACTGGAAATGTATAGAGGCACTCGCCAGGGGTGTGCACTTTCTCCATTACTCTTTAATTTGGTATTGGACCCTATGCTCAGAGTTTTGCAAAATTGGACGCAGTTGGAGGGAATAAGGATTGGAGATCAGGAAATCAAAATTACAGCTTTTGCTGATGATGTAATGATCTACATATCTAATCCTGAAGTCTCACTTAGATCTCTAATGGACCGAATAGTGGAGTTTGGTTCTGTCTCAGGGTTCTCTGTCAATTTTGAAAAATCTACCGCTATGTATCTGGGAAAGGGTGTCACAGTCCCTACATGGGCACGGGATATCCCCATTACATGGGCAAAGTCGGCCATGCCATACCTGGGCATCCAACTACCAAGAAATATTCACTCTCTATATGACCTTAATATTTCTAAGGTGATAAATTTAGTGGAACACGAGATGAAAGGTTGGAAACATCTATGCCTCTCCTATGGATGTAGAATAAACATAATTAAAATGATCATATTTCCTAAACTATTGTATCCATTACAAGTTTTACCCTTATTATTGACCAGATCAGATGCAATGAAACTGGATGCAGACTTTAGACGTTTCATCTGGAATTCCAAAAAAACGCGTATTGGGTTGATCAAACTACAACAGTCAAAAAATAGAGGAGGACTGAATTTACCAAATGTTACCAAATATAATCAAGCGGCCCAATTGCGACACCTTAAAGACTGGTTGCATAACACGGATACTTATACTAATACTACATTAGATCAGAGTTTCATTCCTAATCTTAGTTTATTAGCCTTTATTCATCTACATGAAAAAGAACTTCCAATTCAGACTATAAATAACCCAATCTTGTATACTGTGCGTAAACTGTGGCATAAGCTTTGCCACATATACCATTTAAGCCCTTATATTTCAATGAACCTCCCGCTATTAAATAACCCTAATTTTCAGGACGGATCAGCTTCCTTCCCATTTACTAACTGGGCGAAATTAGGAATTACTAAAATAAGATCATTAATTGATGCAAGTACGCGAAAACCTATGACTCATACTCAAATAAGCTCTACTTATCCACAACTAGCCCCTCATCATCTAGCAATATTGCAATGCCAACATTACATTAATACAGTACTACGTAAAATCTCTCCGGAGGATTGGGATAATCCCTTGGAGGCTATGCTTTCGAGACCTCCCCTGACCCATCAAGTCATCTCAAAACATTATTCCCTATTATGAGCCCAATTTGACTATAACCATTCTAGAACTGTCCTTTCATTATGGCAGGAACAATTCCCTCATCTGACACCAGAGGTTCTTTTAAAGGCACTGACCAATTCCACTAAAATATTACCGGCCATGACCTACACAGAAATGTTTCTAAATATTTATCATAGGGCATATCTGTCTCCATCTCGTCGATTTCAGATAGGTCTATCAGAGTCACACTGTTGTCCGAAGTGTGGCTCTCCAAGGGCGGATTTGACACACTGTTTTTGGGAGTGTCCCCCAATTAAACGATTCTGGACCCAGATTTGGAGATTCTCTAATACACACCTGTTAAATTATGCACCTCTATCTCCGGAATGGGCGATAATCGGATAATTTCCAAGTACTTGCAAAGTTAGTAAAGGATGCATGAAACTACTATTAGCAATCTCGGCTGCGGCCAGGAAGAGCATACTCCAGGTCTGGACCCAGGATTCTCCTCCTATGTTTTCCTTTTTTAAAGAAAAGCTCTATCACATATTCCGAATGGACTGGGTAGAGACGTCTTTGCAGAAAGAGGTTAGAGTAAAGCAATTCTTTGACGCATGGGAGAGCTTTATAACTCTCTTACCTCATATCATACGAACACAACTTTGGAATAGTTTCCACAATACTGAGTGGTATGAATTAAGAATGGTCTCAGCAGACCCTCTGATTGACTTATCTCCACCTTCTAGTAGTTAGGTCCTGGATGAGATGGGTTATTTGAGAGGAGGAGACAGGGGATGTTAATGATTTATGGAATTGTATGAGAAATGTGAAAATATGTATTTATCTCATAATGCATTCAATTGTATATGTGATATTTTATACCTCAATAAAAATTGAATAATAATAATAATAATAAGAAAAAAAAATATCAATGCCTTTCCTAGTTTGAGTACTTTACCACTGTTAGCAACCGATATCAATCAAGAATATCAGTGGTTGCAGCGTATTTCCTCCCACATCTCCCAAGTCGCAATCACAGCTGCACTAAATCAACCATGTGGTCCGATCGCACCGCTTACAGATACTATCAGTAAACTTTGCGATTACTATTGGGAATGCCATAGAAACCTGTTATTTTCGCTTCGAGTATACCTGCCATGTATACTCTGTGGTGTCTCTTTATCACCTGCTCTTTGATAGAACTGAACACCACTCACACAAAGGTTTCTTTATATCCTGTCCACACTTAGAACAGAACCTTTGTTGTCAGGTCCTCTTTTTACCGTGCCCCGTCAGACACACCTGAACAATAAGCGCTATCAATTTTCAACAGTTCCACGCTGCCCTCCCAATACTCAATCACGGCCTTATCATGCGGTCGAATCGCACCGCTCAAACTAGTTATCAATAAACATTGTGATTAGTATTGGGCGCACGTGCAAAACAAAAACCTATATTCCATTACCAGTATACTTTTGTCTTTATGTATAACATTCACATACACACACAACCTTTTGTTTTCTGTACAGAAAATAGATTTCCCAAACAATGGTAATATTTTTTTCAGAGGCTTTAACAATTGATTATACTATACATATATAACAGACTATGAAAATCGATTGTTTAACCACGTGGCAAATCTACCGTAAGTACACATACCCTATGCAATGCAATACCCTTTAAAACGCAAAAACGACAATAAAAAGAAACATTTTTCTTTCTTGTCCCTCGATTCAAATTAGCGTTCCTTCAGATTATGCAACAACGGACATTCGGTTTCGCAACACAGAGTGAACAACAGGTCTTGAACACATTGCGTTCTTTCCTGTATGAGACGCGTCCGTCAATCCACCCTTTGTTGAGGAACTGAAAACCGTAAGCGTTGCATACCTGCCGATAACGTAACTCTAAACTCAGAGCCCCCAAATTATTAAAGTAATTCTATTGTTTTCAAATAAGCATTGCATAGGCCAGTGGTTCCCAAACTTTTGCAGTTCGCGGCACCCTTAGAGTCTCCAAATTTTTTCAAGGCACCCCTCCAAATAATTACTGAGCAGTCCTGTTTTAGAACTAGTTGGGTCAAAAAATTGCAATAAGTATTTAGGTCACGACAGAAATACTTATTTAGTTATGTGCAAAAATGCCCCTCTGCATCCAGACACTCTGCCCCCTCTGCAACCAGGCACACCGCCCTCTCTCACGTTGCCACCTCTGCCACGCTGTCCCCTCCTCTGCCCTCTGTCCCCCTCAGATGCCCTCTGTCCCCCTCCTCTGTCCCCCTCCTGTGCCCCTCTCCTGTGCCCTCTGTCCCCCTCCTGTGCCCTCTGTCCCCCTCCTCTGCCCCCCTCTTCTGCCATCTGTCCTCCTCCTCTGCCCTC